>NC_088103.1:36263465-36873778 GCF_036370855.1 Dromaius novaehollandiae | reverse complement strand
ATAAACTGAGTGCAATTTGCTTTCTCCCTAGCAGAGTGAGAGTAGGAGGAACGGCCTGGCTGTCTACCTACCGTGATCTTAGTTCTGGGACTAGCTTCTCCGTTCCACGACTCCTCAGGCACGTTCACTTTCAAGTAGGTATTTGGAGAGTTCAGCCATCTTGTCTTCTCCCTCTGCTGTCTTTGGGCCAGGAATTTGAGGGGGGAAAGCGGGACTGCATCATCTTCAAAGGAGAAGGCAGTCACAGTGGCCGGGATCTCGACATCACTCTTATGTCTGGGTTTTTCTCTGACTAATGGTTGCCGATAGGCATAGCCAGTTCTGTATCCCTGCGGAGGTAAAAGGAGATCAGAAAAAGGTTGTGCTGCCCTCTTCAAAGAACGGATTGGTGATATCCTTCACCATTCATTCACCCTATTTGCTTATTAACCCATTTAAAATATCTCGTACAATCAGACCAAACACCACTCAAACTTCACCTTTTTCCCATCTTTGTGAATGAGAACCAGGGAACAACCTTCCTGCTTGAGTTGCCACTCAGGTAGCATTCAAGACGACATTTAACTACCTTGCACAATGACATATTCTAATTCATGATGCCACCCCATTTCTCACTCGTATTAAAAGGCTGTTCCAGAATTCATAGTGTAAAATAAGTATTTCACAAGCAATAATTATGATCTTATTTTCTTTTTTCCAGTACACAATTTTAAATGGCTAAAATCTAATATTAAAATTAATAACTAAATATACATGGAACTTTCAAAGTCTATTTACTATGGTAGTGACTAAAAAATATTTGTACTAGTAGGCTACTATAAAGAGAAAATAGTAATGCTTGTGAGATGGGCAGGACAAAGTTTAAGTTCAAAACATTACAAATTCTTTTAAAGACAGATTAAAGTTTTCAAATAAACTGGCATAATAAAAGCTAAGCCAAACAGAAGAGATTAAACATACAGTAAATACTACTTCCCCTTTATTTTCAAATTCACAGAGAAACCAGAAAGAATCATTCTCTTTGCAGACTCCTAATCCTATATTCAGTAGCTTACAAGACTATACGTACAATGCCAAAAATGTGTTCTTACCAGGTTGTCTAGCATCCTCATGAGTGCTTCAAACTCTTGCTCCCCAACTTTCCATTTTTGTTGTGCAGCCATATTAACTCCACCTCCTCCAGCTGCTGCCAAAGCATGTGTGAGAGGCTTGAACTTCTGCACATCTAGTAGTAGGAGATTGTCTACTCCACCTGCTCCAGCTAATGCATGAACCTAAAGACGTTAAAGAATATATTTCATTTGTGGAAAATTTTTTGGAATCCTCCGCTTGTCTGAATTCCCAGGAAAAACACACTCAACATGCAAGCTGCAGTTTTTTCTCAGGTTAGTTTTTTCCTATGCAAAAATACACTGAAATATATAAAAAATGATTCTTATTGAATGATACTATCTGCTAATAATTGCACTTTAAAAGGAACAGATTCAAACACTAGCTCTTTTACTCCTAAAAAGAATTTTTTATATCACAAGACTATGAATATCTTTCATTTTGATATAGATTTCAAAGTGGATGAGTGACAGAATTCAAAGTGAACGGCAAGGAGACGGAGGAGAGGAAAAGAGTGGGAGACTGCCATTTGCATTTCCCCTCGAGAGGCGTACTTGGGAGGACAGGATTGCTAGGGAACATGAAAAAGCAAAGCGATGAAGTTTCTGGGGATGAGGTTAGAGTTACGGAAGGTAAGGGCACTTCCAGTGGTATCTCCCTACATTATAGATAATACCTACATATCTAATTAGACAGCAGAAGTTAGACAAAATGGAAACCATTGATTTGGGGACTCAGTTTATTTTTAAATGCACCCTCTACCATTCCTCCAAAGACCTTTTGTTTATTTGGTTTTGCAATTCTTTGTGATCATAGGCTAAAGCTTCTCTTCCTTGGCACGACATTCAGCTTTGATAAATGAGCTAGATATCTCAATATCTTGAGTCACATCTCCACATGCAAGGAGTACTACTGTATCTTTCATCTCCTAATGCCTGACGCTCACTCTCCACACTATGGCACAAAACCTGTATGCGTCAGAGCCGAACAAGACCGGGACACATTCTAAGAGAGGTGACACAGTATTCGTGTTGTTCCATCTATGTTTTCCTGATTACTTCAATTTCTCTGATTTTAACCTGGCATATTATACTGGATTTCACAACTCTAAATACTTACTAACATTAGAGATTTTCCCATCTACAACATAATCTGTAACTCATTAGCACAAGCTTTTGAAGCCAAATACTGACAAATCCTGTCTCACCTGTGTTTCACAGGCCAGTTGCACATTGAAAATATAGTGGAATGCTTCTTCCAGTGTCTCTCCCAGTGCTACCACACCATGGTTTCTCAAGACCAGTACCTAGTAAATAAAGCCACTAATGTTAAATGGTAGAAACTGGCACGGTGCATGAAAATTGTTTAAGAAAAACGTGAAGGAGGTTGAATACCTTGCAACTGGGTCCAAGAACTTTCTGAAGCTGAATTCTCTCCTCCTGCTCATCAAGAGATCCCTGGTAATTGTAATAAGCAACATCTCCCAGAATCAGAGCCTCTTGTGATATGGGAAGTATACCACACTTCATAGATGAAACCTGTTTCAAGAAAATGAAGCACTGATAAGTAGGACAAAAAAGTCTTTTAAAACCCGTATCTCAATCACTCTTTTTCTCCAAGAGCCTTAGTGGGCTGTAAATTACATCTTTGCTAGAAAAGAGACAACCTCTCCACAATAGAAGCTGAGAAATAATACCTTAATGCTTTACCAAGTTTAGCTTCCTATAGGGTTAGAGAGCTACTGTTACTTAACTTAGGAATAGGTTAATGGTAGAAGAGGACAAATTAACCCAAATAAATTTCTGTGAATTTCATCCATATTTAATTCTCACCATACACCTACATAGTATTTGTTCCTGCTTTCCTGGTGTTTTTAACTAAAATGCTGGTATAAAAAAAAGAAGCTAGCCATTCCTTTTTCTGTCTCTAGTCAAATAATGCATATATATGTATTTATATACAACATGGAATTTAACTATTTATCTCGAAGCAACTTCTTCAAGTCTCCTTACATTTTTATCATGGTCATACAGTCCAGTTTACATGCCTACTTAATTGTGCCATAATTATAACTCATATTTTAATTACAACTTTTTAAATAGGGAGGTAAACCAGAACTGAACTAATACAGTCATTTAAAAACATAGTTGCATAATCCAAATGACAATGTATATAGCACATTATATGGTATGAGATGCTATAAATAAAGATTGTGCAAACTGTATACTTTGCTTCATCCTCAGCCTGAGTACCATCATATCTGATCATCTTTTCACTGTGGTGACCCAGCCCTCCTACTCTGCTGATTTTATAACCTCACGGAATCAGCCTTTTCTATCAGTGTAGTCATGAATAATTAAATTGATGTTAAAAAAAAAAAAAAACAAAACTGTTGTGAGCAGTGATTCAGCTGCAGAAAGCTGATCTAAATTCCCAAGGTAAGCTTGTTTTCTTCTACACCTTATGCTAGAAGCAGGAAGACTTACCGCTGCTGTTGCAGGGGTATGTATGTGTATTACACATCTGACATCAGGACGTGTGGAGTAGATGGCCACATGTGGACTGAATCCTGCACTGTCAATACTTAGAGTTGTACTTCCCTGGTCAACTACATCTCCTAGGATGTTCACCTTAACCTGGAAAAATCAAACAAAGGAACAACATTCAAGAAATCTGCTACAACTGCAGTTGCCTGAACTGTCTGTCCTCCTCTCTGCCCTCTCTACGATACCAAATTTTCACCTACATTTTCTATACTTTTAGGGATTTGTGCATGAAAAAAAAAGCAGAATAGCAGAGCAACCATGAACCTGTGTGTCAACAGACCACCCTGCTGTCTTGGAAGCCCAGCCACACAAGTAGTAAAGTTGAGACCCTGATAAAACATCTCTCTCTCTTTGGTCCAGCTGATCTTTTGCATAAAAGAAAGTCTCAGCAATTTACAAAGCAGAATTTCAATTGAAACAGAAACCAGCTATGTGTAAGAATAAAAGATTTGTTTCAACCAATAAACGTACTTTTATGTCTATAACGTCTTCCAACTAATGTGAGAAAGGAGAAAAAACACCTTCAAAATTTTAAGTAAATTATATACTCACAGAACCCATTAGCTAATGGCTTTTTTTTAGTGAGGCACCTCATTCTCATATTTTAAAATTAATTTTATTTACTTTTCCTACATTTTAAACATGAAGAAAATTAAGCCTCTGAGAAATTTCCAATAAGCATGTTAAATGCACAGGGAATTTCAAATTTGTGGAAATGTTAAAAAAGTTACTCCTAGACCAAGCAAAACAACAGCTGCATATCAAGTCTTGTTCTCACGTTTATATTTTGGTTCTAGGTTTGTTGGTCAATGCTATCAATCCCAATCTGCTGCTCCCTTCCAACAGCAGATAGTTTCTTCACAGAAATATACTGACGTGAAGAACACACTGCAGGCTCCACACCAAAAGAAGCCTGTTTTTGCAGCTACAAGTTCCTAAATGCCACTCTATAACCTTATCCCTGCTCCCTTCTTGGGCCTGGGAAGGATCATTCAATTCTATTGCCCCACTTACAAAGATAAGAGCTGACTCTAGTAACGCTATTCCTACAAAGCGGTTTCATATGTATTATTATATTGTCACATTATAAAAGGTTGCTGTTATACGGAGTCTATTTGATTAGCTCCAGTAGACAGGAAAACAAAGCTTTGCCGCTTCACATCAAAGCTAAGCTGGAGACAAAGCAACAGAAAGCAAAGCTAAACCTAAACAGAAATGCTCAGGACAAAGGATGGTATGATCCAAATAGTTAATCAGCTTTTCATCTGGTGGGCAAACATCAAAAACAAACAAAAACATGATTATAGTTCAGGAGTCCATTATAGAGGCCACAGAAGTCTTTCAGGAAACAGGTTGAGCCCTGGTGGTTATTAGTGTAGGTGAATCACATACCAAATTAGAAGCTGAAGCTTCAGAAAAAGACAGACCTCTCGGAATGATTAGAATATGGTCATGTTCTTTGCTTACTCTTACCTGCAAAGGAGGAAAAAAATAGATTACTGATCTTTTTTTGAGTTTCTATTATTCAGGGGGGAGAGGAGAACTTAAATAACTTATTACATTATTTGAATGAATAGGTCAAGTTTCAAATAAAAATTTTTATTCTCTGAAATACTTACTGTGATATAGGAGTTTGACAAATGTGCCCACCCAAACAAGTCAGCCAACCTATATAAACTGGCTAACTTGCAACGAGTAAGTTTTTCTCCCTTAACAAATGAGGAGGTATCTATTCCAGCTAGGTCATTGATGGGTGTAACCATTCCATGGCCTGAAAACAAACAAACAAAGATGATAATGGCCAGTCAGACAATTAATTTGTAGCTATGGCATGATTTTCCAGAAGCTGTATATTTAAAATTGTTAGCTTAGCAGTACCAGCCATTACCAGACTGGAAATGCAATTCTGGGATTTCTACGATCTTTATCAAAAACCTCTGTTAATTTAAGACAGTAGGAACCATACCTCAAAGTTTTTAAGTTTCTAATGTTTGAAGGAGTAGTAAAGAAGTGATATATAGGTTTACTTTTAAGTACAACTCAGGCTTTAAACTCTTTTCTGCCTCAAGATGTTATATAGGGCTTGAGCTGCGCTCTAAGACATTTGCTACTAATGAAGTATTTTCATATGTTACTTTGAAACAAGTCTACCCTTCTCTCCTTCACAAACGCATGACATCCCTTTGAGAACTGACAGCCATTGCTTAGGTGGAAAGTACTGCCAGGAAAGGAAAGATTTGTTTTGGTTTTAACAAAAAGAGCATGCACTTCCAGACTAGCCATCGTGGCCGGGTCCCCGGGCGAACGCTGCGCGGACGGCAGTTGGAGCGGCAGCCTCGCAAACAGGCCCAGGCGCCCAGATAAGACTATCTGGGTTCTCGCCTGGTCTCTTCCACTTGTTTTGCTGTGTGACTTCCGAAGAGTCACTCTGGGATCAGTTTTCAAAAAGTGCTGAGTACTGGCTGCTGCTGCTGTATTTCAGGCTTGTAAATTCTCACATTATGTCATCCACTCACGCTACTTAAAGTCAGTTTAAGTTCCATGTCAGTGATTCAGGACTTGGAAAGACGTGTTTGAAAACGTTGCATCTTGACTGAAAGATCCTAATGACAGCTTTATAACTATACTTTAATGCTTACTAAAAGCTATTTTAGCTCTGCGAGCTGTTTGTGTACCAGTTCACTTCAACAGGCTATTCACTCTTTTTGTAATTTAAAGGCAAGAGTAGAAAAATAAACAGAATCTAATATGGTCTGTATTTCACATCTCCGTTTATGCTCATGTTAAATTGCTAATAATAACGATGTGCTACATTTTGTTCCCTGTCTCCATAAAACTTTTATTAGCAAATTCTAGAATAACTGAGTGTCGAGAGTCAAGACATTTTGGATAGCATAGACACAAATCAGAAAATTTGAGAGAGAGGCTGAAAAGGACAGTTCTTTAAGCCCAGTATCTGTATTACTTTACAGCTTAAATGAGCTCTGACAGAACTTTTGTACCAAAGAAATTCCAGCATGGGTAAAACCTGGTGATAAAAAAAAAGGGGGAGGGGGGAAGAAAAGAGAAAAAAGGCAATTATACACATAGTTGACTTACTGAGTGAAGATGAGGAAAAACCTGCAAAAGAGCTTGCTGTAATGTAATCAGCAATCTGCTGTAACGCAAGCAGTCCAGTTGGGTTATTGCCCTTCTTCATCTGTTCTTGAATAAGGCATTCCAGATCTTCTCTAAAAGCCTGTGGAAACATTTGAGAATCATCAAGGAAACCTGGCTTTGACAGAAATAAGATTATTATAGGTGGGGCTGGTAGGTTTGTCTGTTATTAATGTTACATGACACTTCCCCTTAGACCTTGTTTTTATCTGCTTATAACTTTGCCAAACTTTAACCATCTGGCCTCTAACTTTGTATGCTAAGTATTGGCTTTTTTTTTTTTTTTTTGGGGGGGGGGGGGGAAGAGAGCAGTGTCTCAGCCCCAGAGCTATTTCCTAGAAAAAAACAAGTAAAATATATTTTTGTAAGTGTTAACAAAAATGTATCAATAATCAAAGAATTCCCCATGGTTTGGAAGACATACTTGAAATTTGACCAAGATAGGTTGTTTTTAGTGCTGGATATTTTTTCTTTTTAATTCTGTAATCCCTCTGAAAATCCATCCACATTTGATAGAGTTATAATCAAATGGAAAACGGGAGTTCATCCATTCTCAAGTGATGGCACAGACATGAAAAATTAGAAGAAATGTCAGCGTGCCACCTCCTTTCTACTTCTTTCCATCTCTAAAAGAGAGAAGCTCTTCCCTTTTCTCCCCAGTAGAAATGCCCACAACCCCAACAGGTAACCTCTTGCAGAAAACTGTGAGAAAGGTTTTCGTGATATCAAATCTAATATACCTCACACTCTTTCTGCTAGGCGATAGGCAGATTAACCACTACTCATAATAAACACCTGTTTTAAGACTACTACAACCTCAATCAGTCTTGACATTCCTAGACTAAATAAATTCAGTTCTTTCAAACTTTCTGCACAGGTTGTATTTTCTAAACCTCTCATTATTCTTCGGCAATATCCTCCTGCTTTCCCTTTTGTCTGAACGAGCAGCTGGCGCAGCTGTACACGCACCCCCAGCTCAGGTGTACGGAGAATGCTTTTGCTGGTCAACTCCAGATAGACATTTGGTGCAGTTACAACACAGCTGACTCCTGTTATAATTCCAAGCTACTCTCTTTAAGTAATTGTTCCTTCCAGTTTGCCTTCCTAAGTGGAGTACTTAGTCTCAATTAGAAAAGAAAGTCATTCTGTAAGGCAAATGCAATTTCTTCAATCTACTGAACTTTAATTCTGTCTTCTAAAACACCCACTTTGTTGGGTAAAAATCAAACAGTTTTGTAGCACATCCTTTCATATAATCAAAACTGTTGGTGAGCAGTCTGAGTACTACTGGATCCCCAAAAGACATCTGCAAGACCCTATTTGACCCTATCAGCTGGACAGCTGAGCATCAGCAAATACACGTCAAATGTTTTTCAGACACTTGTGCTGTTCCCTCAGAGTAATTTTGTTAAGATCATGTTACATGGTGCTTTTCGTGCAGACCAGACTACGCATGCAACATTCCCACAACACAGCTGAACAACCTTTCGCAAGTCTAAAGACATATGGGCAAAGTCTGATTTTTTTCTCAGTAGCGGCTGTGCAGGGCTCAGATCGGACAAGCAGAAAGTAGGGAAACCGGTGCCTTCTTGCACTCCCAAATGACATCTCTGCTCTCTTTACTCGGTGGGGTAAAGGCAACTCAAATCTGGGCGTGAGGAGAAGGGAAGAGATGGGATAAAGGAAGTAAGGATAATGAATAGAATGAGAAAAGGAACAAAATTGGGACTGGAAGAAAAGAAGTGAAGCTATGGGAGGTAGATCAGCCTAGGAGCTAGTAAGGAGAACTGATAAGGGTAATGGGAGGTAATTGCTAGTAAAGCAAACAAGAAGTTGTGGAAACGGAGGCCCGGAAAATGGCACGTGGTTGAGAAAACAAAAGGGACTAAGAACCTGGCAGGCAAAGGAGAAGAAAACGTGAAGCGGGGGAAGAATTAAAAGGGGTTCAGCAAAGAGCCTGGAAATACAACTCAGGTGAGAGAAAGGTAGATCTCAGACCAGCTGGGCAAAAGGACTTGATGCAGGGATGAGCAATACTCCAAGCGGAGTGCGATGCAAAGGGCTGAGAAAAGAACTACAGCAAGCAGAGCGAAGAGGAGTCTGGGGCAAGAAGATTAGAAATGGGTTAAAAAAAAAAAAAGAGAGAGAGGGACAGAGTACAGAATGGAAAGAAACAGACTGGAACAGGAAAAAATGACAAAGCTTAATGGAAGAAGGTAAGAAGAATCTATGTTCATAATAAAACAGTGCTCGGCACTCCTCCAGCACTGGGAACGTAACAGGGCAGGCCTGACTCTCACCCTCCAAATAACTGTGAAGCCCACTGCCCTCAATTTCTAAGTCAGCTCCAAGGGTGGCTGTTATCAGCAGTGACCCCATCTACTCAAAGTGTCTGCAGTGCTAATGTGGGGGCCGCCCTTACTGGTAGACCAACAAGCAGCCTTCCGTAAACTGGGACTTGGAGGTGGCTGCAAAGCCCAGAAGGCTGAAAGTGAGAAATACAGCTGATGCTTCTTTGCTTCTCTTGCACATACGCAATCTTTAAGTGTACCACTGTCATCTCGTCCTCATGCCTCATTTAGCACTCAGTGGCTAACTCTCACTAAAAAAAAGAAATTCAATATTTTATCTTCTCTGCCCAGTTCAGAACGTGGCCCTGTGCTTTTTCTGCATGCTGTGCTATTCATACCCTGTTGAGATAGCAATTATTATTTATCTGACAAGCTTTTCTCTAGGGCAGATAATTACTGTAAATCCAAATGCTTCATAAGCATTAACTTACTAATCCTCAAAACATGCCTTTAAGGTGAAGCATGGCAGTGCCACCATTTCCACAGAATGGGTGCAGAGATTGAGGTCAAGAGATTCCACTAATTTGGGGTATTCATTCAGAGACGCCTAGGGCCCAGCTTTCAGACTGCTTAGCATTAAGCAGCCTTCTACATACTCAAAGCACAATTCTCAGTGTAACTTCAAAGGCAGCTTGGAGTGTTTAACACACTGTAAATTATATCTCAGGATAACAAGTTGGATACCCAGAAAATCAGAATCTAAAAACCAAAATATTCAGTTATTTCTCAGTTATGATGAAAAGAGGTCCCTACAAAAAAGCTCTGCCATTCACACTGTGGAAAACTGAAATACAGAGAGGTTCATACTTCCATTTGTATAAAGAGAAGCCAGATCTGTAGTCTCATGGAGGATGTGCAGAAGATGGAATTTGTAATGTACTTGTTTGGGAAGAGAGGGAGAAAAACAGTTTTTTGTATTATGTTAAAGTCACTCTTACCTCAGTCAACAAGGACTATAAAAAGGATCTGCAAAAACATTCCCAGTGAACTCTTATTAGTCATATTTGGACTGATTTTTAAAACTTTTGTAACTAACATTACAATAACTTTCATATATTTTATTCTGCCTCATCCCTTTCTTCTCGAGCTTCAATAGCAAAAAAATGGTAGTGTAACGTATTCTGGACAATTTTTTCAGGAAAATTTTTGGTTTTAGATTGTATTTTTAATTCTTTTGCTTTCTGACTGAGCTATTTTCATTCTCCTGAGCTCTGTTTTGCTCTCTGATGCTAACAACAGTATATTTTACACTCGCTGAGGCTATTGCAAGTGAGGATTGTTTTTAGTGCTGTATCAACAATTTTGTTAAACTGAACAAACTTTCCTTAAAAATTGCGTCCAAAATATCAGCAAATAGGTGAGAGCCAGGGTAAGCAGCAGATATGCAGGTTTGGGACAAACCGTAAAATAGAGGTGAAAATACAGATGAAGCTTTTGCAGTAAAGTACACAAATTATGCACATGCCAGTGCACAGCAGTAATGTTTTTAGTAAATCACAACCTTCAATGTGTCACGCAGATGACTCACGCACATTCTTCGATGCATATTTATGAATATTTCAATACCTCCGCAGTCACTCCTTCAGATGTTTAAAACTCCTATCTGTCTCTCCCTCCCCCCGTTGTGTTTAGGATCCTTTCCATTTCACAGCGCTCTGCTGTCCATCCTCAGATAACCATTCCACACGTGCAAGCAGAGCCTTGCTCCGTAACTGATAGTGCTCCGCTGGCTCAGATGAACGGCACCACATTCTTCTGGAGAACAATTTACTTTACACGTTAGCCATCACACGAACGATGTTTATTGGAGCTTTGCAACTTTTCCTCATTGGTTCTGTGAAATCATTACTGAGCAGGGCTCCGATTTTGGGATCTGACCCATTCAGCAGCAAGAAACTGCTTCTGAAAAAAATCTAGCTGCAGCCTGGAGCCCAAGTGGTTTGGTTTTGCTTTAACTCACACAGCTATAATGCAAGCCATGGGACATTACCTTGCAACTGCCCACAAGTGACCCAGTAAAAGTCATGCTCAAGATGCACATTTTCAAGAAGAACACAAACACTCTGCTCCAGCACAAGGCAGATGTTTTTCAGGTGGAAAGGTCACTAGTAATTTAAGATCTAGCACTTGACAAGAAAATGCTGAATAAGGAAAACAAACGGTGTTGTCAGATGAATGAAAAAATGTGTTATTCTGCTGTATGCTCAATATCACTCAATAAAGTTTCAGCTCTGGGATTTAAGTCATTTCTACAGGTACACGTGCGTGTGGGTTTTTTTAAACACTAGACTTTAGACATAATAAGATACAGTGAGAGCAGTGATTTTTACTGCGGAGGTCAGAACCCCAAGATGAGAAGTGACCCTGACCGACATCTCTTCACGGCTGATCACGCTGCTTGTGGATACAGCTGTAATACTTCTGGGCTCAAGCAATCTGAGTATGTCTGCGCCGGTGCTACGGTAAATCTGTGTCCTGGACAACACACTTGCGCAGAACTGCAAATTGTTTCCTCCGTTTGCACAACTGCCCTTCGGCTTTAAGGGAGATCACCTGTGCGGCCCGCGCCGCAGCTTCGTCGCTGCTTGCACGGGAACAGTACTCCAAGCACCCCGCCAAGCGTTTGCATAGAAAACACACCATGATATGAGAACGAGGTCCATCATAGCTACTTGAAAGGAGGCAAAGCAAAGCTTTAGACAAGACAACTAGCCTTCTGAATGCCACTCCACAACTACCTATGGAGAAACAAACCTTCCCACAACTCACATAAAAAAAAAAACAACAGGGCAGCTCAGCTTGCACTATAGAGCTGTGGGCTATGCTCCCAGAAGTGGCTGCTGGAGCACCAGCATGGACACATCAGCTTGACTTTCATATGGTGGCCTTCACAGAGTGGGTCATTAGGCAGATGGATTTGGTACTGCACAAGTTTCATTCCTTCTAAAACTCAAGCCAGTTCTTTCATACTGGCCTAGATAGCCTTACACGGCATTATATAGCCAGCAGAACAGATACAGCTTTCCTTGATAAAGTCATTAGTTGTATGACTAGCTCAACATATTTTTAATATCATGAAATTACTTCTCCAGAAATGTATGCAATCACCTTCTAGATACACAAACTTAAGCACAATAATAAGCAGTTGCAAAAATTTGTTTAACTTGCACCTGAAAGGGGTCTCTGAAGCTTAACAGTGAAGTTGCAAGCCTCAATTCTTAATCATTTACTTATGTTTTTGGAAAGATAATTTATTAAGTGTAAACTGACAGTGGAAAATCAGGGCCTTTAAAACTCATAGCAAACATTTGCAGGTAGTAGTTGACAACAGGCATTTTTTTTAACCAACAGAGGCAGACAAACTAGAGTAAGTGTCTAGCTAGAATAACCTATAACATATTGTTGTTCTCTGCTATAGATATTTTATTAGAAAATTTGAGTATTAGTCTGTTCATCTTGGCAGACAGTCCTCTGAGGACACTAGGACGCGTGCAGGCTTATAAGTACTTAGACTATCTTTCTATGCGGTTTCTTGTTTTTTGATCATTGATTTCTACACATAGCACTCATCCACTCGACAGAAGTAGAAACAAAATGAAAAGACTCTCCCACAAACAGAGAAAGCAGAATGGCATACAGGCCATCTGCAAATACATCAAACCACAGCAAACTTTTGAGAGAAAAAAGCAGGTTTTCACATCAGGACTAACTATATTAAGGTCCAAACCAACCACAGTTTGATATGTCGGTCTACAGCAAAATAACTAGAAAACATACATGAGGTCGCTAAACTTAACAACAGCACTGGTATTAGCCTAAAAGCTACAAAATAATGCAATAAAGCCCTGTATAAATTTTCATTTTTGTCCATTTTTGATCAGAGTTTATATATTTAAAAAACTTTTAAAAAAGACTATAGCCCAGCATCTCTCTCTCTATATATATACCCATGCGCATGCACACATCCCCACGTACATACTCAATTCTCTCTCTCTGCAAAGTCATGACCATTAAGAAAAAGTTTCAAAACTTAACTGGTATTTTGTTGTCAGGAACGAAGAGCTGTCGGTGTTAACGCCTGTGGTCTGAGCACGGCTGCCCGCAGAGGGCCCTTCGCCGCAGCAGCCCACCTCAAGACGCGAGCTTACATGCAAACCACCGGTGCCTGAAGCGGGAAAGGGTGGAGCTGGCCACAAAAAACCGCCAGTGAGTGAAGGCTTGCAAGGAAAAGATAAGAAACTCTAAGAAAAAAAAATGGCTTCTATGTTAAGTCAGAAAGAAATGGACTCCTCAATAAATACTGGGAATTTGGCAAAGTTACTATAAGGTCTACGGAGAAGACTGCAGTGAAGTGCATGGATGTCTGAGCTAGGTCTAGGTGAGTGACTCAGTAACAACAAACTAGTCCCCATACAACGGTTCAGCGTGGGCCAGTTTTTCCTGTTCTCTAACCTCGTACAAGCTAGCTCTCTTCCAGTACCTGAATTAGCATGTTTACTACTCTGATAAGCCATCTAGATATACTCTGTGATTAAAGCAAAACTGAAACCTAGAACTCCTTTCTAAAGCCAGCATCCAACACACCCTGCACTGAAATTCTCATCACTAAAACCTCTGAGAAACTGCTACAGCAAGTACTGCCTGCCAACCGGGAGTCTATGGCCCTCAGCCGCGTTATTTTGCTGAGTAAAGTGACACTACATATCTTACTGGATAGACTCTAACTACCAATTTTTAACTATGCAAAACTTAAAATACCAGATCAAATCAAATTTTGACTTGTCAGGGATCTTGTGTGTTTATGACTAATTGATTTTTCAGTAAATGCACATATGGCAGCAGTGCATCAGGACAGAAAACAGGCAAAGCCTTCAGAGGCGGTTCTAAATATACATATTTTGTCATCAGACAGGAAGAGCATTTGATCGGGATGAAGGTAGTGTTATCGGTCACTACTTGCTAGGATTTTCCAGGTACTGTTAAGAACTGGTATTAAACCAAAGGATTATTTAATAGCATCTGTCTGAGAAGAATGTAAAAAAAAAAAAAAAAAAAAAAAAAAAAAGACTTGAAAATGAATATAACTGTATTCCTTTTAATTGTCATTCATTACTTCTACTGCAATGGAAACCCTTCTGGCTCTCTCGCCAGACCCACTTCATTCCTTTATCTGACAGAATCTGCAAAACCAGTGAATGAAAGCAAAACAATATTTCATTAAACTGGATTTTATTTTACATGTCCCTATCACTTTCCTGCAGAATTAATTCAGATCAGAGTGATATTTATAATTAATAACTTAAAATAGGTATAGGTCTATAGAGATATGATCTAGTAAAAATGTCAGGCAAAGGAGGAAGGATTTCATTATGTTTAATGATTTGAATAATCTAAAGAACATTGTGTGTTAACAGAGCTCATATTTTGCCAAAAATTTATGACAAGATTTGCAGACACTTAAAAAACATCCCTGAAACAAAAAGACAGACCTCCAAAACAACAAAAAGCATGCTCTCAACCCTCTCCCTCCCCAAAACAAAAGACAAAACCCAACCAGTTCAACAATCAGCAGGAAGATCAGAAATACGGATGCAAAAAATTCAGTCTGGAACCTGTCAGGAATTTATATCTAATGAAATAAATATGGCATTAACCTGAGTACAGACTTCCAGCCATTTGAAATTTTCAGCTTCCCAGGCAACCCAGCCTCCGCAGTGCCCAGCGAGACATTGTCACAGGTCAAAGGCATCTCCAAGGTACGCTTTGCGGCATGCCTTCGATGACGTGCCCAGTGCGGCACATCTCCCCCGTGAATGAAATCCTGCCCCATGTCGTACAGTGAAAGCATGCGATTAGGAACCCATTTTGATGAGAAAAGGGCAGCTGACAACTGTCCGAAATCCCCCAGCCATAAAGATACTGGAAAAGAGTGAGGTGAGACAAGGGCACTGCAGTCAGGAAGGTCCTGTCCTGTGAGAAGGTCCACAGGGGACATAAAGGATCGTGAGCCCAGAGAAAAGACTGCCAGTGATGGGTAACACTCCTGAAGGACTGGAAAGGCTTTTGAGTCTATAGGGATGCTGAGACACACAAGCGACTAAAAGGACTTTGACCTTTTACAAAAATAAACTGCCCCAAAAGGGAGTGGTATTGTGAAAATACCGGACGTTCACTTGACACAAAATAAAGCAAGCTAGACAACTGCAAAGGCGGAGATCACATTACCTCCTGCATCTCTGTCCTGATGGTTTGAAAATAACATAGCCAGAAAAAAAACTTCAGTGTGTGTTTTTTTCGTTGCTTTGTTTTTGAGGAGAAAAATCTACCTGTATTCTGCAAGCTAATGCCTCTGAGTTGACCGGTTGCTAAGTAGGGTTGTTATTGCCCCACTTTCTGGGGCAAGACCAGCCTGTGCAGGAGGCTGGGGTGCATGTATAAGAGAGGAAAGACAACGGGCACAAGAGAAATTTGTTTTAACCTCAGTATATATGGGAAAATTGATTGATGGCTAAAACTGAATTAATGTGGTTACGTAATGGCAGCACTGAAGCAGAACCACACTGAATGCCCTTCATAGCTCGAATGCATTGATAAACGCTTGCTACACCCTATATAAAGCAAAGCACCACGAGATCCTGCAAGCAAGCCTCCTGCTCAGAGTAAAAGCAAAGAAGCCCCAAGTAACTCCGTGCATTTCATCTGCAAAAAAAGAAAGCGCACATTGCCTTGACAGACCACAAGAAACTGTCACTGATGAATCCAAACCATAAACCAGGCATTTCAATTCCAATAACCAGGCATGTCTATGCTTAGGTACTTTGACTGTTCAACTCATGACCTTGTACGTTATTTGACCACTCCACCTTTTTCTTAAAACTGGTAAAATAATGAAATACATCTCATACAACAGTGTATCTTAAATAAGAGTATATGTTAAATAAATGAATGCGTGCATCCTCTTCTGTTCCCATTCTGACCTGTAGCTCTTCTTCAAATACAGCAGTGTAAACTGGATACTACACGTGTTTATACAGTTTAAGCAGTGATCCTAATCTCTTTTAGTTTATACATGCAGTCCTGCTAGCAAAAGCCCCCAATCAACTCAGTGCAATAGCTCTAATAACGAAGGCTAACCGACAGTTTTGGTGTTTGCGTGTCAGTATACCCAGATCTGTAATTCTAGGCTTTACAGTGAACCATTATCTAACCACGAGAAAAACATTTGTTTCACAGACTCTCCCGTAGCTACAAGCCGAATGACAAGGCTGCTGCCCACTGAAACGCCTCACACCTCCCCTTGCAACGCTGCCCATCTGGGAGGACTACGGTTTCTTTTCCTGAAGGCTGAATGTCACACAACGAATGTTGTTTTGGAAGTATAGTTACTTTCAAAAATAACATTAGGGAAAAATATTTTTATTGCTTATGTAAAATAAAGAAAAAAGAAAATCCTTAAGATTTAACTGAGAGGCCCTAATAACTCTATGCTTTGGAGCAGGACTTGCTGTTCTGCAGGGAAAAGCAGGAAGGGAGGTGGGGAGGCTAAACTTGTCTCAGAGCTGTACATTTTGTGATTACTAAAAATTTACGCAAATTATGAACCACGGGGGTGGGTGGGGGGGACCTCACTTTTCATATGTTCAAACTTATCTTTTCATGCAGCTTCATCATGGTAAACTGACCACTTTACACACTAGAAAAATGCCAGAAGGAAATGAAGACCAAGAGGGCTTGCATACCATAACTTAAATCATGGTTTTGATTATGCAGCAAATAAACACTTACTCACTGAAAGATGCAGTTACTCTCATAAAAAGCAGCATGTGACTGTTCAGCATTAAAAAAAAGACACAAAAGTGTTTTTAATTTCAGAGTTAAGTTGAAAAAAAGCTAAAAAAATTCTTTTCACGTTTTGCATATCCTACAGACAAAGTGTCTCACATCCAATGCAAAGCAATAAAATTAGCCTATTGCATAAATGCAATGATTTTCCTTTAAAAATAATGACACATTACCTGAACCTTCTGAACTTGCAGACATTACTGAAATAAATTTAAATGGTTTTACTCTAAAGACTGGTCAGCAGTACTTCTGGATGCTACCAGGCTACTCTGACTTAGCTGGCCTTAATTTCTTTTCACCTTTCAAAAGACAAACAAACATGCACTTGGGTCCTAAAAGACTCTCCAGGCCTTCAGGTATTCATGGGTTACATGCAGTACTAAGTAAACACATTTGAGCATTCGCTGATGTCAGGACATTTTGTGGGCAGTGATTACAAGACCCCTATATTTTGTATAATACTTATTATGAACAGGCTCTAAGACATTAGCAAACATGAGAGGTAATGAGAATGGCTTTTCAGTAGCTTTTAAATTACTCAATTTAAGAAAGGAAAATTGCACATCATAGAAGAGTAGTCAGATGGCACATAAAATACACACATCAAGTCACCCATCAGAGAGATACAGCAGTTTGATGTCTGAGGGCTTCTGGTCAGGGCTGTAGCCCTTAGAGTAACATGCACTGCAAAATATACAGCGGTTCCTGAAATACATTCTCTAATTTATTTTCTTGCTAAAGGATTTAAATTTTCCGACTTGAAGGAAACCAAATTTTAATATCATAGATGAAATGTGAAGTAACCATATTTCCTAGCATCTTGCAGTGATTTACCCTTCAATTTTATACCATAATTCTGTGCTCAGAGAAAGTGCATGTTCAAACAATCCCATCTTGAGTTCATACACGGTTGCATATTTCTAAGAAAGGAAGATTATCCTTGCTATATACACTTCATATTTACTAATACTTGCCAGAAGATGAGTCAACGACTGTTTCTACAGTCTGAATGCATACATCAAAATGTATGATGGGTGAAGATTGTGAATAATAAGCTCTTCTCTAAAGTATATCTGATAACCCCTCCTCCTCCTCCTCCAGGACACCTTCCAACTATTTACTACTTGTGAACTAGAATCAACCAGAGAAGCAACAAGGCTCTATGAAAACTTTTGATATAATATAATTCTACAGCTATGGAACAAAACATTACCCACAAAGCACTTTGATTCAGTCTTGAACCTGTGCTAGGCAGACTGGTAACAAGACACAAGTTTTCTGGTACTTTTGTGACAAGTAATATATTCTGGAGGAGACCAGATAAATCATTTTCAGTCCTGTCTCAAGAACGCTCTGTCACATTGCAGCAGCTAGACACTGGAGGAAATAATGCAGTCTCTATCCCCAAGTCTGTCTGTTTGAGGGACATTCAGTCATATACATATATATAGAATGATAACATTAAAATGCTTTATTTCCTCAGATAAGAAGCCATGGCAGGATTCCTCTAAATTTTCTATTTGAACAGAAGAGATGATCAATAAAAGGAACTCCTGGATGGCAGAAATCTGTAGGTCAAACACCTCTTTGGGCCTGATCATCACGTGTTCGGGTCCCGCGACTCCCGCTTTCCTCTTGGCAGTGGCGGCAGGCTGAGCAGCCTCGAGGCCCCCGGCTTATCTGGACAACTGCTCTCTTACAAAACAAAAACTTGTAACGTATTGGCAGCTCCAAACAGTTACTTTCTAAAAAATGCTGGGCTCAGCTGCTCTTGCAGCAGGATACTAACAATAGCTCGACAACTCTTTGTCCTATTTTCTGTTAAAACAGTTAGCTAGGCTCAGAGATAGTACCTGCTCCTCCCCTCCCAAAATCTGCGTGCTGACACTGCATCTTTAAAGGAGAGAGACTTGCAAAGAGACATTTATTGCATCTGCCAGACTTGGCAAACAATCTTTTCCCCCAAACGCTAAGGAGACGGTTACGCCTCGCAGATTTAGTGCTTCCATCAAAAGGACCCAAGAACACTACATACACGAACCCAAACAAGATCTGTGTAATTTATTTTTAGTTTGTGCCTCTTAAACAGGCTAAAGACTAGCGTCTTTGCTGCCAGTTCTGACCACTTAAAGCGTAAGTATTTTAACAGGAAGGGGCAGACTCAGTTCTAAAATATGAGTTATTTAACATAATAACACGAGTTACTTAACAAAATATGAGTTATTTAACATAAAATTATCATGATTAATGCATTCTACAATACCTCTGTATTTTCTTTATAATAAAGAGCTTGGCTGCAAAACTAAACTTGCATGAATTGACTTGAATGTAATAAATTCCTTAGTCAACAGGTTCACATTATATTCGGAGCAACGCGCAGACCCAAGAGGCACTCCACGACAACACTTTAGCAAACAATCCTATTATTCATGGATGACTATAATAGAGTGATTACTAACAGCTGTTTGCAATCTCATTACATATGGAAAAGCTTCAAAAAAATTACACGAGAAGCACCCCAACTTTTAGAAGAACTGAACAGAGAAGGATCCTGCACAAAGCCGCTTAACCCCTTCCAAGCCGCGCTGTCCTCACTATCTGCACTGCCCACACTGCCACCGCCAAGGGTTCACTCCCTCCTGAGGGCTTCAAGATTCTTAGGAAACAGTGTTTTTTCAATGCATTCATCAGGTTAACCCCAAAGAATACATAAATTAAAAATAATTTGAGGGTTTTCAATAGATATAATAGTCTTATCTATAGCCTACACAAGCACTGAATTTACACAACCAGTAGATGAGTGCTAACATGGCAAAGTCTGGGTACGATCACCCCCAAGTACATAAGAACACGTAGTTTAGCTTTTAAGCAAACTTAGCCTGATTAAAAATAGTAATCAATGCATTCCTGGATGCAAACGATAAGTTAATATTCAAAATCAGAGAGCAGAACTCCATGTAACGTCTGTCCTAATTTGTTCATATTTGACCCGTGACTCCTTTGCTCCCTTCCCTGCTCCTGAGTTTTAATTAGGCGCCCTGCAGTAGCCAGTTCTTTTTGTAGTACTGTAATGAAGCATAAAACCATAAAAGCATCGAGGCTGTTTGTTCACAGACAAAAACTATGCAAACAAAATGTTGGATAAGCTGTTTAATGACTGTTCTTATAAGATGTTCCACTGTCCGGAGTTATTCCAGCTAGCTGTGAGGCAGCTTAAAAAAACTCAAAAAGTTAATCAGGAACCTCAAAAAACAACACTCCAGTTCTCATCGCCCCCCTTAACCCTACTCACGGGGCTTTGCAGGATCTGAGTGACCCTCTTCCTTTGCTCCATCATATTGAAGTCTTGTCTCAGATCAGGAGACATGTTTCTCTCGCGGATATAGTCCGGGTCATTTTCATTGATGCGATCAAAGTACCTCTCCTTATGGGGCATGGTGGCAGCGGGGGGAGTAGTGATCACCTGGCTGGCATCAGTACTCATGCTTCAACGCTGCAGGTTACCTGCCTCACCTGAAAACATCAAGGGGGAAGGAAGGAAGAACAAACAGCAATTAAAAACAAGACACTGAACATAACTTCCAAATCTGCACACAAATAACGTTCTTCTCAGCTCTGCAGAATAATGTCTAAAATGAAGCAGAACAAGAATAATTGTCATAAACAGAAAAAACATGGGAAAGTTCTAAAAAAGTACACAAAAATCATTACTGGATTTTAAATCTTGTGAAAAGTCTGACTCTTCATAACCATCTATTCAAGTTCAAATAGCAGAACAGCAGCACACAATTAAAAAGTGACGTTCAAGATGTCCATAAGAAGTTTTATGACAAACTTTTCACATTACACTGAGCAAGCCCCCCACGGCTTTCATATAGTCCTGCTTCCTGGCGTGTTTGACTTCAGCAGCCCCCCTCAGAAGACGGGGCCTCTGTCCAACATCCACTCAGGGCTCGTCTCCCAACTTGAACTAAGACGTTCCTCAATTACAGCATTTCTAAACCATCTCGTAACTTCAGTTTGAGGATTAAACTCTGGGTCGCCTGAAGACTGCCAGCAGAGCCAAACAGACCGCCAGATGGTGCCTCAGCTTTGAGAAGACACTAAGAAAAACTGCTAAGGAATGAGCAGAGAAGGTCATATGATTAGTTGCACAGGACTACAGCTTCATACCCACCGAAAAGATTAGTTTTAGCTTTTCTTCTCTTGTGTGTAACAGCAGGAAAAGATTCTCACTGAAGCTCATTTAATCACGTCAGGAAAAAAAGTCATGTCTTGGTAGAAAGCTACACTTAAAACCTCATTTAAAAAACTGGTCAGCATTTGTAAACACACACAGAACTGGATCAAAAGTAGAAAAGCAGACACTGAATTTTCATACAAAAAGTCAGGATCAGAAACAACAAACTCAAGAACACCATTCTTCAAATTAGCGGAGAAGTTTTCTCAGGTTTGAGGAAGAAAGTGAAACAAAATTTGTAGAAAAATGTAGCGTATTATACAAATATTTTAACATGCAAATACCTATATTCAGTAATATATTTAACATGAAAATATTTACATGCAAATGTATTTAGTATGTAAATAATTCACATCTCCAGAGGGAAAAAGGCCAAATGCTAAGGCACAGAAATTGCCAAGTATTAAAGGTGGTGGTTTGACATCATACTTTCTTCAGTCACTGGCTTACGGCGCTCTTGCTCTGTGCCACAGTTCCCTCACCCCTCGTTTGTGCCCGTGCCACTGCTGTGAGGAGGCCGTCTCAACCTCTCCAGTGATCACCTCACATTTTTTCCAGCTTAAGCGTTTGGTAAGGGCCCTGCTGAAGCCAGCTGTGGCACCCCCAGCCTTCCTCCTGCCTCTGAGGAGTCCTCCCAGCGCTCACAGGGTGCCCGCTGCTGCGCGGCCACACAAGGAACCGGGCTGCAGGAGGAGGCGAGCGTGTTTTCTGCCAGCTCCGTTTCCCACGCTGCTGCAGACAGCTCTGCTGGCACGTGGCAAGGGACAGTGTGAGGATGGAAGACATGGGGGATTGCAATACTGCTACCGAATACGAAACCCCAGCCAGAAAACAAGAAAGATACCACCTACAGAGCAGGGAAAGTGTTAGCAGATAAGGCATAAGAAAGCCATCTCCATAGTCTTCTTGCATGTTGTAGATTATCATTAAATTTAGGGCTGAGATGAAAGACAGCTAACATCCTTCTCAAAACAGTCACTAAAAGTTGTAATTGCTTTAGTCCTTTACTAATTAATTAATTTATTTATTTTTGAGGGAGCTCATGCTGGCATGCAGCGTTATCTGCTTTCACCCACAGAGCGTCCCGGCGCTTATCTGGTACGCTGGATGGAATAAATCACACTCTGCGCTGCAGAACCCACATCCTGCATACGCGACCCATGAACTCTGACGACTTCATTACGGAGGCTGTGGAAACACACTGACACGTTTTGCAGTTGCTGCTCCGGTGCAGTCTGAGCTCTTTCAGTGTTTGTTGATGGATCAACAGGAAGCCTGCTGAGCAGGACCGATTCGGGGATGCTGGGAAGAAGGCAAGGGGACATGGCTTGCTTCACGGAAGTGGCAATTTTGCAAAAAAATTATTTCGAGATAGGACCTTTTCTTACTACAGACTAATTATTTAATGCCTTCTCATGCAGGTTGCAGCTTAGGGCAACATACAAGTGGAGGTATAAAAGGATCCAAGGCTTTGCTGAAGAATTAACCATTGTCTTTTACAGTTAAGATCACTACAGCAGAAGGACAGCCCTCTTGGGATAGCTCAAAGACATGATCACAGCTTAACTTCCCTCTGTTCAGGCTACAAGAAGAGATACCTTTATGAATACCACCATGTATTAGAGGTCTGTCCCTCCCACCATAAATGGCAGGCTTAAGAAACCAAAGAAAAAAAAGCATCATGAGAACACAGCTGACCACCACAGGCTCCCCCTCTAAATGCGGCAAGGAAAGAAGAGCTTCACACCAGACCTCTCAGCCAGAGACAACCATCTCCATTTGATGTGAACAGCTCCACTTAAGTGAGTACCACAACACCTGACAGCAACTGAAGCTACCCTGTAAGTGTAGCTAGCAAGAACTTGGTTTGAATCAGCAGTGAATTGTAACGCCTACTCTTGGTTACTTTTTCTTCCCAGGACTTACATTATCCAACTGTATTTTTTTCCCAAAATGCTCCTGAATCCCATTTACCCTGCGTGACACTCATTTGGTTGGACCAACTACATGCATGTCTGGACTTGAAAAAAAAATGTTTTTTTTTTTTTTTTTAAGTTTACAGGACATAATTAGTTCAAGTCTGTTACTTTACAATACATTCTTACTGTGACAGAAAGGCCCATTCATCTGCAAAGAGACACAAATATGTGCCTGGCAATACTTAAAATCCTCAGGAGATAGTTTCTAATTGCTTTGGGCTTAATTTTTCTTCCTTCCTTTCAGAGTAATTTGTTACCTCTAGCCATTAAGATTACAACATTAAAGTCCTTGTACCACAAAAAAATTCAGTTAGTGAAGGTAAAACGGGTATTGGGTCCAATTGTTCTTATTAGATCTGGTTCAAAGCACACTCCGTTGGACCCAGGCTGACTCTTGGATACCCCCTACTGTTCAGCTGGAATTTTTTCAAACAAATCCAGCCATTCTTTTATTATTTTGGTCTTGCACCTATTTAAAAAATGGGACTTCTGTTAAAAAATGTGCTGAGCTTCTGGGGATCTGAAAATCTGCGGTACCTTCTCAGCACAGGACTACTAATGACATCGAAGCAAGGTACTTGCAGAAAACCCTGATCAAAATCTATTAATTGCAATAGAGGATTCTCTCACTTTCTTTTTCTTTCTCCTTTAATTCTGTTGCCTGGAAGAAAATCAACTTTGCTGTAAGGCTACTTTGGCTTCTGTGCCTTCCACTGATGTTCTAGAGTTACAGAAAGTGAGCTATCAGCCTCCGGAGCAGGATTAGTTCATGTTTCTTATGCATGCTACACAGATAAAGGAGATGTATGGATTACACAGGTAGGAAGAAACGGAAACGAATGAGAAACTATATGTGCCTATAGCAACTAGACGCTAAATCTAGACTGGTCAGAAAGGATAAACATACACACAAAAAAATGATAATTCCCCCCCCCGATTTCATCCTATCCTGGTGAGATCCATCACTCCTGGTCAGCTGAGACATAGGTTTGCCCACATTTTGGTCAAACATGTATAAGCTGTCATGTCCATAAACAATTCAAAGTATACAGGGCAGCAGCTTTCCCACTTGTGGTTAAAGTGGGGGTGTCTACAGAAGTAACTAAGAAAATTGAGTCATCATGCTTAATATTTTTTATACGGAGGCGTGCATCTCTGCTGAAAATCCTTTTAGGTGTCTGTAACAAAGCAGCATGAACGACAGCTCTCGTTACGGAGCTCCTTGCTAATCTCTCTCTGCTTCCCTGGGCTCCGTCCTGCCCTGCTGAGGCACAGGGAACTGAGCGCTGGTGCTGCTACGAAAGAAAGCAGGTCGCTTCCTCCTCCCTCTGCTGCCCTCCTGGCTCACCATATTCTGTTTCATATCTTATACCTGCAACTGGGCTAAAGAGGAAAAGCCAAGAGTTTTACCTTTATAAAGAAGATGCATATCTCTCTACTTAAAAAGAAGTTTTATTTAACAAAAGATTCCAATTAATCCAAATGATTCGGAACTGTTCATTTCACTGCAAGATTAAGCCTTGAGCATCCTCATCTGACGTTTTGTAAATTCTAAGTAACGTGCTATGTTGCTTTTGTTGGAATAATCATTTGCAATATCAAATCACAGAAGCAGTTCAATAACAATCACAAAGTCAGAGAAACAAGAAGTACTGAAGAAAAAAAAAAAAGACCAAATGCAAGAAAAATTTATCCTGCCAAAGAACACCCCGGAAAGCACCGACTTGATGTATTTGTCTATCACAACGCACAGAATATATATAAACAAATATATATTATATATAATATATATTTTTATATCACTTTATATATATATATAAAATATATATAAAACAGCATAAGAGGAAAAACAGGAGCAACAGAGAAGGGACCAAATCGTTTGATCACCTAGCAACCGATCGTTAATCTACCTTTTATGCCATTTTTATGGTTGGTTTCAGATACCTCTATTTTCTCTGTGCAGTACGATCCCCTCTGCTTGGGAGTTTTTGACATTATAAAGCAACAGTGCGTGCACTGCATAATTAACTGGTATAACTAATTCTCAGGTCTGAGCACTCCGGTTGGATGTGACCGCATCTGAGCATTTCCTTCAAGGAGCACACTGTGCTATTCTGCTCTTGCTATTTCTCGCCTGCTTGATTTTAGGGAACAGCCTGCTCGCTCTTCCCTCCTCCCTGGTATCTCGTCTGCCAGGAGAACTGCTGCAAGCAAACTGGAAGCCTCTTGACCTTGCTTCCAGCCTCACCGCGAAGCAGGCAGGCTCCAGCCTGAGCCAAAGCTCTGCTTTAACCCACGCTGCCGGCTGCGCAAGCAAGCGTCGAGGCCTGGCCCAAAGAAACACGCTTACGGACTCTGAGCAAACGTTTATGAAGGATAGGGAAACGCGCAGGACAGCACGGCCTGGGACTAGAGTCACCATCGTTATCATCTGGCATTAGGAAGCCAACCTTCAAGCCTCTCTCCTGTGAATTTTAGTAACAAATATTACTGAGTAATCAAGTCTGTTCTGGGGCAAAAAAAAATATTTGGATAAACACATCAAAATTCAAACCAATTTTTTATTCTCCTGTTCATGACATCAAATATGGTAAATATCTGATAATGACTTGACAGAATTTGTTATGTTATAACGAGTTTGGGTTTTGCTTATCAGTCCCACCTTACACACTGGTAAGGCAAATAAGATGCAGGCTTCATACACAAGCTTTTTCCAAAAATAATTTGTGGAACTGAAAACAAATATGCTACACTAGACAGGTACCATTTGTTTATTAGCTTATTTTGCTAAGACAGCATGATTCTAACAATGTGCCAATACACAAACGTATACAGAAAGTATAAAACTATACGCTTGAGTTGACACAAGGTAGTATTTGTCTATAAAAAAAAAAAAAAGCCCGTTTGTTGGGTCAAATGGTGAAATGGGTAGAAGAAACTAATTTTTCACCGAGTTTATTTACCTATTTTTTTAATGGCTTTAATTTTCAGCTGTATTGGTTGTGCAGCCAGTTCCCTCCACGGTTACACAAACGCCTGCTCTGAAACAAAGGCGCAGGCAACACGGGGGTGTCCAAGGCTGCTGCTGCTTTCAGCAGCAGTGCTGGCACAGAGAGTTTGTCATACTACAGCCCAAACTGGTTACAAATCAAATATTCTAATCCAGCACTGCATATTTAAGTCCTTCTGCTTTTAAACAAAGTAAGCTAATTCAATAGTCATCATCTTTCAGACACCGCATTAAAGAGGCTATGGGGTGACAATATACATCTTTGCTAAGAGATAAGAACTTGAGTGTATTTGAATCTTGGTTTTGTGTTGCTGCATTAAATCTAAAGCATTACTTTTTCACAACTATATAGTGCAATATTAAAATCAACATAAATAATTCAAGCAGTTCAACTCACACTTTGCTCGGTGCAAACTGAAACTGAACCACAGCCAACTACTCTTCCACCACTAGAAAGCAAGGCAAGACACTGGGCTGCTGACAGCCATCAAAAAAAAAAATGAGGATTATATCTTTAATTCAGGATATAATCTTCTAATTGAGGATGTGAAATGTCTGCTTTGCTCAGGAAGGCTCCTTACGATGCATCCTCAGCAGCAGCAGCTGGCAGCGGGCGCAGCCTGCAGCTTCGCATTTGCAGGCCAGCCTTTCATTTTGCAGCACAACCAGTAAAATGAATAAAGCCTAGAATCATGGCTTGATTTACACAATATGCTCTACCACATGGCTGCAAATGCCACTTGCATGTGTTAAGTCTCAAAAATGAATATGTGTACTTAACCTGCATAGACCCGGGCTATTTTCATACTTTCCAATTTGGAATTCTTTCACTGCTCCATGACAGCTTTTAACAGCAGAGACAACCCTTGAGGAGCAAGTTACCCAGTCCTCCTTCTCTGGGTGATAGAAAACAAAAATAATCTTCAAAGATCTACCTCTCCAGTTCAGATCAGTGGTCCATCTCGCCTAGTATTGCACTTCAGCTCATGCTGGGTAAAGACCGTGCGCAACTGGGTGCACACGGAGCGTGGCCTCCCTTGGCACATTGCGTGACTCTTTAGCAATCTGCGCTGCAGGGACTCCCTTGCTTCAATTCACGAAATGCTATTTTCTTGTTTTGACTCGCAAATTGCTAAGACCATACACACAACAAGGATACTTTAACTTCAGATTATCCTGCTCTTTATGCAAAAGACTTAAGCTGGAACAAAGGCAGCCACACAAGCTAAGTGGTTTTGAGGAAGAAAAAGAGGAATGTTGAAGTCTGTGGATGAACTGAAACACACAGATGAATTCCTGGGCCATTGTGAAAAAAGGGAGAAAGCCCTGAAATGCCAAAAAGGGGAAAGGACGATTCATGTCATGTGTTGCTTATTCACTATACATTTTCTTTCTTACTGCTTAACACCTCAGTTTTTTAACACAGTATTTACCCGTAACAGTATGATGGAAGTCAATTTTAAGATAAACTATTAATTTATAATTTTAAAGAGGCACAATAAACTGTGTTGCAAAAAATTTGCTTTAACAAAAGGTGGTCAGTCACCCACAGATATTACATGCTTTTTGGCAGTAACATTTCTCTTTTTCATATGCACCTGGTACACTGCAATCTACCAAAAACCGAAAGTTTTAAATTAAAGGTAAGTTATATTTTGAGACTACACTAAATTGCATTTTGGACTGCCTGATAGTTTTGTCATCTCTGCTTAGGTACACAGAGTGACTGGAAATGGTGTGAAGTCTGTGGACATGAGCTATTTTCAAGGCAATTTAAATAATAATCTCATTAAATAGAGTAAAAACATCAGAATGGTTAATTAAATTATTTGTTAAACTGTAAACAGCTTTTGTACTTACTAGAATTGAAAAAAAAGTGACAGTCCTACCTTATACCCACTTTTTCTGTTTTTCTTTCACCTTCTATTGTACCAAACTTGGAGTTATTTTACAGCATAGTAAAAATGAACTCTATGATTAGCACTGAAGTTTCCCTTGGTTTAAGTTGTTTTTCCACAGTAGGATTAAATTAAAATTTCAAATACAAGATAAGAGATCAACGATACCTAACCACTGATCTTAAATAACTTGTTTCTGTACAACGGCAAGACCGCTGTCCTGGAAGAGCGTCTTCAGCGCACCAGAAAGGTGAGCAGGAGCTGCGAGGGAAAAGAAAACTGCTCGCTATGTCATATGCAAAAAGCTGCTCTCATACAAAGCACAGATAGCATGAATGACAATAAAAGGAAATTAATTTTTTTCTTTTACATTTTTTGTGCTCTTTCCCAGTTTGCTCCATGATTAAAAAAGAAAAAAAAAAAGAAAAATCTCCTGTAGGCTTGGCTATCTGCTCAGCAGAAAACATCCTCCCACCCCCTGCCATTCAAGAGAATTTGATAATGAATACATTAGCATGAATTGCTATATATTTTCTGCTAATCAAGTTGTGAGCCTTCGGAAACTACGTGCCGTTACAAAGTTTAGGGCTTCTGTACAGAGAAGGGAACAGAAGCCAGACGACTTTGCGCAGACAAGCCGGCAGCGCAGAAGCGGCAGCAGGACAGCTATTCTGGGCGCAGCGTTTTTTTGCTACCACCTTCAGTCAGCTCGCAGGTAGCAGCAGCACTCGGTCTGCAGGAATTCAATCCAGTCTTCTCCGGAAAGAGTTTCTGTCTGCAAATCTAAATGAAAATAAAAGCACAAGCATCTTCCCGATGCCACCCCGAAGTCTGGGTGTTATGAAGAATGGAGTATTTATCCAAATGTCGTGCCTTGTTCCAGTACGTTGGGAACGTACCTATTGCAGTCACATTTGAACCGCAGCTCTGACCAGGGGGACGCACAACGCGCGCGTGACTCCAGGCGTGCAGGGAGCCTCTCGGAAGCGCACAGACCCAGACCCGGCAGCAGAGACCGGCGCGGCGCTTAGGCTCTCACTGACCCCGGCTCGTTATCCCCCTTTTATACAGGTGACAACACTCACCCACCCGTGTCAAAACAGTTTGGATGCTTGGAACAAAAGTGATAAATACTATTATCAAATACTTACATATTTCAAAGAATCTGCCAGCGATCTCTGTACACACTGGACAGTAATGCCTTGGGTTATTCCATCCGCCACGCTAACTGAAAAGCGTTAGTACCAATAAGGGATGCAAATAAGTCACACTTACAGAGCAAAAAATTGGATTACTTGTGTTTGTCTTTACTTAAATTGGAGTGGGTGTGTGGGATCCTCAAAATAATGTCAGGGAGCTTTAACCCCAAATGTGCATTTCAGAGTTATTTTAAAATCAGAATTACAGACATAAACCAAACATCACCTCTCGACAGGAATAACGCCTTCTCTTTGTCTGGTTTTAAGGAGTCTGACGAATCCCTGGCAACAAATGCACCGTAGCACTGAGACACTTCCAGGTTTGGCTCTCAGGATCTGGGTTATTCTCATGGCACAAACTGAACGAGGTTGAAAAACAACCATCAGCAAAGAGGGACAGGACGGATCACAGGTGGGGCTGGGGGAAGGCTTGTATTTGCAGCTTCATCTAGTTTCAGAGATACCTGGGACTTTTCTAATGAAAAAAGTAACCTGGTATTATTTTTAAAATAAGACTTATCACTGAGTATCTACATAATCACACGTGGCTAAGTTACCTAAAAATATTTCATGAGTCAGTAGGCAACAGAAGGCTAAATTAAAAGATTAATACAGATGAGTAGTAACAGAACATAATCCGTAAGAGTACGCAAACACATAACCCACACACACAGACAACCCATAGTTGAAAAGTTTCCCTAAATTCTCCGGAAAAACAATGAAACCTAGGTTCCTCCATAATATAACTTAAAAAAACCCCCATCCAAAATCAAAAAACATTTAACTGGAAAAACTGACTGCTGTCAAAAGCTTAAGATTTTGCAACAAAACTTCCCCGTCTTTCTCTTGCAATACCAAGCTTCCAGCTTCCGCTTGTAACCACGGTTTTTGGACGCGTTTTAAATCCTGCAGATGCAGATGGAAAAGGATTTCCTTCTTTATGTAGATATACATATTGTTATGTAGTAGAAGAATCAAGTTTGTTACATAAATAATTTTTTAAAATCGCATCAATTTACACCAGCCTTGGAAGCAGCACCACTTGGACTAAAGGCAGCCCTTCCAGGGAGCCTACCACCACCCTCCTCTCTCACTGCCAGACCGTGCGGCATTAGACAGCAGAGAACCTCTTATCGATTGCAGGGCACATCAAAAGTCTTTCTGATTTACGACAGTTTGATTATCCTGAGAAATGTCACGGCCAAAGCAGCTGCTTGCTAGATTTTTACACAGGCTCAGGAGCCGTGCCGGTGGACAAGCCAAGTGACGGACACGAAGCAACTGCTAGATTTTACAAATGTCTACGCGGACAACTGATCTCGCACACGGCAGCACCCAGGCAAACCTTTTTATAGCCCAACCTCTGGCGTTCCTCCTCTTCACATCAAATCCTGACCTTTACCATCACCACCGCAGCAAGACTGACAGCCATATGAAAACCTACTGCTACTCTTTGAAAAGCACCGTCATCTCTGCACCGTGCAGATTTTCGGCTTACCTCTCTTGCTAATTCTCAAGCAAGGAATGAGAAACTCTGCTAACGGGGATGTTTTCAGCTAGAGACTTGAAGCCAAGATGAAACTGTGCCAGGCCTTCGATCATAAATTCTTTAGGACAAATTGTATCTTTCTTCATATTATGCACAGCACCCTGCAAAAATACCCCCCTTCATTTTAATGGGGACTCTGAGTCACTCTATTATGAAATTTAAATAGGCAGCAGTAATATACATCACATTAACACACCAATCTCAATTTAAACATATAAAAATAAAGTGGCTAGCTTAACAAAAGAGAAATTTTGACGTTTTACTGGCCTGTGCAGATATTTTCATATTAAATATGAAATATTCTCACCTCATTCTGCCTCCAAAGGACCTTGGTTCTTTCTCTTTTACTGGGATGAGTTTCACCTTAACATATGGGACAATTCCCTCCTCATTTTGTCTAACGGTAAACATGAATTAACGTATGTTAAAATGTAATATTAAAATAATAAAGCTTAAAAAACATGCAGAACTTAATGGAGGTCATGTTTGCATGTGTAATATACAGGATTCTTGCCTTTGAAGGCCCTAATATATTAGCCACACGTCATGCTATAGTTTCTCACGTTTTCTTTGCTGGCTTGGGGCGATCCTACCCCTCCCGACTCATGTGTTTCAGCTTCCCACGTCCCCAGATGCCATCTTTCACTTGTGCCGACACCGGGCCACACAGCCAGCTTCTAAATTGAACATGCAAACACATCACGGTTAAAAATAATTTGGGGAGGAGGGCTGGGAAAAGCAGGGGGTATGCCAGGGCCACATGGAAGCGCAGAAGGCAGTAAGGCCCTCTATGAAAGTCCAAAACACAGCTATATAACTAGCTCAAAGTTCAAAGCATCCTGCTTTAATTATCCTTCCCAGTAAAATCCCTAGGATTTATTGTGGCCCAGTAACACTTTTTCTGTGTTTACTCGTATCTCTAATACTGTCTTCAGCTTGCTTAAAAAATAATTTAAAAACCCCAGCTACTTAACTAGTAAATCTAAAAAGCTTCCTTCGCAGTTGAGGTTTTACCTACACAAATATGCACATTAATCTCAATTGACTTGCCCTGCATTTGACCTGCTTCTTGTCTCTAGCACCTTCTGCTAACAGTACCAGAACAGCACGTTGAATTTGGAGAGCCAAAGGTCTCATACACACCTTCAACAACAGAAAAATCATTCAACTGAATTTTAAGGAAGTCAGCCTGAAGTCAAACGGTCATTTTAGACTTAACCACAGCACCAAACAGAGCAGCAGATGTGCCCAAAGCAGCAGCCAGTATGGCCCCGCACAAGTGCTCAGGTTTTATTAACAAAAGCTTTGGTCATACACAGGGTAAGGGGTAGGTGAGCCAGCATGAAGGGCAGGAGAAAGACTGGTTTTTAAGATGTCACAAGTAGAATGTATAAATGCTACAGGATTCAGTTACTGTTATTTTCCAGCTCAAGCAAGCAATTATGCCGTAATTCTCCCTCTCCATCATCACTTGTAGGCACTGAAAGTCTGGATAAAATAAAAAACACTGCCCAACAAGCTGCTCAGATATCACAGAATGAGAGATGCATTGTGGCGTACCAAACAGAGAACTGCGGATCTTGCAAACATCTGGAGCTACTGTTTCCAGCATGCAAAACCAACCTGACATCTAAAAACTTCTCTCTCAGACTCAAACTGTCCTCTCTTTCCCCTAAGCAGTTTTATGAAAAGTGAATAAACCCAGCAGGTTTTCACATCTAAAGAGGAGCCTGTCCAGTGTATCAGGGACAGAACCCCCTAAAAGCTAGGGCGGCACAAACACACACTGTTTACCACGGATAGCTTCAGCCCACATTTACTTTTTACTGAAGCATTGTGATAGAAGAAAATCTTTTTCACGGTCTCTCTCAGAAAAGAAACAAAACCAGGCCCTTGGAATGGGCTGCAACACCAATGGCTCAAAAAGTACAGCTGCTAAGAAATAGGTCATAATTTCTAAGGCATGTGCAGCCTGTGATCAGTCACATATGCAGCATGAAAGACTCTCCTTCGAGTGCTTCCCTAAACAACCCTTTCATTTTTGACTTTCACTATTTTTTGTTGACAATTCCAAGAAAACGTGTCTTAAGCAACAAAACATGTTAGATGGATCTATTAGTTAGATAAAACTATTTTAATTTAATGAATTATGACAAAAATCACAAAATAACATAAGTTGTTTTATTTGAATTTTCAAAGTCTGTTTGGATACCCAGCCTGAAAATGGTACTTGTCGGTTTGCATATAAACCTTGGTGATGTTTACATTGAAAGCAAGGATCAGACGTGTAGTACATGAGTTGGGAGTTCAGAATCTTTAAGCATGGAGAGATTTGGGGGCAAATTCTTCTCTGTTATATCATTATGAATCCAAAGAAACCAATTTAAATCAATCAAGAACTGCTGTAGAGGTGACATTGTAAGCTGACCTCTGGCAATACTTGTCTTTGAATATTTGTGTAATTCATGGAAATCATCCTAGGTTATCACGGTATTTCAGTTTATATCCTAAGCAAGGAGAGAATTATTGATGATACAAAAATGTCTGAGGCTACACAGGTCATATCCACTTAAAGAATTAAAGTGTATCACAGTTTTTCTAGAGTTTTCATTTATTCTGTTCACTTACGTACTTTTGTATATCTGTAAAAACCTAATACTGCTTTTATTTTCATCAAGGAATTAGGTATCTGTGCTAGTGTGAGAACACACCAAAACCCTCCCACAAAACATGATTAATGAAATGCCGAATAATAGGCGATGAGATGCCTGCCAGAGGCTGCATTCACGACAGATTCCACGGCCCTGCTGCAATGCTGGACAGGACGGCATCAAATCCGCCACGCTGCAGCTTCCCATTAATCACAGTGTGGACGCTCTGCATCTCTCCTCGCATCCGTTTCCTAACCTAAAAACAAACCTGCAGGAAGGATCTGGTCTGAGGGGCAGGCCAAAGGCTCCTCTGCAGGAGGAACAGTGGGTGCTTCTTTTGCAGTTAAGCAGTATTTAGATTATTATTAAGATACATTGTTCTAACTTGGTAATCTGCTGTATTATTTTGGGCAGTAAGGTAGCTGGATTTAAATTTTTTAATTACTGGATGATGCTTTCGAAGTGCATTTGTTTTGATTAGCTATGGAATTGTGGTTTCTGCCTGCTGCATCCATATTATGCTTCCTCGCTGTGATAAATTATGAAACCTGATCAGAGTTAGCACTGCAAAGTAGTCAGAAAGAGCATAAAAAGCATGTAAAGTTTCATGCTGTATGAAGAGACTTTTTCCTATTACTTTTGGTTTCAGATTCAAAAAGTCAGAATTCCTAATGAAAAACACTCCTCTCTGGTGCACAATCCCTTGCCCTCAGGAGTGCAGTTACACAATTAAGTTACATGAAACTTGGAGACAGATTTTCATTACGCGTATGCTGTGTTTATTGTCATATTGTATTTCAAATGTTGTTTGGAATCAGGTAATTTTAAACCACAAGACATACGGTATCTAGAAAACTGAAATGGAGGAAACTATTTTAATTGCTTTATTTGAGGCAATTCTTGTCTGTCATAGATATGGCACTGGATACAAACCTCTTAATAATTCAACATAGGTCAAAATAACAGAACACTTGAGAGCGTGAAGATTAAAAAAAGTCCACCCTTTCCTGGCTCCATCCTGCCATGGCCGAGCAGGTAGTCCTGCATGCCCAACTGCCCAAAGGCAGGTCAGTAGCTATGTAGAGCTAGCAGTACATTTCGCCCTCTATCAGAAAATATTGCCAGCACAATTGCAAATGCTTTCACAACCAAGCTGCTGGAAATGCTTCAAGGTTACTTGTCTACATTACATGCAAATGTCTTTTGGACCTAAGAAATCTTTGTACTTCTTGCAGTAAAACATAAAATGCTTTAAAATTGAGACTATATATTGTCTCTTGCTTCTATGAAATTGATCGTGAGTTTGATTAAGTATATACACTTACCGGACTGATGTATATGTATTTTTTTTGCCACTGCACTATGATCAGATGGGATGAGCAAGGCAATGGCATTTTTGCACCTCCAATCAACCTCAGCATCACAATCCTACATCTCTCTCTTCTAACCAGCTACCAACTTTCGTTATGCTTAAGAGAGTTATTTTCTACTCTTATTATCAAGTTGGGCTTAAAGTAACCAACAGGTTCAAAAGTTATGTGGCAGGAACAAATACATGTGCAGAGAGCATGATCCCAGAAGATCTCATTTGCTTGGACCACCAAGTGAGTAACCAGCAGGTCCCTGGCGTTCTGGCTGCTGCGACATAAGCCCATGTAGGAGAGCAGAACTTAGTTCATAACTGATTACTACGATCCCTAAACAAAAAAGTCCCATGATAATAAAGCTTAAACTATGAATGAGGACAACAAGCACAATTTTTCAAACACGGATGGTCAGTTAAAAGATGTCAAATGGGAACTTGGATACTCATATCCATCAGATGTTTGTGGAAAGAGCCGACACTCATTTTGTGCCCATGCTGGCAGTATTTCCTGAAACATGAACAAACGATGCAATAAATATGTTTGGGAACTTAAAGTTGCGGTATAAATTTAAACACAGCATGAAGCACCAAAGCATACTAAAGACTAAGCACTTTTAAAACTGATGTTTACTTTTATTAATAAATAACAGTCTTCACTCTTTCGAGATGAGACAAGCATTCAGAATTACCCAACAACAGCTAGTGAAAGAACCTAAAAGAGTTAGTGCTATGTTAATAATAAAAGTGCTTAACAGAATTGGGAACGTACTAGTAGGAGTATAATAGCCTGAATTTTTTTCTTCTTTCATGTCATGCTCTTCCACTTCTGATCGCATCATTATCACTAACAAAAAGATAAATCAAATCAAATCACAATATTCAAGTGATTCTATACAAAAAAACGCTGAAAAACACATTTTCATTGTTATTCTTGCAACTCATCTGACCTCCTCAATACAATCATGATGAGTGCCCAGTCATAAAAAAACCTAAACAAAGTGTTACATAGGCTCAGAGGATCAATTGAGAAATATAGCTACTCCAAAACATCTAAAGAGAATACAACGGGGCCTCTACAATGGTGCAACCTTTGCCTCTGTCCGTTAACATCACAGTTTACAAAGTTTCCATGGAAACCTTCTGCAAACATATGAATGTTCTTGTTGCATTAGATTTTGAACAGAAAATCCTTTGTGAAAATCCTGGAGGGCCATGGCCAGTGCCAACCTTCTAGTGAAATAATGGCCCTCACTATGCCTAACCCGGCCGACTCATGACACACGTACTCACATGGTACAGCTGCTGCCATCATTTGTTTTTTCCTCAGCTGAGAGACATGCACATCCTAACTTTTAAATACTCCTTCCTGCATCAAGAGCCAGTCCTGCCTCCAGTTAAACTGATGGCAAAGTTTCCAGTATTGGTCTCTCGGACGCAACCCTACAGCTCTACAATTGGAGCGCTGACTTGGAAACTTTTAACAGGCTTTGAGTCAGGGCACTGGGGAATATATTTACATAATGAGCAGACAATTAACCAAACTGAATGCAGCAATTCTTCATTATTAGACATCTGCATAAAAACAAAAATCACGCACAGAAGTTTTAGGATGTAACAGGTATACAAGTCTAGAAGAGAAAACTAGTGTCATTACCTTGTTATTTCTCATAACAGGAAGATCAACTGATCTGGATATTAGTCACATACCAGATATGCTCATTCCACAGCAATACAGACAAAAATTCTACCCAGGAAGGTAGTAAGTTTCAGGAGGATTGATTCCTCTTCTGTAGTTAAGGCTATGTGCTTGAGTGAAAGCTGAGGCAATAAAGGACTTGTTTCAGCATTACAATGGAGCAGCTACCATCATATCACATCTGAATGTCGTGTACAACTTGATTTTCCTCAAAATGCAAAGACTCTGCAATGTTAAATATTTTACTAATATTTAAATAAAAGTGCATCTAAAAGTGAATTAAAAGTGCACATTTAAGAGCTCCAGTAATTGTGCACATAGCTGGTATGGATCTTCTTTTTCTACTGATGTATTTCCCTATATTCTAATTTCTCTGAAACGCAACAAATTCACAGTTGAACAAGTTTGATTCTCTAACTTCTGAGATACCAACGGAGTAACTTATCAAATTACTTACAGATGTGCACAGCCATCGGAAAGGGAGATGGCTGCAAAGGTTGCATTTGGAGAAAATCAAGTCTGCAGATTTCTTACCAAGAGGTGAAAGTCTGTCAGACTTTCTGATACTAACTGAAAATGGAAAGGTTGATACCTTCTTTATTTGTAAGAGGACACCTACATTTTGATGGAACTATTTTGAACGCAATGACAAAAAACAATAATAGTTTTATATTAAAAGTTTCAGAATTAAGGAGGATCAATTTTGTACTATGAAGAACACTTTTACTTTGCCAACACTCTTGATTTCTACATTTATTTTTGTCTCTTTTACAACAGGAAGCTTCGACAGGAAGTTCTGAAAGTTCACTCTACAACTATGTTTCTGCTTAATATTGAAAAACAGTTTAGGCCTTTACATACTAACTACCAAATTAATTCTGAAGACTAGCCAATGTCTTCTTTTAGCACAGCATTCAAAACAAAGTAAATATTGGGTTAGTTATAACACTTGTTGTTCTAATACTTTAATAGCCTATTGTTCACTTGTGGTTGCCTCAGCAAGATAAAACATTGGAAAACAGCATTTCCTGACTGGAAGTGAATTCCCACTGTGTGTCAGAGGATGTCAGCCAAGATCTCAGCTTCGCAGGAGTGCAAACCCTCTCTGCAATGGTAGAATGACCGAAAAATCATGGGTTTGTTTTTAATTGTAAGTGATTTATAGAAACATCTGCTCAACTGAAACATTGGTGCAGTTCTCCCTGTTTTACCATTCAAATACTATTTAAAAGAGATCTGCTTAAAAATATTGTACCTATTCCATTCCACGCATGCCTCCCATTATGACCATCATTACAGAAATAGCAAATCTACAGTCCTGTAGCTAAAATTTGGTTCATAGCTGATCAAAGTTTGTTAAATTGTTCCCTGCCTTAAATTATAAAAATATTGAAAATATAACAGCTTTAACTACTGAGTTGCAATAACTTGTCGATACAGGAAAGGCACTGATAAACTGGTGTGAGCTCAGGGCAGAGCCTCCCCGGCAGCTGGGGCTGAAGCACTTGCCTGAGGGGAGGCTGCGGGAACCAGGTTGTCCCACCTGGAGCAGGGGTGGCTTGTGGGGGACCTCAGTCGCCCCTGGTGCCTACGAGGAGCTCATCAAGATGATGGACCAGGCTCTTCAGTGGGGCACGGTGGGAGGACAAGAAACAAGGGGGGTTCAGACTGGATATGAGGGAAAGGCGCCTCCCCACGCGGACGGCCAGGCAGTGGGATAGGCTGCCCAGAGAGGCTCCGTCTCCGGGGTTTCTGAGGCCCGGCTGGGAAAAGCCCTGCTCCACCTGACCTGGCCTTGCAGCAGGTTGGACTAGAGACCTCCTGGGGTCCCCTCCAGCCTGAACTGTCCTATGATCCCATGGTTTCCTTATTGATAGCATGCATTTTTGCATGACCAATATTCAACCTAATGCTGAAGTATTATCTACAGCAGATATTACCTGTAACTGCTCAGATAGGAGAAAGGATACAACAGAGACAAATTAATCCAACAATATAAGGAAATATGGTAAGATCAAAAAGTCAGCGATTTTATATTTTCACATGCTCTTGTCCAATCAACAGGTGCACTCAATGTAATTAACATCCCACTAACGAGACATCCGATTGCCCTGTGCAAAGTAGTAATGAACATAAGCTCTGTTTCCACCAAATCTACCAGAAAGATTTTTAAGGGTCTCCTTTCCCGTTGGTACAAACACATGACTCTCATTAGCCTTAATAAAAGTAAGAAGAGGGCATTCAGTAAGGGAATAAATTCCCAAGATTGCATAATTAAGTTATGGCATGCTTAAAACATAGTACAGACTGCTAGGAGAAGTTAGCTGTAACAACACTGTGGTGACAGACCAAATTCTTTCATAATTTTCCTATTCATTTGCTTTAGTTTTGTTGTACTTAAGATCTTACTTGAGGCCAGAGAAAATATTCAGAAGAACTCTTTCTCTTATGCCAAAATTATGGAGAGGCAAATCATACAGTGGAAAGCTTAGCTACGAGGTACGCACTTTTAGGCTGAAAAAATACAACTTCAAATACATATTCCTTAAAAATTTAAGGCATTGCCCCTGCATGCTACTCTTGACACTACAGTACGCAAATTCTTACTTCTGTGACAATGCAAAGCTGACAGGATGATAGGTTAAAGTTTATCTTTCAGGCTGCTTCCCCTGCACCAGTCCTAAAAGTCTAGTTATGTCAAATTATGTCACTCGCAGCGCCCAGCGAGGCGAGGGAAGGGAGCAGAGCGCTCCAGCGCGGAAACAACGCAAACGCTAACGGCAGAACCGCGCAGCTGCCTCTTAGGCTAAGCTTTATGAGCCCTCCCAAAACGTCGAGATTACCACTGTGTATCTCAAAACTGCACTAAAGAAAAGCCCAAACTCTAGGCATTGAAAGCATGATTTACCCTGCAGAAATTGGAAGCTTTTTTGTTTGTTTTTCTCCCCAGCCCAAGTTTATCTATTTTAAAATGCTTGAGTGTGGGGTTTTTTTTTTTTTGGACACTGAAAATCAGTTTCAACAGGCAACTTTATAATTTTTTGGTCATGTGTTTCTATCACAAGAATTAAGGAAATATTTGACACCATTTAAGACTTCCAATGCTGTTACAGTACACACTAACAAAGGCTGCTTCTCACAGTCTCCCGTAGTTTTCAATGAGAGCAGCCTTCTGCAGGATCCCTTATTACAGTGACTGTGGCACATGCGAGAATATCTAGTCTGCTATTTATGCACATGATGAAAGTCCATGTAAACACACCCTCACAGAAGCTGGCCTACTTTGATATAACAATCTAAGATACCGAATTACAGTGCAACAATTGCTTCAACTGTGTGACCAGTACTGTGATATGTTTAAATGCATCCTGAATTAAATCCAAACTACCTATGTATTCATGCTCAGCTGAAAGACTCATACTTGCTTTGTTTGACTTTGTAGTTGAAATTAAAATCTCAAAGGGCAGTACAACAACTCGTGGTACTAAATCACAGCAGAATCAGTTCTCTGCCCGATCTGGCCACGCTCACTTCAGCTGCTAGCACATCCCGGGAAAACGAGAACCCAGCTCTGCTGAAGCTGAGGTTTTGTTCGATTTAAACAGAAGCAGAATCAGATCAGGTACTCTCAAATTGTAGCATATAAAACAGAGGAAGACAGAGAGAAACTGATTTACAGATCACCCGGATACTAACTATATTGCAAAACAACATTCAAACACAAAAATTGTAACTCACCAGCCATGTCACTACACTGAAGATAAAATGACAAGTTTGAAATAGAAGACAATCAAAATACAAGACAGAACTTTCTGCAGCATCTATCCCCAACTGCTCTGTCAAATACACAACAGCAATAGCACAAAGCATCTTTATGACAGGAATAAAAGGCTCTTTAAATGCTCCTTTTATTTTTTATTGAATGAACCCACTCTTACACAAAGTTCATGCACCGATGTCTCGAGCTTTAGTACTGCCAAACATGTATTTGATTAGTCAAGTCTTGCCAATTACATGCAGAAAAATCTGAAATATTTTTTAATTGTATATAATTACTTAACAGAGCAAAGCAGGTGGTTAAGACACTGAACCTACTCACTACTAAATGTCTCAAAATACGAGTAAGATGCTTGCAAGATTGAAATCTTTTCAATAATAAGTGTTTCAAAAATAACTGACAGAGCACTTCTCTGCTCAGCTTCAAAGTCACAGTCTAGCCAAAAAAAAATAAAGCCCAACCCAAAAACAACAACAAAGAAAATAAAACAAAACCAAGGGAGTTAAGAGACAAAACCACAAACTCCTCCCAACTACAGTATTAATCCTTCGCACAGTTTATGCAAAGTTGCGTGTTGCCGCAGAATTTATCATCTCTACTAGCTATTTTTCTTTTCTATGGAAGCATATGGCAACATATCGCCCAATTGTTTTAAAAATACACACATGCATGCATACATAGACCTGTAGTTGAAACAGATCACATCAGATGTGGCAATTCTAAAGAAATCTTGTCCTAAATATTTTCAAGTTTATTCATGAGAAAAGGGTGGAGAAAGGAAACACAGCTACCCTGAAAACACAGTGAAGCTGTATCTCCAGTAAAAGGGTGGAGATTCAAACCACAGCTACACTGAAGCGACAAGATTCACAAACACTAACTCATTTACAGGTCTGCAAAGTAAATAATGCCACCAACCCGTCACGTAATCTACTGGAAAACGCAGCTGCAGACTATCCAGACCATGACATTCGCTGCAGGATAAAATTAAATTGCTCATCAGCTGTACCACTTCCTACAGACTGAATCTCGCCACTTTTCGTCTCCCACTCAGACAGGCACTGGAGGAAAGCGAATTGGGGAAGAAAGAACACCAAGGCAGAGCAGAAACCAGCCCTTTCCTAAACTTCAACAACTTTTTGCACTACAGGGGAACTCAGAGCACCGTTTTCATACATTTTTTAGTGCCTTGAAGCGGACACAGATATGTTACTAGCCATGGAAATAACTGCACTAATATTTACCTTTAAGATACATCACAGGACAAACCCCAGAATCAGATTCCTGATACTCAGACCTCTCTGTCAAAACATAGATCGACAAAGACACTTTCTGTCAGAAATACTCCAGAATGCTTTTACACTTTTGCTTTAAAGATCTGCCCTTTATTTTCCAAACACCACCCACTCTTCCAAACAAATAAGTAACCCACTGTTGCACAGGAATTTTAATTGTTTCCATAACTTCTGTTACCTGCCAAAAAAGTACTTACTAGGACTTATACAGGACAGGGTGCCTATATGTGCACATTTAACGTAAAATATGAACAGCTATGACTTATGTAATAGTTAACTTGTGCACAACTGTAGAGACTGCAAGACTTCAGCAGAGCCAGTCGATGGTTTCTCTGAACCACTGATGAGGGCTTGTTGGAGCACTCTTGATCCTGTGGCCGAGATCGACTCATCGATCCTTCAGCTCGATGTTCTGCGTGGCCTCGGGTCTACTTGTGTCCTGTTAGCCAGGACAAATGCAAGCTAGAAGCTTGCATTTTCTTGCAGAAAAGGCTAAACTAACGTGCATCACGCAGTGCTTGTCACAAGCGCAGCGTAGCCACACAGACGTCTACGACAGCTTGGCTGGTGCGAGGCACTGTGATTGAGAGCCTGGCTCCTTTCAGTAGTTGTGCAGGATTTTTTTTTTCTTTTTTAAGATCTTGATCTGTCAGCCCGTCCTCACTCTGCACAGTATTTCTTACCACAAATAATGTCCCTGGTTTCAGTGGGACCTTCGAAATACTCATCTTGTGGTAGAAGTAATTGCACAACACAAGCTGGTGGGGACATTTTCAGCATATTTGTACAACTTCATTTATTTGGTAATTAAGAGCAGGTCTAAAAAACTTTCTCTAGCGTTTAGTTAAGCAAACAATCCATTCTATGCATCACATTATTTATAAAAATGTGCAATTATTGTGTAACAGTAAAAGCCCTGGGATAGTTGGAGTTAGGTTGGCAAAAGTGCTTTTGCTATTGGAGCTTATAGATGCTCTCCTGAGTAAATTACACGCTAGAATAAGCTTGCTAGGAGGGGAGGCCTAACAATTTCCCCAATGCAAAAGTATATTAAAACAGTTCTATGAACAAGAGGAAAAATATCTGCGACAAACGGGGTTGAAACTAGCAAAATATTATCTTCAGCAATAGATACTACAATTTTTTCCACTGATTTTAAAACTAAAGACAGCATGCTGCAGTTTCTGACACCAGTGGTGTTTAGAGTCTACCTTTGACAATATTTTTTGATTTGTGATGGGCGGTTTGTTTTTGAATTGTTAAGGGGAGGGTGCAGCCTTGAGGCTGACATGTAACACGGTTGATAAGAGCCACATTTTCCAACCCTGTGATAAATTTCCCATAACTGCTCGCTGGGAACATGACTGACTATGCAATTTGACTATTTAATATTTGAATATAGTAGCATCAGTCTATTTAAAATAATAGCTCCAAGGCTACAGATGAAAGATGAATGCTTTCAGAACTGATTACTGATTTTCAGTGCTCAGTTTAAGACTCCTTGAAGCAGCCTGTTTTCATAAGACACTGAGTATTGCTTTTAGAAAGTCAAACCTACCTTAAAAGAGTCTTCAAGCTAGAAATTCAAAGTCAGAAGTGACTTTTGGGAGGTGCAGTCAGAATTTGAATATTGCCATTAACAGCAATGGTTGTCACAGCCTTAGACACGTTTTATTTTGTATGTAAATCCACATAAATTTACATATTTCAGTAATTTTACATCACTGATGCTGAAAAGGTCTATGTTGTTTTCAAAGTCTAAAAAAACTTGCCTGTCACAGCTGCAAAGGAAATGACAAGAGAAGAAAAACACAGTCAGTATATATCAGCAATTAATTCCATCCACAACTGCCCAGCTGTTTGTGCATGGAAGAATCAGCCTGTTTCCTTTCAGGGCTTTTGCCACTGAAAACTGATATTGCACTTTCAGAGACACAAGCTGTTTGTAACATGTTAGGAATGTGCGCTAGATCACACAAAGCTGAGGAAGAAATGAAATCCAGACCTGACTGACTTTGCAGTCTGCCAGCATGCTGTATATATCTACATTACGAGGATAAAGTTATCTGAGGGAGTGGGAGACAAGAGGGAGGGGACAGAAATGGAGAACTGCCAGCAAAGTCCGATTAAGCATGCAGAATGGACACTATTGTCATTTACTGGCAAAGACGAGGTGTGACATTCTCAGAAATCCACATGTCTATGGCATGTTAACTCCGCCAAGACTTTTGTACTTCAGCTGCTTGCCAGACAGGTAGATTTGGGGACGTTTCAGAGAAGCTGTTACTTTTACTTGTGAGTAGTACTTGCACAAGGCAACTGCTGGAGACTTGGCTCCATCTCCACGCTTAGCTAGAGTAAGACATTTCAGCCTTAACAACGCTCGCGGTCCTGAAGTGCTAGAGCTTAAGATGGGAGAATTTAGCTCTTTAGAGTGAGTCTTTCCAAGTTTCCTCCCTGCCTCGATTTCAGGAAAGGCACAGAACAAATAAAAAGAGGATGCTGTCTGTAACATCCACTGCTCCCGAGCGGCCGGAAGTTTCATCCCACTCTGGAATGAGTTCACCAGGCCACATGCACAGCTTATCTTTTTCCCCTCTAACATATTTCAAAAAACAAAACAAAAACACCCCCACCTTTTTCCTCCCTTAACCCAAGTCAACCCCCATTTAGAAACTCAAAGTTATTTCTATGGATTCCTCACGGCTGGGTAAAACCAGACCCATCAGACTCTCTAACTCCGTACTGCTGGCCTTCACCCTTCAGCTCCAGCAACACCAGCAGAAAAAGTGCTCCATTGATCTTTAATAACAGCAGGTCACTTTTTCCACTTGCTGGATCAACGAACAAGAAGCAACATCTCAACCCGTGTTGCCCAGGCCTTCAGAAGAACGATCGGGATAAGGTAATACTAGTAAGAAAACATTTGTTTGACAATTTTGAAGAGCAATACCTAAGGTAAGAAGCAACTATTGAAGGGCCATCCCCCCTTATGGAGGGGCACGATTAAGTACCATCTTGCTTATTTTCCTGAATAAACCATGTTTGCTAGAAGTACAGGCATGTGTACCAGTGTGTGGAGAGAAAAGAAACTCGCAGAAATAAAGTCTGTGATATTATGTCCATACTACAATGAAACAAACATGAGAAAATATTCTTTAGCGAGTAAAGAATTTTGCTTTTTTGCTTGTTTACGTACTTTTGCTCAACATGTAGACACCACCTTTTTAAATACGGCCTATGCTTCCAGAAGCTTGGTATCATCTCTGAAACACCTGCAGAAGTACGCAACCTCATCACTGGGAAATTACAAAAGTAGAGGGCTTTCAATAGTTTAGTTTCCCAAGCAAAGTAAATCCAAACCCTATGGTTGACTGCAAAGAAGTATAAATTGGTATGACTTGCTTAAAACACCTTCTGTTTTTTATTCCCTTGGAACCAGTCAACTCAGATAGATATAGGTGAACAGAAGCAGCATAATTTTTTTAGTCTAGAGCAGTGTGTACTTTACACTGCAGGCAGGCTCTCTCTATTGTTGCAGGAACAACACTGCTTGAAAGCACCAGCAGCGTTCAGAAATCTTCCCCATAATTTCACTTTTGCTGCTCAATGTTCTTGGGCAAATCCACTGCGGGATGATTCTTGCCTGGTTTACTGTCTGCCTCGCCAAAATTAGAGCTCCTCATATACTGAAAACCTACAAGAAATTTTCTCTATGTGATCAATCCAGCCTTACGCTGGGGGCGAGAAGGGGGTGGATAAGGAAGGAGGCAGAAGCAGAGTCACACAACATTCAGACAGATCAAGCCCAGGAGCTCCAGGGCACCTACACCAACTCACCAGACCTGTTAGCTCCCTTCACAGGGCAAGGGCTTAAAACAACACACATGAGCAAATCCCAAAACACAGACAACCCCCTCACACACATTTTACTTGTCATAAATACTAAGCAATAGAACACAAAATTCTAAAAAGACTGACTTATTTTTCCCTAAAAATCCCACAGGACTAAAGGCTTTCAGACCTACCTCAGACTTGAAGATATTTCAGCAAACTAGGGGATGCTGACAGTGCTGTAGCTGCCTCTCAAGAAAACCCACGGCCGAGAAAATGACTCAACTCATCCGTAATTATTAGAATGATTATTAATGCAATATAAACCTATTTCAAAATTGTTTCTCAAGCTCAATTTTACGGTAATATTTTGACAGAATGCTATGTAAATGCTGATGTAGGTTAAAAGTGACAACAGAGCCAACATCACTAAACCAGTGAAACCCAGCTGGGCATTACAAACAGAAATAATTCTAATTAATCTGTGAGGTGCACGGGTTCTGGCTGGCTAACCAAACGTGACTGTTAGCACACTACTCTTTTCCTTTTATTTTTTCTCCTACAGCGCATGATTCTTTCTTGTGCAGCAAATCTATGCAAGATCTCTTCATTTAAAAGCATAAAACCCCTTCCTGGTATCTCAGAAGCAAGCACCACAATGTTTTTGCTTTTAGAGCTACAGAATTTAAATTCAGGCATGACGCTTCGAGCTGAAGATAAATATAAGTGATGAAGGCGGAAATTCCAATGCAGAGAGTGCTTCAAACCCGGGTACCACTTCTGTCCCAAAATAGACACAAGTGTGATTGCATAGGAGGGGCTAAGAGCAGTGCAAATTTCTCATGGATTTTCTAAACCCATTGAGTATTCTTTCCTTGTTTTCTTTTATTAGAATTATTTTCTGTGTAGTTCATCTGTAGTCTTCACATTCAACCATAGCATAAGCAAATGGTATTCACTCAGGGGAGGCAGTGCCCACGCAAATGAGCGGGCAACGCAGATAGCGCACGCTGGAGTACCTGAAATACAGAAGCTGCCCAGTAGTGCCTAGAAACACTTATGCTGGTAACAGAAGAGGATAAATAGCTCCCATTGGACCTTGCAGAAGGAGTTTAGTGGGTAAATAACCATAGTTCATACTTTATCAGTAAGTAATCTATGAGATATTGTAGACGATTTCGATTCAAGAGAGGGAAATCAGGCACAGAGCTGCCCAGTGACTAGAGTTCCCAGTCTGAAAGGGAAACTCCTCGGTACTAAAGTAATCAAATTCTCATTTATCGTTCATATTATGTATAAGCTATATAAAATTAACATTTTAATTTTCAACACTAGTTTGCAAGAATTCATTAGGTTCTAGAGCGGGATTCACTTTGCCTAACTTTAGGTATTTAAAAAACATTTGAAATCATTGCCTAATTGAAGACTTGCTTGGTTGAAGGAATCATTTTCTAGGCTTCATCACCTGCATGGACTAGACTTAGAGATTATAATAGAAGCACATAATTCACAAGTAGACATCCGCACTGAAAACACTTGAAGTTGCATAAAATGAATGTGGCTCTAAAACATTAGATAGGTACATGCAAGACTGAGGAAATACGTAGAAAGAACAGATCACTAAGTGAAATAAAATAAAAAAATAAATAAAAAAAAAATAGTGGATTTAAAACCAAGAATTTAGTCATTAAATTCTTACAATTCACACAGCACCAGAACTGTATACTTTGGCATGTATTTTTCCATGCAGCTCACTAACTTCAGAGGTAAAGGGGTCTGTCATAATGACCCGGTCTGGCCTAGATAAAGCAGCCACATAACATACACAGTAATTTCTGTGCTTGGACACAAAACAGTGCAAAATGAATACACAGCAGCTACCGAGCAAACAGAAAGATCTGGCAACAGCAGTGTGACTGCAGACACACAGCTAAAATACACTGCGAGAGTGTCACCAGGCAGATGAACTGGCTTTCAGAGCACCAGGCTCAGCAGCTAGGCATGTAAGAAATATTAACTGAAAATACATATCTGATTCAGTGTAAAGTATAAATAAAAAATTATCAACATGCAGGGAAGGGAGTGGGAGGAAAGGTGAGGAGAGGAGGTTTTGTGATAATACAGGTGGACTTGATTAGGAAAAATTATTTCCAAACAAAGTTCAAAAGGAAATGGCGGTTAACCAGTTCCATAAAATATTTTTCAAGCAACTATCATGCCTCCCCTCCCCCCAGTAAATGCTTGAAGCTAATGTACATCAAGACTTTAAATTTTCTATATTTTAATACTGCTATCATGAAAAAATAAATGAGCTGAAGAGTTAGCAAATGTTCCACAACTCGCACACACTTCTGGATCTCACCACAGTATTAAAATATTTATACTGCAATGTTACTCTGACATGTAGATAGGCACAGAACTCCTTTATATGAGAAATCTTTTATTGTAAGTCCATATTGAAAGTTGAGTTAAAAAAACCCCCCAAATCTTCCCACCTCCATCAGCCTGCTACAACTATGTTTCATTATACTCACTGAAATACAGAAGTTACAGCTGACCTGAAATCTCTGCTTTGGTCAAAGTTAATTTATACTCAATGCCTTGATTTGCAACTGGATCTTTTTAGTCCAAGTTGGCAAGACAAATGGAAAACATGCAACATTATAAATTATGGCAAAAATGAACAAATTTTTGAATACTTCTCTAAAGCATGCCAGCTTACCATTTACAAACATGCATGTTCTTCCACATGACAAAATTTATGCAAAATAAGAAGGTTCAAACTTGATATTCTTAAAGAGAATAGCATAAATTTATTCACAGTTTATCTCCTCAAAGCTAGAAGGACAGACTTGATCAAAGAAAACATTTCAGTGGAAGTAACTTGACCTCTTTTGTAACCTCTCCCCATTTTGCAATCGCTTGGTACAAAACTGGTATACAGCTGAAGGAAGTAGGAGAGGGCCTTTCATCAGGTCTAGCATATCTGTTTTATTTCAAAACCATCTCACCATCACTAAGGGATTATAACTTTACGGAAATCAATGTTCTTTATACTGAGGATTTTTTCAGTTACTTATCTTTTTAAATATCCACAGGTCATCAGCAACTTCATACACAGTCAGTGAAATGCCAATTCTTCCCACCTAGTAGCTGAAAAAAATCCTCACAGCACACAGCCCTACTGCTTTGTACAACTGTCTACTTTTTCAAAGGAGATGCTATTGAAAAAAAAGTATCAAACAGCTCTTATTTTTAAGCAGGTATTTTTCTCTTTTGCAGAAAGTGTGAAGTTCACAAAATGCCTATTTTCTCTTTCAATCCACGTATTCATACAAGAATGATGAATTAGCAGGAAAAAAAAAAACCCTGATGTTTAATTCTAATGCAGATTTTTAACACTGAAGAAACTTAAAATGTATTAGATCTACACACAACGTTAGGCATTTTAAAGAGGCTGTACATCAGGAAGAACTCAGATGAAGCCAAAATTAGCCCAAAGACTCTTTTTCCTGAACACTTCTGATAGAAGGAAGACACTATACCTTACCCATTTCGTGTCCTCTTACCAATAAGAGAGCATCATCTGCAACACAGAATTAAAAAAAAAGCTACAAACACAACCATGCCATCACATGTGAAGGCAGCAGACTTGGCAGATTTCATACTAGTCTACTTATTAACCATGCCACATTCACCACAAAGTAAGTTTCTACCTACGTCTTGCGGTCAGAACTTGACCAAAACTGAAAAAACATTCACATCTAAAGCAATATAGGTCTGCAGTCACAGAAGATTTGACCACACACAGGATATTTTGTGCACTTGAGGCAATGCAGTTAATTTCAGACCACTATTTCTTATGATCTATTTGCTTATTGACATCAAAAAAGTTAGGCTGTGGTACGGCATAGTGCTTTAATAACCATTAAATCAGTATATTTGCCACAACGGTATAAGATTAGAGAACAATCACTTTTTTTGTATTTTATACCACTGGCAGTTTCAATTCTGCAAGCTGAAAGGGAGGAAAAGAAGAGACCCAAGTAACCACGTGTCCACCATAAGGCTAAATACCACCTATGTGGAATGTACAAGCTCACCTTTCTCAAATCATATGATAAATGATATACGCCCACATGTTTACCAATTCTGTAGTTTTCACTGTTTTTAATGACACCTACCAACTTGCCTGTACAGACTTGTTGGTCTGCAGTACCCTGACCATTTCTGGAATGCTTCTGAGATACTCAAATCCCATCTGCCAACTATCACGCCTCTGACCCTCAAGTACTTTTAAGTAACAGATAGCAGCTGACAGATCAGCATTTTCACATACAATTGCCTTAAGATCTCTTGGGTAAATACTATCTGCTCCTGGCAATTTGCTACTTTTTGTTTCCCTTCCCTCAAATCTCTTCCATCAACACTTCAATTTCAGACCAAGTCTCAAAATATCACTTGTAGAGAAGAGTTCCTGCATAAGAGAACACGAACAAAAAATCATTTAATTTTCATTCTGTGGCCTTATCTTCTCTGAGCACTCCGGTTACGCCTCAGTCGTCTATCAGCTCCACAGGCTTCCATTTCTGATGCATTTGAAATGATTTATTATAGGTTCTCATGTCTTTAACAAGTTGTTTCTCAGAATCTCTTTTGACCAGCCTTATTATACTTCAAAATTTTATTTGTGACAGGCTTTTTTCTTCCTAATTTCTTTGTTTGGACACAATTTCAATTTCTGAAAGATGTCTCCTTGTTCCTAATAAATTCCTTAACTTTGCTGTTAAGAGGCTCTCCCGGCCTGGGGGGGGGGGAACGGTCTCTCTCTTTTTTTTTTTTTTTGATAGGTGGTATAGATAGGTGGTATGCATTTTATCCAAGTTCTATGTCAGTCTTTAAATGGCCTCTCTGCTACCTGTAAGCTTTCAGTTTCCGGGTAATGAGCTTCTGTATTTTTATGTGGTACTCATTTTTTAAACTAAAGACTCTCCTGCAGTGGACCTCACAGATATTTGTAGAAAGATACAGAATTGCAGTATATTACGGCTATTGTTACAAAGTGAATGTGATACCAAGCATTTTGAATCAGACCCTGTGCACTGCTCACAATCGGATCAAATTGCTCCCCATCTCACGGGGTCTTCAACTACCTGCACCCTAAAGCAAGATGCAGCAGCAACACGGTAACTGAAGCCTCCCCTAATACTTTTGTCTGACTTCAGCATCTCTTTGGTCTCTTTCAGAGATGCCATTCTTGTCCTTCTGAATGAGTGTTGGGCATTATGGGCCTAATATTTTTCATTGTACAGAAAAGGAAATTGAACTATTTACTAAAATAATTGTCTGTTTCATCTCTGAGCTTGCTCCAACATCTAGAACTAGTCTTCCATCAAAACGATCATCTTAGCATGTGGATGAAGTAAGGGCTTAAGTCTCCCAGGCTTCTAAATAACACTACAGTTTTTCCTTCACAGAACCCATTCCCAAAGTTGAGCTGTCCCTAGTGATCTGGTAGCAACAGTAAGAACGGACTGGTGTCTAATCTTTTTAGCTCTGGCGTCAAAAGCATTTTTCTTGTTATTACCCAAGCTCTTTTCTTCCTTTGCCCTTTTGCAGGTAGAGCTGGGGGCACAGACCCAAACCCCTGCACCCAACCTATGCTCCTCCCCAACCCTCGTCCTCAGACACTGCCCCTACCTGGCACTTGCATCTATCCCCCTTCATTCCACCATGGTGCTCTTGCCCATGGCTTTGCTACTCATTTGCTTCTGACCCAGCCCCATGCAAGGCCCTACAGCCCTGCACCTCCGATATCCATCTGAGCGACGCAGCCTTCAGCGCAGTACGAATACCCGCCTGCCTGACAAATGCCCACGGCTGCCAGAAGAGCTATTCTGCATCACAGCAGCCAGGCAGACACCACAGACTCTGAAACCATTAGATTTTCACTCTGCTAACCAGCAGTCTTTCAAATTGTTGCACTCCTTCTGTATGGAGAGTGCAAGCCCAATGGTATATTTTAATTATAACTGCTTACATGGGAACAGAGGCACCGGGGTGTGTGTGGCAAGAAGCACGAATAGCACATGTGCAAGGAGCCACTACTCAAAATGCCTCAGGCACAGGCTGAGTGCCTTCGCAATAAATTAATAAACCTGCCTGCTTCTTACGGAGTTACCCAGTTTTCAAAGTTGCATTTTAGCCCAGCATCTCTTTATGTTTGCCACAATGATTGCAAGCAGTAATTTAAAGTGATCTGATTCCATAAGCATGGAAGCTATCTCTACCATCATTAAAGCTACCACTGACAAAACAGACAAATGTCTTCTTTTACACCTCTATAGTCAATGAACAGTTTTTGTTGTGTTCACTTGAAAGATGACAAGGTCATTTTTACTAGAACTTCTAAGGTCATGATTAGCAAAGAAATTCACAAAAAATGCTTTACAATTTGGATGAAGGTACAGTTTAAAAACATGCTTTTGCATATTCATTATTGGAAAAAAAAGCAGCATATTGGAAATGACAGGTTAAGGCAATAAAATTCAAAACAAACTGAAAAGCTGAAAACGTGTAAGATTTCCAGACATATTCTTCCCAGTTAGTACTTTCAACTATTAAAATACTAGTGCTGGATTTACTTTTGCACTGACATGAACACCCACAAATTGTTTGTAATACTGCAAGTAGTTTCACTGTGCTACCGCACTTGTTCTGAGAGAGGCTCAAATCCATACACAATGAAAACGAGAAAATCCAACATCCCACATGTTAGCAACTCTTGCTTTTGGGTTTCATTCTGGAAAGCCTGGGATAGGCATGCTAGTGAATGTGTCAAACAGAAATGCGTTGAAAAGGCTTCAGCTAGCACAGGCAGAATACTGTCATGAAAATGCCAGTGGTGCAGAAGGTCCCGTCCAGTTCCCTGGTTCAGATGTTACCAGCGAACTCTCAGTTCAGCCATACAAGCATAACTATAATTAAAATTTCTGTTATTGAAGTGCCTTGTTGGGAGGCAGGTAAGAATCAGCTTTGCTATCCCCGGATCGCATATGCCAAAGTATTGAGAGTAACTGATATTTTCTGAAAGTACTTCCTTTTACAAGTTCGAGACATGTATGAACGGGTTTCCTCCTCCGAAAACATGCATGAAATTACCTCCTTATATACCTTTTAAGTAGCATGTTAGTACTGCAAACATCAAGATGATTTGTTCAGTGTATCATAACCAGGCTGGTTAAAGTCATTAGTAATACTTCTAACCATACCTTTCATACTATTTAATTTTTTTATGTTAAATAAATACAAATTCAAAGAATGCAAACAGCACAGAAGGTTTTGTCTGTTGTTAAATAGTGATATTTGGGAAACTGACTGGCTTAGCTTATTACAAGAATTAACCTTAACTTACAGCCTCTGTCAGGTCTAAGAGGCATACTGACACGCTTACAATCAAACATGGACTAAGCTGAGAATAAACAGCTCTGTTTGAGCAATCATCAGTCAGAGACCTGTGTACTTGCACTGTTGTTAATCCTGAAACACGGATAATCTAAATTTAAAATCAACAGATCTAATTATAGATTACTCCCCATATCTGTATGGATAAGCTTCAAACTGAACGGTGCGACTTGAAAACCTGCATACCTTCCTCCGTGTTCAGGTGTCGGCACCAGGCAATAGCTGCCACTGTTGACCACCGCACAGAGCTCCCGAACGCCTACAAAGCGGTGAGTGAATCAGGCTCAGGCTTGCTCTACACTGGAGATCTTTTTCCCCACCCCTCTCCACCCAGGCTCTTGTCAGTTCAAAGACCATACAACACAAACGCCTTCTGCAGCGCTCCACGCTGATAAAAAGCAAACAGAGACTATACCTTTGGAAACAGTTAACAGAGTACGTCCTTAAGGAAGGACGGAATTAAGGGAACTCCAGCTGTAAATGACTTGCCTGTCATGTCCAGTTAAAATAATGCCAAGATACATAACTAAACCAAATCTTAAAAAGTATTCCACATTTAGTAAAGTTAAACAGAAAGTCGTCTTTATGAGAATCACTGGTCATTAGTAAACAGACAAAAAAAAAATTGAACTCTTAAGAAATATATCCAGCTTCAGAAGGGAAACGCAAAAAGCTGTATGTTTATTAAACTGACTTTCTAAATATCAACATTTGGTAAGGAGGCTATCATTACTACAAACAGCTCAATGTGTGAAGGGAAAAAAAATATCCTAGAAGCAGGCTGTTGCTGAAAAGATTAAATCAGTATTTAGCGGAGGTGAGTTTTAAGGCTTATCACTACTCTGGAAGAAGTTCAGTTTTTAAACAATTATTCTTCATTCACCACACACAGCCTAAAAATGAACAAAGCCAAAACAGAGCAGGTTGAAAAAACAACCTCCTCCATAAAGTAACAGCAGTGACCCAACACATACTTAGCTACATTTATTTTTTAAGCTCACAAAGATATGGTATTTTTGAGAAATCAAACAGAAGATTAACTTCTGAACTAAGGAACAACTTTAAAGTCAGTACAGCGTGGTGGAGTTGAGGTTACATATTTGAATCAATTTTGTTAATAGTTAATAATAATTTTAGCTAATGCTAGCAAAATGGAGTAACTATGCCTTTTGGAAGGAACATTTACACTAAATCCTTTGTGTTTTCTTATAGTTACGAGCCTATTGATTTTATATATGCCAGTTCACAAATCAGAATCAGCATTTTCAGTATTAGCTCTAGCATCATACAGAAAGAGCTGAAAACGTGATCAGCACGTCACAAACAGCTGAATAATTCTGTCACCCGCTGTGCTCCAAGAGCTGCTCTTCATTAATCCACACGTAACAATCTCCACAATCTGTACTACTAACTTCTAAAGACTGCTAGCATCAACTGAAGAAGCTGAAAATTGACAAATCTTCTGCTTGGTGAAAGTCCTGAACGCCACCCTCTTCTCTTCCACTAGTCAGCAACATTTACTCCCCTAGGATTCCTGCCTGAAATAACAGCCAAGCTTTTCTGACCCCGCGTGCAACCAGAAACCTTACGTTAATGTTGTCGTCTTCCTCCTCCCGCCCAGCATGGACCTGCTTTATCACACAGCCCAAGGAATCTGACAGGGAAAGCGATAGGGAAATTTATCCGCTGCCAGAAAACTGCTTCCATGATAGGGGCAGAAGAGAGACTGGGAAAGCGGTGAAGAGCAATCTAACGCTCTTCAACACTTTCCAGATGCTGGCAGGGGAGGAGTAATATCAGTGATTCAGGATTTTAACACAATGAACAAAAATGTCTTCCAAAGATACATGGGCTGGGAAAGTCCGAACATCCTTCACCTAAATCTGCAATGGAAAATTTTTATATTCAGAAGTTCTTCATAAGCACTAGAATTAGAAATGTGTTTGAAAAAATATGGATCTTAGCTTCAAGCATCCTATTAACTCTTTAAAAGGCAGCATGAATTTGGTTAACCCTTCCCTGCTACTGTGGATCACAAAAGCAGCGATTCCAGAAGGATCCCAGGATGACAGTTTTCCTGTTTTATTTTAAAAGCTTCCTTGTCCTCCACCGCTCGGTTCTCCCCTTACAGCTCTGCCCCTGCGGGAGAAGCGGTGCGGGTGGTAAGGGTTACTCCGATCGTTCCAGAGAACCTTTGCTTTCCACTCCCTGGAGATAAAGCAATCATCAACTTGGTGCTTCACATATAAAAAAACATGTTGTATTTTGTAATGGGACTCTACACAGCAAATGCGGTTTTCCAAAGAAAACCCTTTCGCATGTGTAAAGCAAAAAGAGCTATACACAAAGCAGGTGCTTTTTAGGAGAAAGGCAGCAACCGTGAACAGGATCTGCTTTTTTTGTTTGTTTTTTTTTTTTAATCCTCTTTGATTACCTTAGTTCGCACAATATATGTGCTGCATTGTATTTCATTTTTTTATGAGTATCTGGGCAGAGCTCCAATGCTTTGATGCAACTGGTCACAGCAAAAAGTTCAGTTCAGCGCACGAGTATTACCACCTGCAGAGAAAGCTGGACGGGTGGAGGAGATGTATGTAAAGTGCAAGTGTACAGTGTACATTTTCATGTACACCACAGGACATGGTTGCGACCAGTCAAGCAAATAGGAGCTGAGTTCCAAAAAGGTTCTTCATCTGAACAGGAAAGAAGTCTAACAGATGACATCCTCCAGTTCCACAGAAGTACAGAAAAATACAACTGTCTTCACACTATATGTATGGGGTTTTTTTTTTCCTCAACACTAAATGAGAAAAATGCATCAACACAGTGAAAATACAGTAAAAACACCCTTACTGTCTGCAACTTTGAATATGTAGTGAAAAGACTAAGTCAAAGCCCCAGACTCTTCTGTACTGGAACTTTTCATGCTAAGAAACAAAAAAAGAAAAAAACAACAACTTCAAACTGATTCACTGTAGAGAATTAGACATTAGATTTCCATGTTATTTTGTGCAATGCGCATGATCTCAATTGCGGTTTTAATTTTATGTTTGTTAACAGCCTGCAAGACTAACTTCTTTTCACGAATATTGACTGGCAACAGACATTTAAGGCAGGATACAGCCGTATCACATACTCTGTTTTGCATTCAGGCAGAGATGACGGACGCCCACCTGCACAACTGAAATGGCCGACTAAAAAACCGAGCAAAACACAAGAGCTCATGGGGCGCACAGGGCCAAGAGCTCACTGGGGCAGTAAAGTCATCTTCAACAGCAGGGTCCTGGGCCTCTTAGATCCTAAAGAAGGCTCAGGGTTGGTAACAGATGTAAGGAAGAGCATACAGTGTTTCATGTTTGCATGTATCTAGGAATAAACACTTATTAAACAGCTTCCACTGCTTGAGTCTGGGAAGGGGTGCACTTAGATCGATTTGAGTGAATATTAATCAGAATTCAACCTTATTGGCCTGGAAGTGCAAGGACTGGTAGAAAAGGAGATCTAAACTTTGAGATGGTAAAAAGAAAGATGTGTTGGGGGGGGGAGGGGAAGGCACTCTAGAGCATGCTTAAAATAATACCACGAGCAGCATCTAGCCTCTGTTCAGGTTCACGAAGCATACGGGTCCGATAGCGCAAACACTGCAGCAGCCTGGTCAGAAGCATGACCTTCACCAGTACTGGTACAACCATCCTTCCCAAGAGATGTGCTCATTTTTGTGAAGAACTTTAGGGTAGAGACAAAAACAAAAAAATCTTGGTCAACTGTGACATGGGTTATATGTAAAATAATTTGGTAACTGTTCTAATCTACCATACGTTGATCTTTTCCTCAGTGCTAATTGAGTACTAACACTGATCGAGACCTAGAAACATGCTTCACATGAGAGAGATAATGAGACATTGCATGGTACTCTCAAAAACATAAAATCCAGTTTTACAGACTGCTGGAATCCCTAAGCAGAGGCTTGAGACCGTTTCAGAAAGAGGCCCCAACAGTTCCTCCACTACTGTAACAACAGCCCAAGGCCAGAACGTTCCTTGTACGAACCACATGGGAGAGGAAAACCGACGGGGAACGGGGCTAGCCAAACAGTTCATTCTTAACACTGAATTTTATTTAACCAGGTTAAACAGCTATGGATAACACTGTCTGCCTGCCTGTGTTTTAGAGTAGGTGTTTTTGGTGAGGGTCTTGTGGGGGATGAGGTGGGGGCAGGCAGGGACAGACCAAAATGTCCCCACAATTTAGGTGAGAAATTTGAACATGAATTTAGATTAATCTTCCATCTTACTGTATTTTTCTATCACTTGTTTTTAGCCTGTTCCTCAAACAGATCAGGAAGTAAGAAGGATGTTGTTTTACCATGCTCCCCTATCGTTATACTGTGAAGCACCCCACTGGAGTTATTGAATAAACTCATAAACCCTCCAGGTTACATTTTTCTCCATTGGCAGCTTTGCCTTCCAAGTGAGCTCTACTCTTATTAAAAGAATCAGAAGCCTTCCTCAGGCATTACTGTCTTTGAAGATCAAGCCCCAACTACATTTTATGGAAAAGATCTTTCAGTTCATGCCTTTTCCAAACTGCATGGTAGGTTTAAACAATTACACGAGACAGTCTATTCGGATTCCAGGATCTCATATTGTCACAGGTTTTAAAAATACATTTTTTAAATGTATTCTTCTTCTGGGGACTCCTGAAATAAATGCTCCAAACGGTGATGACCTATTGATATTAAAGAAAAAAAAATAAAGTTTAAACAGCACCATGTAAATTATGATTAAGAGTCTCTTCCCACAAGGAAAAATTAAAAACCGAAACCCATTTCTTCAATATGCATGTAGCAGAAAGACAGGAGTGAATTCTGCTTCAGACAAATGAAAATCAAAACTCTTGGTGTACATTATGCAAAAAGAGTTACTGCAAACAAATGAGAACAATCTTATATTTTCTTCTAAAACTTATGCTTAACAGCATTTTCTTAAATGGCTGGGGAAGTTTGCAGTTTGGAGCCAGCCACATGTTACTTATCAATGCTTCAAATGCAGGGTGAGTGAAAAAGGCCATGTCTGGTTCCTTTTGCAATAGGGAAAATTTCTTTTGAAGTCTTTCGGAGGGACTGACAGGGTAGAAAGTGTCAGGAAAAGGATCTGACAGGTTTTGCACAGTCAGGGGCAAGAAAATGTCTGGAGTAAAATCTCTTGTCTAAATTGGGCAAAGAGAGAGAAACCTCTCCTTCAGCAGTGGAAGAACCACATGAAAGGTTTGAGACTCACTTGTATCTTTTTTTCCAGCTATGCATGAATTCCTTTTTATGCTTTTTGCCAGCTTCTCATGTTACCAGGAGTCTGTGGGAGAGGTCAGCCCAACGCTGGAGCGAGTGGAGCGCGTGTTAGGGCTCCATGTACAGCAAACAGTCTCTTTAAGTTCCCAGGAAAATGACTCGCACTTTAGACACCTCAAGTGTTACAGAAGGCCTGAATTTAGAGGTGGAAGAGACTGCATGAATGATCTTAAAGCAAAGTCAAATAGCTATGCAATTACTATGCTTCTTGAAATGAAAAGCATTACTGATGAATCACTTGATATTGCTGTTTTACTCCGGGACATGTTGTCTCTCCTGTATTTCCAACTCTATGCAAACAAGTAGCCTGAGAAGTTTTGCATTGATTGTGGTTTAAGCACAGGTATCCACTAGCAGGTCAAGAAACAAGATACATTTCATTTCTATCAGCACTGAAGGTGGCGTGGTTTTTTTTTATTTTTATTTCCCACATTCTAGAGACACCATTTAAAAGGAAAACACTCATTTTTTTCCTCAGAACAAAGGCTTGATATAACCAGTCTCTAAAAACTGTACAACTTCCATATGAACTATATTCTTATCCATATCAAACTGTTTTTGTATGTGTTGCACGAACAACCTCCAGTTCTAAAATATGCAAGTTTAGCATAAACTTCTCCACAAGGCAGAAAGCGCCAGAGCTCGCTACACCACTCAGAAGTAACAATTTCACGTATAAAGAACAAGACAGCTTAGTATCTCAGCGCTATTCAATTTAAAGTGTATATAAATATCTAGTAAGCTTTTATTAATAAAAACTATCAGTTTTATATTTTTATAAAGTGATAATGTTTTGACTCCTTCCTTGCTTCTGTGTCACAGCAGGGCATTTGCAAGGTATGTGTACCGTCCCACAGGGAGAGCTCCTTCCAAGTAAGTTTCTTCTTTATCCATATGATTATTTTATTTAGGAAGACTGAACTACAACTACAACTACAACTACAACTACAACTACAACTACAACTACAACTACAACTACAACAACCCACACATACTCAGAGCAGGTGGGTTATCAACAACAGCCCAGCAAAAAAGGAGATAATTTTAATGAGCTGGAAAAAAATTTACAAAAAAGTACACAGAAACAGAGAGTAAGAAAAAAAAAACTGAAAAAGGGTTCAAGACTAGAATGCTAGCAAGGTCTTAGAAAGAGGGTTATTTTAAAATAGTCTTACTATCATTAACATATCAGCCATGAAAACATGAGTCAAACACTTTTTGTCTTGTTTTAATTAAGGATCGAAAACTGTAGAAAATACTGGTAGAAAAATAAGAAAGATAAGAGAACAGGCACTAAAATTGCTAAAGCGCTGCAAGAACATTTGCTGCCGATTAAGACCACAATATAATATATCCTACATGTACACCAGAGTAACGCTTAAGATGTAATGGTCAGAAGGATATGAAAACTTAATAGTTCTGTACTTATAAAATACAGGCTGCTACTCAGGTTTGGTGCCTTCAGAATCCTCCTTTTGCACCTTTAGGAATCTTGCATATAACGGGTACATGACGTGGTGAACTATAACTTATTGTAATGAACATCAAAACCACAAGCAATAGATTCACTAATGTCTGATGCTGCTTATTATCAATTAGTTAGTGTACTGATTTGTAGAAAAAGGTAATAGTCACCTCAGCGTGGCTAGAATTTGTAGAATATCTCGATAGCCTTACGCAAAGTTTCATATTTAGAGCAAACACTATTCAATATTGTTCAGATTCTTGCGCACTATCCAAAGCTGATGTGCAATTTCTCCCTGCAACAGTATTTCTTTACATAACATGAAAGAGATTAAAAAGCACAGACAGACATACATATATGTTAAGAAAACCACTTTAAAGTGGCAGCTTGCTAATTCCCCCCCATCCCCCCCCCCTTTAAAATCATTACACTAAGTGATCAGCAAGAACACAGCCAAGAATTCAGATAATAAAACATTTAGGTACCTTGATTTTTTCCACAGCTCTCCGTGCTCTGTTAACGTAGTTGACCTGTAATGTAGAAGAAAGAGGTCACTAAGTCTTGGTAAGCTTTTCAATATTGCTGTAATATACCATACGCTTAAAACTTAAGCATTAAGGCTATCAATGAAAAGTTTCTTGAACTCCTTTTTCATACTATTTCATTGAATTACATTTTACTTTGGCAACATATAAAACATTCTTTGTATAAATAATCTCGAAGGGAAGGCTAATTTAAGAGCCAGCTGACGAATGCCTGGTTTGGAACGAAGCCATTTTGCCTAACTCACCCCGGGTGACGGACCAGAAAGCAAAACGCAGCCCACCTGCTGGACCCTTCTGACAACAGAAAATAATAAATGCAACCCACAATGCCTCTTCCAGCCCAGCAAAAGTGGAAGTGTAAAACAGCCCATCAACTGCTAAACTCCTGAGAGGGCAGACTGTGATTAGGGAGGGGAACAAAAGAGAGGAACACAATATCTCGCTTTGAATCTGGCGACTCCGTAACGGCTAGCGTACAAAGTCCATGAGGAAGCAACCGCTCTTCTCCAGCCCTTGCAGACAACTGAACAGCAGCGAGTTTTCCTCTTGCTTCATCTTTTATCACGATAGTAAACTGACTAAATAAAATAGCGCAACTGTGTCCTTCTATATTCTTTTGTCTTCCCATAGGATTTGAGCACAAGTTATCTTCAACCAAAATCACCAAAATCTATTTCCATCGTTTTCCCTTTTCTCCTCAAGCACCTCTCAAAATTCTGAGGAAAATCAGTTATTTTCAGGGAGGAGGCAGAAGACACTCCACAATTTTATGCATGCATACAAAACAAGTTACATTAAAAAAAATCTATACATTGCAAAGTAGACATTTTATGCATCGTGAAAATATTAAGCTGAGTTTGTAACTGGGCATAGACAGTTAACTCATTTTTGTCCATATGGTTGTAACAGCCCATTTCAAGCACTAGCTCTTCCTTGTCACTCTTTCATGGCTTCAGCAGCAGATTCTCAAGCATTCGTTTTTAGATGACCTCAGTTTATTGTACTGCAAATGCTTCGCCAGTCTCTGGACCTATGTTGGCTATCTCATCCCCCATCACTGCTGAAGCCTGGATTATTTAATGCTAAGTTTCAACCCTAAAGAATGAACTTTGGAAAAAATAAGTAGAATTATACAAAATTAATTTAAGATACGCTACTGTTGCAAGATACTCCAAAATAAAAACAAAAAACACCAAGAGAGCCATGGTTGAAATAAAAAATGTTATTATTACATGTGTTCTCAAATGGTGTATTTTCCTAGAATTGCTTTGTTAGGAAAAGTCTCTCTCTCACTCACTTGAAAAATGGATGTGGCAATAAACACGGAAATATTTTCTGTATGCTTATATTTAGGAATGAACAGTGTATTCAGCATTAATACAAGTAAGCAGGCACAGACCTATTTCACCTACTTTTAGGTCTGATGGGAATACAAATTTAAGAGAGACAGAATCATAGCTTAGCTAGGTGCTCTTCTTGGTGGGGTTAGGGTGTATTTGCTCATTTTTATGTCCTGCCAACTGCTCCCAGGAAGAATCTGCAAAGCTATAGCAGTGACTAGAAAAAAAGGTATGGGGAAAGAAGAGGAAGTATACTGGCATCAAAATGTCTTGTTTAAAGTAGAAGCACTCCATAATGTAAGTAATTTAAGCACTTTAATGTGACTGTTCATTCTTGGCCTGAGCACAGTTTATATTTCATCTACTTCACACCACCAGAGATAACAGAATGCTATTTCTATGGGATGTTCCTTATACATTATTTTAAGTGTAGCCATCATCCACAATAAGAGATCTCTTCTTACGAGCTAGCAGCTACTGTTTCCAGAGACCTTCTGTAGAGCACTATCAGACCTGAAAATTTAATATTCTCCTTAACAGACCCACGACTGACAAAATTTCCTAATAACAATCGTTGACAGAATGTGGAAGTCCATGTTTATGAAGGTGTCGATCACTGTTTTAGTCTCTCCACCACCAGTCCTGTCCCATCGCAGCTGGGTTACTGCCATGGAGCAGCACGGTACCCCTCATTTTGGGTGGGTTACGCTGGCCCTGTGCAAGCGCAGGGTACAAGGCCGGCACCCAGCACCCATCCCTGGAGGAGCCAAAGCCTCCAGAGCTGTCGGCCAAGGAGGCCACAACAGAACCAGCTGAAGCCAGGAACCTTAGGACATAGAAAACATACCATACACTTTTGAGCAGTTTTTTCTGCCATTTGTCATTAGCTTTTTGCTCTACCCCTTCTTTCCTCTTCTCCGTCGCATCTCTCCTTCTCAGAGTCGCCCCACACACTTTAACAAGCTTGTCTTCCCTCCCCAAATTTAAAATTCCCATTATCAGAAAAATGCCTCCACAGTTGTGAAACTACCATGACATTTGGTGCCATGCCCCCATCCACTCTGCCTACCTGGTAGGTATCTTTTCACCCCTTTCCATCCAACCCTTCAGGATGGGCTAGAAATTCTTTGAGTAGGAACCGACCAACAGTTGTGCCTTCACTGCGCTTAGCATATTTAGGCCATACTCTTATTCCTTAGTCACTATAGCAAACATTAAATGACTCTATAGCCTAAAATAAAGTTATACATACAGTAACAAAGGATGCAGACCATATATAGAGTGGGAAATAAAGTAAATTTGAGAAGGATTTAGCAGTTACATAGTAAACAAACAACCCAAAGCCAACTCTCAGCTTGAGGAAAATAACAACTAATTCTTGGAGGAATGAACTAGGAAGGGAGATGGATTTTAACTCAAGATATGGCAGCAATCGGACAAATACAGAATATGAGCAGCTTCAAAAAATTGGAATATATCTGAATTAATGCATATGTTACAAATTACACATATTATACAAATCCTAACAGGATATTGAAAATGCAAGTACAAATTAAATGTTAGGAAAGGGTTTTACCCATAGGAAGAAAGGATTTTTGTGTCGAAAATACCATTTGTCTTCTTGAGAATTATTAAAGTGCAAAACCATTTGGTTATTCGAGCGCTCTCCTCCCCCAACACATAGAAGCAATGTTTCAGAGCTGCATCTAGAAACTATGAGTAACCATAATGATGGATAGCCAAAGAACTGATGGGATCTCCCAAAGAAACACCCTCTAATGAAAAAAATCTTCAACTACTACCATTACAATGGTTGATCAGTATAGTTTAGGAACTTACACTTCTGGTTTGATCCAAGCCTTGAGTATAGAAAGAAAAACTTTAGTAAATATTAAAGAGATTTCTGAACTCCAAAGTGAAGAGCCAGCAATTTTTTTTTTTTTTTTAAACAAAACAAACCATCAAAAGATTGTGCAACTCTAAGAAAACCCTTAAGGAAACAATTGGGAATTTTTCATAACATGGTATTTCCTTATATCACTGACCACAGGAATGCAAACAGTTCCACCAAACAGAGATTTCTTCATTGGAAACAACTGACAGTCCAACCATGTTTCCATCTTTTCCACTCTCAGCTCTCAGCATACAAAACAGATGATATAATAGGATACAAAAGTGTCATACAATCACAACCACAGCCACAAGATTTTTTTGCTTTAAAAAAAAAAAGAAAAAAAGTTGGCATATCGTTATAGGCAACAGCACTTTTGGTACTGAAGATCCACCTGCCTTCAGACTCTCAATGAGGGGACCAAGTATCAGGAATACCCAAGAGGAAAGGCAAGACAAGCCTTACAAAGGAGGAACTTAATTTTCTTGACAGCTAATTAACAAACACCAAGAGGGTGTTCATTCTGTCACGGAGAATGAAATACGTACACTTTGCTGGGCTTGATGTGAGCAAAGAGGCAGAGAGCAACTGAAACGCAGGAAGAGAGAGAAAGAAGAAACGGACATACAGTATGGTTAAAAGTAACGGTAAAACAAGGTACAATGGTAAAAACAAGAAGTATCATCAGGATTCAGAAAGGTACCAGGAATGCAAAAAGGTACTAGGTATCAGCACTCTGACAAATATTTGTCATCACAAATTTGCAACTCAATTAAGCCAAGATTTTAATCAGGGCTGCAACTGTACTTAATTCTCCCCATTACAGCTGAAGGAGAGCAAGAGGGACAAGTCACAAAAAGAGAAAAAAAGTGAAGCGTGCCAAAAAGACCACACTATTTTCAGAAGGAAAAAATAAAACAAAACACAAAAGTCTAAAAGTTTTATGTAACTGGTGTGCCAAAAAAGCAAAGTTGAGAATTTTGGATGAGAGGGAAGACAGACAAACATCTTAACGTCAGAAAGAGATGTTAAAAGAATTTGCTTGTGTGGGAGGTTGTTTAGAATCTATGACAGAGTGATTATTACACTGGTAGTTAAGAAAAGACTCTTAAAATTAAAGATTTCCAATGCTGGAATTCCCCATTTAGGAATGGGCAGAACATGGAAAAATTCTCCACGTTCTTCAAAAAGGAAGATGGAATATGGCTCTGACATCCCACGCACGGACAGATGCAGCCACGAGGCTGAGCCAGGGGAGTGAAGAAACACATCCTGGTGGTGCCTTGCAGGAAGAGGTTACCCTTATAAAACAAATGTGCCTTGTTCTCCAATTTTCTGGGCAACATGATAAAATAGCCATTGCAAATCTCCACAAATGTTTTAACATACAAAACCGTTTACTAGAGATTACTGCAAGGGAAGCTAGAAATTTTAAGCTAAGCTTTGTTTAAAAGAGAAAGATCAAAAGCACAATAGTTCAAAGAGGTACACACTGAACTTTCAAAGCACTGACCTTTATTTGTAGCGTGCTCGCCACACTGGACAGAAACTCATCTTAGCAAGCACTGTGCTACCCTGTTTTAAGATACGAGCAGTTAGACTTTAAAGGCTTTTATATAATTTTATTCTCATAATTTCTGAGATTAGCATGGTTTGAGGCATTGCCTTTTGCACCAAGAAAACCCAGGAACCTCACGAGCTCCTCGTGACATGCCTTTCGTTACGTGAAAGGATGGCAGAAGTGCAGCGGCAGAGGGTACACTGTACCCGCACAGCGGGCGTGAGACATCCGCTTGGTGACAGCGAGCGCACCGGCAGAATGTGACCACGGTGACTGGGGCAGATGTCCCTGCGTGTGAAAACAGTAAGCGCTGCTTTCCTTCAAGTTGGAATTATAGCAGTCCCAGTTTGCAAACTGCCGAAAATTTTGAAAAGGGAAGACATCGGGGTGCAATGCAGACTGCAGGTCACAACGATGAAGACGTTACTGAGATACACAAGTGTTAGCTCACCGGCCACCATTAACACCAGGTGCTTGTTATCCTCAAGTCACCCAAATGTCCCTAGTCTTGGAGAATACAGTTTTAAAGAAGTTAAAAACACATATGAGCCCTCCCCTTCCTTTCATATGATGCTGAAGATCTAATCATAAATTACACAAAGAAGAAACTTGGCTTTATGACAAATAGTGCAGCAAATAGTACTTTTCCAGTTATTACCTTAGCTAGACAGCACAATAAAACATCAGCTGATATACCTAAATCTGTACTGAGATTTAGAAGACTACTCATAAGCTATTCTTTGGCTTTATTACTGTCAGTATCCTACAGAAAAAAAAACCCAAGCACTAGAAGCTTTTCAATTTAAATTTACTGATGATGCCATATAGAGAACTACCCTGTGCTTAGACTATCCAAACTATGCAGGCTGTAAAGCAAGGCAGTGTTTAGAATACACCACATATTTCCACAATTAGAACTGAATAATATCAAGCTACACAAAAAATGATTTGCTAGTTTTGATGAAAAGGGACAGTTCATTTTTGTTTTTTCCTATAGCCACCACATCAAGTTCAGAATGGCAAGAAACTGGTGAGTAGAGTCTATAAAACCTTCTACTCAAGCCGAATTTTTACTACTATCTGTGGAAGCTTTGGCCTTAGTAACGATGCAGAGTTTGAACTTAGGCAAATGTTACAAATTAAACAAAAGCCATTGAAGAGTTTTTAAAGTGAGCTTTAATGCTTTTGGTTGAACTAAATATATATTAGAATGACATTATTTCAGACTTCCCTTATGATATTACAGTTTATGATCTCACTCAATATTGCATTTTACCTTGGTAACCTGATAAATCCTACTATTAAGGCTCAGTGCTCAACAATTTACTGTTGTAAAGAATAAAACTGCAGTATGGTATCTGTTCTGATCCTTAATTCTTAGTAAGTTTTAAAAATATTTTCAGGTAGGGTATTTCAAATACAGCATGAATACTTAAATTAAACTTGCTTCACATAAATACAGTCCAAGTATTGGGAAATGGCAATTTCAGAAAACATCTGAACGGGCTTAGAGATCTGGATGCCAGGCACATCCTATGTGAGGCACATTTGAGATCCTATGTGATCTCAGGAAAATCATTTGAGTATTATACATTTCAGTTCCCCCCCTCCTTAAAATGAGGCAAAGTCCTTACTGAGAACAGGATTAGTCAAGCTTTGTTCATTAAAGTTTTTGAATATACTACTATCTTGCAATGAGATGTGTTTCAAGCAGACACAATACAAATGTTGTGACTTCAAAAAAGAGATTATCAAGGGGAAGTGGAGAGCGCACCTTTATCCTCATTTATGAAAAGAGAAAAAGCACAAAAATTCGATACATTTAAACAAAATAATTTAAGTTAGGTTGAGGTAATCAGGAACACAAAAAGCCACTCAGCATTTTCCAACTGCTATTTAATGTCCCTGAGTACCTACCTCACATCCTAACCTTTGTTTCTCTACTACTTTTTTTGCCCAACACCACAGATATTCTGGTATTCAGACTCTTTAGATTTTAAGGTCTACTGGAAGAAAAATCTCAAGAAAAATCTTTTAAAAAAGAAAACGAAATGCAAAAGCCTGGCATGACTCCTTTCTCACCTGCTGTTAATGCAGGTTTCCTAGATTCTTCTTCTTGTCCCAAAGATTAAATTTCCCGGTCATTTTCTACTAGTGTTCCGGTGTCAATTCTAACTCTTTCTACAAGCTCTCGTTATTGTCCTCAGATTTCATTTACTAATACAGAGTACTCGCGCCACATCTTAAAAGAAAAATCCACTCTCGGCTTCTCACCAAAAATCGTCTACTCCAACCACTCCTACGCGGCGGTTTCCAGGATCCTGCTCCTAGCAACACATGGCTGTTTGAGAATTTCGAAAGTGCTAACCATTCTAAGAAATCCCACACGCTATTAGTCTTTGTGGCTCCATCCTTTTGTGTTTTGCCTCCTACTTCTGCTTTCAGGTTTTCAGCACATCATTTGACAAATTACAATCCTCTGCACCTCTCCAACAGCTTTATCTTTGGCTGTCTTCTCCTTCCATCACCATGTGTGCTCTTGATGTGTGCATGCTTCCTGCGAGCATTGCTTTGACCAACATTTCTAGGCCTATGAATCAAATACACTACTTTACCACTAAGCTGTTTTTCCTTGCACCATTTTTATTCTCAATCTGACCACCCCAAGCGGATGTCTTTAATCACCACAAATTCACAGTCAGAACCATATCTTGGATGCTGTATTCAGGCCACCTACTGCTCTACCCAAGATACCCACTATATCATCTTAAATTGAAGAAAAGAAAAGCATTTCAGGGGAGTGAGACTTCTGCTTCCTTAGTCTCTCTAGAGAAAACAAGAGCAACTCCCCTGCTCACTCAGATATTTGTATTTGACATGCTCTTCTCATTAGACTTGCATGTCCATACCATACTTAAGTATCTGTGGTAATAGTACTGGTATAGGTATGACAGTCTAAGAATAAAAACAATGGAAGTTTCATAGGGAATCTTTCTGTACTTTTTCATATAAAGTAACAGTAAGATCTGACACATTTTCATATTAGATTTCATTTCACAGCACGATTTTTGGATACTTGTCACTTGACTCCTGCAATGTCCATTCAGGATGTTTTACTAGAGAGTGATGCAATTCATAAGTCTACTAGATTATTAACCTTCAAATTTCCCTTTGAGACTTACTTTTAACATGACACCTACCAAACGCACCTGATGACAGCCTGCCAGGCATTGCCACAGGACCTTCCCTCCTTGTTTTTATTTACCATGAAAATTCCTGCTGCCTTCGGAGCCCTTCATTCTACACGTCATTCAACTTACAAAATGCAAGTGACAAAAAGCAAAACAGCAACAGTAAACAGCAGCTCTACATCCATTCTGGCACATATATTTCTCTTTTAGCGAAAACATGGAAGTGTTTGCTCCATTCTGCTTAAATTATGGTACTTCAGAGCATTTCCAAGCAAGGTTACTGTCATCTCAGGCCCCTTATGGAGACTGACTAGATATGTCTCATACTGTGCCCAAAGAGAAGAAAGAACGTAAAGCAAAAGATTAGCAAGAAATTTTGATTTTTTTGATGCAAAGTCTCAAACTGATCTCAGCCTGTCAATAAGGTCCAGCCAAGAATTAAAGCCTCCTAAGATACAAGTTATTAATAAATACTAAAAGATAACAAATATTATTTAAACAAAACAATAACTTAAAACTAAGTTCATATTTTGCTAAGGGTTTAAATGATGTGCTCATATCTCAATTTACAGAGATAAAAGTACAAAATTACATCTCGATATAGTGCATATTGTGCTCTCCAAGAATCAAAACTACCTGAAAATAACCACGTCAGCTGCTACACTACAAAGAAGACTTCTTTGGCCTGACCCAGAAGAGACAGTCAAACCTACACTGACGTCTCACAGGAGGCCAGCAAACACGGGGGACTCAGGACTTTGGTTGCGAGTGGTAGCGTAGCTTGCAGCACATGGTGGCTGTGTCACAAACCTACAGCATTTCTGTCCCCAAATACTTGGGTAAGATTTGAAAGCCAAGCAGCCCAAAGACGGGCAGGATGGCCGGCAGCTAAACGGTCAGGAGTCTCGACAGATTTTCTTCCTACCCATCTAATAGCGATTCAGGCAATCAGCCTGGTCTTATCAATGTACGACACAATCTCCCACGTGGGATCTCAGCGTCTGACGATAGAGAGGTGATCAGGACACATTTCACAAGATAAACTTAAACCGTGCAGTAATATTTTCTTCCGGTATTACTTTATGGACCAGGTCACAGCTGGATTCACAACGACACTTGCTACAAAGCTAGTAACGATCAGTGTGCATACAGATCTTCAAATCTTTTCCTCAGTTACCAAGTACTGAAACACTTGTTGGTTGAAGCAAGCTGTATTTGCAAGTTAAGATCGTTATGATTTGTTTATAACTGACCAACTACGCTGCTCAAAGTAAAACAAAAAGAAAGGTTTGTATCACTTTTCTTCCTACTTTATTCTGATACATAAACAGAAAGCATGCCTCTTCATAAAAGTTACCAAAATATGCTCTAATTTAATCACCAACATGAAAAGCTCAGGCCCACCCCCAAATCTGAGGAAGAACAGAAAACCAACTACACAATGTTTAAAAAATTTAACTTCGTATCTGTATTTTCATTTCTCACTTGTTCACTTCTGAGCTCCACAAAGCTTAATTCATCCAACCTCCACCCTAACCCCTGGGAGTATCTTGTACTTTCCAGCCATCTGGACTGTATTTACTTTACTAAGAAGAAAGTTAAATTTGTTCATGGAAAAAAAAAAAATTACTATCTTCCTGTCATGACTGACCAGTTATTTTCTAAGTTCTTATTTTCCCAAAAGATTATTATGCCCTCTAGGGAGCTCTCAGTCTTCACTGTGAGCTCTGTGGAGGTCATACAACTTCTTCATTCACCATTTGCTAGTGCTGCTTCTTACTGTAACAACAGAATTCTTTTTTTTTCCCCTCTTAATTTTCATCTCCTATTTACAGAAGCACTTATAAACAGTACTAAATCTCATGTCTAATAGATCAGAACTCTAATAATTAAACTGTTTATTTAGCCAGTAAAAGTGACAGTTTTGCAAACGCAATGAACTATTGTTGAACTAAGATCAGAGACAGATTCACAAAGGAACATACAACTCCAAAAATAAATGCTTGTGTATCTGTTCTAACAGTGTTCTCTCTCCCTCAGTAACTCCGCTAACTGCTAGCACAGAATTTCTACATCTGTTCCTTCACCTTTTCTCAAAATAACCATGCTGTGACGCCCATCTGAACACTGTGGATACAAATGTGCCAGTGAGGACTTGCAGAAAACCAAGCGCGCAGAAAAAGTGCAAACTGCAGAAGAAAAGTAAGTAACTCGAGCTGATTTTCATCCTACCAACCATATTAAGAACTATCTCCTTTTATCTGGGCTGCTATACGATCCTTCCCTTTTGGTATGTTTCATAAACCTTTGCTTCAAGGCATATTATCTGTCAAAAGTAGCCAACTATAGCTTATCACTTGAAACTGTTTTGCAGCTTTATTCTACTCCTGTAGACAAGCACCAGAACTGTGCATTAAATTCCAGTGAACACCATATTTGTCCCTTTGGTACAGAGAAAATTAATGAAAACATGAGCAATACATAATAGGCAGTTAACATAGGAACTGGGGGCTCCCAACACTTTGTGATGCTTGACCCAAACACCTAATTCATTTGGAAATTTAATTCAGTTTAATGAGCTAGTTTAATACCTGTGATCATGGAAAAATGCTAATGTAGAGCTATACTGTAACATAAATTAAAAGACAAGTACTAAAAGAAAAATAGCTCCCTCCTAGACTGATAGTTGTTTAAAGAGAACTAACTGCTCATTTATTTTTCAGTTGAGCCTCCAAATATAATTTGAAGAACTAACCCTTCTGAGATATGACATTTTTTAACGACCATGCCAAGTATTTTCTAGTCACTTCTACGGCACTTCTGGAGTACCACGGAGGAGAAGTTCAGCTACAAGCATGCAGGAGGCTGCATCACACCGAGAAGTCTTTACAGTCGGAAGAAAACAGTAAAAAGATCACTATGAATTAAAAACATGATTGAACACATCCATGTGAATAACAACTACCAAGAGAGCATACCAAAATACCCAACATACAAGTAATGCAGAATAGAAAGTAAAAAATTTTGCAAAAAAGCAGTATGTATTTGTTGAATGTGAACAGAATAGAGAAAGATAAGGTATCAAGAGGAAGAAAAGAACAAACCTCGCCCAGGTACGGTAAATAATCAATTACACTGAAGAGGGAGCCCGCAAGAACATGATCAGAAGCAGAATGTTACATGAAAAACAGGTAAGACCATGTTACATAAAATACAGGTAAGACCATAAAGGTACACAGAGCTGCTATCTTAGCAAGCCTGAAAGGTAAAAGCCACAGTAGCCCACTTTCAAACTGGCTCAATTGGGCGTTCCTGCTCTCTGCTTATGCATGTGCTGTACCTCCTCAGGCTAGCGCAAGTGTGCGTGTGCCCACGCAACGACCCATTGCCAGGGCACTCTGAACCCTGACTAGTGCCCAGATCGATTCCCTCGATGGTCACACAAATGCTTGGACCAGCGTAACTGGGGGGACAAAGCTGAGGCGGAAATGCTTCCCCTGGCAACATTTACCATCGTTCATGGCTGTGAAACTACAGCCTAATGCAACATTAGGAAAATGAAACAAGGTATTTTTACTTGCATTCTCAATTTCCAGTTTCCAGACCAATTCAACATTGTGTCTTCCTGGTTTTATTCCTCCTCATCCCCAAAACACCACAAAGTAGCATCATTATGAATAAACGCGTTTTGTCATTAAATGTGGCTGAAGCTCAGTAAAGATGCAACACATCTCTGCTCAAGGGAACGCTGAGTTCCTTAAATATTACCATATTATTTATCACAAACAAATCCCCATGAGAACTGTTACCACTTGAGCAATATCTCCACTAACAAGAACTTTTTTGTTAGAATATGATTTCAAGCTGTTCAAATTTTCCCTAGAATTTGTAATATTTTCTTTTAGATGTTAGACATGGGCAATAATCAATCTGGCAACTACATTTCCTTTACTCAAGACACAAGCTGAACGTTCACGGACACTACAAAAAATAAGTTTTACCTCAAGCAATGATGACTCACAGTTTAATCAAATGAATAAGCAATCACAGCTTAATCTGTTCTGTCTTCCCAAAAATCTGAGTTGGAAAACTGTCAGTAAGAGAAGATTCACTGCAATGTCAGCAAAGCACTGATGATCTATATATATTGCAATTAGTACATCAATTAGTTCTTGTATCTCTCCCTCTGTAACAGGGAGAATGCAAAGCGACTTTCCTCCCACCCACAGCTACGGTATGAATATGATGTCTGACAGAAGGAAATCTGACAGAATCCGAGGGAACAAAACTGCTGGTTTTGTATTGCTTCCATAGGAAACATGAGATCAGCTGCAGCAGGCAAATGAAACCAAATCCCACCAGACCGACTGAGGAATCGGATCTTGAACATCCTGTACAAGTGATCCTTAAGAAGCAGAGATACCTAGCTAGTAACGTCACTGGGAGGCACAGCCATGTATTTAAGGCAAAACAAGAGGCTGATGCACACACATCTCTGCATCTCCCCTCCTCACTTCCCCGCTTCTCGGTAGGGAAAGCCTTCTTCCTCGAGATTCACCCGAGCACGATGCATAACCCACTAACAACCAGCTCCAGCTCAACACTCACCGACCTACTCCTCTCAGGAATGGAAGAGATACTAGCTAAGTTACGCTAAAGTTGGCACTTAACGTAGTCTGTTCATGCATGTGTGACAGTTCCTTTATGACTTTTAAAAATCTAACTACCCATATTTTATGTTTTTTTTCAGAGGGGAAACAATTTTTTAATCAATAAGGCAGAAAACATTTCTTTCCAAAAACTCAAAGTGGGTCAGGCAAAAGGCATCAATTTTCAGGAGACAGTTCCAAGCTGGGAACCCCAAACGTGTTTCCCTGGGTTACCTTCCCACCGTTGTGAACACTGGGGCTTCAGAGAGAAGTCCTCCTCCGTGTCAGCCACACGGGCTCACGCGGTTTCCTGCTCCATGGCAGTTCGGACACCATCGGGGAGCACCCACCCCTCCGTGCCCTGCAGATGGGGTTCAGCCCTCTCGCTCAGATTCTTCTGGAGGTCCAAAACCACTTGAAAAAAATAGCGGTGGTAAAGATAGGTCCAAAGTGCAACTATGTTAGGAAATAACACGGAATGAGGTCCTCCAGGCAAAAATAATCAGAATTCTTTAGAGAATTTAAAACTGAAAAGGTATGTGATTCACTTCCAAAACTTTAAAATGAAACATTCTTTCTACCACCCATATAGCCTGTTACTTAACAGGAGATGTTGCATGTGCATACAGATCTGCAAGATGCAGGAGAGGTTTTGTTATGCATTGCTCTCTCTATGTAGCAAGACAGTTTCTCCTCAGTGTACACACAGGGTTTTTAAAAAAATTCCTTATCTTGAATTCATGTTTCAAAATAAATCCAGGTCTTGTTTCAATTCAAGAAGTGAACAGTGAATTAAAAAAATCCTTCCAAAGTGGTTTCAATAAAAGCATTAGAGTGAAACTAATTTTGACTCCAGATAGACTGCATCAGATCCTATTCCAGCTTCTTGTTTTGTATACATACTGCCTTGCTATGAGTAGCAACATGATTATTTTTGCACAACTGTCTACTTTTCAAAGGGAAAATCTCAATACACCTTGAAACATCAGTGTTAAGAATCTTCCAAAAGCATCTGCCTGAAGACCAACATTGTGAAAGAGATTAACAGCCTAGGCCTGAAATCCTGAATATGCTACCACACACTAGGATATTATTTCTGTATACTATTCCAGTGCATTTCAGTACCCATCTATGCCTATAAATCAATGGAATCTACTTCAGGCACAAAAGTTTCAAAGTAAATCTTTTTGACCAACCTCCCAAATTATTTATGTAAACCTATATTAAAATGCATAGCTTAATATTACTTCTAATTTATAAACCACTGCAAAAATACTCAGAATAGGAAAGAAATCAAGTGTCTTTAATTATACATACTAAATAATCCAGATAATGTCTTGCCACATGCATTATTCTGAATGTAAATTAGAATGATGTTTCTGCTTGTACGCACAATGTGAAGATGTCAAGAAATTCTGATCTCATCTTTGGCAAGAACACATTTAAGGTACTCTTACGCATTTGATACAATATACATTCATCATTTTTTCCTGTTGAGTTCCAAAGCCTTTCCTTTCCGAATGTAGCCTATAAGATCTTCCAAAAGAGGTGAATAACGGTATTTCCTCAAGTAGAAAAACATGGTCATTTTTTGTTACGTTAAAAACACCAGAAGTAACAATACTCTGCTTGTTGAATTATTCTTGTTCAAGAAAAGCATAATGATTTTATTGCACTAAAAATGTCCATAAAGGAAGGCTGCACTGATGACCACTTCTGTGGTGACAGGTCACTTAGCGCTGGAGAGAGGAAGAAAGGAATACCTGCATCAGAGTCCTAACTTTTGTGATGGAAACGAGTCCCTAACATGCACTACAGGCATGTTAGCAGATTGGGTTTTCTTCATTTCAGACTGCATCTTACATAAGAAACACCACAGAGAAACTGAGTGTGACAAAAAAGCGCTAAAATCAAACAGCTGAGATTGTCATGTTAGATGAGGATGCCCAGGTCAGATGCATCAGGGCAACAGTACGAGCTACCACTACTCTTTCTGTATCTGGCACTGCAAAAAAATCCTTCAGTCTATGCCTATACTGTAAAGCAAAATTCCTGCTTGCATTCAAACACATTTGAAGACAAAGTCTGCAAGTGGAGATTCAGCTTTCAATAAGGCAGTTCCATAACTCAAAAAGTTTAGGATAGCAGTTGGAAAAAAACAACTAAAGAATTCTAGTGTTTACATGACAGTAGCTATTTCAGGTATAAATGCAACCAGCAAGTATATCTTCATTACTCGCTGTTAGCAATCTCAGCTCCTGTCCTGTTCTTTGGTCCTAAGAACTTTTGCCACTCTACAAGTATGCCAAAAGATGCTAAATTTCATGCTGAAATTAGACTAATTTTAAGGCAGAAGGAATACTATACAGTAAAGAAAAATAAATTGTACAACTTCTTAACTGAGATATAATTGGAACAGATTTAGTGGTCAGTCCAACGCGAATACTCCTGCTACAGAGTTGCATCTGGTTGATATCACCATGTTGAGACAAAAGACGGATCGAAATTCTTTAGATCAACTCTGGCAGGTTTTGTTGCAATAGCTACTATAACAGTCTACTGATGCAATTCTTGTTCGTCATTCACCATAGCTATGCCAATCAAAAAACAAAAAAAACCCCACCACAATCATTCACACTATGTACATAGTACGGCCAGTTTACAGAACATATAAACAAGGACAGTACCCAAATTTACTTACATTTGAAGACAAATCCCTACTTTGATGAATGCCTGAACTGTTCAAAGCTTTAGAAGATTGCTCAATTAGTTCAACTCATTCTGCCACCAAAAGCAAAAGGAAATTCTTACGTTAGATTCAGGAAGAGACTGCATTTCACAATACACAGATTGCTGTCCAAGCCCCATATTCCAGACTCCAAATCAATATAAATATTTCGATTTAACATGTCAAATATTCAAAAATGTAAATTATCAGGGTACAAAAACATAAGCAGCTTTTTTTCCCTTCAGAAATCAAGTGTTTTTTTTAATTCAGTTATAAAACAGGACATTATTTGCAACTTAGTCAAACTGACTCACTTCCACAGGCTTCTGCAGTACACTTCTAACATCCCTTCTGGGAAGCAATCATTTTTCCTCCTACAAAAATATACATTGAAACGATACTCAATTGTGCAGTTAGAACAGTACAAATATAAGTCACTGCTATGTTTCTTCACAAGAACTTCAAAAGATGGTTACAAGTGACAACAAAAGAAAGATGCCCCAAAGCCCATTTACCTAGTGGCTATGAATTTAAAGCTTATTCTTTTCTGAGTAGCAAAACAATGCTATTTAGTATTGTATATTCCTCCTCTTGGGAAGGTAGCATGAAGCTTAGTTTGACTCCAGATCCACCCTCCCAAACGTTGCAAAGTTAAATAAAACCATGCAGTCCTTTTCCTCACCTCTCAGTAAGTACCCTTCTAACAGGATTTTGGACTTCTGCTACCAGGATTTATTGTAAACGTTCTGATTCCTTCGACAACAATTACTCAAAAGAAGAAAACACACACTGATTAAACAGAGAATACTTCATAAAAAATGATGATATAAGATTCCAGGAGATACAGCAGAGATGAGCACAATTTACCAAGTCCAGGTCTAGAATAAAACATTACTACAAAAAGGTATGAGTTCCTCTGTATCTGCACTTCAATGGCTTTACACAAACCCTTGTTGAGCTTTGCAAATCACTAGCTTCCACTGTTAAAATAGCTAAATTTTAAATGGTTCTAATCCTGAGGTTTTTAATCTTAACTTTCCTTTTTACTATTTTATAATAATATTTACCTATACAGATTAGGTTTGGAAATGTAAACAAAGGCTTGTTACCTAGTTAAATAGAAACTCCATCCAGCATAATATTTTATTAAGCGAGCTGGTGATATATACTCTAGGGAAGCAATAATTGATACTAACAAGTTAAATTTTATACTGTGACATGAAGCTTCTAACTACATGGTAGAATAACATGTACTACACAGAGCCACATCACTTTACAGGGAATGTGGCATTTTGCAGCCCCGCTACTTTATTTCCTTTATTCATGGAACACAGGCCAGCGATTTTCACAGGGAACACACTAAACACACCACCTTTATTCTCCTCTTACTGTCTTCCACACCATCCTCTTCTTCCTCATTTGTTGTCTTCTTGCTTCTTCTATTTCCATTCCACAAAATGCAGAATTTTGGTCTTCATATGAGAATCACCTTAACTGTTTGAAAATTACACTAGGAATTGCAAGTTGTAAAATCCTAACATCTCGTGAATATTCTCCCAAGATAGGTGTCTGCTGAGCATCAACCTATAGGCTTACTAGCAAAGTTTTGTCATGTACGAAAGTTTCCTGTTATAATATTCCCCCTCCTTCTCTTTAAGCAAGATTATTCTCATCCTTAGAAACAGGAAGTCATTAAGTTCAAAATGTTTATACTAAATGAAAACATCCACATTACCATGACTGCTATTCAGTGACTACTGGGTGGTCGCAGTCTGAATCCAGTTTCTGACCAGCAAGTGCTTGCCTCAGAGAAATTATCAAAACAGTACCATTACAGAGCAATCTCAGAGACCAAGGAGTGGAAAGGTGTAAAGAATCAACAGTTACAATTTACAGTTTAGGATTTTTTTAATTAAAAAATAATATAACAAAGAGAGAAAGAGAGAGAGATTAACATACATGCAAAAACCTCCCAAACATCTGTTTTCTGTAAGTACTTAAATAAATGTTTTCCCTGAATAATATCAGAAATTGGCTAGAGCTGTATGTTCCTTGGGATGAGATCAGTAACGTGCATTTATGCAATGCATTAGTTGCAGTAACGCACATATGTTTACTCGTGTTAGTGTGTGGCTGAAGAGGGAAGTTTATAGACCGCTGGCATCCTCTACAGATAATCTTCAAAACACTTTCAGAAATTGACTGTGATCAATGATGTTTGCAGCATGCCAACTTCTGGTCATAATGTTCTTATTTCTATACTTCGAAAGCATTTCAATTTTCCTCTCAAATTTGGTAAGTATAAGAAATCTTCATTATAGTAGTTTAAAAATAATACATTAAAAGGTGGCCTGCAAATACTTTCCATATACAAGAAAGTCTGACTGCACTTCTCCCCAAACTGAATAAGAGAAAAATGTTATTTGTGATTTGAGTTTAAAACTACACTAATCTCAATTTATTATTGCACATCTTTTGCTAATATAAGTTAGATTCTAGGAGAAATCAAACCATCAGCAAAAATTTCAATTGCTTGTTCAACACCATCTGTTTTTGTCTTATTAAAAGAAAATTCCCTTCCTCACAAACCTCAAGTTTTTGCAGATTAAATAATATCTCCTCAGAAAAGAATCCTTCCAAACAACTGCAAACAAGTCCCTTAGTAAATACGGGCACTTTCACAAAACTTGAATGCTCCTCCAGCTTGCCCACTGACTTCCTGTGAGCAAGTGGTACTTGGAGCTACCTGGAGTTGTCTCCAGCAGTGCTGAGAACGTGATTCCTGGGCATTTTGATGTTCTGTGAATCAGCAAGAACAGAACAGGAAGCCAAGAAACAGTAAAACATGCATATATACAAACAACAAATAAAACCTGGTAAGACAAACGTTAGACCTACCAAAATATACAAAACAGACCAGGAAGAGACCAAACGGATCTTCTATATTATGCCACTTTTGCATGAGATTTACTTTTGTTTGGGTCCACAGGTCAGTATTAATGTTAAGAATTAATAAAGCTAGCAGTACAGATCAGCTTTCTAGAGACCAGCCACATCTGTTCAGTGAGGCCAATCTGCCAGCTGGATAGAGTCCCAAAAGCCTTTAAAGGGTCATCATTCACAGCAAAAGCTAGTACTTGGCTAAAAACCTTTTAGCCTAGCAACTTAAAAGGTAATACGTATTCAGCGAATTACATTATGTAATTAAGTAATGTTTAGCTCTGGTAATTAGGCTGCCTAATTTTAATAGGTCTAATAGTCTTAATAGTCTTGTTTTGTTCAAGTATTGCAACAAAAATCCATTCTAAATCAGTGCCATTCTCACACCCGAGTCAAAAAAACGTTATGACAGGGAATTATTTTCTTTCGTTAACAGATAATGCAGTTAGATCAAATGGAAATATTCAAGGAAATATTATTTGTTGAACACTCCATATTCGAAGCAACTGTAGCGTACTCGTACTGTATTACAAAACCCAGCCCCCCAAAACATGCTGGATTTCAGATGAGACTAGTTAACCCCACAAAGACATTACTATATCTAGATAAAAACTACAAAAAGATCCTTTTTGTGTGTATGTTTGATGATAGCATGCTATGGGAAGAAACAGACTTTTAGGGCAGATGGCTTTTGCCTCCCACCACCCCACATCAAGTCTCTCACTGACACACAAGACTTAAGAGGCATAAAAAGTCCCAACAAGTTTTCAAGTTTTCAGTGTTTCTGAAACAATAGTCTGTGGGCCTATATGGAAATTGAAGCAAGAGTAATGTAGGTCAGAGCCCTGCTAAGTCCCTCTATTTTCTCTACAGCAGAACCACAACAGCAGAACCACAAACAGGTCCAACTCCTTAAGTCCCTTTTTCAAAGTCTCTAGAATTATTATTCATCCTAGACTACTCCAATACCAAGCAACTTCCACTGTTCCCTTTGAGTGTCTCAAATTCAGAAGTCTCTGTTATACACTACTTCATCTACAGCTTTCTACGCAACTGCAGATGGCCCAACCTTCATGTCAGAAGGACTTGGTTGACACCCTTAAATACACTGGTCACCACGCAGAGGTGCTATGTAGCACTACAATGGCTGAAACGTGACTGTGCAGTTTCCCTCTGCTCTGGGGGCACTGCAGCCCAATGTCCTCTTTATCACAAGAAATCATACCTCTGACGCATGCAAGGTATTTTCAGTTCTCTTCGTTCTGCTGTGCCTAATCTGATCCCGAAGGGTCCAGCCTGGACCTCATAGCAAGCTTCATCTGTATCATTTCAAGTCTAAAAACAGAGAGAATCTCACTAGAACAGAGATACCTCTCTCATGAGCCAAGAAGCCAGTTTTAAAGAAAAAGAATAGTTAAGATCAGCCTGTAAAATCAGTCTGAGCAATTCATTTGAACAGCGGTTTTGTAATCTGTAAAAATACATCACTGCTTGCAAATGGTACTCTTTGCAGTGAGCAGGTACTCCAACTTACAAAGCCCACATTTGGTTATCAGCTCAGCTGCTGATTTTACGTCCCCTTAAGCAGGGCTTGATAACCACACCACACTGTACCCCAGGTTGTCCATCTTGAAATGGAGATATCATTTGCTTATCTTTTTAAAGAGTGGTAAGCCTTTTCAGACTGAGACATATTTCAACTTGTGGTGCTGTGTAAATAAACAAAGTACTATAAACAATCATTTTTATCTGACTGGGGTTATGTCATATGGTTTGCTTTCTCTAAGAAAGAAAACACATACATAAAGTGCAACCAGATGCTGCTGGCAGAGAATCGATTTAATATGGACTCATTTCTAAACATGATCACAGATGTGGCCTACAGCTTGAACCCCACATTCAAAAAAAAAAGTCATTCTACCTATAATCATTTCACTTTTATTCTGTTTTCTCTAATTCTCCTTTAACACACAAAAATAGCTTCCTAGAACTAAAAGCGCCCTCACTCTTTCACATCTCCACAACCATAATGAAGACATTCCAGAACACCCTCATCTACAAGAAGCTGAACAGGTCACTTATAAAACAGCACTTTGCAACAGCTCGATGCTCTACTAGCTGTGAGAAGACAACGTTTCAGGTTAGACTTAAATCTAGACTGAGTTTCTTTATTGCAGACAAACCATGCTTAGCTAGGACTGCACCTAACCCATCAATTTATTTTCAAGTAATAAATAGTTACTATAATTCTACCTCACAGAAGTGGGAAAACTTAAGACATTTTAATCTGTTAGTATTAGTGTTTTGAGTTAAAAAGGGAATTCAACTGATACATAAAACTTTTTAGATCACTAATGACATATTTAAAAACTCTCACCAATTTCGAGAGCTTTCAGAGTAAGTTAACTTGAATTACATGATAAAAGTTTAATTGATTTGCTCTAGCATTGCTTAGGAAACAAAAGGTTGCTTAATTCTGATAAGAGCCTGATCAGTCAACAAAATGAGTAACATTCTGAATAAGGACTTGTTTTTTTTCTTTCACGCTAACTGATCTATAAAATACTATCAACTTAGATCAAAGAAATCTGAATAAAACTCAAACCATTTTCAGAACAGGATAGAAACAGAAAGACTGACTATACCATATTACATCTAAAACCAGAAGGTTTTCACCACATTTGACACTGAAGTGTTTAAATATTTAAGATCATTACTCTTAACAAAAGCACTCCGGAATTGCATCAGACAAGGTCATTTTCATATGAATACTGAATCCAATGCTCAAGAAAAATTCTCTCTATATACAATAATTTCACTCTTACTCCACATGCATGTTCATATTCATCTAAAATAAAAATCAGGGAAAAAAGAACAAAAAGCTACATGGTTACTAAGCTTATCGCTTTGGCCAAGTATTTATCCAATGAACTAAAGAGAGTGAAGCTAGGTCAACTGCCAGTGACATCTCCTGAAATCAACAGTTGTAAAGAAAACAACCCTCTCCCCCAAATTATCTTTTAGCTGAATATTTGAAAAACAGAACCAAGTAACTCTTTCAAGAGACATCACCACTTATTTATAATTCAAGCTCAAGGCATGTATTTCATTAATCTAGGTTATCTTTTCTAACCAATCTATTCAAAAGGTTATATTAAATGATGAAAAACAAGTGGAAGAAGAAAATCAAAGGCTATTAAGGATGATTTTTTTTTAAAAGCTAAATATGGAACATTTAAGAATCTAGTTGTTATTTACAGAAACATTTCTCATCTCTTCTCTTCTGATGTTCTCATTGCTGTGGACATACAATTCCTATTTTCATCTCAAAAATAAAGATGAAATGAAAGGAACTTCAATCTTAAAATCCTCTTAAGACTAGATAATTGAGAACCCATCATATTTACCTTTTGGGGCAGGGAGGATCTGACAGCAGTGTTCTTTCATAACTATTTGAAGTGACCTAAGCAACTTCTAACCAGCAATTTAAACATCCCTTACATTTGAATTATGCATAATATTCAACAGGATTAAAAAAGGATATAGTTGTATAAACATTGTCTTTAGTGGTGGAGTCAGATTAATTTAAAGCATGATGAATACTAGTTAACTGCTTTTTCAGAGAGGAAACTGGCCAGAAGGGATAAACAAGAGAAACAGAGCAAAGATGAGCAAAGCATTTGTTGCTGTTCCATAAGGAAAGAATTATTTAAGCTAGAGAGGACATTAAGGCGTTTGAACGTAAATGCTTGGCAATGCTCTTACCCAAGTTTTTCCAGAGAAAAATAGGACATACGAGGCAGGTAGGCAGCTTTGCCTACACACAGTCTATGCAGCGTCTAAAAGTTACTTCCAACAAAGTTCAACTGCTATATGCTCACTCAAAAAGAGGAGCCCAGCCGGGTATGGGCATGCGTCTAATATTTATAATAGAACCTTTGCTAGCAAAGTTTTTTCCAAACATACAAGAAATCCCAACTCCAGAACCAGTCAAGTAAATCAAGAGCTTTTATTCTCAAGTCTACTTCCAGGTAGCGAGTTGAAAAAATGAAGGAGGACTTAAAAAAAGGAAAGATAATCAAATTGAGCTGCTTAAGAATCCAAAATATACAGGTGAATCCTGGACACATTGAAGTCAATGGCAAAACTTTATTCATTCACTAGATGACAAGTATTTCACATTAAGGGCTTCATTGTTTATAGAAACGGTGAACACAAGGAGCTGTCACATACAGGCTTCAAATGTCTTAAAAGGAGAAAGTTAACATATTGCAGCATTTAAACAGCTTGTAATGAAAGAATTAAAAAAAAAAAATCTCACAGCCCACATCTTTTCACAGGTTAAGCCAATATGCATATGGGATAGTTAAATATTACAGCAATCTGAATAACGAACCAAGAACTAGGCAGAGAATTGCTATCTGTACCATCACAGAGCCAACAGGATCCAAGGATCTAGGCCTCACTGCACACAGAATGGGCACATGGGCCTGACAGCAGCAGTGTACGATTCACACGACTGAACTGGGGGACCTTAATTAGCCAGCTAAGTCCAAGTCAGGAGGTTTGCTTTATTTATTTATTTTAAAGGCTTCCACCATCAAAAGAGTTCCCCAGAAAGCAATTCAGAACAGAAGTTGACTAAGGAGAAAGCCTCAGGTGGTTAAGTGCTGCAAATACCCTTTTCTCTTTCCTCCCTCCTTTAGGGATCTAACCAAAGAAAGATGCTGTAACTCTAGAGAAACTTATGGACCTAAGTGCAGTGCACAAACCACAAAACATGTTACTATTATATGCTATGCTACTACTGTGAAAAATTTCATCTTACAAGTGAGAGAAGATTTGACTGTTCTGCTTTATAAACCAATCTATCAGATCAAATAAGCTAAAGAGAGCAACCAAATTAATACAAAAGCTACACAACTGCATACTAAATTAAGTCTCTGCCAGTTTACTTTACCCAGGAGAACAAAGAGCTACAAGTGAAAGACTACCAGATCCTCAAGGACTAAATATTATCATTATCAAGCAGGATCCTATTGTACAATATGCATATCATGGCACAAGAAAAACAGTAAACATGTTGCAGTCATTAGCATTGACCATAATGCACAGTGTTAACGCACTGCAAAGGCTAATCTCAAATCATACACAGCTTTTGGCTACAGAAGGAATTCGGTTTATGTCTTCCAAAGCACTGTATAATTAGTCACTGGAAGGGCTTTCTTTTTACTACAGAGATGTTTCTAATATTGGCAAAGAGCAGTGAAGAAATACAGGTTGAAAAGGAGTTACGGTTATGCAGCTGAAACTCAGTATGAGGAAGAGCATTAAGAAGGGCTCTCCTGGATTTTTAGGGAATAAAGCAACTAATAATACATGCTGAAGAGTATGGAGAAATAGATGCAACGGCAAAATTCTTATGTATGCTACAATTCAAAAAGTTGCACTCAATTTCATCAATGTGCAAATACATAAAAGTGTCTTTGAGATATAAAATGCAAAAAGTAGTACTTGAAAACATTTTAGAAGAATTAGAGGACATTAGAGAACTAGAGGACATTCGCACCTACAGTTTTAACTTCAGCAGCTTTACCCATGGTAAAAGCTTCTGTGGTATCTACTAGTTCATAAACGTCAAAGGCAATACTTCCCGCCCCTCCCATCCCCCCCAAGTCTCCTTTGGGGCAGGTCTCTCTTAACAGAGGTAGGGATGAGGCATACTCCCTACGCAGAGGTTGAACGCTGTGGCGTAGCAGAGGCCGTGCAGGCAATGGATTCAGCATCACTCCTCGCCTGGAAGGGGTCAGCATCTGAGGAAGAGGAAGCAACCAGGACAGCCTGGCTTCTTGCTTTATGCTGTTTCTGGGCGAGCGGCACAATAATTTATTTATAGAATCCCTCAGCAAATCTGTGGGCACCCTGTACATCTTGATCCTATCCCTATTTTAACAGGCTATAACTAACATCGTAACAGTAGTACACAGGGAAAGATACTGTTAATAGCTAACACACAGTTACAGCAACTTGGAGATGAAGCAGGGCTGAGCTTCAGATACTCGCTCTACTCCAGAACGTAACGCTTCTTGCGAAGCACAAACTCAATGCTTGGAATAAGATTTCAGCAGCCTCAGGCACAACCAAATCCATTATACTAGCTTCAATTATACTCCTTCCAGGGAATCTGGATGTTGCCTGCTGAATTTACTGCTCTAATGGCATTTGAATCACAGAGACTTCCTGAGCAACCCAGAATCCCGGGTAAGAGGAACACACATCAAAGATAGGATACGAGGATTAAAAGCAGTGCCCCAATTGTCCTTCGGTCACTTCAGACACTCACGCTGCCTCAGTTTTAAACTCCGCTTACAGCAAAATGAACAAATGCCAGTGAAAAATCTGATGGAAAATCCGACACCAGCCAAGTCTGGCGTTGTTTGTTTCAATTACACAGAACCATCGTGTCCGGTCCTTGGATCCTCTTTATTATACCCTCATTTCCCCCGACTGAAGAAACCTCTGTAACAGAAAACCCTAAGGAGTCATAATTTAACAAAGACGGTATCCAAACTTGATACAGAGACTGTATGAATGAAGCCAGTAATCTGGGTATGGTTAGAGCTTAAAAAAAGAAATTCCAAGGGACAAAATGAAAAACTACATTTGATAATAAAACTTCTTTTTATGAGTAAGCTTAAAACCCTTCCTCTCCATAGAAGAATGTAGTAATATATTTCTTGCCAAGAACGAAAAGACAGAAAACCCACACAGAACAAGAAGCATAAAAAAGAGAAGAAATAAACATCAGATTCACACAGTATTTTCAGAAAGTTTCACAGTATTTTTTCCATGTAACCCATACCTCAGTTAACCAAAAGCCCTTTAAAAATAACAATACTTGAAATAAGTCTGCAGGAAAACAGCAGAGTAGAAGCAGGAGCAATGTGATAGGGGGGAAGGGTAAGAGAGAGAATTGCACGGAAATTACCAACAAGCTACTCCACAATAGCCCGGCCGGCGTATAACCCACGCTGCTAGCTCATGTGTTTTGCTATCACAAAAAAGCAACAGGCTGCACGTGAAAACACAGCAATTCTATACAGACAGAAACTAGACTGGTAGATATTATACAGGACCTTTTTCCTACAGATATCAAATGGCTAACTACAACACTTAAATGAGGACAGGGTTTGCACCTAAACCCTCAGCTACCAGAGTCCTGACAGTCAAAGTATCTCAGTGTTTGTGCATTTAAGAAGTGCCCAGTAAAAAAAGCTTCCTCTAAATCATTTGGCTCATCACATTTACAATTGAGGAACAGACACTAAAACATTCACAATTTATCTTCAGCAAAAGCAGTGCAGGAAGACAACTGCTCCACTATTCACATGAAATGTTTCTGAATTCTATTGTTCAAAGAGCAAACAAAGTTTTACAAAATAAAACTGTTTATTAAATAAAAACAACCACTGCCCTTTTTAAATAGATTTATACTCGCTAGTGTTTTCTGAAGTTTGCCAGAACACTTAGTATTTAGAAGTGTGCATGCATGCACATATGAAGCTGTATATAATAAAAAAATTCATGGGATATGAATAATTTTCAATAATTTAATTACCCACATAAATTAATAGACCGTGGAACATACCTATTTGGAAGATTTCCCTACTTGCTTAAATCTCACTAAATGATAGACCTACATCTAAAGGAAACTATAAGACAGCTCAGACAGCTTCTCTAATGAATACATTATGCCTTCATTAAACTACTTTGCAAGGAAAGGAAAATAGTTTCCTAGGACTAGGAAAGCAGGAAGAAAGCCCCAAAGAAAAAGCAACAACTAATTTAAAAAATTCACCAAATCTGAACCCAGTAGCAGATGGCAGACAGACACCTGAATTACGAAGATTTAGCATATCTTGGTGTTCTAAAATTGAAGTTATTTACTTGGTTTCTAAAAGTAAGATGATGTTTATTTTTATTTCTCCTCCTCCTGAATGTTCATCAGCTAAAGTTAGCCGGTTTGTGGTTCACTGACAGCGAAGTATGAGAAACGAAGGAGCATCCAAATTTTCAGGCTGCAAAAGCATTTATTATTATGCTGCATTCCCACAAGTAATAGTTGCATAGGTACAAAATACCATGTTTTTACTGATGAGGCAAAGTACTTGCATTTTGCATATTTATTGGAGACGACCCTGCTCAGTGACTTTCGTGGCAAACGCAGCTTCCACAGACCATGACTACCGACGTTCTCCTGACTACAGTTATGAGCAAAACACTGATATCTTAGTAAAAAAAAAAAAGCAAATTTACTGAAGAATTCAACTTCAGCTACTCTGCTAAACTAGAACATGCATTAAAGCTTATAGCACAGTGCTGTTATACTGTCTTATTCCCTATGCTGAATTAATAGTTCTGAAAAAATATTCTTTATATGAAATGTGAAAATGAAGAATACAAACATTATTGATTAAATATCTATACAAGAAGTGCATGATTAATACTTCCTCTCCAGTCAAACGTCTTCCAGAAGTTAACCCCTCTCGTAAATAAATGTAGTGCCTACTAGAAATACACGCAACATAAGCAAAAGTCCAACAGCGGTTTCAAGATGCTATTTAAGCTACAAATCTCTGGTGCCCTTACGGAAAGCAGAGGCTTAAAAGATTAACATACATGTCTTTTGAGAGGTGTTTCAACTTTTCTTGCTCTGTAAACAAACACCTTTAAAATTGAGTTTGAGGTGGGAATTTTTTGCATTAAAGTTACTAGCTAACTAATAGCTAATATACAAGTTAAGCTACAATTGACTATTACTTTTATTCTTTTCTTCTTGCCCCAGCCATAAGAAGGAAGACTATTTATTTTTTTCCCCCCTTTTAATTCAAGAGTGACAGGAACATATCAAGTTGGCATATTAGATAATACTTGTAATTCCTGCTTTGCCTTCCATCTCTCATCTATACCAATCAAGCACAGTTCCCGGAAAAGGAACTAGCATAGTATAATATAGAATAGTATAGTTCCTACTATAGGTTAGCACAGATTTGAAGAATTATAGGGTCTCTCTTTCTGATTCGTCTAGCACCAAAAAAATCTTACCAATAGAAAACAAATTCACGTTGGGGCAATACATGCGGCAGGTAACAAAAAATTTTTCAGAAGCTCTTGCTGTTGAAAGTCAGTATCAGGTCATCCAATGCGCTGACACAGGCAGAGCTGTTATTTTTAAACACAGCCATAGTCTATTTAACTAAAGCATCTTTACTCTGACTGAGCCAGTATTACTTTCATAAGACTCCTTAAGTATCTACACTGAAGACTGCATATCATATTAAACGAATATAAAACACAAACTTCTGAAGATGATGCTTCACTGCACTCATTCTCTCCGCCGAGCCTGTTGAACATGCTGTATATGTCACATTTCTCATGTTAAAATTATATCGATTCTATTAGTCAAGAGCTTTTTGTAGACAAGTTGAAATGAGTCAAGAATTCATTACTACAGTCTTGTACTCCTTCCTTCCGCTTGGGTTTTGGATAACTCAGAGATAAAGAGAAAGCTAAGGAAAGCACAGGCAACACAGCTGCAGCATCTAGAAGCAGAGGTCTGCAGAAATGGCACAGGAAGTAGGATGAGCTTATTTGATTTCAAAATCACTACCACCTGCAAAGGAAAGTTAGCACATGTAATTTAAGTAGTTAATGAACCAAAATAATTTCCTAGCATAGTATTCCACTGTGCTGTTGGTCTTTCCAAAACAGTGTTTAGGTATTTGATGTGAGGACCTTGCTCCATCCTGTAAACAGCATACAGAAATCTTTTGAAACGTCATTTCTAACTCTTTTGCAAGCAACTATTTCCCAAGGCTAAAAAATGCTGATAGCCACAGGAAGATTGTAACACCTTTCTTGAAGAGATTATGGTCTAGAAGGAAGTGGGGGGAAGACAACGTCCAGGAAAAAAATAAGAGGAAATGGCACTGAAGAATATGAAGTGCTGTTTACAGGACAGCCATTCACACTGAACACATATCACCCGCCACCTGCACAGAGACTAACTAGAACAATTTCAGTTAGTTCCACAGTAAGCAGTTTTCTGCTGTTGAAGAGTCAGCATTAACTTTGTTAAAACAATTTTGTGCCAGATTTGTTAGCAGCAATTCTAGATTCTCTTATGCATCATCTAACTGATGACTACCTGGATGGAAGGAGAAGGTAAATAACACCAGTTTCAAAGGCATGCAAAAGACTGCAAGTTATGAATACATGGTATTTTGAGAGACAAGTTCCTCTACCCCGAAACAATTTACTTGCAAGCATCTTCCTCAGTGTAACTGTTACTACTTTATATACAAAGTTGTCCTGTAAACATATACATAAATTCACTACTAGGACCAAGGACAACCCCCTCCTTTCCATTCACCAAAGGAATAATTTGGTCTATGCATTGCAGAATGCTGATGTTGGAGACCAAGACACTTGGGTCTGCCGTGATGCAATTAAGTTTTACCATGGCATAGTTAGCTTGCATTTTTTATACCTAGCCATGAAATAGAGCCAAAAAGTAAAAAGAGCAGTGTTACACACTGTTCAATAGATGAAACTGTTTTATTGGTTTTTACTGCAACAGAAAATTTAGTTACGTATCTTGCGCTGTAGATAGCGACTACAGACTCTGAAGACCAGAGAAAGCTGTTCTAGAAAGCAAGCTTGCTAAGGCAGTCACATATCTGCCACTTCCCCAGTCACCCGACAGCTTCGTGCTACTTAGGACAGTCATTCACTGGTAGCCTTATCACGCACCGATACCCCAGCACCACCGTTCAGTTGCACTCTGGCCAAAAAGAAGCTCAGTCCAGCAGTACAGCTAACCACCTACAGCAGCCCTTTGCGCACAACCCGTGATGGAGGCACTGGCTGTCGTAGGAAACTGCAGCACAGAACCACCCACTACTGGATAGGCTTGGCACGTATCATTGCAAGGCTTTAGTTCACACGTATCTCACACTCCAGGTGTACTCCAACTCCACATCAGGAGATCCTACTGTTTGTAGACCAGGGGATTCAGTCAGTTATTCTACCATTACAGCAAATTGACTTCAAGGACTTTATGTGAAACGAGGAAACCTTAACTTATGGAAAGAGACACTCTGTGCAGGCTCTCTCATCCTAGCACACATACACACTCCCTACTTGCATCTCCTTATGACAAACGCTAGAGCAGGAAGAAGAAAGGAAGGTCAACCAAATGTACACAGATATGTACCTTACTAAAAAAAAAGAGAATCATATGATATGTCTAAGGATAGCAAAATGAGTAGATGTGCTTCGACACTTATTATTATATCTACAGCAACTTTTTTACTCTCTCTCTGTATTTTATGCATCAATTACGTAAGTCCCGCCTTTGGCTCAGTTGCCCTCATTTTTCTTTCTTCTGTGATATACCTTCATTCTTCCAACCCAGCTTCTAGAATAGTAAATTCTACAAACTATTGGATAATAGGGGTGGCTGCAAAACTTGAGAGATTCTGCCACCTTTTTGAGCCTCTTAGACATTGCCATAAATATCAGTGGACAAAGAGGCTTCTATTAGAATAATTTCCAAGCCTGTGACTAAAATATTGCAGTTATCTCAAAGAGTGTCCTTTTTAATATGACTTTTAACCTGATCCTTAGGGTTTGAAAATTTGGGGGGGGGGGGGGGGAAGGCGGGGAACCTCATCTTTTTCACAGATCTCTTTCAGTCACTGACCTACAACAAAAGCAGGTTTTTTCCTGTTAAGTCTCCTTGTATTAAGGACAAAGTAAAGCTAATGTCTGCCATAGAATATCTCAAAGCTTAGAGAAATGGCTTCTCCATTCTAACTTTCCTACAACCTAGTCCTCTTGCAAGAGGCTCTATTCATAATAAACAACTTCTACTTACATTCTTGCCCGGACTGCATTCGCTCCCAGGAGCGGGGCATTCAGTTGCATTTTCACACTGAATTGCTTAAGTAACCGGTCCAGTGAGCAGCAGAGCTTGTACAAGAGAAGATGGGACAAGACCATGTGGCCAGAAGGAGGAAGAGCAGGATGGCCCCTTTAGCTTAGTTGTAATATACAACCCAAACATTTTAACCATGTAGTGTTCTAAGAAGGACTAACTGTATTAAAAAGGCGGATGACATTCACTGGTAATGTGATATGCAGATTTCTTCTTATTTGACTGGGTTCTCAGGGTTTTCATTTGTTTCTTTAAACTGGTTTTTGGAAAGAGCGAAACTGAAAAAAGTTTAGAGAGAAAACGAAATAACCTTGGAGTGAGGACGTTACATTATGCCATGTCAAGCTTTTCCAACACAAATATATGCTAGTACACATTCTTCAAGTTAACTAATAAACAGAACAGTCATAAAAAGCATTACTTACACTATGCTTTTACACATTATAGCCGATAATACTGCAGCTTTAATATCATCTTTAAATGATTGGTTATGTTCCCTAATAACAGCAGCTGTATATTATTACAAAAAGAATAAATAAATGACCTTTATCTAACTTTAAACTAACAAAGGGTAGATTTTTACTTTCTTCAAAGAGATTTTTATAGCTGACCACCAGCAGGGTGTGGGCTGAAGCTAAAAATTTTGTAATAGGTCCCTGTGAAATCTGAAACCAAAATATAGCAAAGGTGACCCTTCAGCGAAGAACCTTCTTGTCGTTATTTATGCTATAAGAAAAGCTCTGTTAGCTCAGTCTCGGTAATAATCTCATTCACCTTAACTGTAATAATAGCAACAACATTAGGCTTCTATTATAAAGGCATATTTACTGCATAAAATACTTGTTACTATATTTATGCAGCATGTTTGATAGCGGTGGTCAAGCTTTATTGTTACATGGCACTCTTCAACCTATTTTTCCTTCTTAAAGGCTAACTCAGACTATAAATGTGTTAAATTCTTAACCCCACCATTAGCTAATTCATTTTAATTAACATTTCACAACCAGTGGAGAGTCCTACACAAAATGCTAGCTAGCATTAACAGAAAAGGAGACAATACAACTGAAATGTTTTATATCCTAGAGGAGAGATTTCAACCCTTTTTAATGAGGAAACCTAGATAATACTTCCAGTGTAGAGATAGGATTTCCTAAAAAAAAAAAAAAAAAAACCAAAAACAAAAACAAAAAACAAAAAACAAAAAACAGACAAACAAAAAACCCCACACAGGACAACTGAACTACTTGCTTTCTCTTGTGGACTTCTTTGAAATAGTCCATCGACCCACGGCTGAAAATCACAGCATTACAGTGACTGAGGTTCTTGGAAAGGGTTGCCCATAGACACATTGCTCCGCAGATACGTATAGTCAAACTTCCCAGCTGCAAGAGAACATGAGGCAGCAGAAGCTGCTGGCACTGAACCTCTGGGTTAGCTTAGGCTGCCGCACACCTTGCCCAGAGCGCAGGACGACCCCGGGCTCCATGCTGTCACGTCCTGCACCTGATCCACGCTTGGAGCTCTCCCTTCCTTTAGCTCTGAGTTATAGCATATGTATTTCCCAACTTAGGAAAGACTTTGTAATCTTTGCAACTAAGGTAAAATATTGCAAACCACAGGACTGAAAGGTTGGCCATCTTTGTTGGAGGACATTTTTCTGGCATAGGAGACACCTCAAGGCACTTAACGTACCTGTCTTTGGCTAGTTTGGGTCTATCACTGGAGAGATGGTATTTTGATCCAGGCAACCAGAATCTACTTCAGATCTAAGAAAAAATGTGTTTTGAAGGAAACAAGTTGCCACTTGGCAATAAATTAAAAGTCACTTGATATGATCAGAAGTGCCAACATACAATAATCCTGTCATATTAGAATGGCTAGAAAAAGAACATTTTCTGCTGATCAGAGAGCAAAACTTTCTGTATCAAATGAAGCAGCAGCTGAGAAGAACTAAGTGGTCTTTGAAACCTACCCGTCATTCAGGAGTTGTCTCAGGGCATGCAAAATTATGGGCGCTGCTATTCAAAAACATCTCATCTTGAGCAAACGCTCGAGTGTAATGTGCGTGTGTAAAATCATTTAAAGTGGAAGAAGTATTTCAGTTTTTCCCAAGTGTTTGGCTCACAAGACGACATCTGATGTAAAAAGGGAACCCACATTGCCCCCTGCCACTTACTTATTTAAGGTTACATTACCCCAGGACCTATAAAAGAGTATCTCCTAGTATGCTTTACAGCTTAAATGCTTTAAATAAGCAGAACTGTCCGAGTTCACATGCTTTCCTGGTATTTAATATTTGTTTTAACTAGGACGCTACCTGGATCCCTTTCAAGCCTCTTTCCACCCCCCCCCCCCTTTTTAACCTGTTTTTGAATACAGATTCGCTCATGTTAGCACGATGCAGATGTCTTCAATCCCCAAGCACGCTGCAAAATTATTTAAACAAAGTTCTAAAGGGGAGTAAGAAAAGGGGGAGGGCAGAATCTGACTGCCAGGCCACTGCAGTTGGGGTTTTTTTTTGATTATTATATTTGATTATTTATTACTCCCCACTGTGTGATCTGGAACCAAGCAAAATAAATCTATTTAAATTTTTAAAACCCACGAATGTCAATGTATTTGACAATTGTTCTGCCCATTTCTTATTTTTAGCTCAGTATTTGACACAATTTTGATCAGGTTGAAAGGGGAAAAAACCTAACCCTGCAAAATGGGCTTTGCTGATTACAGGCATCCTTTGTTTTACAAAATATAGTACTGGCCATCATTAAAGGAAATAACACAACTGGACTTCATTTTTCTTCCTCAGCTGCACAGGATTACATCTTTGTAATGAAAACAGTTAGGAACATTTTACCAAGTGATCTAGTTTGGACATTTCATCTTAAAGATGGAATTCTTTGTTCCAAATAATACGTTTAGAGATATCTGCCAAGCATTTCAACTTTGTCATTTCAGACTCTAAGCTATTTAACACAGAACACGCACGTGTCTTTTGAATGCCAAGTCAGCTATGCGTCAAAGACAAATAACTCTGATTATTCAATCCATAACAATCAGCAAGTCAATAAGAAAGCTCATTTGTATTCAGTAGTATGTCCATCGATGGGAAGGGGAAAAAAAAAATCTCATAACTTCAAACATTTTAGGAATGAGTAAGTCACACAGTTTCTGGCCTGGAAACAGATCAGTCTGCCCTAAAAGACAGCTTCCATTAGTAAGTGAACCAAAGGCAATGAACGTCTTAGCTTTTTGCCTTCTATCCTGAAGGTCACGACAAAAAAGAAGAAAAAAATATCTGCATCACTAAGAGTTTTGCCTTTGCATATATATTTTAGACAAATATGAATTTAAAGGGAGCTGCCATAGAGAAGTCAAAAATTCCACAGATGCACTGTCAACACTGCGAAGACGATGACTCCCCAGCTGGGTGTATAGTGCAATACGTCACACAAACAAGATCTGAAACATGATGGGCTTGGGGGCACTACCACAATTTTGCTTAACCCTGGTAACAGAAACATCTACCCAACTAGTTATTCACTTGTTATGGCAGTAAGATTACATCACATGGGCTAATTGCTGTATTCAGTTAACATGGGAGTTTCACCTGTTGACTTTTTATATAAAACAGCTTCTAGCACTGTAGATTTCAGCACTGCCATGAAGATGGCAGATAATACAGCTGAAAACAACCATATGAGAACATTTAATCTTACCCTCTGCAAGGTATTATATGGCACAATCTCAAAATAAAGTTTGAATGCTCTAAGAATGAAATTCTTAGGTTTTTAAAGATGCTCAGGAAGTATGGCAGGTTGTCTGATGTGTAGGAATCATTAGTATATTAAAAGAAACAGCCAGGACAACTAACTGGCTTAGATCATACCTCATTAAAACAAAAATTCCTGTTTTAGCATTGTCCAGGAGCCTGAAGAAATTATATAATTCAAAGGCACTCTTGAAAATGGCCTGTATTTGATTCAGGAAAAACAAATATATTTGCTACACTACTTTTGTGTCATTTTATTTGGTTCTAGACAGAGATGGATGCACTGCCTAGTATTCTGCACTGTTTCCATCTTAAGATCCCATTTTCAGTTTCACATAATTTTTTTTCAGACGTTAGGTTGAAGGTTGCCTATGCAAAGTGTCTGCTATATTTGATTTGAGCAATAACATTTTTAATCTTCCTGCCATGAGTGCTCATAAATATACTTTTCCATGTTATAGTTTAATGTGAATTTTTAAATACAGGGCATTGGTTTTGGAAAGCATGACCTAGCTTTTGAATACTTGGGTTTGTGGCCTAACTGCTGATCTTTTTAAACACAAAGTTTTTTTCTTTTGTATATAAATTCATAATGATTAAAATGTGGGTGAAACAGTTCAGTTGGTTCACGAACTAGGCTACTGAACCAGACCCTTTTAGAAAGGCTGAGATATCAACACGGGGTCTCACTAGTGGCCTGCAAGGTGTCTTCATCCAACCTGCCACACTGTTTCTTAGAGGAGATCAGAACAGTCGTTTGGCCACCACAGGATACCCAAACACTGAAAAGTCTCCCTGCAGTGGTGGTCAACGGCTCAGAGGCTGCTGGAGAATGGGGAAGAGCTAGAGCAGAGACCAGGCAGCTGTGACTGCCACTGCAATGAGAGAAAGCCGCCATAAGCCCATGGAAGCTCCAAAGCATACATACTTCCATAGGGATTGCCAAGGAAATGCTGGGATACTGGATTATGTGAAACAACATACATAATACCAGCAATCCCCCAGAACTCGGCCAACTTAAGTCACTTCTAGATTAATGAAATGTATACTTGAATCATACAGATAACTTCAGTACCAAATTGCTTCCACAGAGATCCATCAAAGCCCTCCACAGCCCTTAAAAAAATGTTTTCACCAAAAATCTGCACAGTCTGTATTTGGAAGAAAAAAAAAAAAAAAACACATTACTTCTAACCATACTTTTTCTTTCTTGTTCTTCCCCATACGAAGTAGTAAAGCAAGCTTTATCCAATAAGCAAGCCCCTCTGCGATGCACTATTTACCTTCCAGAAGGACATGCACAGGAAACCTTCCCTGGGTGGTAAGCACCTTGCTTCCTGAACTGACATTTTCTATACATCTGCAAACACAAGAAGGTGCCGTTCCAGTTGGCCTCTAAACTATGTCATATAATCCAGAGCCATTACACATATCTGTGCATACACAGATATGGATGTTATGCTGGATGACATGTTTATTTTCTAAAAAAAATTAATATAATACATGCAATTGAGAATGAAGAATCTGGCATATTGAGACTAGGCACGTATAGATGAAGATAAGCACAAATTTTCATAGTAATTCAACAGAATCCTCTTACTTTGGCCAACACAGATAGTTCATCATTTGGTTGAACCATTGGCCACTATTAACACCAACACCATCTGAAGATTCATTCAAGGGAACGTATTGACAATAAGAGAAGCAGATGGGGCAATGTCACACAGATTCAGTTCTTCCATGTTCAAAATCACTATGTATTCCAGTTTCACGAGAAGAACTTCAGGAGGTACTGATTTCACCAGAGAAAAGGGATTTTACCAGTTGTTAGCTACCATGAGTCAAGAAAAAACAAAGTAAAAAGCTATAAAGCAACCTGTAGCTCTCATGCTGTTTAGCCAGCTGACTGGTCTTCACCTCAACTTGCTAACTTATATAAAAATTACCTGTTGCTTTGATGACACAAAGATTTTTACACATGACACATTAGACACAAAGCAAGAAAAGACTTTGTTCCTAGCCAAGACCATAACAGTTTAGAAGACTGGAACAATGAGACTATTGTAATATCTCCTTAAATTTCACTTCATACTAGCTGATTGTATCCTCATTAATAAGAATTTACATTACTACCATTTGAATGACATTATCAGATTTAATATGCTCCACAAGTCCTGACTGAATAGCTGCCCATGTGACATACATCAAACTGAAGGTCCAGGAGGAAAAGAAGAACCATCGCCCTGAAACTAAGGCTTGAAGTTTTCAAAGCCTTCTCTCACCAGCTTTTCAGTTAATCCTAAGAAAGCCTTCACATTTTAATAGAAAATATTTTCCAGTTTATTAATGATTTTAAGTGACAAATAAACACCTTAGTGTAGATTAAAACCATGCCATAGTTAAAGGCACTTTCATATCTCAACAAGATCTACTAATGGAGTTAACTTGGTTTGTCTTAACTAACAGTCTAGACCAAAAAACCACCACAGGTACTTGCTACAATATCTTTAAAAGACACACTTCAAATCCTCTTTTCAGGTTATGTAATGCACAATGACTTGTATTATCCTGAACATGGAAGAGCAACAAAAGGGTTTCCTCATACACCAATTCCCTGAAAGTTAATACAGGAAGTAGATCTGTTTGCCACTGAGTTTACTCTAACATTTACACACAATGAGTAAATTACTGCTTGTTCCCTAAGGGTCAAGTAGCTTTTATGCATCGTCATGTGCCAAAAAGAGCTACAGAAAAGACACTACCCCCAAGGAACACAACAGAAGCCAGACCACCATCTCTTTTTCTAATAAGGCAAACAACATTTCAAAGCATAACTTGAAGAAAACCCTCTGATGTAACAGGAAGCAATGTTATTTAATAGTATATATCACATTCTAAGTCTATACCAAAACAATGACCTACTTGCATTTTGAAACAGCAGCACCATGATGTTGCAAAATTGATTTACAAGAAAAATAATAGCTAGAGGTTGCTACGGCCACTGATGCTACAGGATGGTTTTTAAAAGTGAATTTTTTTCTCCAGTTTAAAAACTAGTAAAGGCAATTTTACACATCTGCTCAAGGTCACACAAATTATTTTCCCAAATTAAAATTATTTTTAGGAGTTATCATTCTAACACCATCCACTGTATAGCTTTTTGGGAAGGAAGTTTGTTTTAACTAGCAACAATAATTTTAACACAGGAAAAAACTAGTAGCTTTCTGTCTTTTCTGCTTTCGATCTGTGAGACATTCCACTTACAAAAGAGAACAAACTAACATTTGTCAGTCTTAAAATATTTCTCATCTTTGTTATCTTACATTTTAAGTCCTGATGCTTTTCAAGGCAAACAGCGTCTTGCACCAGGCCATTTGGCCTGCAACACGTAGTGGTGAAAGCGAGCAGGCACCTCTGCGGTCAGCATCACCTCCACCACCGCATTCAGCAGAGAAACTCCCAGCGATTAAACTGAATTCAGCTCTTTTCACTCAGACAACGTATACAGCCATACCTAACAAACTACACTCATTGACAAAACAGCGGAGAGTTGATAAAAGAGCTGAAGCATATCATGTTGACTGTGACAGGGAAACAGCCCCATTCACCCAGCCCACTAAATCCACCTCATCTCTACAGCCAACGCGAATAGTCTCTGGTGTGAAACATGCAGACTGGACCTCCTCCTCAGGTGAGATGATTACAGAGTAAACAGCCTAACTGCATACCATCCTCAAAATCATCATCTCCTTAAATAAAAACTAGCTGGCTGCCTCAATCCTCAGGCAAGAGTCAAGGAAAATGACTGATTTCACCATGATGCCATTAAATCTCAAGACACCCTAAAGCACAGCAGCGCTCTATTTATCAGTCAAGAATTAAGGACATGCTTAATCATCATCATGGTGTACCAACCTTCATCGCTAAACACCTAGTCCCTAAATAGCTCACCCCTTCCTCCTAACTTTGGGCTTTGTGCTCTCCCAGTGAAAACTAAATGCAACTAATAATTTCCTCCAAAAAATGTGAAATCTTCTAAAACTGGTAACATAAAAACTTCGGAAGCTAAAACTGGTATATGCTATTAATCAGCACACACACGCATAAAAGAATTATCATCTTGCTGCGCTGAAGAGACCATGCCCTCCTTACTCAATATAGCATTAACCAACTCTCTCTATAATAACCCAAGAACCCACAGCAGTCCCAGAGTCCACACTTGCATTCTTCATGAAGTACTGGATATCACTAGAGAAGTCTCAAATGACACTATTAAATGCCCTTTTCAGCCAAATAATTTAAATGACTGGGCTTACAATGGGCTCTACGAAGAGCCCACTGGTACCAGGGAAGTGCCATTAAACTATGGCACAGAGGCAGACGTGAGCGAGAAGGGGATGGAGGCAACCTGTGAAAGCAGAGGAACATGCTGCCAGAGGGACCATGTGCACAGTTCCCCCAGTAGGTCTGCAAAGCACCACCCCCCTCCACAAAAGCCATCGCCACCCTTTCCTAGCATATCATATTTGGCCATATAATTATTTTTTGTCCTACTAACTCATCACCATTAACTTTAACCATTTGCTTTAGAAGTTATTGCTCCATGTAGTAGCACCACACAGGGGAGGCGTAACCCTACACATCTTTCCTCTGCTTATTATCATATCACTACCCTTAATGTGGTCCAGTACTCATGGATGAAAAACAGCTGGTTCAGGCTTAATCCACCCATAACATGATGGTGCTGAGCAGACAGAATCAAAAGCAAGAAACCCAAATGGTGTAAAGTAAAGGTAAAGAGTCAGCCACCTCCACAAATGGCTACGGTGTTGTTTTTAAAGCATGCTCTACACTCTTTACACAAAGCCAGTCCAGGGCCTCCCCACTAAAATCAAGTCATTTGGTAATGCAGACACTGCTTATCTGCCAGCGCACCCTGAAGTCCAGGAGGAAGACTAATTTATAAGTCCACTTTGCATTCATAAATAAACTTTCTAAAGTGAGAAGAAAGTTTTCTTGGGGGTGAGACCGAAACTGGGGAACAAAATCCCAAAGGTCTATTATAATCCTCCTTCCTGGATCCTAAAGTGCAAGGCACAAATCTCGAATTTTGTCTTTGCCCATATGAACACATAACAACACATAATAAAAAAAATTCCAATCTGTTAAGAAAACATTGCACTATACAGCCACAATTAATCCCCTGGGAAGAGAAAGAGTGAGAAAATGAACCATACATGACAGATGTTACTCACATCACTAGGTACAACTCTGGCAGACATGCAAATACTGCAGTGATGAGAATATACGTGCCTGCACTTTGAAATGGTGTTCTTAAGCTCAGCACACCATTACAAATAGCAAAGGTGGAGCTGTAGATGATTAAATATTTAGAAAGCCTTGTTCTTGCATAGAACGTAAATTTTAAGAAGTTTTCTGAGACTCATTTGGACTCTGGAGTTTCGCGATGGCCCAAAGCCAGCCTGTAATTATAATAATTACTTCCAAGATTTCATTTGATTAATAGAGTTCCTAAACAGAAGCACGTTATTAAAAGCCCTGCTCTTCTCAGACCAGCCCCAAAGCGGAGGGAGGCGAAGGACGGCGCCGCAGCATCTCCCGCACACCCGCAGTGAGGCTCCACATCCCCCCGCGGCGATCGCACCAGCGAGCGCGGGTGCGCCGCAACCTGTGTCACGTCGCTCAGACCCAGGGCGGCGACAGAAATCCCCCGCGCTCGTGGCGTGGGTTTTTGCGAGCAGGCGAATCCACAAAAGCTCGCAGCAGCGAGAGCGGGGCCGGCCCGGGTCCCCCCCAGCTGATGCGGGCGGGCCGTCAGGGGCAGCAGGGACCGTTCACAGCGGCCGGAGGCGGCGGAGGCCCCCGCAGAGCCGCGTCCTGCCCCCCAGGCGCGGGACCCGCACCGCAGCCCGCGGGCAGCGCGCCGGCCCGGGGCCCCGCGAACTCCCCCCGGGGGGGGCGGACATCTTAGGTCGGTTCCCGACGGGCTGCAGAGACCCCGCGCTGCCGGCACCCCGCTGCCCCCCGCCCGCCCCAAACTTCCCCTCCCCGGGCAGCGACGGCGCCTCTGCCGCAGCCCCGGCGGCCGCTCCCGCCGCCAGCGGACATTTTGCGGCGAAGCGCGGACGAGCCGCCCGCCGCCCCCCGGGCACCAGCCGCGGTCCACAACCCCCCCCCCCCCCCGCCCGCTAAACGGGAGGCGGCCGCCCCCGCCTCGGGCCCCCGCGGCGGGCGGGCGCGGCGTTACCTCGGCAGGCAGCGCGCTTTGTGCCTCAGTCCATGCCGCGCTCCCGCCTCCGGCAGCGCGGGCAGCCGCGGCCCCTCCGCGGGCGGGCGGCGAGGGAGGGAGGGCGGGCGCGGGGCGGGCGGGGGCGGCGCACTATGTGGCAGGAAGGGACACCTGGGCTCCTCCCCTCCGCGCCCGCCCGCCGCCGCGGCTCACTATGTGGCAGCGCGCACCGAGCCGCCGCCGCCCCTCCCCCGCCAGCGCTCGGCCGAGCTGGGCGCCGCCGCGGCCGGGAGGGGCCGGGGGGACCGGCCGGGGGGGGGGCGGGGCGGGGCGCTGCGCCCTCCGGTGCCGCGGCGGGAAGGAGGCGGCGGCTCCGCAGCGGCGGAGGCGGGGGCCGGCGCGGCCCCGCCCGCCTCCCCGGCCGCGTCTCGCCGCCGGTGCCCTCCGCGCCGCCCCCCGCCGCCGCTGCCGCCCCCTCCATTGTTGGCGCCCGGCGCCGCCATCCCGCCCGCAGCGCCCGGCCGCGGCCCCGCGCGGGACTTACGCACTTCTTCTCCCCGCGCCCGCTCCCATCGCCGAGCGCGGGCCGCCGGGGCCGGGGCCGCCTCCCTCCCTCCCCTCTCCCTCCCCGCCCCGCCCCGCCCCGCCGCACCGGCAGCCGCGACCCCGCCGCGGGCCGGGGGCGCCCCCGCGGGGCCGGGGCAGCGCGGTCACCCCGCGGGGCAGCAAGGCCCCTCCGCGGGCGCGTGGCCCCGGGGCTCGGGCCTGGCTCTTCTCAAAGACGCCCCCGGCCGTGTCTGGCGTGAGCGGAGCGGCTCGCGGCGGGCGTTGCGCCGCAGAGGTGAGAAAAGGAGAAAAATTTAAAAAAGGAAGAAAAGGCGCAAGAGGAGCGTGTGCGTGTGTGTGCGCGGAGGAAAGAGCGGTTTTGAAATGGGTTTTAAAAGCGCGAGGTGGCCGCTGAGGGCTGCAAGACAGCAGACGGCTGCTCCAGATGGCTTGTGCTGCCGAGGCGAAGGAGCCCGCATCATCGGGGGGGCAGAGGCAGCCCTCGCCGGGAGGAGATGCGGGGTGTGTGCGTACGAAAATGCAAATCTGGCTTTTGCAAAAGCTGTCCTGTCCTTTCGTTTTTGCTATGGTGGAGCTCGCTTACCCACTGTCTCTCTGTGATTGTTCTGCTTTGGAGCTGAAATCCTCTCTGTGCTGGTCTCCACCCAAAGTTACTGGTTTCTTGGTTTCAGGGTTTGTTTGCTTCCTTCCGAGCAGTTCTGACCAGCCATTTGAAGTTGCAGAAGTGCTACATGATGCCTATCCTTTATGTGCAAAAAAGTCTACATTTTAATTATATAGGTAATTATCTTAAAAACTCAAAATTGTCGAAAATATGCTTTAAAGACTTGAAAGTTCCCTTCGAATTCAGCAATATTGCTTACAGGTGTGAAATTACTCACACGACTAGCTTTGTGTAGGGTCAGGGACAAAACCCTTTTAATCCTGCATTCTGCTAGCTTTTAAAGGGCTCCTCAGGGACTCTGACCGTGGGGAAATGTGAGCAGGGCTGGAGCGAGGGGAGGCTGCAGACAGCATGAGCCCAGGGCTCCCCTCTCACAGCGGCGGCGAGGCTCCAGCCCTGCTGGCTGTTGCCGCTACATCAGGGCAGCAGGTCCCTCTTAAAAAGGGGAGCAAGGCCATTTGGGAGCTGGAGAGGTCCTAGGAGTAAGAAGTGCTTGAGGCACCAAGCTTCCCGGCCATGGCTTTTGCGCAAGTATTTTATTGGGATAGAGAGAGGGTACATAACATGTTTTAACTTTGCAAAATTATGTCCCGTGCTGAGATGAACCTGTGCCATGGGAATCTATACGCTCTGACCCATCATAATGGAGTGAGGTGGTACAGCCCCTGTTATTTAATACAAGACATCTAACTATCTGGTAGCTGTAGGAAATTAAAACTTACCTTGGGCACAGGAAGAATACAGGTGAATGTGTTTACACAGGTCTACCTACATGTGGAGTGTGCTATGAAGGTGGAAGTAATTGGCTTTCTTGTGCATATTTATTCAGTATAACACTCATGGGGTTAGCAGTGTTTTTCCTTGCATATTTATCCCCTCTTCCTTATTTTCCTTTAGAAGAAAATTAAAGCTGTATCATATTTTGATAAACTTTCAACCTGAAAAAGCTGAGAAAAGCCAAAGTTAATTGTGTTTATGAAAGTGAGGTGATATTGCAATGAAATCGGTGGTTCAGGGCTTATCTCAGATTCCGCACTCTGACCCAGATGCCTGTTTAGCTAGAGGACAGTGCTGGCACAACAGCAATTGGGCATGAACGTATGGCCACGTACAAATTTCGGCTGGAAGTTAGAGGAGGGTTGTTGACCATTAGAGCAATTAGGTTCTGGAACAACCTTTTAGTAGGGGTGTTGGGAATGGAAAATCTTTTTTTGAAAAGCTTTTGAAATGAAGCTTATTAAAGCCATTATATGATGTGTTGTCTGCAATAGCAGGGGATAGACTTGATGTCTCAGGAGGTTGAAGAGAATGCTGAGGTGCTGTGTGACATTGACCACACACCTTCAAATCTGAATTTCAAAAATTTCCATCACTTATGCCAGCAGAAGGGTTTCAGTCGTGTAAAGATGCCTTTGGTGCTTATTGTAGGGTGAATTTTCTTCCCTAGGCGTAAGGATAAGCTTTACAATTGCTTTAGGCCTAAAAAGATTATGGAGATGACAAATCCTCATGATTCAAGCCATAAATGGATTACAAGCAGGATCAAGAAGAAACTTTCCTGCATGGGACAGACTTTCTCCATCACTTACGGAGGTTTTGTTCCTTCCTTTGAAATCACGTCAGGTGCTGCTGAAGGCTTGCTGGCTTGGCCTTTTCTCGTCAGGCGAGTCTCCGTGCTGCTGATCGTGTGGATGGCGCAGTGGATGGAGATGCCCCTGCCTGTGCTGCCTGCCTGCCTGCAGGCTGCTGGGGTGGCCAGGTGCCACGGCATAAAACCTGCTTCTGTGGAGCTGGTGTAGCAAAGGTGATGTCTAGGCGAGGGAGGACAGGTAATAGCGAGGACTGTTCCTTCGGATCAGACTGCAGCTCAGTGTTTAAAAAACGCCTTGGCAAGCGAAACCAAGCTTATAGCAAGCTACCACAGCGTTGCATTTCTGGAGGGTCAGAGTGGGCGCTCTCTTACTCTGTTTGGACTTAACTCCGTTTCTCCCTGTTTGCAGTGTCAATGAAACTCTTTCTCACTACGCTTCCTGCATTCAGCTAAATACAGCAGAAAATCTGCATAACAGGTGAAGCATTTGCTTTTTTGAAGACCCGATTCTGCAGAAATGCTTTGCCACTTTCCCCGGAGCTGCAGCCTTTTCACCCTCTGTAAAGGCATGTGTCTAATCAGTGGACCTAGCTGAGCTACTCATTAGAAACTTGGCCAAACCACAAACATTTGTTTCCTTGCTTTATGCCAAACTCTGAGAAAGGAGGAGGGAGTGGCATGGAGCTCATGCTAATGAGTTCTTCATTCCCCACAGAGAGATAATCAGAGCACTGCTCGGAGATTCATCAACATTTTTTATTAGCACTTTAATGACCTACATGTTCTTTTTTTTAAGGAGTTACTTCAGCTAAGAGCTGGATAATTTCTCATGCAGCTGTGGTTTAGGAAGCAGCTCTGGGGACATGCATGCCAAATTACTTTAGCTCTAGTTTTTTTTTTTTTTTTTTAAAAAGGCATACTATAAGGCTTCCTGGGTGCCTCTTTTTTCAATCAAGGGCATTATGTCCTCAATCCATCTCTTCTGAGTTGTGTGGGGGTTTTGGCTTTCTTTTGCAATCATTACAGCTTTGAGAGCTGTATGTCAAAAATGCCAAGCACTAACCGCACTGTATGTTCTCCACGTGCAAAGGACCTTAACAGCCCCCTGAGCCGCTGGTGGCACCTCTGATGGCCACAGCGTGGCAGGCTTCCTCAGGGGCCGGGAAGGGTGTTCCCTGGGGCGAGCGCTGAACTTCTACAGACCATTTCAGCTTCTGTTAGACAAGTGAAGGTCACATTTTCTAAATGCTGGGACCTGGATGCTTTTCTCCACTGCTCCAGGGTGAAACCTTAGTCAGGGCGCCTGCTGAGGCCCCTTGCACATAGTAGGAGACCTTGTCACAGCGATCGGTTCATTGCCATGGGAGCGGTGGCTGGAGACTGCTCAGAGGAGGCTGCTCAGAAATTACACCGAATTCAGTATTTGCAGCTTCTTTTTTGAGAAAGTTTCAGAATAAGACCGTTACTATCCAGCTCTCCTGCTTCCCAGCACACTGGTAGAGTTCAGAGCTTTGTTTTTTCTTTTATAAAACCCCAAACAGTTTGAGGCCTCCATATTTGAAGAAGTGTATCTCTTCCTGTGACAAACTGCCATGGTGGAAATCAATAAAGGCAGCTGCTCTGGAGTCCCTTTGGTTGGAAAGGGAGAGAGCTGCTGGCCTTATGCTGTCACTTAGGAGGGCCCTTGGCTGGAAGTTGCAGCACAGTTTCTTCCCATGCCGCCCCCACTCCCCCGTGGCCACATTTCCTTCTGGTCTTCTGGAGAGATCTGTGAGAATATATACTTTAAAGGCAGGGAGGTAGTCAACTACTGCGGGATAATTGGGGGCTATAGGAGTATTATAAAGGAATACTATTTACTTTTTCCTGAATCGAACCCCAAGTGTTTCCTGTCAGACTTTAATACAATGGAACCCAAATGTACAGTTTGTTACATTCACATTTCCTCCAAAGCAGAGTCTCTTTCCTTCGAACGCAGAGGACAGGAAAGGATGTTTTCTGCGCCCACTAGAGTCTGTCAGCTGGCTTTGACTCATTTGAAACGGGATTTTAAATAGTCAGCATTCACTGTCTTCAGTAGGTTGCTTCACTTCTAATATATACTGCCTTAGGATCTGAGAGGTGTAAATGTGGAGGAATACCTTTGAAATCCAGGAGAACCTTACTGGGGTAACATCAGCATGGATGCAAGCAAAATGAGGTCCTCGGCGAATAAAATGCTGACGCTAGGGCCAGTGCGGGGGCATGAAGATTCACAACACTAGTCCAGAAGAATAGTAGCTCGTATCATATTAAAAAACCATAGTTCTCATTTCCTCCTTATCCCTTCAGGACAGGAAAGAACATCCTGCTCTTCTAATATGAGCAAAATACAAGTTATTTTTGGAAAAAAAAATCACATTCAGAGCACATTTTTAAAAAGACATCTCTAACCTATAATTCTGATCGTGCATTTGGAGCACAGTACATCCTTTTGCAGCAAGAAATCCACAGTTATCAGCTCAGCATCATCTGAACTCAGGCAAAAGGTTTACATTGGTTCAACAAAAAATCAGGAATTCTTTGTTAGCATATTAGCTGCAACTTGAAGATAAACCACCGCCCTTATCTGGGTGTGCTGTTGCCAGACCTGCACTGGGTGGGAAGTCCGCTACAGCTGCGTTTGTATGCCGGTGTGGGGAGAGGAGCAGGGAAGCAGCATAGCGTAAGGTCGCAGGCTGAACAGGGGAATGAATGTGGATTCGGGCCTCGCAACCTTCTGTACTTGTACTGGACTCTGGTATAAGCTTCCCCTTTCTCCTTCATTATCTCAAGATAAATTGGACCCAAGATGAAGCTGGAGCCACCCTCCGCCCTCAGCAGCGATGAACCTCTCTGCGTTGTACTCGTTGTTCTAACTGGATCCTCAAGGGAACACATGGTGTAATCTCCTTCTGGACAGGAGTCTTGAAGTTGAGAGCATAAAGTCAAATTCAGCACCCTTTGGCAAACTATCACTTTTCATGTGTGATGAGTCACACGGTAGGACAGCATAGAGATGAAATCAGCCTCAAATTTGTTAATATTACATAAAAAATAGTAATTCAGAAATAATGTTTGATTTCTGATTCCATATCAGTAGCTGATACTCCCGATGCCCCCCTTTTGAAGCAAATAAGATTCAAGAACACATGTTAGCATGATCTCTAACAATAAGGATAAACAAATTGTAGAGAGGTTAATCATTTACCATTTGAAGATTAACACACTGCTAATGTACTACAAAAAGGGTTCCCCTTTTCCTTTAAATATCATTCTTCACACGTAAGATTTTAGCTCCTCTCAATGTCAAGGGCCCCAAATACCTAAGCAGACTCTTGGGAATGACCTCATATGTATTTTCTGAGTATATTCCCACTGTTAGGATGGCCTCCTTTCAGCTGATTGAAAGCCAAGGGTATAGGAGCTGGGTCCCCTGGCGCGGGAGGCCGCAAGATTTGCCGGCAGGATTCCCCAAAGCGCGGGACGGGTCAGCTAAGCTCTGGCACTCGCTCTGCCGAGCGCGTCAGCGCGTGCTCAGTATAATGTAGCTTTTGTCGCTGCAGTCGCTGACAGCAGACTCAAAAAATCCATGCAAAGATATTCCTATGAAGTCAGTGGATTACTCATATACTTAAAGCACTGATTTCCCTGGCGGGACAAATTGTGGTCAGTGCTTTCCATAGTAAAGGACATCAGATTGCTTCTGCTGACTGTTTCAGTTTGTTCTCAGCCAGGAAGCAGAGAAGGACAGCATTGCCCGATGGCCAGGTCTGTGCAAACAGACTGTGGAAACTCAAAACAAAACAAATCAGTCACAGAGGTATGCGCATAGTGTGCGAGAGAAAACTCTTTGCTTGTCTTTGCCCAGCAAATCCAGGCCATTTTTCAGAACATGTTTTAACCAGCTCTAAGTTTGTCTCTTTCCCTACTGTTGATGTACCATAAATTGCAAAGTCAGTGGTTTTAACCGGGGGTATCTGAACTCTCTTGGACTCCGGTGGGGAAAGAGAAATGAATCTGTACAGCAGACTTCAGTGTTACAGCTGTTTCACTAAGGGAGATAAGGAAATTGTGGAGGAGGGAAAACACAAATCCCCTTTAACAGCAGTAATATGCAATTTTATGTGGGATCACTTACATACTACAAAACAACACACAGACTGACAAAGAAGAGTTCTAAAAATGCTGAAGTGTTACAAGGCAGAAGAGGAAGCTCAGACTACTGTGCAGAAAACAGGCCTTGGGTTGTCTGAAAAGAGATGGTGAAAACAAATCAAACGTCAACACAGTTGCCGTGATTTCAGCAGGGTGGGAGATATGTTAGTACAAATTATGTATCTGGCTCCCTGTAGTTCTGCAAATGATCAGAAAAGACATTAATGTCATTAGTAAAAACAAAAACATGCCTGTACTTATTCCTTATTTGTAATAAGCTCTGGCTAATGTATAATTAGCTTGCTTCACAAGAAGTCTTCTACAATCTCGGAGAATAGTCTCTTTGCCATGCTAAAGTTTACGGGGAAATTCCCATTGTTTCAATGTAGCTGCAATTTCCCCATCAGTTTTTACACCCTAACATGAACTGACATTAACATATGCAACACATCATATAAATCCATGTGAACTATATATATATATACACATATAGTATATATATACACATATACACATTAGTTTTGTTTGATTATTTATTTTACCGGGGTAGTCTTTGATCAAAAATGTTTGTTTCCCAAGAGGCAATAACACTGTTCTGCCAAGCAGGACAGTGAGTTGTGTGGTGGATTTGTGGTATGTACACACAGGATTACCCTTTAGACGGCTCGAACACATCTAGTTGTGCGTGCTTGATTGAGCTGGTTCCCTGTCTTTCTACGGGGATACTTTTCCCCAAAATTTAAGCATGGCTTTAATGAGTTATTTAAACATGTGCCTAACTAAGGATATACACACCCCAAGTGAGATCCACTGGAATGGGACACGTCTTTGTGTACCTGCTGGTCTGAGCTCTTGATTTAGATCCCAGTGTCAAACATATGACATAGGGTGACACCAAATGGCATTGTACAAGACTGCAATTTGTGATACCACCCCCTCAGAAAGCTGGGGAGACTTTAGTCTTTGGTATAGGTCTTGGATGGTGAAGGACAGGACAATGGCACGCAACTGTTCAGCTGACATTAAAGCAGATGGGAATGGTGGTGTTGGAGTTGGCCCTTTGTCAAACCAAGCTACAATGACAAATCCAGCATCCTGTCTGACTTTCAGATATGAAATCAGCTCCAGACTTTGCAGCCCTGCTCCATTTTATACAATCTGGGGGCTTTTCAAAGCTGTTGAACATATACATGAGAACCGGCTGTTTCACTTCCTTTTACAACACCAGAGGTGTAAAGAGGCCAGCATCTAGCCAAGAAAAGGGGCCTTGACTCAGCTGGGAATTTCTAAGTGTCTGATGGATACCCTTATCTGGCACATATGCCTCCAGCCGCTGGGGCCCTGGGGAAACATTGCTGCCACTCATAGCAAACCCTCGGGGAAACAGCTCACTTACATTGCCCTGAGGTAGGCTCTGAAATTCAGATCAGTGTCAGCAAGTTACTCTTAATTTATCAAACCTGTAACTCAGAACTTGCCGCTCTGCTGTGCGGACAGAGACCCTGGATGGCAACAGGCTGGGGCTGCAGAAGTGATTCCTCCCCGTCTGATGCATGAACAATACAATCCCTTCACTTAGAATGTTGTTATCAGTGATTCAAAACAAGATAGCAAAAATACTTTCCATGTTGTGTAACTAGTTTCCTAGCAAAGAGATCCAGCTGCAGATATGATACTCACTCTCTGGTGCTTTCAAGGATTATCAGTGTAATTTTGAATGCTAATGATAACCTTGAGTGTTAAAAATAGGGATTGATATAATAAACTGGGACTATATTTCCATCTCTGCTACAAACTTTGTGTTTGGGCATGGGCAGGTCTTTGGTAAGAAACATTTCCACTGAATTTCCATTGCCATGTACGAGAGCCCAAGTTTCCAGAAGTACTGAAGTGCTTAGTTTGTCTTTCAAATCCTAATGCAGCAGGTGATGCCATAATTCATGACCTGTCTTCCACTTGTGTGTTCGTTTTCTCAACCCTAGACTGAAGTGTCGTGAGCCACTGATTTCTCTAATGGGATCTGATACTTGATAATTCTATTTCAAAGTTCCCCACCAGTCAGGCAATACCAGCCAGCTACATTTTCAGAGCTGTCTTATTTTGTGTAGTACTTTCATTTCTATCAATCCAAGTCAATCTGTTGATTCAAGACTAATGAAATACTATGAATGCTCTACTTTATCAGAGGAAATAGTTGGAGGCTGATGTCTTAGTCCCTAACAAGTCTTTGCGAGGATATTAACATGTCTTGCCAAGACCTAGTAATTCCCTCGCAGCCAATGCAACATTCCTCAGAGGCCATAAGGAAAGACTGGAAAAGGAGATCATGTGGCGCAGTCCAAGTTGAATTAGCTACTACAGAGAAACATGCTGAGCATTTGACTTCTTTTCAGATGCACATATAATGTAACAAAATCCCCCAAATTTTGCTGGATCCATTAGAGACATCCAGTTTCAAAATGTCTCATATAAGAAAGAGGGGAAAATATTTTCAAAAAGGAAAGCAAAACTGCCCATACGATTTGGTATTGTTAGCAGAACAAGCAGACATGATGACTAATGAGGTTAAAAGAAAGGAATCAGGGAAGAGGATATTGTACAGCTATTACTGGATTTGGTTTACCTGCTCCAGAATCCTCTGGGAAAAGTGTCAGGAGTAAAAACCCAGAAAAATGCTAAACATCATCACTGCTATGTAACTGATTACCGAAAATATCGTCCTTCTGGGAGTTGCCTACAGCAGGTTAAAGCTGACTTTTAAAAATTAGCTGCAGGTTTTCAGTTATTACATTTGAGAATGCCAGAGTAGGCAAGATAAAGGGATTATAAGAAGATGGAGTCATGATGGCCCTTTTAAAATGTATTTTTTATTCAGTAGTAGGATGAGTTCTTGAACTGGTACTCTTGCAAGCATTCAAGGTATCTACAGTGAAGGGCAGCAAACAACTCCCCAGAACAGACACCGGGGCTGTGCTAGGTGGCTCGGGGGAGCGGTGGGAGGGAGCTGGGCCAGCTCCTGGGCCTTTCCAGGTGTGTTAGCATGGCTGTGCCCAGGCTAAATGCTCTGCGGCTTTTTGGCTGTGGAAGGAGCCTGCTGTGGGCCACTTCGGGTGCGTCTGTACCACACGCCATTGCTAGGCTCTTTCTGCAGCCTGGAGGGCAATGGGAATTTTACCACGAGCTCCAGTGAAACCTGGCCAGCGCTGAGTGCTTTGCATGTCCTCTGCTAAGTATCTCCACTTGCTCCACCACTCATTGTTCTGACAGTTGTCTCATTTATTCACTTTTTACATCAAAATCCATTCCTTTAAAGCTTATGCTAAGCTTTAAGCTTCAGCATGTGGTGACAGAACTAATCATTCTGGAAACAACTCTGTCTACTCCGCTCTCAGTAGCTCTCTTGATGGCACACTGTCCAGGTACCATGTTACTTCCCTGCTCTCTGGCGCTGGCTCTTGAGAGACTAAATGGGTGCACAGTGGGGAGAGGGGTAGAAGGCTGCAGAAAGCAGAGGGGGCCCTCTGGTTGTTCCCCGCTTTTTGGAGTGTGTGCTTAGGTGCAATTAGCTGCAGTGCGATTCAACCGTGGTTACCTCTGGGGGGTGCAAGCTCCCCTTATGCATCCCGTCTGTCCTGGAGAAGACATCACACAGCAGACGCTGGGTCGTAAAGATGGCCCAGAAACCCTCCTAGAAGGGTCCTACTGTCACAGGCGTCAGGGGCAGATGGGATCTGCAGTTAGGAGAGCTAGGTCTTGGAAATGCCCTGGGATCCTGCAGACCAAGTAAGTGTTGATGTAGCTGCGTGTTCTGCCCATATGGTTTTGCCTCTTTACTAGCCAGGGACTTCTATGTGTGCATCTCTTCATAAAAAGAAAGGATATTCCGGATGGCTTTTAAACCTTCTCCTGGATATATTAAGAAGTAAACACTATGTGTGAAATCACCAGCAGAGAAATTCAACTCAGACTAAAAATAGTTTTCTTCTGCTCTCTTATTCAGAAAAATGCTAATGCCTGGTTCTAGGAGTCTCACGTTTCTTTATACAATGGACAGTCTTCTAATAAAAGCATCCTCTTGTGCACTGTCTTATTCCCTTCACAGTTGCCTGAACCAGGTTTTCTCTTCTTTCTGATCCTAGAATATCTTACAGCTAGCTATGGCAACTGTGGAAAAATACCAGTAATAGTAGTAAGGTATAAACATGCTCTTAGCTTCTTTGAATATGATTTAGCTGCTGAAAAGCAAATGATGGTTACAAACATATGAGCAGACACTTGTCTGCTGATCACCAGCAAGTGCTTCCTGGACCATCGTTTAAGAACTTGAAATTAGTAGAAAAACATTCCATAGTTAATTAAAAGCCTTATTTTTATGAAAGTCACAAGAGATGGCTCTGCACATAATCTCACACAAAAAACCTCCAGCACAACTGACAAATCTCTTCCCATTTCTTAGTTTCAGCGTGCTTGCAGATCTAATGACTTTTCCACAACTCATAGTAGGTTCTGGGAGAACAAACTCACATTTGGTGGTTTCAGGTGTATCACCTTACATTGCTGTTGTACTGCAAGGTGCATGTGCTGAAATAGTCCTTGAACAAGAAAACATGAGGTCATTTTTAGCTATTGATATTCCATGAAAATGGAAGATGTGTGGGATGTAAGTAAGAATGGAACACAATACTGCTATGGCAATCATTTAAGAAATAATTATGCTTTTACAAATCAGTAAGTCAACATGTTCACCTGAGATCACTAGGTATCTATATGATGTACATAGAAGTACTTGCATTTTAGTATCCTAGTATCAAATAATACATATCAAAATATCATATTGGTAGTTGAGATTAACTTAATCTTATGTATCTGATCTATTTTGCACTGTTCATTTCTTTTGACTGTGTGGTTCTTGGGGCAGTACTCTTCTTCAGCTCAGAGCACTCTGTCAACATTTAACAGTGAATTGTAGTCAGGAAGATGTAACTATCTTTCAGCCTCAGCTCTTTGCTAGCTAACATCTTGCCATGAAGCATGGCTAAAAAGGCTGGAAATGAACACAAAATTGAAAGTTAACACAGCTTTTTCATGGATTTTACTACAGCAGCAACAGTACCCATGTCGCAGAACAAATTTACCGAGAAAACAATTTTTACTGTCAACACCATTGGGAAAAAGCCAAAGTTCCCATTCAAGTTATGGCAGTTCTGCCCAAATTAAACAAATGTGAAAAATGAGGATTTTATGATTTTCCTACTTCCTCCAAAAATGTGGTGCCCTTTTTGCATTACAGGGCAAGATCAGCCACATTGCTTTCAAATCAAACATTTTACTTTACCTATTGCTTGACCTTAACCCACTGGCTCTCCTTTGGATTCCTTTCTCCATCTCTGTTCCCCTTTCTCTTAACATTACTTTTAAAAGTTCCTTTTTAATCAGATAGAGCCTGCTGGCATGAGCTGTCAGCAGTATTCATTTCTCTAGGCTCATGCCTTATGTTGCATTGCCTTGGCAACAAGATTTAGCAGCAAGGCAACCGCCTTGAACTTGTCAGAGTCTGTTACAATGCACCTCGCATGTATTGCTCTCCAGCACATCGGGTTGCTATAACAACTTCTAACAATAAAACTCATCTCTCAGCTTTAAATACAGGAACTTTTACCGTCTGTTTCCTGGCAGAACTGCAGCTATATTATGTGAATCCTGGCTGGGGTTGTTTCTCCTTCTTCTTCCTTTCTGAAAATGGTACCAGCCCTCCTCTGCTCTTCCTCCCGGGAAAGGCACCCTGCACAGCTGCTCGCTGCATCCCAGAGGGAGGCTGCAGCCCACAGAGAGCGGCGCTTTGGTCTGTATCAGCGCTGGTCTTGTCTCCTCAGCTAATGGTAGAGACGGGAGCAGAGGAGCAGAGCTGGAGTGGCCAGACCTGCAGGGGACCGATGATTGTACCCATGTCATCCAGCCCTGTCCAGCACAGGTTGTCATGTCACAAATGTCACTGATGTCTTACAAGTAGGTCTGAATCACTGATTTTAGATCTTAAAAAAAATCCTAGTGGAGACAAGGCATACATATTGCAGCATCAGTGCCAGAGGAGTCCTCTAATAAACCAGAAACATATTTATTCAATGGAAGTGCACAGCTAGGGGTGTAAATTGAGCCAGCATAGCATCAGGAAGTGTGGAAGTTTCCCAGAAGCTTGTCCTCTGCCCTGTAGCACCTCCTTCCTGTACTTCATTCATGATGATAGTATAAAGTACTCATCCTTTTCCTGTATGTCACTGCAATGAGTATCTCGTGCAGGCTGAATAGCATTCTCACTTTTCCATAACACAGGTCATATTTCTTCAAAGGGACAGAATTCATAACCAGCAAATCGAACAATGGGAAAGCTTGTTTAAGAATAACTCAGGATACAGCATATTTCGAGTGCAGCGAGGGATGCAAACAGCAACAGGAAAGAAGCAGCAGCTCTTTCTTCCTTTAGGAATAAAGCTCACAGCTCCTGCAGCCAGGAAGCACTGACTATGATACCGCATTCGATGAGATGTGGAAGGAGGCAAATCTCTGCCTAAGTGAAGGTCATTTTGCTTACACAGTTTTTAAAAAGTAAAAATGATGCCTTTCATTTTAAAAAATTATTGCCAACCTAAAGAAAATAATTAGAGGTAGCAGGAATGTCAGATTTCAAAGAGAGGGGTGTTTGGCTGGGGATCTGGCCTCGAATTGCTTTCCAAGACTGAGGAAGCAGAGTTTGCAATAAAACGGGGAGCCTAAGGCACTGAGCTCTGCACAAACCTGCATGGAGAGGCCGTCCCACACCAGAGGAGTTTATGGTTTAAACAGTCGAGGCAAAGCAGGAGTGGGAGGAGAAGCAGAGGCACCGACTGAGTTGTCTGAGGTCATTCGGGAAGCCAGCAGCAGCGTGAGGATTACAACTCCCCGTCCCGTGCTCTCGCCATGCTGCTGCTGCCTCCACAACGATGGGGTTTCCAGCGCTGCAGACTCCCTCTCCATCTCTCAAAAGCCAATATCCATACTAGGGCTACAACCTCTTTCCCAGCGTCTGCTCTCTGCTCCTCCTTGCTCACTGGAGCTGTTCACTGTGTCCCTCATCATTTATTTTATTTATTTTAAAAAGATGTGTGCTCTCATGGTGCTCAGGTTTATGTGCTAAATACTGACCACCACCCAGGATTGCTTGCCAGGTAAGCATGGGGGTTGACTCACGTAAGGCCAGTTGTGGGACCTGGGCTACATTTCTAAGGTTTACAGTTTCTACATGGGACACATGTAGAACGTTTAATACCAACTTTTCCACTTTGTCCTGTTATCTGAGATGGACAGAAACCCAATACTTTGTGCCTGGACTCCTGCACCCACTAGAACAAACATCTGTTTCTTGTACTGTGATTCATTTAATATACTGCACAGCACAATACGCCAAATTATTTCAGCAAGTTCAGGCCCAAGTGACTTCTCCTTAGCTAAATGGGCCTTGCTCACAAAGGCTGCAACTTCAGGTTGGAGTCAGGGTTTGTAAAATGGGGTCTTTAATTTCTCTGAAGTTACATCAGTTGATCCCTAGTGCAAGAGAAGATCTGCTCTGATTGCTGGAACGGGAATCAAGAGATCTATAGCCTCTGCCACTGAATTTCTCTGTGGCTTTGTCAACTTTATATAGAATACAAATAAATCTCTACTGTACTGCTAATGTTAACTATAAACAAAATCTATGTCTGATCCTTCACTGTCAATTTGAGATGCATCTTGAAGGCCTGACAATGCAAAATTAAATACATGTTTCCTAAGGAAATGAGGCTTCACAGGTTGTGCAATCTGTCCATCTGTTTGTCCATCACCACTTCCACAGAACCATAAAACTTAAGGCTGCTAAGGAAGTATATCCTGATAAATTGGATATATTGCCTTTATTTTTTAAATATGAAATCATGCTTATTGCACAACAGAGACTTCTATTCAGTTAATATGATGCCTTTCTTCCTCAAAATCTGTTAGTACCCATGCTAAGTGTGTTCAGTAACCTGCATGCATGCATTTTGGTCTGATACCTGGGGAGCATTTTTATTACACAAAGTTTCCTTACCTACTCCAGAAGCAAAACTAACAAAGTCTGGTATCCTCATACTGGCAGCCTGGATTCAGGGGCCCTGCCTTTAATATTATGCCCACATCCCTTCCGCACCCCTGAACGCTTGGCAGGCAGCGGGTGTGCATGCTCTGTCTTCCTTAGCATCATTAAGTTTTATGCTTGCTGGACGAATGATCTCCTAAAAGAGCTTAGTATGGCACCAGTGACCACTGTGGTCTCTTTTTAAAAGATGATTCATGCATTATATCTAGACTTTTCCCATCTTTTCTCCTCCTACAGAGACAGGAAAACTAAGAAGTCTTGGAAATGGCCATGGAGCTCATATTTAACTTGCAAAAAGCCGTGTGCAGGTGAGCAGGGATGTGTTTGCACTCTTCTGTGTGGAAACAGAGCCAAGCAGAGAACTCGGCAAACATTTCATTTTCATCCTTGTCATTAAAAGTTTAGAAGTGAAGTCCTAACATCTGATATTTAAGTGAAAAGAGCAGACGTGGATACACTTGGATATCTACCTGGCCTGCTGCTGCTGCCTTTTCCTTTCCAAATGCACAAATGCAGCTGCTGGGAACCACCCAAACGCGATCAGCTTCCAGTGCTGGCTGGCTGAATTGTCCTCATAAGAAAGACAAAGATAAGATCTCTAGATAGGCCCCTTCCTTCTTTCCCTGATATCTTTTCCCCCAAACACACAATTTGTTGTTGCAGTTTCTAGTTTCACTGTTTCCAAACACACAAAATTTATTTTAAACCTGATCCAAAGCGACTTGTGACATGTGTTTAAAACCTCCATTTAACTCAGATTTGAAAGCTTAAAACAGGATCAACTTTCTATTAAAACTTTCTCAGGCCTTTCCTTGCCTTGGCATGCTACATTGCTGCTGTTATATACTGCAGCCTTATTACTACAAAAATGCTGGTACTAATTGTTGCTAGATAATTTTCTAGGAGGGAAATAGGAAGAAAACCATACTGAAAACGCTTGCTATCTCCTATGTGGACACACACGTGCCTCCAGGCTGTCAGGATCTGACCTTGCCAGAACTAGTGCACATGCATAACTACTACCAAACTCACTGGAGAGCTTTTGTGAGTTAAACAACTTGACTGTTTTCAAGACAGCCTCTGTGAAGCACAAATACAAGTGGGTCAGTTATTGCCCTGGCAGTTCCAGCGCTGCCACTCTAATAGAAGGGGTTGTTCTGCAATTGTGGGGCTGCATGTGAGCAACCTCATAAAAGCATGTTTAGCCCCTAGCTCCAAGGGAAAGCCACCCCCTCTCTGCCTCTCATCCCCCACAGCCTTCCTGAGACATTTCTTGGCTTGAAAACGGTGCCACAGCTGCAGCTGCATGAATCCATGGCAACGGGAGGGCCGAGCAGCCCCGCTTCCCCGACCCCACGCCAGCAGAGTGGAGATGAGCGTGTCCTTCAGCCCCCCAGTGCCCAGCGGGTGCCACACGCCGCTGGCAGGATGCTGCCACTTGAAAGCCCTGGTGCTGGAGCCAGGCTTGTACTGTGAACCGAGCCACAAGCATGTCATATACACCCAACATGAGAAGGTGAATGAAATGAAAGTTACAGCTGTAGTAAAGGTATCATGTGTATAGGAGGGTTGATAAGATAATGGGAGTTCTTTTATGGCTTGTTTCCTGGCCTTGATCACTTGATATGCATCAAGATTGCAAAAGAGTTAATGGCCTCTGTGCCATTGCAAAGTTGGTCGCAGGCAACTCTGGTTGCTACTTGTCAGGTCTTCCTCCCTCTCCCCTCTCTTTTTTCATCTGATGCAAACATAGCATGATAAGAACATAAAAGATAGCCTAATTATGAATTTAATTAAAAGCAAGGTATATTGAACTACTTTCATGAAATACCTCTGTAACACAACTTGCAACATTTAGTTAAGATCAAATAGCAGCTTAGAAAGGACAGTTTCATCTCTTTAATCATTTCAATTTATATATCATAGACAGTACTCTCTGATAAATTAATTATTAAAGTATTTTACATTATCCACATTGGCAAGTTCCTTAGGGCCACTTCAAAGCTTCCCAGAGACTCCAAATGCCCAGGAACCAAGCACCAATCATTTTAGCTTAGCTGAAAAGTTCATTCCACTTTCTCTTATTTAACTTATTAGTCATGTATTATTCAAATGAAATAAATAGCGCTGCTTCCTGCCAGCATGCTCATCTGGGCAAGGTCAGTAACACCTCTCCTTGGCTGGCTTGCTCAGCGCAGGGACCTCACCAGTGTTCAGCACAGGGGTGTCCCTGGGCCATGTCTCAGCACATATCCTCAATATACCCCGGGTCCCCCAGTGCCCATGCACAGAGTTAGCACTGGTCCTGCTGGGCTGGTGGTACTGGGATGCTCATGGTGCTTAGATGCTTACCTATGTCCTAATACTTACCTACCAAATCGTGGGTATTTGCCTGGTATATTATCCAAATCCCAGGATTTCCCTGCCTACCTGGGGAAAAGGGGGATATCTCAGTTTCTTCTCCATATGGGATGGGGTACAGCTGGGGCACCCACCTAAACCTAGGAGCCTGCAAGCCCTCCAGGCTCTAGGTCTACTAGGTGAAGTGAGGGCGCAGGCACTGGGAGTTCACAGGTTTAGATCACATTCCTGCTCTGCTCCTAGGTGTTGGGCAGAAACCATACTAATACTCCTTTATTTTTTTTAGATTCTCTACCTATAAAATGGCCTGGATATAATCTACTTCAGAAGACTGGTCACAGGCATAATCAAGTGATGTCTGCAAAATGCTTTCTGATCCATACATTTTTTTTTCTTACAAGATGATTCTCTTCTGAAGTGAAGTTCCTGAAAACAGCTCACAGGTTCCTATGCAGAGAACTCACCAGTTTGTCATTATTATTTTCACCAGGCAGGGAGGAGAATTAGCCTAATTTTACAGTGTTCAGTGAGTCAAAAACACTTAGAGGTCACCTTTGGGTATGGAAGCCTAAACAACATGGTTCTGCCAGACCAAGGGGCTTAAAAACTAAGAAGATTTTACAGACTTTGATATTATTGCTTCTATTTTCTGCTTCCTTTAGCATCTTCTTGGAAGATGGGAATCCAGACTTTTTTTTACTTTTATTAAATCAAGATCTTAATCAGCAAGACAGAAGAATGGGGCCACATGTTGGCTGCCAGACAATGTAGTAAGATGTTTTCAGTGGCAGCATAATTTATTTTATTTTAAATTACAGAGACAAAAATATCACATTGATATTCTGTCTGCAGTGGGGCTTGTTATTTCTGCACTGAACTGGAACGAACCTAAGTAGAGAAATTTAATCAAATCTGATATTCCTGGTTTGCTCCCCACTGGCTCCGGGGGTTTGTAATGTAGAAGATGAGGCAGTACAGACCTGCTCTCATGCTGTAACAGCTCTCCTTGGACTGGCTTCTGACGCTCCTCTGACAGGCAGGACAGTCATTATATCCAAACCTAGAGGAACTGATGAGGCAAGTTAAATGGAGATGCTAAGCTTTTCCCTGACCTGTCCTTTCCCTGGTAGGCTAAGCTCCGAGAGCAGCCTGGTTATTTCATTCTGGGGACATTCCCCAAGTCACTCTCCCACACAGGAAATACATTTTCTTTCTTCCCTGTATTTGAGTGCTGCTGTTCCCACAGCCTGCTAGCTAACCCAACTGACTTATTAATGATTCACTGGCAAAAAACAATCAAGCAAACAGTTTCACTGGCACTGGTGATAAGACTGCCTTGTGTTTAGCTCCGGTTCTAAAGTCAGCCAAATCAAAACCTCTGCAAACCAGGAAGGGAAGAGGCTAGATAACCTCAGCTCTGGCCACTGAAACTCACCAGCGGGAAGCAGGCATCCCTGCTGACGCACCGCACCGTGCCTGGGCAGAGCCACGGCAGGGACACAAGGCATCTTAGAGGAGTGTCTTTGATCCCTCTGAGCACAATCAAAGCAAAGATGTGGGTAAAGGAGGTGGCAGGAAGATCAGGTCTCTCTGCCTTTATCTGATACACAGGCTGCAGGTTTAACAAGGAGGAGGTGAGAATGCAGTTCTAGGAGCATCAAGGACTCTTTTACGACTCCTTGGTTGTAAAAAATAGCACTGGAGGTACTTTCCAGTGCACTGGAGCATGTGGCACAGGCTGAGAGAACTGGCAGGCATATGGATGTGTAGGGGCATGGCAGTGTGAGAAAGTCTCTGTTTCCCTTGGGTACAACATGTACAAGCAGGGAAGGACAGTAGAGGAAAAGGCATCTCCCCAGTGCAGGACTGTTGGTGTGCTGGAGAGACACGTGATAAACATTTCAAATGTTTCAGACTGATCCATCCCCCTTCCCTGGGCAGATGCAGGGCTCTGACAGGTGCAGCTTTCTACAACCCTTTATTAAAAGCCACAGCCAAATGCAAAATCTAACCCTGAATTATTATTATGAGTCACAGGAGGCTGAAAAGGCCATTTCACAACGCTGGCTGGATTCAGCTGCAGAGTTTGACATCGGCAAATGATCTCCGTGATCGTTGTGCCAATGTTGCAGGGCTTTTTAAAAGTCCTGACATGTGCTTTAATATGAGCATTGCTGGATTCTGGCGTGTTTCCAGGAAATGAATCTTATCAGTAAATATTCTGCAGGGTGAGCAGAATATAGTCTGTAACACAAATGGAAACAAGTTTATAGTTTACCTTGATGGGGACACTGATGTGGCGATCAAAGTGAGCCTTTCCAGCCCAAACTGCTAGGATTGTATAGATCCCTTACGGGCAGAGCCAGAAGATGTGGTGAGAATAACTGGGAAAGAGCAATTAGCTTCACCCAAGGAGATTAATGAGGAAAGAAAACTCAGTCGTGTTAGCAAGCCTCTCCCCCTCCTCTCTCCTGTACCTGCCACCGGGAGCGCTTCGCCAAGGCTGCCTGCACTGACAGCCTGCCGGCTGCTCTGGAGCGGGAGAGGCTAATGAGCCAGGGCAGCCTTTTCGGCTGCTGGTGCCCACCAGCATCCTAGCATTGCCTGCTCCCTGCCGCGATCAGCCTGCTTGGGCTGTCTCCATGTGCTGAACTCTTCTTGGGGAATAACCAGCAGTCCCCCAGCCCCATCCAACAGTGCTTCCCAAAGGTAGGATACTGGTTGCAGGGAAACAAATTTTATTCTCTTCTTTTGGATTACAAGTTATGATGCAGTGCATTACGCCCTAAATATTACTCCAGAGATGTGCATGAGAGAGAGCTCGACAAGCTGAAGAGAGCTGTGGAGGGCTAAGGGAGCTGGCTGGGGGCTGGCTGCAGGATGTTCGGGGGATCCAGGGGGAGCTGGGTTTGCTCAGCCTGGAGAAGAGGTTACAGAGAAGGTGGAGCCAGACCCTTTTCAGATGCAAACAGTGAAAAGACAAGAGGCAACAGATACAAATTGCAACTAGGCAGTTCTGATTGGACATAGTGAATAAACCTTTTCCCCTTGAGGGTGGTCAGCACTAGCACAGGCTGTGCAGAGAGGCTGTGGATTCTCCATCCTTGGAGAACTCAAAACCCAAGTGGATGGTCCCTGAACAACCTGCTCTAACTTTGAAGCTAGCTTTGACCAGGGGTGGACTACAGACCTCCAAAGATCTCTTCTACAGTTCTGTTATCCTATCTTTGCTTCATGCCTTCCCTGGAAACACATGAACAGTCATGGAGACTCAAGTGGTTTCGTATTAGCTTGGCTTGTGTTGACTAGCTAGACACAGCAGCAAGCATTTGGCTAATTTGCAGGTAAAGCTTTGCAGGACAGAGCATTACTGTGTAGACTGAAGGGAGAGGAAGGAGGATGGGCAAAGTAGCTGCCAGCTGCTGCTACCTTCCTTCTCCTCCAGAAATATCCATATAGATTAAGGCCCAAGGACTGGTTTCCTGAGTCACCTATGTACCAACAGAGACAGATCTACCTGCGGGAGCCCGGGTGCAGTGCCCAGTCTGTGCGTCTTTACGGGGCTGCTCCTGAGCGCCACGCAGTCAGCCAAATATCCCTTCTCCCACCAAGCGCCCAGGATGCACAGCTGGCCCTGAACTAACACAGTGCCCACTGAGAGCCGTATCTTCCTCTTCTCTTCATCCTCAACAGATCCATGCCTGGACTGGGTGTAGTGACAAAACACTGCAGGTGAGTGGCACAGGGCGGCTGCAGCACTGTCACACTGTGGGGCCCAGGGGGCTCACGGGGTAGCCCCGATTGCTGCAAGCAAACCCTCTCCAGCCTGGAAGCAACTACAAAGCAGCCTTTTTGCCTTGGTCGTAGCCTCTCTTTGTGGCTATGGTCTCATTTTAGCTTTTCTGTAATAGTTCTTCCCATTTCTGTCAACAGGGTTAACTTACAGACCACCAGTAAAAACTGCCAGGGGCACAAAAAAGTGGTGGAAAGTATTTTCATTACGGAGAAAGCATGAAAAAATTGTCAGATTTTACAACAGTTGCACTTGCTATTTTTATGAATACAGCCCTCCTCCCTCCCAAGCAGAAAATTGATGGTTATTAAGCTTGAAATGTAGATGGTACCTTTTTTTTTTTGAGGCATTAAGCAAAATAATGGGATGCTGACATGTTTCTGGAGCTGTGCTCAACACCAGAAATAAAGCTGTCTGTATCTAAAGGCCATCAGCTCATTGCCGGGAGAGCCAGTGCAAGTCCCCAGCAACTACCGAGGTGCTTTGCCAGCCCTGGAGACTGCAGGCCTCCTTCTCCCTCCACTTCACACGCATCTGAAACAAGAGCAACTCCACTGACGCGAGCCTAATTTACTGGAGCAAGGGAGAGAGGAGCCAGACACATTTGCTAGGCTGCTTTGAAACCCCCTCGAGACATTTTTTTGGAAAATTTAGAGCAAAGCAGATCAAAGAAACACAGAACAGAAGCCAAGGCAGAGGTTTTGAGGATATTGCTCTGAAGCAGTGCCAGGTGATTCACTGAGCTCTGCTTTTTCACCTTGGGGAAGCATCCATCAGCCTTCAAACATGGACATTTCCTGCCAGTTCTAACATGCTCTGTCTTTAACTGGGTTCACCAGAGGTTTTCTTAAACATCTTGCCCAAAAGACAGGAGCCTGCTCCCTCCAGATTGCCTTTGGAAAGCCCAAGCTGTCACCAGTAAAACAGATCTGGGGAACAAGAGTGTGTTGGATGAGAAACCCCAGAGGAGCAACAGCAAATGTGAGGAAGGTGACAGGGTCCTCTTATGTGCCAAACAGGCCCCATGTGCCCCCCAATCTCTGCCACTGCTGCTGCTGCCTTGAGCGGGGTTGAGGGACCGTGCCAGCAGCACAGAGTTCGGGGGGCTACCAGGAGCCGGAGGGTTTGGCCCAGACGGAGGTGTGAAGGCACACCCAAAGGAGTATGGGAGGATGGAGGCACATGGTGTAGAGAAAGCCAGCTGCTACAGTCATAGCAACAAAAGCAGCAAAGATGCAGACTGGTAGCAGGATAAATGAAAGCTACACCTCTTCCCTCAAAGGGGGTTCAGCTGGTAAATACCCACGCAAAGTAGCTGCCTCAAAACTCTGTGAGGTGGGTGGTGTGAGGAGTACCTGGCCTGGGAGGCTGGATGAAGGCATGAGCACAGAGGGAGGCTCCTGGCAGAGAGCAGCTACGGCGATCCCTGGAAGAACCAGGCTGACCCACCCTGTGAAGGAGGTGTGGGGTCCCATTTTCACATCCTGCCCATGGCTCCCCGCTCTCTGGGATACACTCTGTGCACCTGGTGGCTCCTCACTCCACGAGGATGTTGGTATGTGATTCGCAGGCCTGCAAAGGTTGGTCAACCTTACCCTAGGGTAAGAGAGACCCTAGGGTAAAAGAGTGACCCTAGAACTGTCATTCTCAAGACAGTTGACTCATGGCAAAAAACACCACTTAGCCAGTCAACACTGTGCTCCTCAGGGGCTGGGCACCCAGCTTGGGGCACAGGCCTGTGGAGAAGATGAAGTTGCAACACAAGGCAAGGAGAGCATTAGGGAAAGCCCAAAGGTATGAGATGGCCTACGGACACCTGGCTTTTCCTGGATGTTTACGTGGGATTCCTCGGGCCAGCAGCCCGTTGGAGAGGAAAGCAGTGGTGCTCGGATCTGTCCCAACCGCCCCCCAGTCATCGACTTCCCTCCACCCTCACCTATTCACTCTCCAAAAACAGTGTTTCGCAGCATTTTCCAACCCCGGTCGCCGCCTCCCTCCTGTTTCCCCCCAGAGGCACCCGAGCTCCCCGACTCCCCTCATGGTCCCGCGCTACCGCGGGCACCACGGTTACGAACCGCAAACGTGCGACCAGCACGAACGCCCCCAACGACCCCGTGGGCACGAGGCTTGGTCGGACGCCCGCGGGGGCGGCTGCGCCCTGCCCTGCCTTGCACCGCGCATTAAAAGCTGTCTGAGACGGGCTCCCTGTGGCTTCCTCTTGTCGGGGCGGCTGTAAACGCAGGAGCAGCCAGCGCCCGGCGCAGCGCGGTGCCCCCCCCAGACGACCAACGGCCGCCCCGCGCGACTAACGGCTGCGCCGTGACGCCGGCGCTGACGTCACGGCGGCCGGCTGGCTGGCCGCGGCGGCCCACGTGGGCGCGGACGTCGCGGCGCCGGCGGGCGGGGGCGGCGGCAGGTGAGCGGCGGGCGGCGGCGGGGTCGCGCGCGGGGCGGGGGCGGGGGCCGGGCCCGCCCGGGGATGCCGCGGCGCCCGCGCGGTTGTCGCCCTCCGGAGCGGGCAGGCCGGCAGCGGGGCGCAGGCCTCCCCCTGCCGCCCGGCCCGGCCTGGCCCGCCCGGCGGAAGCGGCCTCCGGGCTGGGCCCGGCGGGGGGGAGGCGCAGCCCGGGCCCGCAGGGACCCCGCGGTGCGGCCCGGCCCGGCCCGGCCCGGCCTGGCGGGTGGCGGCTGCCCCGGCTCGGCCCCCTCTGCGGCGCGGGCGGCTGCGGAGGCAGGTCGGTGCCGGGCACGTGGGCAGAGCTTGCCCGGGAGTCGCGGTGCGCCAAGGCCCGGCCGCAGCCTGCGGACCCCGCTGCGCTTCGCCCTCCGTGCCCGGCCTCGCCGGTGGGGCCCGAGGCTACTTAGGCGTTTTCAGCCCTTCGCTGCGGGACGAGGGTGTTTTATGGGGGGCAAAGTTTGCTGGACGCTCCAGCCCTGCCCTTTGCTTTCTCGGCACGGTGGGGCTCAGCGAAGCCGAAGAGCTGGATGGTAACTTGTGTGAGCAGCGGCAGGAGGAGCCCAGGCGCGGGGGGACGCTGCGGAGGCAGGTAACGCGGCGGGCCGACACCTCTGAAACATCCACGGCAGGGGATGGCACTGCCCCATCCACTGCCTTAATCTCACCTCTGTTTGGTTTTAGTCACTGGAGTGAACGAATAATGACAGAGAGCTGTTTTAACTTCGTGCAGGTTTATAATTATGGCCGAGAAAGGAAAGGTCACCTGTTAAAAATTATAGGGGGACCAGACTAAATGACTACCCAAAAGCTGGGAGGAAATAGCTCCTCTTTCTGTGGAAATTAAAGGTAATTTAACTGGAAAGTTTGGGGAAGATTTAAGTGATTTCTTACGCTATAGGAGTTACCTAAAATAGATGTCCTCCTTAATATGGGCTTCATTGCTAATCTACCTTAGTTGTGTTTTTAATATTGCAAGCAAATCCTTCAACAGAAAGTGCTTTTTAATGTTTTTTCTTTCCTCCTAAAGAGAATCCCTTCTGCTTGCTAAGAAAAACAGGCCTTGTCAGCAAGGAGCTTTATTAAAAGGCAAAGCCTTATCATTCATTGCCTGTTCAAATGAGAGATTCAGGTTCCTGGAGATAAAAGATAAAGCACAGGTCGAGATAGGAAGCTGTGCCTTTATGAGCTTATGAAAAAGATTCTTTTCTGCTGGCTATTAACTGTTGTTGTTGCTCTCCCTCATCTGTGTGCCCCCCCCCAGCATGAATCAGCAGCAATGTAAATGATTAGCTTGTTATAAAGAACCAACAAAAACAATCAAAACGAAATAAAGTTCAGTGTAGCATGCAAACACTGTATAAATCTCTGAAATTTGCGCTGGAAGTAAATCCAAGGTGTAAGTGAAGTCACTGAAGTCAAGATATCACTTTGAGGATATAGAAAGCAGTACCTTTTGAGCTTGGTTTGCTTTTTACTTGTGCCTGTGGACAGGCACTCTGTCACATGTAAGCCCTGTGGGCTCTAAACTTGCTATGATGAGAAGTGCGAAGGATGGCCTTGGGCTGAGATTTTTACACCTGAATGCAACAAATTTTGGTTCAGTTCCTGACTCCATCACAGCTTTGCTGTGAGACCTTGGTTGAATCACATCATCTTCCTGTGGCTCTCTGAAACAGAGACAGCCTCCTGCCTGCCTGTTCAGATGGCAGATGTTGCAGGGCAGGACTGTGTCTTGCTGTCTTTTGGCATAAGACCACACTCTTGCTTGCAGCTTCTGGTTGTTATTGGAGTATAAATAGAGTAAGTGCCTTGATAGGCAAGAAATGTTTGAGACTTGTATGCTGTTTGTTTCTCACATCTATAAAATGTTTGCGGACATGGCTGGGAAATGAGCTGTGAAATGAACCAGTTAGAATAAAATACTGCATAGCACAGCATTTGAGCAGCACAGAGCTTCCACATCTTGCCCTGGAAAGTGATGGCATGAAAGTTGTGAGATCCCAGTAGGTACTTAAAAATGTGAGAGGAATGGGAAAAGGTAGAGGAAGGGCATTATCCCACCTTGGGCATATATTGGAGAGGTGAGTGGAGAAGTGGTGGAGAGGACCTTTGAAGAAGTTCAGGTTACATGACTTTCATAAGCTTTCAGGCCAGGCCTCCCCTGTAGGTTGAACATCTTTTGGAGTGAGCTGGTGCCTGTAACTGCAGCCTACACTTGCATCAGGACAGCAGCATGACCTAGTGTCACGAGGTGTGGGGCTCATGATGGGCCCCAGATACTGACAGTCACTGGGTGGTGAATTGAGAGGTTGGTGCTCACTGCAATACCGAGGATATGTCCATAACCAAACCACAGCAAAGGAGTACGATTAGTCTGTGCCCTTGTTTTCCCCTCTGATCTGCCATCTTTCATCCACCCTGTGCCCTTCTCCTGCTCATCTGATCCCAGCTAAGATCTGCAGAGTATCTGCCAAAGGTCTCTCAAGAAGGGGCCTGTGTGCCTCCCTTCTGGCAGTGACCTGAGGGGGCTCAGTGGACTGTTCCTCCTGTACAGTTGTTTTCTTGCTGTGTGAAATAACCTGCAGCCCAAAGGTGAATATCGCCAGTGAACTCATCCTAATGTACCCCCTAAGGAGCAGATTTCTTTTGTCCAAGTTAATCCAGTCATGAATCCAGTATGAAATTTTGGGCTGTAGTAAGACCTCTTTTTTAAAAAAGTAAAAAGCATCCTTAACCAGTCCATTTCTGAGTTCCTGAAATGAATGGCATGCTTTCCCAGCAGTCTGTGTTCCTGTGGCATATAGGCCACAATATCTCTGCCCTCAAAGTAAAAAGACTGAAAATTGTTTCCTGTACGTATAACTGATATGGTTGCTTCTGATCTGTGGGGACTTGGACTTGGGATCTTCAACGCCATGCGCGAACACCTTTTTTGGCTGTCAGGGCTCCTCAAGCTGTGGGGAACATCTGAGGTGCTCTGGTTCCTGGTGCTGTCCACATGGGGTGGCATGTGCGTTAGGCTAGTATGCATCACCGCTGGGCATGCCACTGCTTCACCAGGGGGTGAAGTTTCTTTACAGGATAGACCAGGCTTGACTGTGGCCTCAGACTGATCTCAAGGGAAATGAATGTCAAGTGACAAGGATGGCAAAAACTCTGTGCTGAGAGGGGTGACGCTGGCACAGTTGTCCTTAAAATGAGTTTCCAATGGTGACAACCTCCAGGCTGTGTGTGTGAGTGGCCCAGGAGGGCTGGAGAAGCTCTGAGGTCTTGTGCTTTGTTTGAATTGCAGGTACTAAGATGAGTCCGAAAATTACAACAGAGCTGCTGAAGCAACTGCGACAGGCGATGAAGAGTCCCAAATATGTCCAGGAGCCTGTTCAGGCCTACATAGTGCCCTCGGGAGATGCCCACCAGGTATGGATGGATTTCAGGAATGATTGTACTTTTCTTCCCAGTAAAATATAAGCCAGGAATAACTAAATTCATCCTTCGCTCATATGTTTTAATGATCCTAGCATAAATGTCAGGGTAAACTCAGAAACATCATGTTGGAAAAAGTTTCTGGAATCTGTGCAGGGGATTCAGGGTTTTACATACCTGTAAGAAATCAATATAGATGTTCTACCAGCAACTTCTCATCAGATTGTCTCTGGGGGAGCTCATGCTGCAAGAAAGGGAGTTGCCAGAGCAACTGCTGTCCCTGTCTTGGCTGTTAGAGAGGATAGATTTACTGGGGGAGAAAAAGGCTTTACCTCGGTTTTAATTTCTCCATTGGCACCTCCTGATCTACACATACTCTTAACTCAGGTGACAAAGGATTAGCTGCAGAGCTTTCCCTTTGCCGGATCACGGCTGTGTCTGGCTCTGGCTGGAATTTGCTGCTTCATGCTAAAGCTCTGCAGACCCCATGTGGAGGGGCCTTTGGAGAGGAAGGGAAGGAACAGGCCTCAGCGACTTTTTCCCTTCCAAATGTTGCTCTGTGCACTCAAGAGGAAGGCAGGCTGAGCTCCTGGTGGTAACTGTGTTGCATGCTGCTTCCAACATTAAGATTGTTGCAGTCCATGATATTAATTTTAATTTGCTGAGCTGCCTTTTACCTCCCCTGCCTGTTCATATGCAAGTTTCACTTTTCTGCCCCTCTGTTGGGAGACTCAGGAACTGGCAAGGCTAGAGCAGCTTTCTTGCTCCTCAGCCATTTTCAGGAAACAAAAGATCTGAAGCTTTCCTGGCTCACATCCAAAGTTGTCCTTTACTCCAGGGTGTGCAGGTTTAAATGCAACTGAATTGGACCCTGTGCCCGTGGCTTGGCACTGGGGTGAACTCGGTCGAGACTTGCCTGTGCCCTGAGACCAAATGTGCAGCATCATGTTTCCTCTCACCGAGATCCAAACTCGGGCAGGTAGAGGGGAGGCGTTTTCTGCAGCTGCTATTGTCTGCTGCATTCCTGCCTCAGGCTGCCTCTGTCCATATATAACTCTGGTTTCATTTCACTAGACATTAAATGCTGTCATGTGAGTTGAAGAATGTGACCCTCAGGACTCCTGGGTTTTTCTGTTGCTCTCTTTTTCCTTGACAGAGTGCAGTAAAGCAGAGAGCCCTGTGTTGCTATTTCCTGCCGGGCAAGTTGGTCAGGTTTCTCTGCAGAGCGAATCTGTCTAAATGGAAATGATTACTAAAAGCTGCTGATTTTGGCACCTCCTGACTAGCTAGTGCAGGGTTTTGTCTGCAAAGTTTGGGAATTGGTGCAATTTTAAACACTGGAAACCTGTGGATCTGAGAACAGGCTTACTGACTGCAGGTAAATTGTGATGAGCTGAGATTTTCTGCTTCCCCATGTTCTAAGAAAGGGTTTGTGCCCTGCATGCAAATAAGAGCTTTGCAGGTCTGAAGTTCAGTTTTGCTCTTAGGCAGCTCTTCCTTCCATGACTCAGAGGCCATGATTTGATTATACGAAGCTTTTGGTGGCTTGAGCTGTTTCTTCCCCACAGCCAAGCTGTCTATTGCTGTTCTTGCTTCCCTCAGCTGTTCCTGAGGCTGTGCTGGGATCCATGTCAGAGAAGTCATCTAACAAACAGCTTTTCCCCCCCCTGCAGTATTGACAGAGGATTTAGACTGGGGAAAACTTTATTCCCTTTTTGTTTGCAAAGAAGCCCCTGGACTGGGCTGATGCTATTAGGTCCCGATGCTGCAACTTGCTGACTAACTTCTTTTTGTAACATCCCTGGGAATGGAGAGTATCTTGCTGACCAAAACTTGGATATTTGAGCTCTGAGCTCTCTGATGTTTTTAATATTATTTTTCCTGCCAAGGCCAAAAGGCTTAGTTTTTTAATACTGCCAGGAGGCTTGCCACCAATCGTATCTTTTGCTTTTCATGCTTAGTGGTGTAAGGAGCTGAAAAGACTTGCACAGCTTCTCCAACACAGTTAGTCTGGTCTGCCTCTGGCTTACCCAAGGCTGCTAATACCCTAGATTTGTGGCTCCTGTAGCCAGCCCTGAATGTTTGCTCCTTTGATTTTTATTTTTTATTTTTGGATTTTTATTTTTTATTTTTATGCTGGTGAAGTCATGAAGCAGTCAGAAGAAACTGACTGCTCCCTTGGGAACCTGGGTGGTCCAAAGCCTGGTGGGCAAGGAGAGCAGTCCCACTCAAAAGTGGGCTGAAGTAAGAGTCCCACTTACTTCTGTGGATGTTGAGGTGGATCTTGTGGCTGGAGTTGTCAGAGGAACATGAAGTGCTGTGCTCTTGGGAATGAGGCACCCAATTCCTTTATGGTTCAGTTAAAAAGGCCTGTCTAAGCTTTTGGGGTGTTGCAATGGTGAATGTAGGATCCATTTTTAGTGTAGTGTCACCCAGTTCCCATTGAATCTCGAGTTTGCTCATGTGGGGATGTTCAGAGATTGGAGGAGCTTTCCTCTTGATGGGAGGGAATGATGTTTGGGTCTTGAGCTTGGGTTTCGAGCCAGTCACAGCTTAACCGGAGTTGGCTCCAGCTCCCCAGGCCTTGACTCAATAGCGAAAATAAATTTGGTCAGATCTGGCCGGTCTTCCACATCCAGGAAACACCTGCCCGGCTCAAGGCCCCGTGTTTGGATTGGCAGAGATGCCATCTTCTGCTCAGGATTGGCTCCTCCAACACACGCTTGTTCTGAGCTGAGGAATCAGCAGAGTTATAAAGCAACAGAGGCGATGACTTTTGCACAGGTCGCACTGACCTGTTCCAGATCTTACTGATACAGTTAGGTTTTTGGCAGCAAATACTGACCTCCTCCAAGTACACAGCAGTGTTTGTTCTTTAATGGTAGGGCATCAGTGTCATAGCTCTAAGGGCAGTGAGCTGCTGTTCCCACTGCTGCTCTTGGTTGACATTAGAGTGCCCTGAACAGAATGAGCTTTGGTGTGTTAATGACCCAACCAGGCAAACTCCTGTGAGAAGCGCCACTGATCTCTTCGGGCTCTCCCTGGCTTAGCTCAGAGTTTCTGTGATGGAGCCCCTAGTTTTGACTGCATGTCCCAGGCCAACAGGTGTGGTGGAGAGCAGCCACAAAAGGCCCGGGGAGGGTCCGGTGAAGGCCATCAGGGCTGCAAGACAAGCCCCAGGGAAGTACCTTGTTCTGATCGTGCTATGGGCTGTGCTTTGTGTGGTGTCCACAGGTGTTCCCCTTGTAATTTTAGCCCATGCAAAATACGTGCTGGTCTTTGCACAGTCGGGGTTGCTGTACTGAACAGAACAGGTGGACAGGGCAGGAGGGGTGTGCAGGAATTCAGACTGACAGATGAATGAACTGTCTTCCCTCCAGATCCTTCCTAGCCTCACTGACTCATTGTACACTCTTAAAACAGTCTCTGGATTTGTCTGTGAATGGCACAGTGAGATAGTTCCCACCAAATCAAGGTCCTTATTAGTTTAGGTAAGCTTTTACCAGAAATAAGACTAGTAGATTTTTTTTCTCCTCTTTGTAGATTAAAAAAAAAAAACTTTTAAAATGGCAATGCATCTTATGTCACTGTTCTGTGTTGTTAATGAAGCTAACTCAGCCTTAATCCTTCCTACGAATGTGAAATTGTTTATCTGTATAAGCAAACCAGCCTGCAGTCTCTCTGCTGGATAGATCAAGAGAAAGGGAAGAGAAACTGCTGGTGTGATTTCGGATGTACTTTATGATATGATCTACAACAGGAAATTTCCAGCATCTCCTTTAGGCGTCGGACCCTGGGAGATGGTTCCCCAACTGTGAGCTGGGTGCCTGATACAGTGTAGGGGAAGAGGAGTTATAGCAGTCAGCAGGCTGAAAATCAGTAGGAAACACTGAAGTGGGAAATCATTCTCAAGTCCAGCCTTGCTGGGCCTTCACATGCTGTTCTCCTGCTCTGAGATAAGCACCCGTGGGAAACCGGGTCCTGATTCTGCTCGTGGGATGACTTTGTTCTCCCTGCCTGTCAGCTGATGCCTGAGTTGCTCTTTCAAAGAGGGTGAGTGGGGATGGTGCTGCTGTGGTGGGCTGAGATGGGCTCACCTTGTCAGCAGGAGGTGTGCAGGGGGCAGTCATCCCTTTCCCAGGTGGGTGTCTTGACCCCTGTTGCCCCATGGCTGCTGAGTCAGTGCCATGGCCCTGCAAGGTCTGCAAGGCTGGACGGGAAGAGCCACAGGGAACTAGACTGCTCTCAACACCTACCCTGTTTCTGTCAATTTTCATTAGTGGTTGGATAAAATAGAGGATTTCTTGGGAGCAGATCCTAGGCATCTTCCCTGGCAGCCAGGAGCAAAAAACCCACTCTGCTAAATCCTGTTTTGGGCCATGCGTTTTGCTGCCCCAAGGCTCAATTTCAGCAGGTTAGTGGGGAATGGTCGGTGGCTACTGCCTAGGGCTTCTCCCAGGAGGAGAGAGGCATGCCTTTTCTGGGGCAGAAATTAGGTGTTGGTCCCAGGTGACTGAGAGCTGCCACAATTTATGTTTCTCACTCACTCCTGTGATTTTTGAACACTCCTTCTTCTTTGCAAAGAATGACGGATTTAAAGGGAATATTTTCTAATGAGCAGGCAATTTAAATAGGCATGGCCTGAGAGAAGTGCAGTACCCATCACAGTGGGAACTAAAGCCATCTGAGAATCGAGCTGATTTCTCAGCTCAGCCTCCAAAGCATTTCTCTTGCTGCAGCACAGCTGAGGGCAGAGGAGCTGTATGCATACAGGGACAGACGTTGGTTTCAGACCATTTGTAAGGTATCTGTGCCAGGGGTTTTGCAGCTTGAACACCAGCACTGCCAGCCTAGATTAAGTTGATTTGCTGAGTTGTGCTAGTTAATTAACAGGCCTGCTCAGCAGTTCTGACCTCTGATCTTGTGAGAATGGATCCCATTAAAAAGGATGTGGGGAGCCATTTCAAGGTGTATTTGTTCTTCTTTTCATTTTGGCAGCCTCTGTGGATATAGTTTATTTGCTTGTTCTCAGGCTCTTCTTTAATGCTGCCAATAGAAGTGCCCACAAACACAGGTTGTGATGGAGTTGGGGTGAGGAGTGACTAGCAGTCCTCGATTCCCACCCACCCACCAAACTATAATCTGGTGATTTCTGGTGTAGTCTTGGTTTGAGCAGGCAAGGAAGATGTGAAAGGATCAGTGTCTAATTATGAAAGGTCCTAAGGGCTTAAAGGTTTTATAATTTGACCACCTTGATGGCTTCTTTTAATGTCATTGTTGTGGAAAAGAAAGTCTTAAAGGAATTCTCATATTTCCGGCGAGGGGACTTCAGTGGAGATAGTGTATTTTACAGATTTGATGTGCTGATTACTCTGGTCTCCAAGATCAAGGAGTGCTTCTGGTTTCTCTTCCTTTCACATTGCAGCTTCAAAGGCAGCATTTGTTTGTTGCCCAAAGGGGAGGCTGAATGTGAAATAAACATCTGCAAGCTCTGAAACACTTCAGTATTTACAGAAGTCTGTGGGAGAGAAGTGCTGCAGCCTTTTTTTTTTTTAACAAAAAAAAAAAGGCAGTTGGACATAAATGCAGTATAATCGCAGATGATTAAATGTTCCAGTGGAATAGAGTTCAGGCTTTTTTAACTCATTTATTTCTCTGCGGCATCCTTTAGGAGAAAAACCTTATCAAAGTATTTGTCATCGGCTGTTTTTTTTTTTTTTCTTTCCTGCTGCTAGAAATAATTGCTGCCTCTTTTGTTTCCAGAGTGAGTACATTGCACCCTGTGATTGCAGACGAGCATTCATCTCTGGATTTGATGGCTCTGCAGGTACCTTTCCAGAACTTGGGTTCTTGCTACTGTGCATAATTCCTCTATAAAGAAAAGGTCCCTTTCATGGCGCAAATGTAGGATGGAAAAGGAAACCTATCCTGCTTGCTTGGACTGTTCTTGTTTCAGCATCTGCAAAATTATGTCTTGGCTACCCACTGGAATTATGTAATATCAGTGCAATAACAAGTTTTCAGAAAATGTTTGACCCGTAAATGAACCTCTCATGGAGTGAAATCCTGTTAACTCTTTAATGTGGTGCTTGTAGCATATGTTAATTTCTTTTGATGTGGAGACAGCTTGATCGGCTTTTATATTGCCCGTTTGGGTTAGGGTAAATAGTAGATGACTTTAGCTAGCCCTTCTATTCAGACAGACTGGGCCAGAAGCACTGCATTTAGAAACTGAACTCTGTGGAATAAGTTTGCTTATCTTGCAGAGACAGGATGTTTTCTTGGCTGCAGGATAGGTCTGCGTGTCAAGAGACCTCGTTTTCACCCAAGCTGTACCCTACGCACTGCAACTGACTCTATTGTGTGATTGTTGGCAAGTCACTTTAGGGTTTTCTGTTCCCCCAGTTGTAAATTGGGTTAAGTGCTGCTGCCTCTCTGTTTGGAGGGTCCATTCATCAGCTTATAGGAGCTGTGCTGGGATGCCATGTGGTAGGTGATAAATTCAAGGCTGCAGATTGCTGTTAATGGATAACATGAATCCTGTATTAATTTCATGCCTTCTGCATGGCCTCTTCATAACCTCGATCTTTATTTTGGGATCTCATTCTGTACTTGGAAGGTCTGTGTTTCCAGTCTAGCACTTGGTGAGTCAGTGAGGTTTCACACAGGGGCTCACCTTGTGCTTCCTGATGGAAAACATTTTCATTTCACATCTTTCAGGCTCAAGTAGCTGAAAATTGGGGTTTGTGTTGGGAGTTTAGAAAGCAATGAATTCACATTTGGAAACTCTGGTCTGCTAAGCTGGGCTTCAGCCTGTGGACAAAGGTGAGGGAAAAGATGATCAACATGCAGAGACTCAAAAGATCACGATTCAGTTTCTGTTTGTGCCCTGAATTTCTTGAATAGCCAAGGGCAAGGCACTTAAGAGTGCAAGGAGCCTTACAGAGATGTTACTGCACCTCAGCTCTTTACTTTCATTGCTCTGTAAGGGATATTGCTCCCACAAAAGAGTCAGTGGAATGGGATAGACCCTGAAGTCAGCAGAGTTTTATGTTCATATTTCCCATTCAGCCATCCATGCTACAGCTGTAACATTTGGGAAGGGGTGCAGCTGGTGATACCCCAGGTCTGCTAGCCTACTAACAGCTGTCTCTTGTGGGTGACCAGAGCTCGGGCTTCCTCCCTGTAAGAAGATGGGATGGAGTCTGGATGTGCCCAATATGTGTTAGTGTGACAACAGTCAAGTGAAAACCACGATCTCTATTAACAGGGTTTGGAAAGCCTTGTTTGAGTCGCAGTTACTGGCTGAGCTCTGCTCAAGTTGAATTCTTCTGAGGCAATTCACTAAGCTGAGACCTTGTGCATACTGTCCATGGTGGGATTTGGAAGGTCATAGTGTAGGGGAAACAGTGAATATTTCTGCTGAAACTTGAGTAACATTTGAATAATGAGCCGAGCCGCCTTCTGGGGAATTCAGGTGTGTTTCAAACACACCCACTGCTGTCTGTGTCTGCACGATGGCTGTCCACCTCTTTCCAACCACATCTTTCTGCCTTCCTGCTTAGGTACTGCCATTGTAACTGAACAGCATGCAGCCATGTGGACAGATGGACGTTACTTCCTGCAGGCTGCACATCAGATGGATAACAACTGGACGCTCATGAAAATGGGTATGCAGGAGGCTGGGATACTGCTCCACTAACACACAGATAGCAATCACAGGCTATCTGGTCACTTCTCATGTCACACAACTTGGGCTGTAGGAATTCTCCATCATGTGGGGGTTTAGGAACATCTCAGGCACAGTACTGCTCCTGCTTTAAGGTCCTGCAACTCTTTTTGCCCCTGAGTGTAGACCTATGTTAGGAGACGTGTCTGAAATGTTAGCTTGGACTTGACTTTTTGGGTAGTGTGGGAACACTTCAGCCTGGCTGCATCTTTGAACCTCTTTTATCCATGCAGGTCTGAAAGATACACCGACTCAGGAGGATTGGTTAGTGAGCGTCCTCCCAGAAGGCTCGAAGGTGGGAGTGGACCCTTTCATTATTCCGTCTGGTTGGTTTAACTTTATTGTATAACTCTGGGTTGGGCAACTGGGTTTTGCTTCGTTACATCCCTGACCAAGTTGCTGTGTGATGCTATACAGTTAAAAGCTGCCATGTTTCCACCCAAAGGTGGTGGAGGGTGAAACTGTTATTTTATAAACCAGTTTGGATTTGGGGTTTTTAGGCATGTATCATGAGAGCTCCACAGCAGCTCATTGACATGCTCCAAAACACAAGGGGTGAGAACTACTATCTAGGTTTGCACTGACTTTGCCTGGAAAGCAGAGTCCCAGCCACCTCCTGTTGTCTGTGCTGTGACTTGTCACAGGCACTTCAACACAAAGATGCCGAATGCCTTGGCCAGCATGTGTGTGAGCCAGAACACCCAGGCAAAACTCGTCCTGCTCAGTCTGCTTGGGGGGCTCAGGATCTCTGCAGCTCTCCCTATAGGAAGCGTGTTCCTGGAGAGGCACCATGTCTGTCAGATGAATGCGTATCCATCTGTCCATGTTTCAGAACCTGGAGCTCAATTCAGAGACCAGTGGAGGCAAGGGAAGATCTAAAGCTAAAAATCAGACTTGTGGCTATGTGGAAGTCCACCCTAAGCCTCATCTAGCTTAGGTTTAGTGTGGTTCTTTGTTGCCCCAGGGTGGAGGATGTCCTTATGGCAGCCTCTGGAGTGTCTTCTAGTGACTTCTGTCTTCTAGCCGGGGCAGTAGTTCTGGAGCCTCATATATGAGCTGAAGGGCTGCAAGGACTCAGGTTCTGTATTTGCTGCAGGCTGTAGTGGCTGCAATTGTGGCTCTGTAGTTGCAATAGCTTTTTCGTTGTTTTTAAGCAGATGGGAAGGAGGAGGGTCTGAGAATAAAGGAGGGGGCTCAGATTCTTGAGTTTCCCACCCATGACTGCAGCAATAGCCCATTGTTGACTCTTTTCCCTTTGGCAGACCAGTGGAAGAGGATGTCTAAAGCCCTGAAAAGTGCGGGCCATGACCTTGTGCCTGTCAAAGAAAACCTGATCGATACAATCTGGACAGACTGTCCCCAGCGCCCCTGCAAGCCTCTCATCACACTGGACCTGAGTTACACAGGTGAGAAGCTCGAGTCCCAAGAGTCAGGAGATATTTCTACTTCCCTGCTCATTTTGCTTTTCCGTTACAAAGTAGTGAGAAAAAACACTACTGCAGCCCAATATGATCCACTGTGATTCGGTCAAGAAGGTGATCATACCTCAGCTGATGGCCCCTTTGTCCTCAACTTCAAATAACCATTTTCTGGAAGCTAGATGGCTTCAAAACAGTACATGCATGTCTTAGAGAGGTGGAAGCTTGTTTAAGATGGTTCATATCAGTCATTGGGCAGGAGTGAGGAGCACAAGCCAAGCATGCTGTGTTTGAACACCTCCAAAATCCAGTGCATCAGTCTGTTCTTCTGTCACCATCCCAGTAAAGCTGGTGACTGTAGCTTTTCATGTTGTGTTTTGCAGGAGTCAGCTGGAGAGACAAAATCGTAGCCCTCCGTTCAAAAATGGCTGAGAGAAAAGTCCTGTGGTTTGTGGTAACAGCCTTGGATGAAGTAGCATGTAAGTCTTTGCAGTTGGCCTGGGCTGTTGCATCTCCCTTCTCAGTTTTTCCTCCAAATAAACTTCCTTCCTGCCTGGGAAAGGAAGAACCCTGCCAGAGTGAGACACTCATTACAACCAATGTATCTGTTAGAGGTCAATTAGCTTGTATCAAGTGCAGTCAAGAAATGGGGTTGCAAGCCGTGAGTCTGTATTTCTATACAGTGCCTTTTTACACTGGTGAAGCTCTTGAAGATATTTTTGGCCCAGGATATGCAACAAATCACCACCTTTGGAAAAACAGCCCAGGCAAAGGGAAGAGAAGGTCATGTATAAAGCCTGAGGCAGTTTGAATGAAGGAGGAAAAAAAAAAGATTTTTTTTCTGTCTGTAAGATATCCTGATGCTGCCTCACCCTATGGGATGATGGAGACTTTCTGCTGTGCAGGCTGTGCTATAAACAAAGCAATGCAACATGTGGCTTTGTATACATAAGGCGAGGGTGGGGTATACAGCATTCACAGTCCTCTTCATAATTTTTATGGCTTTTAAAATCAGTCTTTACCTCTGCAGTGTTTGGCAAATGCTTGGGTTAAAACAAGTAAATCAGGCCTCAGTTCATATTTCCAGATCATTTCAGTCCAGGAGAGAAGCTGATCCGAGGGTCTGACTGGAGAGTCCCTGTGTCTGGGGCCCCAGGGTAACTAGGTCTCTACACCTTGGCTACCTGCCCAATGTGTAGGAAGGGAGCATAGCCAGAAAAAGCAGTGGTTCCCCAGGGACTGTTGTTGCTAGTTTTGTGTATCCGTGGCTCTGAGTGATTTCTGTTGATTAATGTTAGCAAAAGTCACCAAGGCCCAGAGTGGTGCAATGGGAATGCCAGCATTGACAGAGGGTGCTGTTAATGCATTTGCCCCATGTCTGATCTGAAATGGTAGAAATAAAGGTAGTGTGTTCTTAGCTCTGGTGCAGCAGCGCGAAGCCTCCAGCATGGGGAGAAGCCAGCTTGCTGAAGTCTGTGGGCTCTCCTGGATCTGGGACACTGAGCACAGAGCTTGTTTCATGAAAGAAGTACTTCCGAGAGTAGCGAATACGATTCCTCCCTGGGGAGGCCTGTGTGAGCAGAGATTCTGTCTCACCTTTTCAGGCACATCTCCAATTAAATTAATGATAAATTGCTGCCCTGAGGTGGTTTCAGATTAAATGTCTCCAGCAAAGCCAAGCTTGGTTATGAATCAAGGGTTTTAAGATGGACCAGAAGAGGTCATGAGAGGAACTTACTGCCAAGTATCTGGTAGATTTTCCTCTCTAAATTGAGGGGGGACACTTTAATTTTATCTAATTAAATTCACTACATTAAACTCCAGACAAGCTTCTGGAGACAGAAATAGAGGGCCACAAAAAGAGGCTGTTGCCTCCTTGCTGCATGGGGAAACGGATGAGTGAGGAAGTTTGTACCTGCACAGTAAAGAGTTCTTTGTGGCTCTTTCCTGCTTTCAAGTGACCTACTCCTTCCCTGGGGAGTATCAAACTCTATTTTTACTTTCATGGCAGAATTTGCACAGTTCGAATACAGTGCTGGTTGTGATTTAGGACATGTTGGTTCTTTTCCCAGCTGTCCTGCTGGCTGGCCTTATTGCCTCAAGTAACTCATTTCAGCTAATGGGATACCCTGGGGTTTTTATTTGACCCTAAATTCGGGAGTTTGGAGATTCCGAACATATACTTCTCCTCTTGACTTTGCCAGGAGTTGTGGGAGGAAAAAAAACTAAGGCTGTGAAGTCTGCATTTGAGATGTTGGAGGCACCCAAATGAGATGCCTTTTTGGAGTATTTTGGTCTTGCCTATTGTGTCTCCTTTCTCTCAAGTATCAAAAGACGGATCTTCTTTTGTAACTTTAAAGCTTTCTGGCCGTTGAAGCAAGCTCTTATCACACTGCACAGACTGGAAAGGGCAAATACTTTTTTAATGCATGTCCATATCTTTTTTATTTTTTATTTTTTATTTATTTTTTTTTTTTTTGACAATATCTGCTTTTTTCCCAAGCCAGGCCCTTCCTTGGGAAGTTGGACCCTGATTTCCCTCCTGGATGGCAATGTTCAAGCTGCAGTTCTGGTGCCATCTCCTGGCAAAAGCTCAGGATTGCCTGAAAGGCAGCAGGATGTGAGACAGCTGGGTGGGAGCTGGACCCATGGCCTGCACCCTTGCCAGCTAATTGCCTGACTGTGTTTTGCTGAGCTTATTTTCGGCTTTCTGTAGTGTTACAAAGGATAAACCAGGACCCAGATTCTTGACGTTCATATTTTCCAGGGCTCTTCAACCTCCGAGGCTCTGATGTTGAGTACAATCCTGTATTTTTTGCATATGCTGTCATAGGAATGAACACAATCAGGTACTTGTATTTCCTCCCCTCTTCTCTCCCCCAAGATGCGTTTTTCTGTAGGAGATCTGTTCTAGCAGTACGCTCTGTCTTTTAAAACCGCCTACACCCAGGCTGCTTTAATGTCCCTTCTGAGCACTTTTGTCTTCAGCGTTAATTACTTTCTTCCCCTGATTGGAGCTCGGAAAAGGGAATCCAGGAACTTCACTGTGCTCCTCAGCACCTTGGCTGACTTGCTGGGTGATCCGGGGCAGGACAGCTGACCTCTCTCTGTCACCCCGAGATAATGTGGAAGGTTCTTGGAGCCCTAGGTGAAATGTGGGTAAGAGCCAACGCTGGCCTGGACATTGGAGAACTCTCTAATGTCATTGATGAGTTACTTCAAAACTGAAGAGACTGTGTAGAAAGGTTTCAGGACTGGTTTATGCCATAAAGCTGCTTTCCCCTAGCTGTCCCCTGTAATGAGCCTCAGCAAACACACATGTTTTAGAGGCACCTCAGAGCTGCTAGCTAGATGCATCTGGAATAAAACTTGGCTGTGTGAGTACAGGCTGTATGTGAGTGTTGAGCTCAAGTTTCCAGTTTAGGAAAAGAAAGAACAGTGTGGTGCTTACAATAACAATAGATTTTTCTCCTTCCAGATGTTGCTCTTAAAAAATTAGGGAACAGCCATTACGTGCCTCTGTCGCTCTCTCCTGGTTGAAGTGTGGTTATGGGATGCAGCCATTTTGAGTGTAGCATGCAAACAAAAATGATATCAGCTCCTCTCCCCTCAGCAGGGTGGTATGTCTTAATTTCAAAGCAGGATTCCAAGCTGTGCGAAGGCCAGTGGATAAAACAATCTAGAGCAAATCTTAGAGCATAACTCACAATCTCTTCTCTCTCTTAAATGTCACCAGAGCAGTGTGGTTTCTTCTGCACTCCCTTACTTGAACTGCTGTCAGATGTGGGCCTACCTATCTGCTCTTTCTGATTTGTTTCTCAGGCTCTTCATCGATGGTGACCGGGTGATGGACCCAGCTGTGCGGGAACACTTACAGCTTGACTCCAACCTGGAGCCTGAGTTTAAAATCCAGGTGGTGCCCTATGGATCAATCCTGACGGAGCTGCAGGCTGTTGGCACAGGCCTCTCTCCCAAGGAGAAAGTATGGCTCAGTGACAAAGCCAGCTATGCTCTAACTGAAGCTGTCCCCAAGGTTTGTGGCCCTGGTGAAGGAAAGGACTTGTCTCCTTCCTCTTCAGTGCAGTTAGGAATGGTTTTAGTGAGGGCAGCTGCTCTTGGCTTCCCCTCCACAGAGTGCGCTGTAGGCTGGCGCCAGTGCAGCGATCCAGCAGTGCTGAGGTATCAAGGGGTGGTTTAATCCTGGGGTAGCTCTCGCTGGAGCTGGCCTTCCAACTCAGTAAGCTGATTTACCCAAAGAGTTGTCAGCTTAAGATAAGACAAGTACAGTGAGAGAGGGGGGAGAGAGGGAGCAGGGTGAACTCGGGTCGCTGTGCCTGAGGCTAGAGCAACAGCCTTATGTGGACTAGCAGTAAGAGCTGCTTTAGGAAATGCTCTCTGAAATTGAAGCAGGAAAGTTGGGCAGCCCTTTCAGGATGGGACACTGGGCTTAGAGTGTCTGAAGGTGGTCCTCTATTTGTTTCAGTAGCTTGAGGATATGGAGCGATATGTGACATTGAATATAGGAGGAGCAGGGCAACAGAGTAGTTACAGCAGGGAACACTGAGGATGCGGATAGCCTGCAGGCACTTGTTGTCCATGTAGTGAGTGCATCTGCTGAGGGACAGTCATAGCATCAGAATTTTTTCTGTATAGCTTTGTGCTATATATCTACTTGAACCTGGCTATCTGGGAGTCCTGCAGTCCACCTAATATCTTGTTAGAGAGTCAGGAGAGGAGATGCTCAATGAAAGATGCAGCAGCAACTACAAACGGATAAGCTGACTTCCATGCATCTTGTGTACATCTCTTGTTTGCTAGAGATTACGTTCTCTCTGGAACTCCATCCAGTTTAGAGACATCTGGTGACAGACACTCTGAAAAACATCCTAACAGATACTGTGAATAAATACACTACACAGTGATATAGCTGGGAATCAAGGCCTAGTTGGCCTTTTTTCAGATGTTACTTTGGAAGACCAGACCCAACGAACAGGACTTTGTGCTCTTGCTGAGATGCTGGAGAGTCCAGGCTTTCTGCCTGAGAATTACAGGGCTCAGGTGAAGGGAGCACCCAAGAAAAAACTTAATTGTAAAAAGTGTTTGGCTGCAAGTCTGCATTTGCCCACCACCAGGTTTCTGCTTTCTCCAGGTGGGCAGACATCCCCTTTCTGTTTCACATACTGCTGCAGGTGTGTTTAGGGTACAGTCCTGCTAGTGGCAACATAGCAGCTCATGGGGCTTGAACGCCTTTCCTGTACACAAGGATTTTAAAAGTGACCTTGTCTCTTTCCCAAAAGACAGAGTCCCAAGAGCAAGGTCTGTTTGTGTACCCCAGATTGCCACAGTCTGATACCACCACAAATCTCTTCAGCTCTTGTCGCCAAAATAGCAGCAGGAATAGCTATTTCTTTTCTCCAGTGATGACATTTGCTATATACCTTGGTAGCTTCAATGCACTTGGACCACTGGGACGGATAATAAAACCAAAAAGGGAAGTTCTGGGAAGTTCTGTTGCTGCCAGCATATCCTTTTAATAAGGGATATGGCTCTCAGTGCCTGTGCACTGACTTGTGGGAAACATGCACTTTACCTTGTGTTTAAGTTAAAAAAAAACAAAAAAACCCAACCCAAAACAATCTCAAGACATGAACATGAGCAAGACTGACACAGTCTTTGCTCCTGTCCAGAGTTAAACCTCCTGAGAGCAGCAATCCATTTCTAAGTACAAATGGCCTCTGAACATAAACTGCTTAAATTTTGCCCACTGCCTTTCATTCAGGGAAACAGAAAGCATAGAGACTATGGAGCATCCAGGATAAAGTGTTGTGGCTTTTCTGCCTTCAGAGTATGCCCTTGTTGTATTGTAGTTGGAGTCAATGAACTAACCTCAGTTTAGGTAAGCTACTGTAGATGACAATGTAGAACATCCATGTTGAAAAGTACAGCCGGTCTGGCCTAGATAAAGGACTGTAGTGAGTTTACCCCTGTGGTGCTGGAAGTGTCTGCTGATGTTGAGTCATTTCTGTGCTAGGTGCCCTCTGTACATGTGGGGAGAGTCCCTGTCCCAAGGAGTGCTGTGCAGCAGAAGGGGAAGAACTGAAATGTCTTGGTTAAAAACCACCCTGTGAGTCAGTGGCAGAGCCAGAGTTCCTCATGCTGCGTGTTTTTTGCCAGCTCTACACTACTTTACAGCAGCTGAGCAACTGGCCTGGGGTGCTTTAAAGAACACTGGTGCTAGAAGTCTGTCTGCCTGTCTCCATCAAAGCCAAATATTGATGTTGGCAAAAATCCAGTGCATTATTAAACACAGACCTGCAAACTCTTTATAGATTTGCCTATAACTGCATGTAAATATGCTTTTTGCAGATTAATAGATCTGGGCAGTATCTGTAAAACACAATCCAATCTAATACAGAGTCTGACTGTGGAGCAATTCTGCACTGACTGATAGTTTCCTGTGGCTTTTTCAGCACTCAGTTTCTCCATAATGTAGTGTAATTGTCCTGCTATTTTTAAGAATCTGGAAACTAAGTCTCTAGGATTTGTGAGAAGTTGATCTTCTCTAAGGGTCTAACAGGCCTAACCTATGCATTTGGGTGGTGTTAATTTGTATGCTGGTGTGTTGAGAATAAGAAAACAGCACATAGCTTGGGCTGGACTTGTATAGGAGCCCTTCCATCCTCCAGTGTATAACGGGTCAAGCAGAGAACTGGAGCAGAAGACCTCACTTTTGTTCCTTCTTCTGTGGACTGTGATGAAGCTTGGGCAAGTTACCGCAGATGGCAAATTTTTGAAGGGATGCTCAGAACCAGCCACGTGTTCCCGCTAATGTAAAGACAGCTCACATCTACGGGAAATGCACAGTGCTAAGGGATCAGTTACTAGTGCCTAATACAAGGCTGCCCCATCCGGGTGCAGGAAAAGCTTTTCTCAAACTCCTGATGTAAGCCTCTTTTGGTAGAGGAGAGCATGTAAACCTCAGCTTTGCTCTGGCCTTTCATGCTTTTGTTGGCCCTTGATGTGTTTGACAGAGCTGCTGCTTGTTAGAAGTGGGGATGCTCAGTGCTGAAGAAGTCAAGCTTTTGGGGCCCAAGGAGGCCTCCAACTTTGAGTCCAGTGCTTGATATTTGGGCTTGTTCCTTTGCCTGTTGCTGCCTTAGGGTAACAGTAAGGTAACAACTCAAGGTGACTTTTTAGGTCCATGTTTCCACAGCCTAAATTTCACTGAAGTTTCAGTGTTTCTTGTTGACTGTGTCCGGGCCTTCATGTGTACTTTGCCAAGAGGAAACCCGTGGCATTGGACGTTGATGTCAGGCTGTTCAAATCCTGACCCTACTTCATGATGTGCTGTTGGCACTCTAGTTCCCTGGATTTCCCTGATGACTCCATCTTCTACAGGCAGGGACTACTTTTCCTCTTTATTCCTCAGTGTGCTTAGCTAACCACTAGTAACTAGTATTCCACAGTCCTGAAGGTTTAGAGAGGCTGCTGAAGTGCAAATTGTGGCCAGGCTGGGTTATTAAACTTGTAGGATTATGTTGTCTGACTAATCCACGCGTAATCTCTGTCTTTCTGCTTCAGGCTTACCGATACCTCACCCCATATACCCCCATCTGTATTGCAAAAGCTGTGAAGAATGCATCGGAAACGGACGGCATGAGAAGAGCACATGTAAGCAGAGCCTTGAGAGCCTCCTTTTTCATGACAAGAGATTTGCTTTACATCCAGGGACAGAGATTACGTTTTCCTTTAAGTTTTAGTGTTTTGGATTAAAAAGCACATATTTGGATGGCAGGGTAAAAAAGGTTTTGCCTCTTCTAGCCTTCTGTTGAACATCTACTATTGTTGAAGCAGTTTTTTTTGCTTGTTCAGCGCTCCCTTGGAGTGAAGAACAACATAGGTAATAGTGTGAGTAACCAAACTTGCTTTGTTGGGGACTGCGCAGACTTGGAAGTGTTAGAGTATGAGCCCTTAAAGGGAGGTTCTCTCACTTGGCTAAGTGCTGCTCTCTGTCTCAGTAGAGTCTTTAAACTGTTATCACCTGAATAAATGCAGAAAGAACATAGAGAAATCCTTTGACAGGTGATGCAAAACACAGGCCAAGATGTTCAGAAGCAGTCTCCTCAAAGTGCTTTTTTTTTTTTTTTTTTTTTTTTTTTGCATCATCATCATGGCACTCTGGAAATGATGCTGATCTCCCAGAAAAGTTGCACGTTTTCCAGAAAAGAAGCCGCCTGTGTAACAGGTTTATGGTGGGGCTGAAAATTTCTCCTGCTTGTTTCCTGTTAATTTTCAAGCAGCAGGCTTCACAACATGAGAAATGTGCCAGTTAGAGCAGGGCTGGCAATTCTGGGTTTGCCCCATATTTGCTGCTAGTTTCTTGGCATCTGCTGCTTTCTAATTCAATGTCTTTGTTTTCCTATCAGTTATGGAGGAGTAAAAATACTTCACTGAGCACAGACACCTTATTTTTTCTGTCACCTGTGGGAAAAGTTGTGCCTTGCTCTTGTACGTTTGTCTCCTTCTCCTTGCCCTTTAGAAAAAAAGAAGTGGGGGGCAGTCATCAGACAGGAGAGAAGCCAGAGGTTGTATGGCAGAGACAATGTGGTGCTTAGTGGTTGTGGGGCATATTCTCTTGTCACAGACCGAGATGCGCTGTATCGTTATCTCCCACAATCTGAAACACAAGATCTTCTGTGTTGAAGCAGAAGAGACTTGAGTCATGTGTGGGGTAGAGCCAGTGTTTACTGAGGACTTGGTGATCCTTTGTGATGAGATACTTCCCAGCAGCAAGGCTTTATTAACATTTATGTAATTGCTCTGATAAATTTCCAGTGCTTGCATTAACTACAAGATGCAGAACCTGGAAAGACCTCTTATATCACCTAGTTTGTCTCTCTGAACCTTGCAGGTCTAATTGCTTTGCATTAAAAGCAGTGTTTCTACTGAGGCTTTATGAATCTTATCTGTTCTCAATTCTCTTTTTTTGTGCTTATTTTAACAGATTAAAGATGCTGTTGCCCTGTGTGAGCTCTTTAACTGGCTGGAAAAGGAGGTAGTGTATTAATTTTTTTTTTTTTTGATCTGGAGATTTTGTTGCTAAGTAAAATTCTTCATTAGCACAAACCTTTTGATATTTTTATAGTGCCTTTGCTAAGATGGGGGGAATATCAGTTTTTTTGTTTGTTTGATTTGGGGGATTTTGACTGTGCTTCTATCCAAGGCTGAGTTAATTTATTTGAAAACATATTCCCACTTATTTTGCACAGACCAAAGCCAGAGCAGCTGAGGAATGACCTGAACAGACTTAATGTAGGCTTAATCCTGTCTTGTGTTGGTTTAGTAGTGTACATCATGAAATAATGTCCAGTTTAGTGCAGTATTGCAGGAGTATTTTCAGGATAATCAGTGTTGTCCAGCAATATGGACAGATTTGGTTTTTATGAATGGAGACGTGCAGTCAGGCTTATGTGCAGTGAAAATGGGTAAGTCAAATTGCTCATGTTTGCTCTGGGTTAGGAGTGCATAGTGAAGCAAGTGTTACGTGGTACCTTACTAAGCTGTGTTCCTTCTGTGCTACTGAATGTCTGAACCCATTGACTTTACATATAAGGGTGCTTTGGTGACTTCCAGAAGGTGCCTTTTTACCTCTTTGAGTACCTCAAGAAATCTGCCTTGGGGGATATGAGACCTGTCTCTCTGGCTCCCACTTGCCTGTTGTCCAGTCCTGGGGAAGTCAGTCCAGCAGCCTGTGCCACGGGTTTTGATTTGCCAGATGCCTAAGATAAAATTCCATACCCCTGTTTCCCCCTACTCCTCCTCCAAGGGCTTCCATCTTTGGATAGAAGCAGATTTCAACTAATACCACAGACCGTTGAAATAGAACGGTTTAGTGTAGCGTGACTGCGTGAAGAGATGCTGCTGTGTAAGATGCTACTTGTGTGTGTGCCTTAGTGAAGTCGATACTGTAGTAACTGTTCCTCAAACAGGATTCAGCAACCCTGCCATGACCAGTTCTGCTTCCTGCTTCTCACACGCTCTGCACAATACCACTGAGTTTTGTTTGTCATCACTGGGGAATGAGGACAGAAAACCTGGAAAGAGGCCACTTCAAGAGTGGGTTTTATAATGCTTAAGCATTGGGCCTTCCTTGTGCATATAGCATTTCCTTTGCCTGTTGGCATGCTAATTCAGCCTGAATCTTTGTCCCCTAGGTTCCAAAGGGAACAGTGACAGAAATAATTGCTGCAGACAGAGCAGAGGAGTTTCGCAGGTAAGAAATAAATCCCATGTGAGGGAGTGGCATTCTGGGGGGCATTTCTGGGTGGGATTTTTATCCTTTGTTTTTATTTTACTCTTTAGAAATCCAGCTCACTGTCAGATGTATTTTACCTGAGGACAAACCATTACTCCAGGATTTTTTTGAACACTTGAAAGAGTTGAGGAAGAATTGGGTCCCTTGGGAGGTACAGGTCCCAGCCCATTGGATCCTACCTGCTTTCTTTTTGAGATAGCATTGAGGAGTGCTGTGGGTTAGGGCACCTGAATATGAGATAGTTGCTTTCTTACCATGGAGGAGTTAAATTTCCCCCTTCTCTGATGGATAGTGAGCATCATTTGTATTGAGATAGTCCATGTGTACCTCAATAGGTCCTCTAAAAATGCTTATAAGTAAATAAATAATATAGAAGAAACTTCTCGGGACATCTCTTCCCTGGGGAGTCTGGGTGGTGAACTTCCCATTGGTAAGGAGTGGATAGAGATAGAAAGCAGGTTTTCATGTGGTTGGGAAGATAGAGTTTGGATCTGCACAGTTCTCCCACCCAAATGTTTCTTTCCCAAATGGCTTTCAGGGCTAGGGGGAGGCTAAGGTGAAGTGAAATAGAGAATGAAGATAAAGTTGCAATATTTGCCAGGACTCCTCTCTTGTTTGATATGTGCTGGGGTGCCCCAGGTGGCTGATATGCTCCTCATTTATGCTGTAGTGATCACAATCTCTTTTTTCAGCCAACAGAAAGACTTTGTTGAATTGAGTTTTGCCACCATTTCAAGCACAGGTCCAAACGGAGCCATCATTCACTACAAGTAAGAGAAATACAGCTGCTCCTTTTGTCCTTCAGCGAGCACACCTGGAATGAGCTCTGTAGCTTCTCTGTGGAGTCATAGCAGAGTACTCCAGAGAGACATAATTGCTGTCAATTGCCATCTTGCTTTACTCCACAAGAGCTTCCACATTTACTAGATTAAAAAAAAAAAACTTGCTCTGCCAGCTGGAATGCATTTATTATGGTGCTGGTCTTGTTCTTTGTCCCTTGTGGCCACTGAGGGATCATCCATCCCAAGTGGTGTCTGACTCAGCTCAAAACAGTTAAGAGTGTAGGTAACATCTATGTTGGAACAGAGACTTAATCTCTGGCCCAACTCAGTCTAAAAGCTTTTGTTTGTGAAGAGCTTTTTTGTTTCCTTTGTTGCATCCACCGCCTGCTGACTGGCAGAGCTGGAGATGGGATTGACTTGGTCTCTCTGTGCTGTGGGGCAATTGCTAGTTCTGGAAATCGAGAGGGATGCCTGTCTGCTCAGGGGCATGAAGAAGGGCTGTTTTGGTGGAAGAAGGCTGGCAAGGCTGAGGGTAAAGTGCAGACGGCACTGAAATAAGTCCAGGAGCAGGTGTTGAGGGTTTTCCTAGAAGTAATAAAACTGTTTTCTGCAACTAAGTTTTATTTACTGTAGACAAATATGCTCTTCACTATGATCCCTAGCTCAGCATGTGTGGGATTTTCATCGCTGCTACAAGAAATGAAAGCTGACACATCCAAGCTTGCACTTAGTGTCGTTTTTGGACCACAGACTTGGGCTGGAGGCCTTAAAACTATGGAACAAATAACTCTGTGTTTAATTGAACAGGCCGGTTCCTGAGACCAACAGAACCCTGTCTGTGAATGAGATCTACCTCCTGGACTCAGGAGCGCAGTACAAGTGAGTGGGATAAATGGTGCTGAAAACACTGCATTTTCCGCTCCTAGCGACCACCCTGCAGTGTCAGTTCATAGTTGCTCTGGCAAGCACAGCAACATGTAGAGGCTGACTGAGCAGTTTTATGAGTACCATTTCACAGAGAGCCTGTCTATTGTGCCTCCTCTGAAAGGTGTTTGTGGAATTTTGAATATAGCTGTTGGAAGAAACCTGCATGGGGCTACTTAAGCATTGGGGAGGTCTGGATGGGTGGTTTAACTTTAACTGTGAGATCTCTGAACTAGAGGTGGCACCTTAGTGCTTAGTTATGAAATGAGTTGGTGGTTCTCATAGTCACATGGAACTGAATGGGCCCTTATTACTGGAGGTGGCAGAGTATGCAGAGGTGGATTTCTGCCTGGCAGATTTTGCAGTGAAAGCACTGGATGACTGATTCCTGGCAGCAGGCTTTGAGCTAGATTCAGGGCAGCAGGCAAGCCTTCTCTGGGGTAGGGAGCGGGATCTAAATGTGCTGTTCCTCTCTGAGTCCCCGCACTGGTGTTGCCGATAGCCATGCTCTGGCTGATGGGGTGTGTTTCTGTCCGTTCCAGCTCTATGAACTGGTGTATTGGTGTTAGAGCTGCAGGCCTGGCTGCGCTGGTTTAGCCTTGGGCTGTCTATGCAGCAACCTGTGCAGCTGAATAAGGGACCCACCCTGCCAGGGTGTCAATTTGACTGATTTTGAGGCCAAAGGAAGGTGGAGCAAAAGTGCAGGGAACAGCCCTGTCTTGTGGTATTCTCTCTCTAGAGAGACTCAGAGGCAGGATTTCTCATCCCAGTGGTCTCTTGGGTCTCAGGTATGTTTTGGGAAAGGCAACGTGTCTGTTTGCTCACTCAGCACTGTTTTGACAGCACCATTCAGTGGCCTCAATCTCTGTGGTTGTTTGTTATGGAGCTCCAACTCCACTGAAAATGAAAGTAGTGATGTTTTTAACCAGTGTAAGTAGATTAGGAATGGTTTGTTCAGAAAGATGCGGGGTGGGCCCAACTGCTTCTTTGAGAGGAGCTTTATCTTTAGAGCTATGCCTTTTTGTTATGTCAGTCAGGAAGAGCTTTGAAGAGGAGCCATGCAAACATCCTTTGATAAGATTTTTACAATGAGACCTTTTTATTCCCCCTCTGATGGCTTAATTAACAATTTCCTTAGTGTCACTATGAAAAGCAGCCCCTTGAATAACACATAAGCTGGACATCAATGGCATTTACCACAGCATTGTGACAGGGATGCTCAGCTTGTCACTGCTGAGAAGTTAAACCGCGAGTTCTTTGTGACTGTGGTGTGTGTGTGTATGCTGGAGAAAAGCGTAGGCACAGGAATGAATGTTTCAAAGGGAACTTACTATTTCAAGGCCCTCTGTGTTTTTGACACCAGTCTCAAAATGATATTTGTAGAAGAAACTTAGAGTCATTCTCTGATGTCTCGGACTAACCCCTATCCAAATGACAGACATTTTAGTGCAAGGCATCCTGAGGGTCACTAAACCCACTTATTTTCCAGTGTTGGCAGCCATCACTCGTGTGTGTGTGTGTATATACATGTATGTATATACATACATATTTTAAGCCGTTAAGAATCTTCTTTTAATGCAAGTAGACTAAACTTGACCTCCTCTGTCCTCTTCTCTATGGGTAGTGCCTGTTGCTAATCCTCAAACTAGCTTTGCTTTTACAAGCAGTCCAGATTCTAATTTGAGAAGAGCTGTGAGGTTCTTATGGCTGAAAGTTAACATTTTGAATTGTAAATCATTATGGTTATGTCTGGGACTTATGTGTTCAGGAATTTTTAGGATTGGGAACTGTTATATCATCAGCGTCCTATGTAGCGCAGAGCAGAGAACTTTACCCAATGCTTAGTTTGTTGTGGTGTGACTAGCTTTTCTGTGTTTTTTCACTTTGGTCTCTTCCCCCCCCCCCCCCCCCCCTTCCCCTCCCCCTCCCCCCACCATAATTTTGTGTCCTGCATCTTTGTTTGCCTTTGGAAGAGATGGCACAACAGATGTGACCAGGACAATGCATTTTGGCACACCATCAGCCTATGAAAAGGTAACTTTACATCTTGGTGTGTTTTGTGATCTAACCTTTGTTATTAGAGATACTTGAACAGTCACTGTGGTGCTTAAAAAATAATGACATGCCCTACTGCTGTATAGTCAGAGATCTATTGAGTATCATTTATTTACTAATAAAAGAAGTGACAGTATTTTTATAAAGACTATAAAAGAACTGTTGACTTCAGATTTCCAAAATAAAGCTAAGCGAATTAAAGAATTATACCTCTCTATCTTAAGATGCATACCTCTCACCTGGAAAGCGATACATCTTCTCCAAGAAATAATAAAACCAGCTGGCTGAAGATGCACATTTTTGGGTTGTGCAACATGGGAGTTAAGTTGACTTAATTTAGTATAAAACTCAGTGTTTAGTGCAAGGTTGTGGTAGTGGTTTGTGTCTAGCTTACTGTGCCAGTCTCAGACTGCTATTAGAACATCCATATTGGGAATTGAGCTATGTAATTTTGTTTACCTAAAATCACTTCTTTAATTAAAACTCATTTCATCATTAATTCACTCAGTGATGAAAAATATGCTGGAGGGTATACTCAGGAAGTAAAGTTACAGCCATGAAGAAAATCAGTCATCTGGGTCAAATGAATATCCTGTTGCTATGCCTGTAGTCTGAGTTCATGACACACACTCTATAATTAGCTAATAAAAATCCTTACAGTAATTTAAACTCTTTCTACTTTGCTTTGGCACTGCCGGTCATAGGAGAGCATGAACAAGTCTTGCAAGTTTCTGCACAATTTGCTGCAAAATGCAGCCTCGCTTTCCATTTCTGGGGAGGGCAGTGTTTTATCTCTCCTTGTTTACTCATGGCACGTATTGCCTTGACAGGAATGCTTCACATATGTCCTGAAGGGACATATAGCTGTGAGTGCGGCCATCTTCCCAAATGGAACCAAAGGTAAGTTGCTGGGATGGAGGTCTCAGTGTATTCTGACCACAGTGGTGACCTCTGAAGAACCATTAAGTGGTCTGAGAACAATGTTATGGTTGACAAGTCTGGATGTGTTAGGCAGACGTTGTAGCTCTCCATGTCTGTTTCTGTCACTTCGTTTTGGATTCTGGGTTCTCTTTTAGCAGCAACTGTTGCTGACACTTCTGAGGGAGGAACTGAAGGGTGTTCAAAGTGCTCCAGTTCTAGGATGGCAGCGACTTTTACCACCGAATTGCACTCCAACACATCTGTGGCCTTTTTGTGCTTTGAGGTTGTCTTTGTGCTTTACTTATGGCCCTATCAAAGGGAGAGGTTGCTTTCCAGCTTCTAAAGGACTGGCTATTTCTCTTCTAGTTAATATGCAATCTCTTTTATCGGCAAGCAGCATGGGAATATGACACACAAAGGAGCTGTTTTGATTCTGTGCGGGAGAAGCTGTGGTATGCATTCACCCAGGGTGAATTTGTTGCAGAGCTATTTTCTCCCTGGTCAGGGGAGAGTTGCCTTCAACTTGCATTCTGGGGTAGGTGAGGATAAAGCAGTTGAGTAGTGATATGAGAAACCCCAGCAGAAATTGTGCAGTGTCTGAAATTGCAGATATGGGCCCAGTGTTCACATGCAAACATAGAAATTCTTTGCATTCAGGTGGAAACAACCTGAAATGATTGTGCAACTCAGCATGAAGTCTGGCTGGTTAGTTCACCAAATGCAATTGCCAGGTCTTCCACTTTGAATTTACTTAGCGCAGCTACCTTTAAGAAAAGTGCTGAATTCTCTGTGGGCACGTAACCCCTAGATCCTTTTCTGAAAACCCTAGTGGAGTAAGCAGCAATTCAATGTTTGTGATGCAGGCCATCTTCTGAAGAGCCGTGTAACTGGAGAGGGAGAGGGATTCTCCAGTTGAGAATGAGTTTGAGTGTCAGACTTGCTAAGTATGGTAGCATCTCTCCTGTAACTTGTAACAAACCAATGACTTTATTTTTTTTTCATGTTCTCCAGGGTTGTGCCCTCAGTGTGATTTCCCCCCCCCCAGAAGCTCTGAGGGAGCCTGACTTGATCAAGTTCTCTCTCCACATCTGCCTCTTTCCCTTGACCTACAGGTCACCTTTTAGACTCCTTTGCCCGCTCTGCCTTGTGGGACTGTGGTTTGGATTACCTGCACGGGACAGGACATGGAGTTGGCTCTTTCCTAAACGTACATGAGGGTCCTTGTGGCATTAGCTACAAAACCTTTGCAGACGAGCCCCTGGAAGCTGGCATGATTGTCTCTGATGGTATTTGTGATTCTCTGGCTATTGGGGAAGGGAGCATGCTCTTAAGATGCAGAGGGAATAAATCTGACAGTGGTGGAAGAGGAGGGTGGGATCACAAGCCCTGATACTGCTCCTCAGTTTTCCACTTTAATTGTCATTTAAGCTCTCTGGGGAAAGACCTTCTGATGTTAGGTCTTTTACTTCCTGTAAATCATCTCTGCAGTCAGGTGCTGCAGGCCCACTCCCTGCTTTATACAGTGCAAACTGTAGGAGAGCTTTGCTGCTGACCAGCTTGGCTCTGCCATGCAGCCTCCTATTCTGCAGTGGAAGAGCTGGCTACAGTTCAAGATGGACACTAGGCTTTCAGGAGCTAATCCTGTCTTTGCTATGGGCTATTTGAGGCAGCTGTTAAACATCTACATGCCTTATTTCTCCAGCAGTACATTAACTATCTAGTGGGGCTTGCTGAGAGACTTAGATTCCTTCAGGGCTGCAAAGTTCTTCCAGTGAGAAAATCTAAACCTAGGAAAGCACCCTCTAAAATAACTGTTTTGGGGGACCTTCCTGTCATAAAGAGATTAATTTTTTTCTGAGGTGTTTTTTTTGGTACTGTGAACACAGGTACTGTCCTCTCCCTTGACTTAGAAGGAGGATCTGTGAGCTTGAGGGCTGTCTGTCTGGTTTCTCCTCTCCCATTGAGGACTTCTGCTGTCACCTTGCTTGGGGCTTTTATGCAGATTAAGTAGAGTCAGAAATTTGTTTGCCTCTCTGGATGCCTTATGTCAAGATTGTTTAGCAACCTCAGTGGACTAAAACCTTGGAGAGGAGGTTTGTCCGTAGGGAATAAATATTTACACAGTGTATCTGTGTGGCTTAGCTGACTAATATCTGTTTCTGCAGAGCCTGGGTATTATGAAGATGGGTCCTTTGGGATCCGAATAGAAAATGTTGTCCTTGTGATCCCTGCTGAAACCAAGGTGAATGACCTGCTCAAGTTGCACTTTTCTCCATGTGTCAGTGGCTGTAAAACTTAAAGTACTGGAACTTGAGATGGGACCATGCTGCAGACAGTTAAATGCTACTTATGAGTATTGCTCTCCAAAACCCTGCCATGGTGAAGACTGATTCTAAGTCTCCCCTGTTAACAGAGACATTGAAGACAGTTCTGCTTCTGCAGTGTTTCCATAGGTTGAAATCTGTATGTGAGAGTTGTTTTAAAAAGCTTTCTCTCAGGATATCAAAGACCAGAATCATCTTTAATGTAGCACTGGAGCACTGCTGTAGAGTATCTTCTCAAGTGGGGTTTTACTTCTCTGAGAGCCCCTAGTGGCAGTAGAACCAACACCAAAGTCAGATTTTGACATGCTAAATGCAAATCTGGCTGGGTTATGCTTTTAGAAATGTAAAACTGGAAATGACCATATGGTCATCAAGCCCAGTCCCTTCAGGTTGTGACGTGGGAAATGGCCTTTTAAAAATGACTACTAAGGGAAATGACTATGGTTTATATTACCTGAAGTATCCAGAAAAAAAGAATTGTAAGTTGTTACTTTCTGATCTGAATGTTACAAGAGTTATTCTTTAATTGCCTGTGACGTGAAGAACTGAAAAGTAAGTATGATCTGGCAAGGGTGGTTTCTAAGAACTAATGACCTCTTTTGCCTTTCTGCTGCAGTATAATTTCAAAAACAGAGGGAGCCTGACTTTTGAACCCTTAACCCTGGTTCCAATCCAGACAAAAATGATTGATGTAAACTTGCTGACACAAGAAGAGGTAAGAGAAACAGTAGGTTTGCATTGCCTTCTTTAAATAAAGCAGAATGAGCTGGTTCTAGGTATGACAACCACTGGCCTCTGTTCCAGTTTGTAAATTCAGAGAGCAACCCTGAGTACTCTAACTTAATTTTAAGTTTGGCCCAGTTTTGATTAGAGGGTGGTCTGGGCAACCTCCAGAGGTCCCTCTCAATCTAAATTATTCTGTGATAAAGCCTGTGGGGCCACTCCAATGATGTAGCTTTGATAGTTCCTTTGATATCATATTTGATGTTCTCTCTTCTCTCTTTCTACCCTGCCTTTATTTGCTCCTGTTAGGCTATCATTCTCCCCAGAAACTCATACTAATGACTGTCCCCTGTTGCTGTCACTATCTTCTTGTGACCAATCCTATTCAGTCATGCTGTGCTCTGCAGGACATACGGCCTGTGAGCAGATACCAGTGATATTTGCTTAGCTGCATTAATTGCCTGGGTAGCTTCATTCCCTAACCTTCTGTTTGGGTCTCCCACTACCCTGGCACATGGATCCTGTTCTTCTAGCACACTCTTTGCTCTGCCTTAACCCATGATGATCTCTGAATGATGATCCTATTTGCATTTCCTTTTCTGAAGAGTACTGTGAGGAATACTAAGGTCTACCTTAAGCTTACCTGTTTGGATCAGTAGGGCAACTTGTGTCTCAGGGCTGTATTGTTCGGAGTTACAAATCTGCAAAGCTATTTACTAGACCATTGCAAGGTAGTTATTCTGGCTTGCTGGAGGCAGTGATTTGCAAAGACTTAATATACTTCAGTCTCACTGAACCCTAACTCCTCTGAAAACCTAGGGCTAATTGCTTCAGTTCCCACCCCATTAAATTTATAAGTTGTTTCTATAGATCAGAAGTCTGCCTCTTTGAGGCAAGAGCTTATTGCAAGAGGCAAACAGCCCAATTGCAGAGAGGTTAATGACATATGAATGTCTTTTGCTGTTCGTGAGAGCCAAATACTTTACTGTGTCTGTAACTTTTAAGGGTACCAACTCTTCTAATTTATACTGAATATTGTGCCCTTCCCTTTCTCTAGTGTAACTGGGTGAATGACTACCATCAGAAATGCAGGGAAGTAATTGGAGCAGAACTGGAGAGGCAAGGCCGACACGAAGCTCTTCAGTGGCTGGTTCGGGAGACAGAGCCCCTCAAAGTTCAGTAGCGTCGTGGTCATCTCCAGTGGAACATCAGGGCCGCGTGGTGTCATAATGATCTCAGTACCACTGGGAGAACATTCTTCGATAAACTTTTGGAAATCAGGAGAGAGATTTCATTTAGTGTCTCTTCCATCCCTGTATGGATGTAACGAGGGTTCCTGTCTGAATGCTTTTTTTGAGGGGGAGGGGGAAGGGAAATAGAAAACAAACAAAATAAAGAAGCATGTTGCCTTCGAAACGGGTGTCTTATTGAAATAATGACTTTAAGAGACAATACTGGAATATTTTATACTGTATGATTTTTTTCACTGTGAAAACTCAGTATTTTTACATACTTGGGTTCCAGTTGCTGATATGCTACCCACACAGCAGAGCTGATCACTGAATAAAAGTTTCCAACCCCTTATTTGCTCCATCTGCCTTCTTTTGCAGTCAGTGATGTGTTGTGTTAGCCAGCCTGAAGAAAGACATAGTAAATGCACAGGATATGTATGCATCCATCCAGCAAGAAATATGCATAGAACTGCCCTGTGCTTGGAATTGGGCAGGTGTTATGAAAAGGCCTCATGCGAGCAGTGGATTCTGCCTAGGCTTTGTGATAGGTCATGGAAGGGCTGTAGTGACACTCAGCAGAAGGTTGTGCATGCAGAGCATCCAGGCTAGTACTTCTGTCTTTTGTAGTAACTCACTGAATACCTGCATAGCTCTTAGCAGTACAGGATCAGTGGGCAATATCATGGAATTACAGTTTTTCTTGGACACAGGGCAAGTGGGAAGTAAAAAATACTGTGTACAATGGACAAAAGGTCATTGTGCGGCTTTGGTTCAAGATGAGTCTACCTTTCATCACCAGGGACATGCTGGACTGCTAGACAGTGCATGCAGACATCTAGTGGTTAAGCAAACTACTACAAGTTTAACACGTACGCTAGAGTCTTCCACCCTTTTTCACCCAGGAAGGGTGAAGTCTTGTGGTCTGCTTTCTTCTGAAAAGTCACTGTGTGCAGACAAATCCGAGCATTGCCCATAACGCTAAATGATTAGTGTAAGAATATATTCACTGAAAGAAGCACCCATTTTTACACTTATACTAGAAGCATTTAATCAAACTATAGCTCAGTTTTAAATCTAAAAGGAGCAATCACGTCACAGCCACTCAGCTGCCTCATCTTTTAAAGCAATGCCCTGTGCAAATGGAAATTTTCATGATTTCTTTCTTTCTTTCTAAGAAATTCTAAGAGGGAAATATTAATCTCTGTTAAATGTCATGATGTTAATATTTCCCTTGAGTTTTGGAAAGTGGAGATAGTATGGAAGTAAACAGGCATGATTTGGGAAGAGAAACTTCCCAGCAAATTAAGTTGCCTGGCCTTCTAGTCATATTGTCCAAGGAAGTGAAAAAATGAAAGTGCAATCAGCGCTTTAGAAGTTCACTTTCACACTCCTAGAATATGCATTTAAATATTCAAGTGGTTTTCTGCTATTTCTTGCAAGTATTGTTTTTCATCTCAGTTGTGTCTATGGGAAATTAGGGTCACATACCAACCAATCCATGGTCTGTCATGGGTATGTGCCATCTGCTAAAAAGGAACATGGAAAAGCATTTCTTCTAAAGATGCAGGTTGCCTCTCTAGGTACTGCCTGTGCTACAGGATCAAAGAACAGGCGGGGGATTTCTGAACAGGTTGTACAGCGACAAAATGGGAATTTTTCAGCAAAATCAACTTGCATGCAGCGAGGCTGAGTGATCAGGGAGTTACCAGTTGAGTGCCTGAAACCACGAGAGCCTCATCAGGCTGTATTAAGCTGACAGTTGTGTAGATTTCTAAGACAAGAAAGCAGCTATTTTCCAGGATGATCATGGAAGTTTAAGCAGACAACTCTGCTGGTCAGTGTAGGCCCACGGGCCCTGTACTGCTGACAAGTGGGTGTCCAGAGCATAATGACTGCAGGTGTTCCCAAGGATGACATCCTGGATGTCCTAGCAAAGTCCCCACCTGGCCAGGTTTCTTCTCACACAAGGACAAATGCTTCAGGTTTCCAATGGAAATTAAAGCTGGCTTTTTTTTTCTTCCAGATTTTTGATTTATTCCTTCAGTGTCTGCTCTCTCTGGATGGTCTCTCCCATCCCCTCTCCTGAAAGAAGGAAAAAATAAGGAAGAGAGGAGCACGGAAAAAGTCAATGGTAGGCAAATTTCTGTCAGGATTGGGCTTTATTTTAAATTAAAGGTGCTATTCTCAGAAGTGACCGTAGAATAAGTGGTTCATGGGAAAGATGTCATTTTATTTGAATATTGGGGGTTGTTCTGATGTTTTTTTCTTCTTATGAAAGCTGTTTTGTTTTTTTTTTTTTGGTGTGGGAAGAGGCATTTTTAATAGGAAAATGCTTAGTGGTGTGTCTTAACACTTTCAGTTGATGCTACAAGGCAGATTTCTGCTCTTTATATAGCCAAAGGTGGTTGCTGGAATAAGCCTGTCCAGTTATATCACTTCATTCAGCCCAGGTTGCTCGGGGGTAATTGTACTTCACCACCACCACCACCACCACGTACCTCAATTTCTGCCCATTGGGCCAGAACCTCAGCAGATACAACCTGTACCCAGTGTCAGTGTGGCTGCCCTGATTTATGTTGCCAGAGCATTTCACTCGCTGTCTCCTGCCCAGCTCCGTTTGGTAGCATTTGTCCTAGAAATCTCCAGCTCTGCTGTTACTGCGTTTGGGGGCTATAAAGTTCTTTGTTTTTCTTGGAATAAAAATGTTACAGCAGGAGACAGACCCTATTTTTCAGTGAGGAAAATCCACATCAACTTCACCATTCCATCACGAATCACGACATGTGCATTGGCAATGTGCCTGTTGGTGTACAAGGCTTTTGAGACAAATAGACTATTTCTCCTTGAGTAGAAGGATTCATATTCATTTATCACAAGCAACAAATGCTCACTCCCTCCATAACCTGGGTGATTGGTTGGCTCCTCTGTAGTCACCCGTCCTTCCTCAGTCTATGGGTATTACCTGAAGTGTGCTTGGCATCAGTAAAATCCAGTTGTTTTTTAACTTTAATGGCTCATAACTCACCTGTAATGGAAATTCCACTATTTGTTCGAATGACCGTTAAACCCATCACTTCCCGCAGCAACTATTGGAGAAAGTTTTGATTTAACTCAGCAGGTCTTAGAAAAGAAAAAGAAAGCTTCTGAGAACACCATTGTTTAGGACCTCCTTGGCAAACTCATCAAAATCGGTTGGACATTTAAGCTGCCAACAGTAAATTAGTGCCCTGTAACAATCGGAGGCCAGGTGTGTTGTGAAGCATGGACACTTATTCCTGTGGTTTCCTCAGGGGACAGCGATAGTTCGAATCAGGCAGTTGGAGCAGCCAAATACTGAAGCTCTCCTGGGAACCAGCTTGGAAGAAATAACACCTTTTCTCCTTTGCAAGCAACTTCTTCTCTCTCTGTTGTGTGGGGCCTGTGGAGGACTGTCATCTGGGCAGTGCATGGCTGAGGACAGTGTGGAGCAAGCCTGCATCTGGGAAAATGTTGATGAGGAGTTAAATGAGGCTACTCATCCATTCAGACTGCTGCCTAAAGCGCATCAATGTGTTTGCAGCTGGTGCCTGGAGGGGGACTGTCTTTGTTTCACACCAGCTCCTTTTAGCACTCAGTGGGGGTGAATAGACTTCTGGTGCTATGGATTTTGCCATTTATTCATGCTTCCCTGTAGCAATTCACCTAATTCAGAGTCCTAGGTCTACTCCCTGCTCCCTTTTCCTGCCCGGTGGGGAGTAATCTGCCTTGAGCTGTTCTGTTCAAACAGGGGCAGTAGGACTCCTTCCTGTGGGGCAGCAGAAGGGGAGAGATCATTTCCTTAAGTCTGTTTTTTTAGGGGAGAAAGTGCAGGCCTGGGCCCTTGGCTGTGCTGTCTGGAGGTCAGGAGTTAAATAAGTTGCCTCGTGTCACTGCCCTCAGCTTGTTTTACCTGATTAGGACAGAACTCCCTATGGCTTTGGCTGTAATAAGAAAAAAAATGAAACAATAGCCTCTGGAGGGTAGAAATATGAACTAGGTTAGTGCTTAATTAAGTTACCTATTAACAGTTGTGTGGCAGCCTGGAAGAATTTTAATGTACCAATTAAAGCAAGGAGCTATCTTCTTGGCTTTCCACCACCTCTGGGGACACTGTCAAGAATGGGAAGCTTCTCAGATCAAGTGCTGTTTATTTTGCTCTTTCCAGCTTGTTAAAAATTTTTCTAAATTTGGGATGTGGCAGATGCCCGCACACATGTTTACTTCCGTGCTGCAGTGGAGCAATGGTTGTCTGATGAAGGTTAGCATCGAAAAGAAATGGGAATGTAATGCCATTCTGACCCCATAAAAGGCCTCCTATTTCCTATAGTTTCTCTGTGTTGCTCCCTGAGAAGGAAAGGGTTTGATGGCTTCATATTTGATAGTTTGATGGTTTCATATTATTACTGAGATAACCTGGAAAGTGGTCAGAAGTTCACATCAGGCCATTTGAGACAGCAAGATGTAAAACATGGAATGAAAGACAATTGAAGGTTTTAGAAAGTGGGCACAGAAAAATGGTAATGACAGTAGTCTAAACTGATCTAACAAGCCAGCGCCTGGGTGAACATGGCACCCTGTATCTCCTGATTTCAACCCAGTGCCTGATCACAAGGCAAATATTGCTACCAGGTGTAACTCTGGAAGTTATCCTGACTGCAGATAGGCAGGAAACATACAGGGGCCAGCAGAGAGCAGCCTAAATCATAAGAGAGGATCAAGAGAAAAACTACTTTTTAAAAAATTAATACATTGTTTTTGTTTTAATAGCCTGAGGGCTGGTGAAGGCTGAAGAGGAGTTTTGGTTTCTCAGCTGTGGGGCTGCCCTGCGTGGCTGTGGTGCGATGCACGGTCCTCGGAGCCTCCGGCCTCAGCACCGCTCATTGCTGGCTCTTGTGGAGTGTGGGCTCCTGGGGCACCTCGCTGCCTTGCTCCTGCTAGTCACCATCTGCCAAGCCATTTCCTCCCTTGGAGTGGTTTTCCCTTTGGAGACAATTTGTACACCAGGTGATATGAGAAGGGATGATGTTTGATGGCATTTGAAAAAAAAATCAAATCCTTTGTCCATTTTTCATGTACCTGTCAGTGACTTGCTTTGGTGTCCCTGGAGCCTCTAGCTCTCAGCAACTGATGACAGTTCCCCTCCTGTGTGTGCATTTAGCTCTGAGCCCTTACAGCAGTCACTGGGGCAGTTTATATGGACCAGCAGCTAAGTGAGCACAAAGTCCTGTCCCCCTTTGAGTGCAAGTGACTTGTGCTTAAAAAGGAGCTTGGAGCAGTTGTGAGAACATCTCTACTCATATCTGAACAGGCAGCTTGGCTAAGTACAAAGTTGAGGAAAGTGTCCTCTTCTCCTTGTATGCTATTAATATTTAGGCCTGGTCTTGAATTATTCATTTCTTTGGGGTGTGCTTTTATCATCTCAATGCTACAAGACTAGTTTATGCACATTCCCCGGGCACTCAGAAAACAACTTTTCATAAATGTCCTGGTGCGTGCTGCTGGGCAAGTGGGGATGGCAGCATGAAAGCAGGTCCTTCTAAGGGGTTTGGGGCAGGAGGCCAAGTCTGTCCCCTGCATGTTGGCAGCCTCTATGCCTCCCGACAACACCCCCCATCAGGGCATGATGGCAGCAATGGGGGTTTTTACAGGCAGGTGAGCAGAAAGTTTGGGCTGTTCTTGTTCTCCTTGAAGCACTTGCAGAGAGGGGCTGACTAAAGTGGGGCAGGAATGGGTTTCTGATGCATGAAGAGGACTAGCAGTCTTATTGCTACCTCCAAGTAAGGTCAGGGCTTATCTCATTGGTCACATTCAGTTTTCTAACCTAGCATGCAAGATGCAGTATCCCGGTGAGATGTGCTGTCCTCTGGGCCACTTGCCCCCAACAGTGTCCAGCTCTGTCACAACTGCACAGTCCCACAGTGCAGCACTGGCTCGTTCCCAGCGCTAACAACATTTGCTGAGGCTGGATGGAGAACGATGTCAGCCCAGGGTGTAACCGCCTCTCCTTCCCAGTGCCAGTGCTCCGTGTGAGCTCACGCAAGGTGGAGGAGGTCAAGAAACTTTGCTCCACTTCCTCTTCAACAGTTTAGAGGTGAGGAGGTGATTTCAGGAGCAATCTGATTTTTAAAACGCCAAGCACTGCGCTGTGCTGTTTCTCTCCTGGTTGCTCTCTTGCACTGCTGTGTGAACCAGGCTATTTCCCTATTAGCTGGGCATATACTCAGTGGATTGTGCCAGTCTGACACAATAGCAGAGGCTGCAAGTGGGTCTGGCCATCTCCTGCCATCAGAGCTACATATGGGCCTCAGGATGGTGATGTGTTGGTGATGGCTGATAGAGCAGGGAGCCTTCTCTGAGTACCAATCAGACCAGCACCTATGCAGGGATGGATGGTCCTTCAGAAACTCATCATTAGGTAATTACCTAATTATAAGATTTATTAGGTAAATGATACAATTGCCTAATGTAGAAGTCAGAAGTCATATATGCATACAGTACATTTGGCACAGATGTTTTTTCCAGCAACCCCCAACACTTGCTAGCCCCATACTGATGTGGTGGCTAAGTGTTAATTCAGGGTAAAGAACAGCACTTGTTGCTTCAACAACATTTCCTATAGGTTTTCTTAGAGGTCTCCAGTTAGGGAATAGTGACTCCACCATGCTACAGTGACTGGAGGGATGGAGTGAGAGAGCTCCCACTCCACACACCTCTGGTGAGATCTCAGCTGCAGGTGGTTTGGCTAAGAGGACCAAATGTTATTTTAAAATGGTGGAGACTGCAGGCTCAGAGCACATGGTCTTTTCTCTCCTTTCATGTTTCAGCTCAGGACCTCACACAGAATCTTTGCTATGTTGGTCACAAATTACCACCTCTTGTGCAAATGTGTTTTATCTGATGAGGGGCCGCACAAAAACAACTCTGAGAATGGGGACTTCACTAAATTCCACTCTGCAAAGACAACACTGCTGAATTTGTTTAAATGATGCAAACTGAATATAGGAAAATTGTTTTTTCTAGGGTTGGGGTAGGAAGAATGAGAAAATCCCACAGGCATGACTCATCTTTGACCTGCATTTAAAAAGGTGGCCAGGCCACTGCAACTCTGCAGGCCTCTTCGTCTTTCTGACCCAGATGCCCCAGAACCCATAGCAGGCACCAGGCAAACACGACATCTCGTGGGTGTTAATGAGTTGGTCTGTGCCTGAACCATGCAGGGAGGACCTTCACTAAACCTACTGCTTAGCCACCCCCCTGGAGCTGGCTACACCTGCTCCACGGGGCTCTGCATTCGCAAGCTGAATAGCATTGCTGCAGCAAAAACCCCAGACCAGCTGCATATGCTTCCATTAACGTTGGCACAGCCAGCTCATTTGTCTGAGTTGTGGACAAATCAAAGTAATCTGTAATTAAATACTCAGAATTATTGACATCTGCACTATAAATATCTGACTTGTTAATAGCATGTCTTCCTGTTAAATCACACAGCCTGACAGTCATTTTGCTAAAATAAGGATAATCAAATTGCATATTTTTGAGCACAGCTTGATCAAGTCAGAGTCTGGGAAGAATTCTTTTTTATTTGCCCAAATATTCTTTTTATTTAATTAAATAAAGCCAACAATAAAATTGTCATTCCATTTTTCCCTTCAGAAGCCTGAACTATTTTAAGAAGCATATGAGCACTATACTGCAGCAATCACTGTGATTTCAGAGTTGGTCAAAGCAAGGGATGGAAAGGAAATCTTCATTTTCTGTCTTTTGAAAATATTTGATAGGATAATTCTTTTTCTGTCAGTTTTGAACTGGGATGAGAAGATAAAGCCATGAGAAGTTTTGTAAGTAACCAAACACCTGTAAAAATTATTGTGCTGAAAAAAGTGACATGAATCAAAACATTTCATTTTCACTGTTTCAGAAAATGTTGTGTAAATACTGACATTTCCAGCTGAATTTAGTTGGTAGGATTAGTTTTTAAAGCAAAAAAAAAGTTTTTATTTAGAAGTTGGGAATTTTCCATTTAGAAATTGTCAAACAAGGGCATTCGGAGCATTTTTGAAGCAGCATTAAAGTACTCTTTTGATATGAAACTGATCAAACCTTGCTCTGTCCTACATACAGATTGAATGTCAAAGAAATGGAATTTCTCAGTTAAGAAAACTAAAGCAAACTGAAAAATTTTGCTGAAAAATTCCTGACTCAGTAGTTGTACAACTCCTGAGAAACAAAAGTAGCAGCTAAGACATATGAAACTGTGTGTTCATCCTACCGAACGAAGCCACTGGAGCTACCACCCTATGTTTGCTTTCCAGTCAATGGAGAAATCGGCAACCTCAGAAATGTTTGGCATACTTGTGATTTGAAGTGTCCTTCTTGATATTGATACTTATCAACAGGCATCAATATCTTTCGATCTTGACAGCTATCAGTCTCCAGACCGGTTTGGCTCTTGGTAGGCATCCAAGCCTACTAACATTGATCCCGGCCGATATCAAGGGGCATTGATGCCTATCAATTTCCATACCTACCAATAGGTATTGATATTGATAGGTATCGACCATTACCGATACCTATCGATAGGTATGGATATCAGTAAGGTTGGGTGTTATTGCCTTGTCATTCTCCACTGACTTCAGAGGCAGACAGGGCTGCTCTCTCAGTCATCTTGGGTACATCGTTAAAGCTAATTGAAGTAGATAAAGCCATGTTCAAGTGACTAGCCAAGACCTGAGTGGCATTAAAACCTCTCCTTCTCTTAGGGCAATACTTTCCACCTTGAACATTCACCAATCTTCCTTTGTGAGGAACATCGTGTTATCACTTCCTAAGTACTCACATCATTTAGAAAGTTCTCAACTATTTATATTTTAAAAATATTTCACATACAGGTTGATTCACTCAAACTCGTAGTCTCATTGTCCTTCATCAGATTTTGAACACAGCTGGATTAAAAATGCTGGTGTAACTGTGGGCTGACCCAGGCTTTGGCATCCACAAGCCAGCAGCACCATATGCCAGTTCTGATTAACTAGCAAACTGCATCCCCGCTCTGCTAACATAAGTTAGATATGAGAATACCTGTTTCTTCTAACCTCTCGTCTAGATTATGGCAAGGCAGTTTAAAAGGGCTTGCCACCTGGGGCAGAAACATCTGCTGATGTTACTGTCTTTGGGTGTTCTCACAGGGGGATGAGAACAAAGTCTCCACCTGGCAAAGCAAATAACCCTGGGCACTGATGCTTTTGCAGTTCTTTCCCTGAAGGCCGTGGGTAATCATACCTGCACACCTTGCAGTGCATGGGATGTTAGACATGTCTTGTAGTGTTAAGTGTTCCTCGCTACTTGCTAGTCAAATGGCATTGCGCTGCTTCTGCTGCAGAGCTGAGGTGACAGGAGACAGGTGCCTGTGCTGTGTTGCTTAAAAATACCCCCTTTTCAGGAGTATGCTGTTTAAAGAGGCCTTTTATTCTACATTCTACAGGCACAAAGTTAGCCGTTTCTGCAACACTCCACTGTGCAGTTGCCTTGCAGCCACCAGTGAGTCAATGACACAAATTCTTCCTGGGCAGGAAGCAATAGGTAAGGCAACCTTTATTTAGGGATAACCAGCCCCTTATGAAGCCTGGGCTGAAATGTAGCACCTCCTGGAACATACTGCCTTGAATGCACTCTTAATTGCAGTACTATGGGCAACCTGACTGAGAGATATACCCAGCTGCCTCGTCCTTCCTCACAAGGTCTCTCCTCCAAAAGCTGTATACCCATTTTATAGTAAAGTGTCAGCATAGCCACTTAGTAGGATTCAATGCTTAATTGCTAAGTATTGATAGACACTTTTTTTTTGTGCTACCTCTTGCTCCTGGAGCACTGATTGTGGTTTCTTATCGACTTCAGATTCTGAGAGCGACCCAAGCTGAGAGCGAAGGAGATGCTGCTAGTCAAGGAGGGGGTGCTGTGGGCCCCGGCCAAGTGGTGAGGAGAGGGGCACTGAACAGAAATTGTAACTGGCAGTAAATGCTTGCAACCAGAAATTAATGTTGATTTTAGCTGTCAACTCTCAATAAAAATAAACCTTGAATCCTACCAGCCCTAGTTATAAAGTCGTATGGACCTTGCATTAATCATTGCCTAAGTACACGGCACTCTCCGCTTCTGTCTCAGAGAGGACAGAGCAATGCCTGTCCAGCTCACTGAGCATGATGTGGATTGAAAGATGGAGATTATGTGAATCCGGCACTCTAGCAAGGGATGTTGGCACTGTCAAAATGTGGGCTGGCCCCAGGAAAGAGCCTTGCCCAGGGAGTAACCTCAGTCATATCAGTTTAGCCCCGTCCTGGGATGGAAGATGGGCTCCAAGGCAGGGCTCACCCTCCTTTGCCTGTACTCTTACTCCTGAGCTGTGTTAGCCATGTTAAGAAGAGCTGGCACATCTGTCTTTTCCCTTGCCAAAAGATAGACTTTTTCCTTCCTGTCCTGGAGCTCCACAATGCCCCATGAACACCCTTCAGTCCTTCAGAATCACGCTAGCTTCCTTTTCTGGTTTGAGGTTTTTTTTCTTTTAATATATTTTCTGTGCCTTCCAAGTTCTGCAAAGCTTATCCTGAGCTCCAAGCAGCATGTGGAGACAGCTAGGAGCAGATTTTCTCCCAGGGCACAAGGACTCTAGAGATGGGCCTTGTGAGCCTGAAGGTACGAAGTTATCACACAACAGGTATGATCATGTGCTGTTGTGCACGTGTGAGTCCACAGCTGATCTGGATAGGTGGGAAAGGTCTCCAAAACAGCAGGAGGCTTTTCTACAAGGGCAGAAGGCATGGCTAGGAGCACAGAGGAGACTCTTCAGGAGGTGTTCTGGCTCTGTTTATTCCCACCATTGGAGAGGAAAGCCCGTCTGACAGATCACGAAGGGAAAGTAGCTTTAAATTACATCAGGTTGTTCTTCTAGAATTGCCTTTTTTTTCCATAAGAATTTGTTTTAATGACCAAATGACAATATTCTGTGTATGTGGTGTTAGTCACTTGATCACAGGTCAGATAGTGTTCGTAAATCTGGGGCCCAGGACACCTACAGCAGGAGAAGAGGATGGGATCCCAAGTTAAGGTTAAAGAATTGTAAGAATCCAGAAAAAATCAGGAGAAGATACTCACTGGCACCAGAAAAGTAGCAGAAACAAAACTGACCTAATAGGTAATAACCCTGAACTAGAGCACATTCCCATTACCTTTTAAAGAACAAGGCAAGTGACCTGTAGGCTGCTAAGATCAAGCAGTTAAAACTGCATTTCATAATGATAGGGTTTTTAATACAAGCCAGCCCACCGTTAATAGCAGTCTGCCTGGCATTAAAAATTGTACTGCAGATGCATGATTTTGCCAGTTTTGAAACAACCATAAATGCAGTTTTAATCTGCTGTAGAGCTAGAAATAGTTGCTGTAAGGATGATATTGTTTTGCATTCAGTGTATTTATTGACATGAAAAAGTCAACAAGAATTAATTAAAAGTGATTAATTCAGGCCAGAAACATGCAAATGCAAATGCTAGATGGAAGCACAAAACCCATGTATTGCAAAACCGTGGTTTGGTTCCTTGGTTTCTGACAAACAGGAACAAAAACGAGCAATAGGGGAAAATCCTTGGATTCATCACCTCACAGCAAAATCTTTTGTGCACAAAGAGGGACAACACAGCTCCTTTACAGCATCCAGTTTGAAGTGAGGGTGCTGGTAGAAACCAGAGGATCCAGGACGGGTTTTGGGCTGGGTGACAGAAACCTGGTGAGGGGGAAACCTACAGGTGCGTTGGGCATGAGATACAGGCCAGGCAAATCAAAGTGATTTGGAGACTTCATGCGTGAGAGATCTGAAACAAATCCTGCCCAGAGAGAATGCAGAGGAGCGCCTCATACTAGCAAGACAGCATGATCTCTCCCTGCTCTGTGCATTGCGTATTGAATAAGATTCTCAGCTATCCATGACGTTTTTGCACCACTTGACAATGTGAAAGCACTTTTAAAAAAGAGGAAAAAGTCTAGGGAGAATAGCCTTTTTACGGACACCTCCTCATTTGTTGGAAAACGGTTAAAAGGACCTGTATGAGCTTTGCCCTGGTGAATGGGGCAGGGATCAGACACAAGCCCAGCACAACTTGCTCTTCAATGAGCTTCTGCCTCCCAGGCTCAGCAGGACTTTTGGGAAGATGACATTCAAAAACAATCATAAGGCACCTTCATCTTACTGGGGAGCCCCCCACAACACTGCAAGAAAGGATATGCTATAGTGATTAGTACACTGCTTTTGAGAACCAAGCATTGACTTATTCTGTAATATGTCCCATCTAGGAAAGACAAACTAGATCATTATGACCATGAAGAGTGTACAAAGAAATGAATGAAAAAAATGACTCTGAGATGTAGCACATTTTTATCCAGTTGCTGGTATAAACCCCCAAATCTATAATATTAAATCAGAGTGTCAAACAGATAACTTATGCTAATTTAATTACAGGCAGCATCCTGCCGCGCATGGATAAGGAGCAGAATTAATATGGTGCACCACTCACTAATTTTGCCTCCAGTGGGTGTGCCTAGGCTGGGATGTCCTCATGTGCCCATGGCCCTATTTGCTTCTCAGGCCAAGAGTATCCCCCCATGCTCCACCAAAGCTAGGTGGGGCCAGATTTCATACTTTTCAGTCGCAGACCTGGCATGCTCTGTGAATAAATGCCATCACTGGCACAACCTGGGAACCAGTTCGTCTGTCTGTGTCAGAGAATTAGGAGTCCTTGGCTGCCTTTGCTTCTAGTGTGGGGAGGAAGGGAGAGGTTTCTCAAACATCACTATAAGCAAGACTGGCTTCAGTTTTAATCTGAAGAAAGTAAAACAGGAATAAATTGCAGCACAGAGAACATTCTTAATGATCTTTTTGCAGGCAGAGAAAGCGCGAAGTACCAGCACACAGAACAGGCAACTCAAGGCTTTCTCTAAGACTACAGTAATGGCGTTTGCTGATAAGTAATAGGAAGAGCAAGACATTTGCTGGATGGTGCATGTGAGTTATTGCTATTAGGCTAAAAGAGGCATATGGAGTATGTGAGCTCCTTTGCAAAGAAAACTGATTGTCTGCAGAGGTGTCTGCATTCTGCAGGCAGTTTGAGGCACTTGGTCACAAGGCCAGCTGTACCCATTAGCTATTAACATACTGAAAATAATTATCATGCAGTAAATGCATCCAGTCCCACATGCGGTGGCAAGGCTGAGCCCTTAGTGAGTACGGGAGTCAGGGACACCACTGATGATTTTCAGACAGGATCTTTCTAGAATGTGTCAATGCTAAAACACAGACAGATCCATTCACATGATTAGTGTAAGAGTATATTAATATAACTCCATAGAGTTTGCTGAGCCACTGGGTTATAAAACAACACCTTGCTGCTTCTTAATAATTCTGGCAGAAAGCTAGCAGACTGCCCTCTGAAAGGATGTAACTGAAAAAATCTGAATTCTGCAAACATGAGGACTAAGAGGCGGATTTTTGTTCTTCCCTGAAAGCTGAGATTCTCAGATGATAACATGAGTCTTTACAGAAACCACCTACAGAAGAGAGCTGGAAAATGAAGCACCCAAACTGGGTATGAAATTGGCAATAGACAGGGTGTAGATCTCCACTTACTTTAGCTTTGTACTAAAAGGAAGAATGAAGCAAGTTAATAACTTCCTCACCTGAGCAATGTGTAATTTAAGACCCCCCCCACAGGGGCTGGAAGGACTACTCCCACCCCTTGAAATTTCTCCCTGGCTACGACATGCTCTTTCGTCATGATACTCTAAAGCGAACACACTCTACATTTGCCTCTGCAGCTGTATTGCAGAACATGACTTGGGGATGGCCTGAATAGGAAGGTCTCATAGATTGCTTTTTTTAAAGGCTCTGTAGGTAAAAAAGTAGACATGACCCTCTGCTAAATTACATCTGCTTTAAAGTACTGCATTGCTACTGCGATTGACAGCATCACACCTGGTTAAATGAGTGTGAAGGGGGGACTGTGACCAGCATCACACTATTTTCTATTTAGCAGAGCTCCTATATTCTCCCCTGAGCGCAGGGGTCCTAGAAATGCCTCCTCGTGTCTGAACAGCTTCCCCAAGATTTGGCAATTTGTTAAAGACAGTGAGTCAGCCGTATCTTGAATCTAGTGGTTTGGAGCACTTGAAATGTAAATTGTGGCTGGATTTCAGTTTCTAAGGGACATTTCATTATCTGGGAATACATCAGTGGGAACGTGCTGTAGGTGATTTGTGAGAAAGGTATTTAAAGCCCATTGATTGGGTACTAGTTGCTGAACTGCAGTGACCAGAAAATCACTTTTGCTCTCTCCTCTGTCTACTATACTAAGATGATTCATTCTTTCCTTGCTCTGCCTTTTCTCTCCAAAATGCTACCTGTGTTGGAGCTGGGATATGAGACTGAATACCTGCTATCCATACCAACATGGCAACTCTAGATTCATATGCTTTCCTTGAACCTGGGAAGGAATAGTAATTCATAAAACCTCTGGCTCTCCTGAAAAAAAGGTTATCTGGCAGCCTTAAAAATTTGAATGCAGCAAGTGCCTCATTTTGCCTCTAGGATGTGATCTGCTGACCCTGTGCATCAAGGTGGAGGACAGGGAGTGAGGCCCTCATGCTGCTTTGCAACCTGCAGTGCAGGCTCCACTGATGGAGACCTGGAGCTGAAGGAGCCTGATTTTAAGTATCCAGCCTGGTGTGACCCTGCCTGACCCAAAGAGCCATGTACTGCCGTGGGACCAGACCCAGCTCAGCCACTGACATAAAGCAGGATCTTCCCGGGATCTGGCTTGCTGCTGTGACTGAAGTACAAATGCAGCCTGGGAAGGGTATGAAGCCTGGCTGGGGGGCTGGAGAGCATCCAGTGGGGCAGAGGGCTGGCAAAAACATGCTAGGGCTATGAGCCGGAGGGCACAACTGCCTGCAGTCCTCCGAGACTGAGAAACCCCCTTGGGGCAGACCCATGATGAAACTCTGTATTCGGCCCTGCTGCTGGAGAGCAGAGGGTACTGCTGACCAGCCTAACCACGTGCGTCCTCTGCTTCACGAACAGCACCAGATCAAAGTGCCTGCAAAAAAGCAGAGTTGTATTAGGGTTTTGCTATAATCTGTATCCTTTGATCGGCTGCTCCTCTCTCCTGAAGATTTTCCTTTCCCGAGCTAGGATTTTTGGCTGAGCCTTGGTCTTTCCATAGTTATTTTTTTACTTCTGTCATCATTTCTGCATGTTGAGCAGACGGGAGAATATCTGGCTGTGAGACGCAGTTAGCGGAGCAGAGCTGGGGAGATCCTGATGAACACTGCAGGCAGTTAAATTTCCTGGTGAAGAAGGAGAACAGGAGCAGCTCTCACTGCTTCCCATCAGCAGAGGGACCCCTCGGACCAGTCATGAGGCTTCCCCAGCACAGCTCTGCTAGGGGAACTGGTGGCAAATGGGGGAGACCCCTAAAAGGGGGCTGGGGCTGCCAGCCCCACATTCAGGTCTTGACTGTGCTTCTTGAAAGCCCTTCTCTCCTCTGGCCTGGGCTTAAAACTAGTAAAGGAAGGATGGCACAGGCAAATAGAAAATAACAGGCTTGCTATGAAGAAGTCAGCTGAGCTGGTTTCATCTCTGTTCCTCTGGCCTAGCGCTAATGTATGTCTGTTAGGAAACTGCTGATAATCATGCAGAGATGCGTTGTGTCTGAGAGTGCTGCAGTGACCCAGCATAAATCACCAGCTCTTTCCAGTGGTAAGTTACAGTGGGAAAGAGTTATGCCTAAAGGAAAAAAAGATGGGGGGGGGGGGGGCGGGGGGAGAAAGGAGGAAGAGAATAACTATGACTTTCTGGTCTTCTGTGGTTTGCTTGACACTTTTTACTGCTGACAAGCATTTCAAGTTCTGAAAGTAGAGGAGCCTTGGAAATAAAGGCCTGTTGCTGCCAAGCTTGTTCTGTGATAGTTCTGTTCATGATCTTACAGGCACTAGGGTGCCAATGGGAAGTGATAACCTGTGTTTCTAGGTGAGAACAAGGGATTAGTCTCTTTTCTTGGGTGACCTTGTGTGCTTCTACATATGCTGATGGCTCGGTACTAAAGGTAGATTTACAAAAAAAAAAAAAAAAAAAAAAAAAAGTCCCATGGATTTTTCTTGACAGAGTCACAAGGAGGATATATTAGCAATAGGAGTAAAGTGGCGCAACCAAAAGGCGTCTGTTACATCCTAAGAAACCGCAGGGCTCCACAATGCTGAAAGCTGCAACTATTAATGTCACAGACAACCCGGCTGATTTGAAACCTTAGTGAAGTCGACTGTAGCATTTTTTTTTTTCACCATTAACAGGACTAAACTTTGGATTAGGTCCTTACAGAAATCAGTTTTCCTTAAAGCAAGTGCAGGTCTTGGCTGCTTTGAAAGAGAGCACAAACTCCCTGGTCTCGGCTCACTTGAACAGAATGGCCCATTGGAGGAGAGTTTGCTGAGAGTCTGCATTTGCTATGCAGCTCTATGGCTGCGTGCTCATGTTGGGCAAAGAGCTCCCCGGCTACCCATAGGAATTTTGTGATTGAAAATGCTACAGAAAGTTCTTGCCTTTCTGCTGTCCTTCAAAACCTAGCAGCTGGGGTGGGAGGACTTTTCAGGGCATTGATCAAGATTTTGTCAAGAAATCAGACACGCTTTTGTATTCTTTACTCCTTTCTTTTTGCAAATGATTTACTTTCTTTCATGATTACCAAATGTAGTGCTACGGGAGCATCTAAGAGGCACCAAATATGGGCTGACAGCCCTGCAGCAAGAAGTGTTACACCCAGCTGACGCGGAAGGTCAGGGCTCTGCCCCAGCTGCCTCACAGTTGTTGGTATTCCTCTTTGATACGCTAATCTTTCCTGCAAAGCCAACCATACGCCTTAGGTACAGCTGCATGACTAATCATGAAGTTATCGTTTATTTGGTGAGTTTCATGCCTCAGTGTGCTATTTGCCGGTCCATAACTATGCATTTTTTAAGGGACCAGATTGAAACAAGGTACCTTCAATCGACATTTCCTAACTGGGGGATCTGGCCCCTCCCCTTCCTCCTTCTCCCCAGCAGAGTACAAGCAGCACATGGGGGTGCATGTGAAGGGATGGGAACACAAGTCTCAAAAAGGTGAAGGGTCTCTCAGTGCAGCTGAATGGTAGGCTTTACCTGGGAGGAAACAGGATAAAACAGTAGGGGAAAGGCTGCTTTGCTTGATGGGGACCTGCCTGCCTTAGGGCAGTGGAGTCCCAGAGTCCTCTTTGAAGTCATGGTGGAAGCCACTGCACCAGGCCTTGCTGTGGGATGGCCCATGCCTAGAGAGCATCTAGGTTTCCCTGTCTGATGCTAGATAGTGCATGGCCACACTGTGCTGTATGTAAGCATTTCAAATCCTGGTGAAACGTCTAGGCCGTGATCTTTCAGGGTGCAGATCTTTAGGACATAGGTATCTCCAAGAAGTCCTGTAGTTGGAAAAAGGGAGGCACAGGCTCTATGTTCACGACTAGTGGTACAAATGCACCAAAACTGTGGTTGAATTCCCCATGCAGTTATTCTTGCTGGGTCTGGGCAGTTCTCTGTTGTTGGTCCCTCATGAGTCCTGGCATGCTGGGAGATTGTAGTTTAGACCAGAGGCCTCTCTCCTTTTACAAGCTGGTATATCATGAAGGGCACAACACTGCCAATTATTCTTTCATGGGTGCTAGTATGAATGATAGCTGTATCTAGAGCCAGACCTAATTCCAGCAACCCACATGGAAGTGAGAAGCTTCCATCTTGAAGATACTGCTTTAATTGCTGTGTATTGCATAATTCCAGTGGAAAGAACATTTTCAGTCCAGCTTCCTCCTGGTTTTTCACTTAATGTCTTTTTTGTTAGTATAAGTAAGCCCAGCCGCTTGAGGAGGATGGTGCCTGCAGTCCCTGGGGCTGATCCCTCTCTCTGCCCTGCACTCCAAGACGTGGTTTGATTTGTTGTCGTAACTTTCCCTCAGAATTTTACCTCAGAGAAAATTCAACCCATTGCGGGACTGGTTGCTATGACACTTGGTAGCTCACCATACCAGGAGCTGTTGGTGCAAGAACACCCTACGTTTTGCCTCGTGTTTGGTTAAAGATTTTTTGACAAGAACTCGACATGTTTGGCATGGATATGTATGATTTGGGCTTCACAAACTAGCAGAAATCTCTATTCGTCTGGTGGTGACTAAGGATAACTCCTGTGGGGCAGCCAAGTGGTCATTACGCCTTTTAGGCAAAAAGTTAAACATAAAGCTATGTTTTACTCAGCTCTTGCTTAATTCAGCAATAATATTTATCACTTGAATTTTGGTATAGTGATGAAGAATTGCTAGGTGACAATTTTATTTGGAAAGTCAGAGGAAACACTTCCAAAGAAACTGGTTGCCACGAAATGCGGAGAAAACTGGACTGGCTTTTTTGTCCGGTATATAAAGAGGTCAAAACTGGGCTTTTCCAGACAAGGCTGAAGGTATGTTTCTGCACTGCTCACTAACAGCTGGAGGTGGGTCAGTGGGTAGTTGGGCAGTTGTCCCCATGGAATATCTTCCCCTTGGTCCTGTTCCTCCAGGCCAAGAATTTCTGGCCTGTGTGACTGGTACTAGAGCTTCAGGTTGCGTCTCCTGCCCATGGGATGCCTGTGACTCCTGAAGTTGCCACCAGCTGAGTTGTATCTGGGAACAGCAATTTAAAGCATGTGAGTATTGGTCCTTGGCCCTAGTCCTGCCTTAGCTTCCTGCAGTGCTAACTGCTGTGCCTGGACTATGGAAAGCTGATCCATTCCTCCTGGAAGGCTTGTATGGGAGGAGCAAGGTGAGTGTGAGAAGTGGATGCACCCAGGAGCAGGTGAGATTACAGTGAGCACCCTTGCAGACCAGCAACCACCTCACTGTTGTCAGGTGCTTTGGGGGCCTTGCAGCTGAAGCAGTTTTTAGGAAAGACTGCATGAGAACAGCACCGTTGCTGTTTATATGACAGCAAGGATCTCCTTTCTTGTCTGAGAAGAGCCTGGAGAGAAAATTCTGACAGGAAAGTATTACCAAAGAGCACAGTGACTGGCATCAGCTCTCTGAGGGACAGAAGAGCCAGTTATGAAGAGCAGTAGAAGTGAAGGTGAGGAGGCTGCGTTTGATGCAGTGGGGAGGACAGAGCTGAAAGAGCTGGTTGTCCTGATGGCTCTTTGCAGCTGAATTTGTATATGAGTTTGGGGGAACCTTTCTTTTAGAAGCTGTCAGGAATTTACACCTGTGTTAAGCAAATAATCCCAGAGTGGATGGAGATAGTATGACTCTCCTTGACCAAGGCAGTAAAGGGCTATTAAAAGGGCACCAGATGTAGTACATCTTTGGAAACTTTCAGTCAACCTCCTTAATATTGCTGCAGTGACAGAAAAGGTAGCTAGCTCAAAGGAGGACCAGACTCTGGATGTCTGGTTCCAGGAGCACTTTCAAGGCAAAGCAAATGTTTCTTTTTTGCATTCTAGTTCAAGCTGTTGTCTAATCCTGTCTAGCCTCTGGTGTTTCCGAGGAAGGCAAGAAAGAATGAAGTGAAACCTCCCTGAAGACCCAAAACATTCAAGTAAACTGTGGTTTTGCTTGTCTTAAACAAGATTAGCAACCTTTAAAAAAACAACTCACAGAAGAACAGTGCTGGCTTATGGTCATTTCTATGACTTTATCCATATGGCCTTAGGCATGAAGTCTTCATTTTCAATGTTTTCTATTAAACACTAGCTCAATAGGGTTATCATGAGGTCACTGACATTATGTGAATCAGTTAGTTTCCCCAGCTGATGCTGCTATCTATTTTCGGCTTTGCCCTTTGGCTTGCCTTTGGCACTTGAACTATATTAAATACTAGCAATATGAATCAGTGTTCAGAGATGACAGTCTTAGAGCCACTGAGGCAAGCTGGAGATGTGCTGAATAAATAAGCAAAGCTACTAATGAGGCTGGATAATGCTGGGGGCTTGGGGGGAACTTTCTTGCAACGTGGTTGTGAGTGTCACAGTCATTTGAGAAGAAGAGGAAAAACACAATGCTACAGCAGAGATGAAATCTGGCTAGAGTATTTTAAAATAATTGAGTACCAGCTAAACTGGTGTTTAGATTTTCTTGCAATACAATTGGGTGTGTTCATTATTTATGGTAACATAGTTGGAGCTATAGTGGTATAAGTACGTGGGCAAAATGAGTTTTATAGGGAGAAGTAATAGCTTTTAGATGATCTGAGAAAAGCTATTGCCTCTCCCTAAAAAAACCTTTTTTTGTTATTTATAACATCCATGCAAAATAAATTGTTACCACATAATGTGCACATCTGGGGAGTGACCGTGCAGGTTGCAAGCAGATCATCTGCTTCTTTGGCTGCAGGAATTACTCATCGGAGCATTAGCAAGCAGGAGACTAATCTCCTCCAGGAAAGCAACTGAATTCCCTGTGCTAAACCATCAGTTATCAGCTGGTGACTTGTGGCAACCTGCTAACTGCAAAACTCACCAAGACCCAGAGTTACAGGGAACTGCTGCCTCTATGCTTCAGGTTTACAGGGAGAGCAAAAACAAAGGAGATGCAGAGCCCACAGACAGCATTAGCAACACACCATAGTGATCCTGACAGTCCTCGCCACTAGATCGTGCTGCTCATTTTTCTAGCTATGACAGTAAACAGCACCCTTTATATAGGGCAAACATTATCGACTCTCTTGACTTGCTATCGCAAACCGGCTCTGAGTGCATCACTCCATATCTGGCTGTCCAGCTTGTCTCTGCCTGTCCCCAGCCTCCCTCACTTTCGTGCTATCGTGCTGCAGGTCATGGCCAGAGGAGGAGGGTGAGTGGGAAGATTGTCCTTTTCCTGCCTGTGCTGTACCTGTCCTCTGCAGAAATTTTTAGCCTCTTGGACCCTTATCTAACGTCTTCCATAAAGATGCCTCTGTTTCCACTGTGGTGAATTTCAGTTCGAACTTGATGAAATTTTCAGAGATGTAGGGACTCTAAGATAAAGAAATTCTTTGTGGCTAAAAGGAGTCCTCAGATAGTGACAGGATGGTTGTGCTTGGGGTCCTTCGCTTGGCAGCACTGGTGGTCACGGTTTGGTTTGAGTGTCAATGTCCTTTCTTGCATGATGGCACCCGAGTAAGCCCGCAGCTGCTCCCACTGGCATTTGCTGCAGTGCAGTCACCAACATGAAGGAGGAACAATGTCACCATACAGAGCTCGGTCCTAACAGCTCAGTGACAGCCTTTGCTGACTGAAGGGACACTCAAACTCGGAAGTGAAGGGAAGAGGGAGAAAATGTGGTTTGTTAGAAATAACCGGAATGGTCTCTCAGATCAAAGAGTTTGGGATCTACTAGATTGCAGGACCAGTTCATTAGTTCTCTGTAGGAACTTCTCAGCACACTTTGATATTTTTGAATATCCTTTCCCTTTCCCCCCACCTTTTTAAGGGTCATTTTTGGGATTTGTAGGCCCTCCCTGCCCCCAAATTTGTGCAGTATTATCCCTTCTCTGAATCTTTTACTTTCATTTCGCAAAATTTGGCCCTGTAAAAGAGCGGTGTTTTTCATATGCTTTTAAGAAAGGATTGTTGAAATTCAGAAATGCCTCTTGAGGAAAGACCTACAGAGTTAAAAAAGAATCAAATCAAGCGTGTGTTATGGAAATGAGAAATAAGCCTCCTTTCCACCTCTCTTCTCCCCAGTTCTTTGTAGGGTTTGGGGAAGGAGATCCTTTCTGCTGGGTCAACACCAATAGGCAGTAAATTGTTTGGTGAATAGTGAGGCGAACTGATTGAAAAATCTCCCTGGCTGGCCAAGGGACCAAGATGTTCCCAGGGTGCCTGGTCCGGAGTCAGTGCTGCCCCCAGCAGGGGCAGAGCTTGAAGTGGGAGGAGATGACTGCAGTCCCCACATATTGCGAGGAGACAGAGGACGTGGTGTCTGGGGCAGGGTCCACGGTCCCTCGCAGTCCTGGTCTCATAGGGCCTGGCTAGATTTTGTCTGGCTGCCTCAGGAATGGCTGCCCTCAGGGAATATCGTCTTGCGTGGCCCAGCCAAATGAGGCAGAGCTACAGATCACTTTAATATCCTCAGTCACCTTATAGAGAAATCAATTAATTATGCCTCAACTCCAAAATCATTAGTCAGCAATCACAATGTTGTTGGATTATGGGGTTTAAGGGATTATTGTGCGCTATTACTCTGAGGTGTTAATATCTCCCTGGCTATGGAAATGGGTCAAGTCAGGAGGTGGTGGTGGTGGTGGTGCAGTAGCTGCACCCAGGACGGCTGGGAGTTGGGAGCATGACCCTTTCGTTTAGTCTCCAGAGCAGAACCGAAACGAAAACGTGCTCTTGTGTTAAAAATGCAACTCATTCCAAAAGCTTTTCACTTTGTCTCTCGAGGGGTCACTTAAAGCTTCACAGTCTTTCCTGCCACACTGGCAAAAAAAAAAAAGATCTTCATCTCCCCTTCCTTTGATTGAATAGGTTGTTATAAACAGGCAATGCAGCTCAAGCAAGGGAATCTAATACATTTTTCCCCCTAGCTGAGGTCCTTGTAAATGAGTCAATTAATTTGAACAAGTGCACCCTTGTACTTGAAAAAGTGCAAAGCTGGCACACAGCTAAAATTCTGCTGAAGTCTCAGTGTGATAGAGTGTATGGTCCCAGACGTGGGAACACATCTGCGTGCATGTACCTCCTATATAGGTGCTTGGACATCAGCTTGCAGGAACAATATGAAGCTGGCAGATCCCTTCCCCAGTTTAAGAGATTTCCTTGGCCTCTGTGAAAAAGATGCTTGTACCAGGCATTTAAATTTTTATGAAGTGCTTGCTTTATTATCTTAATAAATCCTTGTTTGGTTTGCAGAATGCGTTCCCGTTGATGTTAAGAGTTTATATGAAAATTAAAATGGCACTATATCTTCTTAATTAGACAAATGTATAGATAAAAAGGAACAAATGTTAGCTGGCAGTGGAATTTAGTTTTGCTGGGAGGGCTCTTTTTTTCTCTCCCAAGATGTTTGCAGAGGTTAATTCTGGTGCTGCAAGCATTCAAAGGGACAGCAGAGCTGTCCTTACAGCAGGGCATACTTGGGCACAGCCCACTCTTCTGTGTTGTGCATCTCAGCCTTGCTGAATTAATTACCTCCAAAAATAAGTTGCATAATTATCACCATATAAAAATTAAGCAGGTTTTATTTTTCATAGGTGAACAGCCAAAGCTGAGCCCATAATATCTTTGCTCTGGCATATCTGGCATATCTTTTAAGGTACAATAACTTACAGGCTTAATTGGTGAAAGATGATGGGAGAATATTGATTAATGAATTTTTTATTCAGACTGTCTTTTGGCTTTCAGAAGCAAGGAACTTCTCAGGTCATTATTTCTTACCTCTCCTAAAGACTGTAGCTGCAAATCAGGGGACCCATCTGGTGTGCTCTGCAAGACAGCTGCTTTCTTTTTATTTTTATTTTTTTGAACAGGCCAAGAAACAAATTTTAGCTGAATTTTGGGAATAGTTTTGTTCTACCTCAGAGCTGGCCGCAGAGTGGACCTCACACTGCATTTGCTCTCTTAGCTACACATGGCAAAAGAACTCCTGGTTCACATCATGAAGTGCAGCAGGAGGGATTATGGGGTTTTAAAGCAAACTCATGCAGCTGGTGGCTCTGAGGTCAAGGGTTTTTGTCATGACAGATCCATGTCATAGCCTGGGAAACAGCTGCTCTGCAGGAAGGTAGCCTGGCTATAGGTTTTACCCAGGGCTCCTCTGATCACACTCATCTTCCTTCTTGTGTTGAGGTGGGTGGAAGACTTGTCATGAAGCACTGGACTGGAGCTCTCCTACCAAAGTGTTTCAAGAGGTATTCTATTTTTTTCGTGATTGTGGCGTTGATGTCTGCAGCAGCTATGTATTTCTTTTCTTAAACAGGCTAGTGCACCTGAGAAAGTACCTGATTTGAATTTGCAAGGAAAATACCAGTTTCATAAACCTGCCCCACAGCATGACAAGTGAGACCTTGCAAAGCTGTCACTGCAGTGGTCGAAATAGGGGTGGAAAGCAGAGGAGGAAAAATCCAACAGAGGGTCTAAATGTCTCTTCTCAAGGCAGACTGGTTACTCTCTATATACTGTACAGGGTAAAACACTATTGCAAATGAACTGTGTTTAAAAGGTTTTTCATCTTGAGTTCTCATATTTCTTTCTAAGCTAGATATATATTAGGAAATTGGTGCTGCTTTTAGAGGGAACATGACAGACTTGAGAAGACTTTCACACGTACCAAACAGAAGCAAGAACATCAAAGCAAAATCCTGGGTTGGGGTGTTCTTCCATCAACGGGAAATCACAGTTGGTCACTTCAAAGCAGTGCCGGTATAGGAAGGGTGGGAGGACATCTGCATACTTTGCAGTGCCATGAGGTGTGCTGGTAAATCACCAGCCTTTGGAGAACAAGGACCAATTCCATGACTGTTTCTGATCTGTGGGCAGCTCTAATTAATCTGCTAGGGTCTTGGTGCCCCTTACTTTGCTGAGGAGCTCAATCACTGCCGAGCGCTGAGTGGGGGCTGGTTACTGGTGTGCGTCAGTACAGTATTGGTACAGGACATGCCACCAGGCTTGGGTGTGCACTTGGGTGATTGCATAAATGTACTAAAGGGAGTTTTGCAGGAGAACTGCCCAGTTCAAATTGTGAAGTGTCAGTCTATGACTGCTTGGGATGTGGGTTGCTTGGGGCTGGATAGGAACTGAACATATTTGCTGCCTGGGGCAATTGACCATCATCACCCCCGGGATAGGCAGGATGGGATCAGCAGGTTTCGTAGTCAGAACAGCTTTTATGAGGAGAATTTCTTTCCAAGCACACAGCATCATCATCATCATGTTGCAAGTGTATCTTCCAAATGCAGAAATCAATTCTGAATATTTTATGGCTTTAATTACACCACCCTGCGTGTGCTGCAGGGAAGGGGTTATTAGGCTGCCAGATGCTAATTTCCTTCCAGGATGAGTGTTTTTTTTTTTTTCCTGCTTTTCTTGCTTTGGATGGCAAAATATTGCATGCAGCAAAGTTCATGGCAGCTTTTAACTAGCAGTTAGGTTCAAAGCAAAAGCTTGGCAAAATGTCTCCCAGTCCTTTCCAATAAGACTTGATAGCTGAGCAGGCTCCATGACTAACTTATCAGCAGTGTATGGATTTCAAAGGGCAGGGAGAGAGTATTTATCAGAAAGTTGTTCATATTTGCTGGCAAATGTGTTTCTGCAGTTAGATCAAAAAGTTCTTGGAGTCAGTGGGTTTTGGTCTAATGCCCAGGATATGTGGCTGGAGTTCAAGAGCAGGTATTGCAGGCCAGGGGTGTTGCCTGGCTCTCCGATGTGTGACTCAAAGAAAGGAATCAAACTTACTGATGTGATATGCCAGCAGACTTGTTCTTACGGACCATAGGCAAAGCCTGGGTATTGGAGCTAAATGTGGAGTTTTGTTTCTAGTAGTGGTACAACAGAACTGTTATTACAGCTCTCATAGAAAGGATTTGGGCTATCTCGTCGTATTTTCTGTGCTCACCTGCACATTCTATGCAGGCAAAATATTTGGAAAGCCAGGTCTAAGGAAACAGCCAAGATGCTATGACCACAAATCCTTCAGGAATAGTTAGGCTTTTCTCATCTAAGCCATCTGTCTCCCTCTCCTCTGGTATCTCTTACAAGTATTGATCTTTCTAAGTAGTTTATGTTCATAGTCTGCACAATGACGATATAACAGATGCTATCTGCTCCAAGTAATGAGTTCAGATATTTTACTTCATATATGGATGCAAAAGACCACTGCTCTGAGGTTGTAAGGCCTCGGCCTATCCTCCTATCAGATCTCATAAACGAAATGGGATTGAGCTGACTTCTTCCTGGTGTCTTCCAGGGAAGTGGGGCTGGTGAATGAAGGAACGATAACATCTCTGCTGAGACCAAATTCCAGGTCCTAGATGGCCTGGGAGAGGCTATGCAAGCACTCATATTTGTTCTGAGATTTGCAGATGTTAGAATACATCCATACATCTTAGAGCAATCATGGCATCAGCCAGGTAATGGTACCTGCTCTTCCCCGACATGTGAGTGTTGGAGCTGCTCTGCTCCCTAAAGCAGCTTGTGCACTGGGCTGTCTAAAGGATCTCTGTCCTACCTGGGCAGAGGTTGCATTTCAGAGATGGTCTGCTTCAACCACATGTTGCAGCCAACTGAATTCAAAGGAACTGGGCATGTCTGGAAAATAGCTCTCCTCACTTGCATCACTTACCAATGATAGAAAGCACACAGTTTTCACTTATCTTCCTTGGGATTGGATTTATAGTCTGATGAAGTCAATGGCAGTCTCTTCTTTGAGTTAAGCAGGTTTTGGGTTAGTTTTTTTGTTCTCATCTAGTACGGTGAATGTATATTGCTTTCTCAAGGCAAGGAAAAATAATCCATGTTGCACCAAATTTTACTCTCTTACACACTCTGCATCCATTTTATGGCTCTGTTTCCTATAACAGTACCATCTTAGGAAGGCTATTTTAGTATGGTGAAGAGGAAATTGTTCTCTTTTCCAAATAACTTCCAAATATGACTTGCAATTGTGTTCTATGCTTCTCTTTTGGTGCAGCTGGTGACCTAATGCGTTTCAGCCCTTGTCTTTAGCAGATCTGGCTTTTCAAGACCTCTCTCCATTCCTTTGTGAGTATTCAATATGGATCAAGGAAATTACACTTTTCTTACATCCCCTTCTGTAGCAGGAATTTCTCCAAAGTGTGGGGTTCCTCTCCCTTTCCTTTAAACCTTGTGTGCTCATAGGCCTGTATGAACATTCAGAAATTCTGCATGTAAATCAGGAATTTCTCATTCGCCTCCTAAAATTCTCAGCTTTTTTCTTTTTCCATATGGTTTTTTCAGGAGTGCTTGACACTCCTGTGCAAATTTGCTGTGCATTTGGAAGGTGAGTCGAAAAGCTTTTAGTGAATAAATCTCTAACAACACCCAGTCTGGGGTTCACATCGTAGTTATAGTGTTTGTGGGGGAGAGATTACAAAGAGCTTTAGCATAAATCTGGGAAGTATATGAAGGAGTTTAAGCTAGTGACTTCTGCCTTTCTTTCACCTTACCTCCCCTGGGCTGGTGCCTTTCCTTGACGTCCATGTGTAAGCCCTGGCTATTATTTCTTACAGATAAGGAACCCAGGAAAAAGGCTGGTCGTTCCCAGAACCATGTAATTATTTCTTTTGAATGTAAAATAGGGGATTCTCTCTCCCTATAACTCTTCCCCTCTTCCCCTCTGTTCACCAGTCTCCTGTTGTGGAGCAGCAAGAGGGGAGGAACAGCTGGATTTGCATTGCTACAGCTTGTGTTTTCATACCTTGAACATTTTCCCACCCCAGCAGAAAAGATGTGCTCTGTTTATGTTTATCTTTAATTTCATCTCATTGTCTCTGCTTCTTTATATGATTTCATTGTGTCCCTTATACTTATCTTGGAGAAATTTAGAAAAGCATGGATAGGTAGGTGTGATGAGAAAGTGTGCTCCCATAGGTACGTTGCAGGTAGGAAAGAAATAATGACTGCAAGATACGTGAATGTTATTGCTATGGGGGTCAGAGTTAAGGTTAATTAAATGTCTTCATTGTACATTGTCTTCCCCTTAAGGTGTTTGAGATTCTCCTAAGTGAACCATTAACTCTGACTAGCCAGGATTTTTAATGAATATTTTTATTGATCGTGCTTGCAACAGGCTTTCTCTTAACTTACCTACATGCCCTCCACATGTATTTTGCCTTGAAATTATGTTTAAAATATTCCCAGTTCAGCATTACCAACTGGTGAATTTTTAATCAGACATGGCATTTAAATATTCCTACTTTTTAAGATAAAGGCATCAAAGTGCATATAATCCATTGTTTTCAGTCTTTCTACAAATATAATAAGAATAAAATAGTCTGAAAATTGCATACAGCTGACAAATGTGGCTCTTACTAAACTAGGCAATTAAACCATCTCAATATGAATGGCTTGGTTATATGCAAAAGTATATATTTTAGAATTTCATACATTACACAGTTTTTAAGATTAAAAAGAACATTTTACATCTAGATAAAGATCTGAAAATTGTTAGGTCTCTTGTTTATGACCTGCATGCTAGCGAGAGATTTAAACAGAAATTAAGTATGAGCATTCATGATTCATTCTTTCTATACATATGAGCATTTCCTTTCAACATGCCTGCTTCTCGGTTTTCATGAAAACTAATGTTTCACTGCCATGGAAATGAGAAATTGTGAGAGTTAATGGAATGATGAATCTCATTGCTTGAAGACTTTCAATCAAGGCTGGCTGTCTTAGAGAATTATTGTTCTCAGCGCAGGAGGGACTAGAGGAGGTAGTGACTTGTGCCTTTGTTTAAGGCCCTTTTCTGGCCTTAAAATGATGTCTGTCTGATGCAAAAGACTTTTTTGTACTCAGATTTTTCAGCCGTCTCGGTTCATGCTGGAGCTGCTGAATGTGTCTATGGGAACGCTTTGAACCTGCAGTTGGTTAGGTTACGGATCGCTTGGGGCAATGCTATGGTGCACCACAATATTTTGGTTTCTCACTTACTGCAAATCTTCAAATACTTGTAGGCTGTGTTTAGACTATGGTGCAGGTGGTCTCTGCAGAGCTCTCCAAACTGCTGGTCTCTGATTCTGCAAACCGGGGAGCTGGCTGGAGCGGGACCCAGTGTCCATTCCCGGGAGCAATCGCTATTCTTGCCCTGATTCTTGCACTTTCCCTGAGCATCTGCTGCTGGCCATTTGTAGACACCAGAAACTGAGGGAGAAAACTCTGATCTGGACTGTAATGGCCTTTCTTATATCTATACTGGGAATTATTTCTGACTGTTCACATTTTGCCACTGCTCATAAGGCAGAGATTTAAAGTTCCCACAGGTCATGACTCATTTCACCTTTGTCATGTGATATTAAAATTTCAACTCTAATATTCATAATCCAGCAGCAGCTGGGAAATGTCCAGCAATTTGAATTTATAGCTCAACAGCATCTTGGGAGTCAGTGCCAGTATTTGGAATAATGACCCATGCTTTATAAGTAACACATGTGAAGCAGTGGATTGTCCAGCTAATATTAATAAACAGCTGGAAATGAAGCAAGCAAACCTGAAAGATTTAGGAGTCCCATGTGCTTTAAAAGTTAAGCTGGACTTCAATGCTGTTCTTAAAGTTTTTCCTGTGTAAGTTCACAAATGCCTAACTTAAAGACCTACACTCAGTAGAGGTTTTACGTGTGCTACCGAAGCTTGTTACTCATCTAACAAAACTTCTCACGTCAGTTTTTTGTTTTTATAAAAGGAAACATTCAGTTCTAGTCCTGCTCAAACAATCAATCAGCTCGGTGTTATAAAATACAACAGCACAGATATGAAAGCATTAGTTAAAGACATAAAGAATCTCATCCAAAGTTGTAAACATAAATTTTTGTGAATTATTTTTTATTTAAGTATGTTCAGGAAATTTACATATAGATTAAACCCTAAATATACCAAATGTCAGTCTGTTTACATCTGGATGCCTTCGCATCATTGCTGTATACAGATTGGGTTCAAAGCTGGAGCATTCTCCTCATTACCGCTAACGAAACCATTGCAACCGTGCGGGTTAAAAAGAAGCCTATAGGCCACAGAAAGGCAGGTGAGGTGTTTGACTAGTCTGGACTTTGGTACGAACTTGTCAGAATTTTAGTGCATGTGGCCTGAAAAGCTAACGAGCCTCCATCTGGAGAGACATAACGGATTATAGACTCAATTATTTCTCATACCCGAACAGCTCAGTTCTTTGTTCATACTCACTTCTACAGAAGCAGCAGCAGCAGCGACTTCTCCTCGTCGGAAGGAGGTAATCTTTGCTGAAGGCTGTTATTCCACAGTCAAGTACTCCATGCAGACAAACACCTCATTTCTTTTTGGCTTTGTTTTTTTTCCCCTTTTAAATTTTATTCCTTGGACATTTTAAATGCCTCTCCCCTCATGGTGATTTTGTAGTAGTTATTCGTTCATCAGGATGGGTATATAGATAATATTGATATTCTTGTCTTCACGTATGGGGCAGTATAGTCTAATAGCTGAGGCACCTGAGGGGTCAGAACAGTGCGATAATGTAGAGTGATCACTTTTCACTAAAACAGGATAGCACTGAGGGAGAAAATAAAAGCTTATGGAGCAAAAGAAGGCAGAAGGTGTATCTGAACTGTTTGGATATTGATATAACACAGCAGGAATATATCCACAAAACCTTTCCAATAAACCTTGGTGTCAAGGCAAACGATTTGAGTTCTGCCTTGTAGGCTACACTATTTCCTGCTGCAATCCCCCTTTTATTTTTCTGTCTTCATCTGGAAAAAAGAAATTGGGTTATAATTTCTCTGAATAGAGATTATGCAAAACGCCTAGGTACATGTGAATTCAGCACAGGTCGGGTCTCCAGGTCACCGAAGATGGCTAAGCAGAGGGAACAGTTAGCACCCTGACTATCCGAAGTGATCTGCTGCAGAATTTGCAAACCAGAGGGAATAGAGGAAGTTCCTAAAAATGGAGTAATTCATTTGTGAATTTCTGGTGATGCATTTATTCCTCTGTCAGTTTGAGGGCTCAGTTTTAATGGGCACTTTTATTTTATGGAACAACAACTGTTATATTTTTCTTCGTGTCCCTCTTGCTTTATCCCCGTGAGCTGGAGCCTACCTCTTCGGGGCGACTAATGCCCTCTCGAGTTCAATGGGGGCAGAATGAAACCAGCATGGTAACAGGTTGGGCTCTGGGCTCTGCTGGATGGTGCCAAGATTGCTGAACCATGGGTGATAAGCTGCACTTAACATTTCCTTTAAGTTGCATAGTAAAGATTAGAAGATCTGTGTCAGTAAGGCAGCGGGATCTAAACCTTAATGAAGCAAGGGGTGCAGATATGCTATGATTAGGGAATTAGAGTCTAACTCCTACTTTGCAGGAATGCAAAAGCAGCTTTTTGACTCGCTGGAGGCAGAGAGTCTGTGTAGGCAAGAGCTAACTTTCGAAGAGAGCCAGAAAAGTTTTCCATACTTGGCTAAAACTTCCATTTGATGATGTAACTAACTAAGCCCTGTTCTTTCAGGCAGCAGGAGAAATGTCCTCAGGTCTTCAAGGCAGCTGTGAAATGAAAACTTTCTCCTAACAGATGATACATTCCCCTTATTAGTTACAGCCCGGTGGCCACTGTCAAACACTTATTAATTATTCCTCTATTTTTTCCTTTTTAGCACCTGTAAGAAGCTTTTGCCTTCAATAAATAGCTCTTTATTGACCAGGAGCTTGTTATTGATTTCTGTATTTGATGAAAAGAGTAGTAAATGGGGACAATAAATTACTCCAAAGCTCTCACTTTTAAAAACTGTGAGGGGAAAACAGGACACCACGACATGTTTTGTTAACACATGCAAGGTAGTGGAAGTTTGTTGGAGAGGGGGGGAATTGCCTGAAACGTTTCTGTTTCAGCTGTACATAAGCAAAATTTGGTCTTTCACATGCATGTATGTGCACATGTGCACACACATGTACCCACACACACATGTGAACTGGAGCTCTTTTTCCTGAGAGAACTAGTAGCTATTTCTCATCTGAAGTCCAAGCCCATTAATTCTCATTTGAGTAAAAAATTAACCGTAAGGCCATGCTCACACTCTCTAGGCAGCACTTTGGGAGCAGTCCCTCTGGCTGTAATCAGACCATTCACAAAGCGTGATACTCCCTACCGTGTGGAAGGACTGCAGAGTAAATTTATCTTAGCTTCATGTAGGAAGGTAGGACTTGCGTAAATCTATGGAAAAGCTGGTCTCTCTGCCAGTGAAGTGCTTTTCAACTTTTCTCTCAAAATGAGTCCATGTACACTGGGCTGTGAGCTGAAGCTGTGGGAGCTGGATCTTCAGTCACAGCCAAGGTTGTGGCATGTCTGAAGTGGTGGGGTTTTCAGTACTGATGTCAGTGTCGTCAGTTTTTGAGAGGCTCCTCCTTTAGGCAGAGGGCTTTGGAGTTCCTACAGGCAGACGTCTCTGGATCCAGCATCTTTCCATGGTGGTAAGTATATACTTCCGTGGTAAGTATATACCATGTTTGCTCACATACAGCTTGCCTTGACCTACAACAAGCAAGAAGTTATAGTAGCTTTAGAACAAACACATGTGGTTATAACCTAGTTAATGAGGGTGAAATCTGGTGTGAGGAGATGGGGTAGAGGGGTTAAGTCATTGTGAAAGTAAATATGATATCAGTCCCTTTTGTGTGCTGGAGAAAGCAAGGTCGCTGTCTTCCTCAAATTTCCTTTCAATGTAATTCACAGTCCAAAGCCTTCCTGAGTGCATCTGGGCTGTGCTGGGTTTTCTGTATGATTTTGTTTTCTCTTCAGATGGGGAGGTGAAAAGTGGGACCAGGTAGCATAAATGCAACTAAGCAATCTGCTCAAAGGGGAAAGCAACTGCAGGACTCATGGGTCTCTGGAGGCTTCCTTGTATGCATGTCCCAATAACTCTAGGGCTGGAGAAGAAAAGAAAGAGCCGTTGCTTTGCTGTCTGCTTGGTGTCTTCCCTTTTTCAGACTGTAATACTTAGATATGGGAATACTTTCCACTTGTGGAAATCGGGAGAAATTGATTTTTGAGCTCCATAAAACTGCGGGGGGTGAAACTGGGGCAAATGAAAAGCTGCTTTGCTTTCTGCCTGCTTTGGTTTCCGCAGCTCTCCACAGTTATTGGCTTCTTTGGTGTGGGTTAGGGAACAAGCTAGAGCAACCTCGCTTTGCTGCCATGGCTCTGCCGTCTGCAAAGAGAGCTGGCATGTCTACAGCGAGTACAGCTGGGGGGCTGCTATCCAACAACATGAGCTTCTCGTAGGAATTGACACATCCTAGCATAGGTGTGTGCATTTCTAAACAGATCTAAATGGTGGCCATAGCCATTTATCCACGTGTGTCTGTAAAGCACCTAGCACAGTGTTATCAGATTAATGATAATAATAAGGACCTGTCCAGTCCCATGCCTGTGAACAGTGACAGTATTGAGCCTGTGACTGTATCCACACTTCTCACATTTTTACCAACATACAGTGCCTTATTTACTAGCTACCCACACCCAGCTATATGTCCTCTTACGGCACCTCAGCGGCGTCTTTCCCCTTCAGGCAGATACACTTCCATGAACACAGAGGTTTCTTGGCTGCAGGCTGTGCAGGGGTTACTGGTGCTCAGTGGGAGCTGGTAGGCACCACAGCTGCAGACATCTGCCTGCTTTGCCAGTCTCCAAGGGCACATGCTTCCCGGAGTGGCTTTGCCCTGGGAGCAGCTCTGATTCCAGGTGAGAGGGTTGGAGTGGGGCTGAGCGTGAAGGAAACGGGTCTTCCAGGCAATCCCTCTCTCCCAGGGATGCTCTCTGAGGTCTCAGAGGTCTCCAACACTAAGCTTGGGAATGGCACCATGTCTACACCATCACATCATGGTGGGATTTGTGCTCACATCGAGATTCAGACTCCCCTGTTATCCGCTCCGTGCATGTGCTGGATTTGGCTTCACACCAGTTCCTCAAAGAACAAGGAGGAGAAGAGGGGAGGGACTGGATGACACTGGGCTCTGGCTGAACCCTGGCCTCTACAGGCAGCAACGATGCAACTTGGCACTGTGATTTCCTGCCTGTTCTTGGGCACAGATATGCTAGAAACAAAACTGAAGTCCTTCTGAAGCTGTAAAAACTGAACTGGACCCCAAGGTTGGGGTAAGCTTGGCTAAGGCTGAGGTCCCACAGCACCATGACTGCTGTGGTGTTGGTACCACTCATCTGGGGGAATGTTTTTCTCCCACTAACGCATCTTCTTCCCCTGGAAGTTGTGAAGGGAGAGAAACAGGCCACATTTTTAGTCTAGAGAAATGCCTGTGCTTAGGCCAACGTCTGCAAGGATGAGGGGAGGAAACGTGGGGTCTGTGCCCTGGTAACCCCACAGCTCCTGCGGCCCCAGTACACTCTAGAAAACCCTCTTGGAGCTTGTACTGCTGCTCCATCTTTTGTGAATGAATAGGGACCTTGAGTCTTTTGGGCCATTAATATGTCATTTTTTACACACACCAATTCACTTAAAATTCTCCCACACGATCTTCCTCCCGGCTCTGACTCGGTCCATTTAGTTGATTGCTGTATATGCCTGTTAGTGCTCTGTTGGGCTCCTGATGTATGTTTAGTAACTCTCCATAGTAGACTAGTTCTAAAAAAATACAGTGCTAAGAAATTTTTACATGGGGAGCTGAAAAGCCGAGGTTGTCTATTTCAGGGTGAAGCCCTGCTCTTGGCCTCCAGCCTTCTCAATTATACTGCATGAGGAGACTGAAAATGGAATTTTTTTGTCCACATCCCTGCATTAAAGTAAGTTAAACTTTTTTTTTTTTTTTTTTTCAGTTAATTATACTTTGACAATCGTGCTCTATGATGATCAGAGCAGCTCTGCATATAATAGATGTACTCAGGTAATTACCTTGTCTGTTTCAAAAGGCCTTGCAGACAAATAAATTTCCCTTTGTCCTTTTTTCCCCTTTCTGAGTGGGGAGAGAAGAGGACCGCTGAGCAACCGATGTGTGCATCCTAATAGAGCCCTAACACACATCGCACAAACACAGACACACACAGCCGCCCACGCAGGTCTGGCTTGTTCTCCCTCAATACAGCAGTGTGGTCAGATCCAGGATTCCCACCCTTCAATATCTGCACTCTTCAGCTGTGCTAAGTAATAGCAAAATCTTTTAATGGGCTACGCTTGATGCTTTTGTGATACGAACCTGTCAGGCTCCATTTCCTTCCCACATATACAGTGCTGTTTTACAGCTTTCTCATGCCTTGGATGAGAAAAAGCTTTCCCTGGCTCCCAGCTCTGGCAGGAGAACTAGTTTCTCTCCCTCCTGCCTCTCCCCACACAAGGCTGCTCAGCCGCTGCAGATGAAACTCGCTGCAGCAAGAAACCTCTTGGCTGCAGCTTGCCCCGATGCCGGTGGGACAAGGGCACAAGGGTCAGGTCTGCAGGACTAAACGGGGTCACGCCACCGCAGCGCCTGCTGCAGCGCTTGCTCCACTGCTGGCCGAGGGAAATTGCTCCAGCTCAGACTTAAAAGCGAGTTCGGTTCATCACTGCCTGAGAAAGGAACCGAGTGCCTAATTTGCTGAGATTTCCCCTGAAAAGGCCTCCTGCCACTGTCAAGAAGTCAGAATTGGTCACATTGCTAACTGTTGGGTAAAAGACACTACTGCGTGGCATCAGTAGTTATTTGCAGAGTATGGTTTACTTCAGCACCTCAGCATTTGTGGTGATTGCAATACATGTGGCTTATGCCTATGGCACCAGGCATGAGGATTGCCAAGCAAGGGGATCAACTGCAAAAACCTTCACTAATTACTGTAGTATGGCCTTTTCTACATATAATAGGGTCACACATCTCAAATTCTATGTCTGTGGCTAGAAAGAACTGTTCATTGGATTTTCTTTTCTTCTGATTAAATTTCTAGTCCTGAAGTGTCTTTAGGAAAAGGAATAAATATGAGAGGGCATCTATCAAAGAGGGTTCATGCATATGATTAATTTATTGTGCTTCAGCAACTTGCCATGGATCAGCTGGGTTATGGTGACTCTCTGTTTGTTCCTAGCCCTAAGCATATGTATGGGGCTAGGCTAACATATATTTCTGTAATGACATATTTCTATAGGATGTATTTTCACAACAATAGTGAAAAGGCCAGATTCATTTTCTCCAAGACCTTCTTTTAGCTATGCTTTCTTTGCAGGAGGGGAAATTTTAGTTTGTACACACAGACAAGTACATACATATATTTGTATACACACACACACACACACACACACACTCCAATTTTTTATGTATATAGTGTTTCAGACTGACTGAAAAATTGCCAGGTTAAGATGGAAATCCCAAGCCCTCAGGCATCTGCCATTGATACCAGATTTATATAAGAGCTTACAACATGTCCTTTTAAAACTTACATTCTTCCTATCTTTGTAAATAGGATGAATGATCCACTCATCTCCATGTGTGCAGACAGTTCACCAGGCCTCTCTTGCACCCCAGGAGAGCACTGCACAGAGCCTGGGTAACCGGCAGTGCATGGAAGATGTTGCTCTTTCGTTGCCAGTGCAGCACTTGAACTCCTTGGTGTAGAGCTACTCTTGGAGATGACTGGACACAGATGCACTGGGAAGGCCAGGGAGCAGCCAGAGGGTTCATTCTCCATGGACTTAGAACCATATTGACAGCCTGTAATGAGAAAGATTATGCATTTCTAGCATTTTTTTTGTCTTTTGGAGTGTTATTTTATTGCTATTATATATTTATATTGCAGTAATGACTTAATACCCCTTAGTGCTGGGAGATGACCCAAGCAATTTACATTCTAATAGGCAAAACAGACAAAACGAAATATCGTTATGCATCTTTTACAGATGGCAAACTTAATCATAGCGAGTTTAAGTGGCTTTTTCAATATCGTGCATAAAGTGAGTAATGAGCCAGGGAGTAAACTGAGGTATCTAGAGTCTCAGGCTAGAATTTTAATCACAAGATCATCTTTCCTAGCCTGGCTAGTCTATGGTCTGGCTTGCCCCCAGAGGTAAGAAACTTCTGTGCTTGTACATTTAGACAGCTCAGGCCCAATTTGTCCTTGGTGTCGCTCCACAAAGAGATGGATTTACACTCAAGGGCTTGTCTTGCATGTGGAGGAGGAGGGTTTGACAGAGAGAGGAATCTCAGCCTAGGAGTATTTGCATCCTACCCCCCCCGAATTTCTAACACAGGAAAAAGAAAGAACCCCCCCCAAACTAAGCAGGGTTTGACTCTCCATTATAAGGACTGCAGCTAGAAAAGCAGCAGTGCTGGATCCTGATAAGTGAGTGGGGCTGCTGGAGCTGTCTGCAGCCCTGCAACATGTGGAGCCCTGGCCTGAGCCTTGCACAGATATTGCTGCCAGGGCTCAGGAGCTCCAGCTTGTCTTGCTGCAGGTCTCCAAGCTGCTGTTGTTCTGGACATCCTCCCTGTGCAAAAGTACTTGCCCCTTTTCAGTAGAAAAGTACTTGCCCCCACTCTAAGCCAAGTTGTTGTGCTTGGACTGGAATGGCATCTGTCTGGGATTTTTGGTCAACCTCTTACCTCAGGAAAACAAAGTGCTGCAGGCCTTCCTATTATTTCCCTCACCCGTTGGGCCAAAAGGACTGTGCTACAGCTTGGCCAGCTCTTGTGTTTGAACTGCAGATTCCTCCATGTTTCGTTACAGCAGCTATCCTCCAGGTGGGAAACAGAATCTGTTTTCAGAAGTGGTTAATACCTGGCCTAGAGAGGGCTCCTGTCCTGGGTTCATTGGTAGATCCCAGTGTAACTACAAAACACCTCCACGCTTCCCTAGACAGCCCAAGTGTGAGCACGCTGTGCAAATTCCAGTCTGCATTGCAGTTGGAATCTCCATCCCTGACAGTATTCAACAGGCATTTTTAATCACAGGTTAGCCCTTGAGGGTGGTCCATGAGAAACGGGTGAGACTAGTAATTGAGACCAATTGCTAGCAATACTGCGATCAAAGGCGGCATCTGATACTTGGGAAGGTTCCATGTGCTGTGTCCTTTTCGGCTGTGAATCCTCAGCCCAGAAGATGTCCTCTGCCCTGGGACCACTGTGGTCATGCTCATGAGAGCCCAAGGATTAAATGGAACAGAACACCCAAATTGCTTAAGCAATAGAATGGGCATGAATGTTATTTTGTGCATATTCCACCCAACTGACTTCAGATTTTCAGCTCTCTGTTTTCAAACTTCTGAACAGAGGCCTTAGACCAAACAACATAGACCAGATACTCAATAGATTTAGAGTGATGCAGAACTCCTGAAGTCATTGAAACTCTACTGGTTTACATCTTTTGAGGTAGTGGTCCGAAGTCTTTTGTTTTATTTATTTATTTATTTATTTTTGATTTTTATCGAAGGCTGTCTTGATCTAGAGGCTATGGAAATCATCATTCCTGCAAGCTGGCACTTGGCTTGTTGAGGGAAAGATAAGAATAAACACTATTCTTGCAGGCAAAAATGCTTTGGAAAAGACAGGAGAATTGTCTGCACCTTAATACGATTAAGGTCCTAGATAAGTTGTCTTATAATTGCCCACTTCACAGTTTCTTTCGCCTTTTTCTGAAATGGCCTTTATTGAACATGGTGATAACCAGTAAAGGCACTCCTGTCACGTTTGTTGTTTCGCCATGCCTCTTTCAGCAAATGGGAGGAAAGCGAAATAGCTTCATTCACTAATGAGCAAAAGAGTGGGGAAGCCTCAAGTTGGAGCATTCTGGGACTCAGAGCGGCTGTAGCTTTTGGGAAGGGTTGTAAGATGTGGATCATCTTCTTTTGAGCTTCTCTGTGATTGACCCAAGTAGGAATTAGCTTAAAGTGTTGCTGATCTAAGGACTTTTTACTGAGTGCTCTTACAAGTTTTTATTATGAAATAATTTTATCCCATTTCTGAGATGACCAGAGTTAGGACAGGAGAAGCAGTGGGAAGGTGTTAGGATTTGATTCTGCTTGATGAAATTAGTTTCCATGTCCTAAGGTGCAGTGTCAGAAATTGCTTGCATAAGTGCTGCCTGGGGCTTTCAGTCCTTCTCTTTGGGCTCAGAGACGGTACAAGGCAAAGCATATGCACACATGTGCGTTCAGAAGCCGAGGGGAGTTTGCGAAGTCCAGCTGCAGCTCAGCACAGCTCCTGGCCTTCTGCCTAGGTAGACATTGGGATATGCAGCTTTACCAGGGGTCTCCTGTGGCTCCTGAGAGGCAGGAGCTGCTGCCACCATGTCTAGCTGGAGAAGTGGGGGTGAGAGGACCTCCAGCCACTACAGGACATCCTTATGCAAAGGTGGAGCCACAGGGGATCTAAAATCATGGTGAGACTCGTAGGATACTATACTGCTTTTAGCCAGCCTTAGCAGAGACAGGATCGAGCTCTGCCACAGTAAAGACACCTGAGGACTCTTCCCAGGGTAGTTACCAATTTGTGTTCAATCAAGTCCGTAAGGATTACTCAGATAATGGTCCTTTCTGCTCTTGGAGATGACTTGTTGCTTCCCTATTTATTGTTTTTCTTCTTTTATAAAACAGAAGCCAGGGTTTCAGCCACTGAACCATTAGCCAAAGTCAATTAGTTGGGGAAAGCCAGCAGCCTGCTGGGAAATCTGCAATGCTAAGACAGCGAAAAGAGAGTACTTAGATAAATTGCTGAATCTGCACTCATTAAGACATAGCAAAAATGCTTAAGAAGGAGTTCAGCCATGGTAAGCTAAAGGGACCTTTAAAAATAACATGAAGTCTAGTATTTCACAAACTCTCTCTCTCCCCTGAACAAAGATGACTATGAAGATACCAAATAGACAATAACATAAAAGTTCATTTATTGCTTAGTCCAGCTTGTATTGGCCAAGCTATTTCTTGAAATGAAAACAGAGAGATTTCAAGATCTTTTGTTTTATATTTTTCACACTTCAGAGGTTCAACATTGATTTTCCAAGGTAAAATTTTGCTTTTTGAAGCAAAGTATGTGAACAAAAAGATAGAGACCAAGACTCAGGATTTGCGAAAGTCTTTTGAGGATATTGCAGACCTAATAACAGGCCCAATGGTTTTTGATTTCCAGTACAATTTTGCAAATTGAAGAAATGTGAATAGTTCAGACATGTCTGAAGTCCCTGCACTATTGCATTATTATTTCACCTGTAACAAATCTAAAACCTTTTTGAGCTTCTTTTATTGCTTTCCTCAGCCAACAGGAAAAACAGACAGGAACAGTCCAAGGTCTGCAGTTACATACTTAGCCTGTCTGTACCCCAACACGGCCCTAGGCAGGACAGTGGGGCCTGAAAATTAAGTGGGTTTGTTAAAATAAGGCTGTATCCAGTGAAATAATCCCACCCTTTTTCTGTTTTTCTTGGTAAGGGATATCATTTTCTGATCATAAGTGAGTGGATCAGTACATCTAGATCATTGTCTAGGGCAGTCTTTATAAATGAGGTGGTCTAACTGCTGCTGTAATCCATAGGGATGGCCCATGGAATGGAGAACTGTGGCTCTGCCTGGGTTGACCAGTCCCAGGAGCAGTATTAATACTTACCTTCACAAAAACATTGCTTTGGGTCTAGCTTCTGGGACTATCAAAAAAAAGTATGAAAAATAAATATTTCTAAAATAAGAAAAAGATACAACAGAACTGTTTTTCCAAAACATAATGAAACAGCTTTCAACAGGGAAATATATTTTTTCCAGATCTTTTCAATATTATCTAATGTTGTCTTGTATGCTTGTTTCTCTTGTATTATTCTCTATCACCTCTGCTATTTGGATGATGATATGAGATTTCCTCAAACAAGAGTAACAAAAAACTGTTGGAAGTGACCGTGAGAATCTCAGCACTCTATTAGGTTACCATTCTGGAGGCATATGTATAACAAAATAGGTAGAGATGTGTGCCTTCAATATTCTCTTTAAATGGAAGAAAACATTTATGGAGTAATACTTACAGGCTTGCAATTTTATCTTATTTCACTGCTCTCCTTTTGATCGCATTGTTACCTGTTGTAATGGAACAACCCTCTCCCCCTGCAGGGAATGATGACATACACCTTCTTAATCATGATCAGAAGAGACATTTTTCTGTGTCATTTCCCAATAAGCTCTTAAAATAGCAAATACTTTGGTCTGCCTACTATGCCTTTATGTAAAGACATGCGTATGTATTTGTTTTTAAGAGCTGAGCGAATAATTGGTAGCAAATCATTTATTTAACATGTTTTCCTTCCGCTGAACATACAAAAAAATGCAGTGTAATTAGAAAAGCAGCTACATGCCTCTCACTGCAGAGAACCTGCGAGTGGGACTGATACAAAAGTTGCCAACAGATAATTTTTGAAGAAAATATCCTGTTTCATTAAAAATCAGAAAAAATATGTTTATGTTTTTTCTTCCTTTCAAGGAAAAGCCTCTTTTTTTTTTGACAAAAGCATTAGGAACATAAGAGTGAAAAGCACAGTTTCCAAAGCAATTCAGTTTCAGAGCCTGGGGCAAGGATCTCTTGCACTAAAGAACAGAGGACCCAACTACGTAATGAAATCCCAGACAGCCTGGGATTTCTGAGTGGCCAGGACAGGATTTGGATCTCTGCTGCACAGCCAGCAACATACTGTGAGCCAGCCTCACGTCAGAGACCCTAATGTGGAAGTGGTGGCGATGTGAAGTTTGGATCAGAATACCACTTGTCTCTGGTAAAAACACAACCCAAAGAACCAGCCATCAAAATACTAAGCTAATTATGGAGCTGAGGAGATATATATTTTAACAGAATTCACCTTATATTGTTGATGCCTAATGGCATACCAGAGCCAGCTGGTTTTTTTGCAACTCTTTCCAGTTCCAAAGGATCATTTAACACTGGGAATTAAAACTCTGTGTCCCACACCAACAAACACCTGCTGTTCTTTGATAACAGGGCCACTCTCCTGTTTCACTGCTGAAAGCTGCTGAGGGAACCGTTGGCTGTGTGGTCTTATCGAGACATTTATTATGGAGCTGCATGGTAAGTGCACAGGCCAAATGTGATTGCTAATTCAATATCTCTCCTCAATTTGACTTTGTTCCCTGTTGCCTTCACCTGGTCATGGTCCTTTTCATCTAAACTGTATCAGTTCATTACAACGGGGAAAAATACATATTCATGTGTTTAGCAAGTAGCTTGGTACTGTGTATGTTTTCTTCTTCTCACTGAAAGCTAATGGCCATGAACTCCATTGTCTGAAAAATTTATCTGGAGTGATGATTATGATAATGTCTCTTGGGGTGCATTTATCATTTGTGCTTCTGAAGTGAGTCTGATGGAAAACAAAGGTTGACATATCTCTCTCTCTGATCAATTAGCAGCATTAGCTGCTTTTAAAATATTAATCTTCTAAGTGAAGTTGCAGAAGAGTTTGTGAAAAGAAGTCAACCCAGGGCTACAGGGATGCAGGAATGCAAGAGCTCCATGCAACTATGCTACAATCTTGAATGAAAACATTTTTAACGATAAGTATGCTGCAGTTCTTTGATACCTTCTGTCCTGGTATTACAAAGCATCTCGCAAGCCTTGAACTAGTGCTCATGTTCTCCTTAATGTTACACAGCCAACACAGAGGCAAAAGACTAATTCCAGATGGTCAGGAGAGCCAGAGGAGTTACAGAGAACAGAGTTTGGTCTTCTTCATCAGCCAGGCTGACTTCTCTTTCACTTCCTGCTCTGTTCAGTACTTGAAAATAAGTCTACTGCCTCATTTCATCCTAACCTGTTTTTTATCCCTTTCACATCTAGGACTCTGTGGCCAACTACTCACTTGACTTTCTGAAGGGTAACGGGGAACCAGGGGTCTCCCACACAGCTGCCTAAATCTGTGAGCTGAAATCTAAAATTTGCACTCATGACGGGAGAGGCTTCAGGAAGTTGTGCTTTGAAAATTAGGTTGCTTATTTATATGCCTAAATATAGAAACACATTACTCATATTAACGCTGCTCTGAGTGAGTGACCCAGATCTGCAGAAGGTACTTGGACGCACCAGTCAGCTGGCGGGCGGCAGCAGTGGGATTCAGTCCATGCCTTCCAGATCCCCATGCTCACGCCACTGCAACGTGCAGCTTTAACCCAGTGGACATGGTCAGGGCCCTCCTCAGTGTCTGAAGAGGCAGAGAGTGTCAAAATGAAGAAGTGCTGAAGTTTGGGTACCAATTGGTTTTGCAGAAACATGGCAGCGTGTAGGCTCTGGATGTGTTGAGACCAATGTCTCAGTGCTGACCCAGATGGTCTCTTTGTGTCCTTATATTCCTCCACCTTTCACCTGTTGTCTTACTCCATAAAAGCCCTGAGAGCAGGAACCATTTTGTGATCATGCATTGCTAAAAGATCCAATAACAGCCTGGCTAATGAATGAGCCCTCAAGGCATTGCTGCAGTAACAAAAGTGATAAATAATAATAATTATAATAATAATGGAGATGACATCTATTAGTAAAGACACTAATACAACCCTAATAAGAATCACAACTGGGTGATGCTTTTTAATCAGAATTAATGGCATGTGTTGAAATAATATAGCAAGATGCCATTGATTCAGCAGCTGGCTAACAGAATCACAGACTTCTCTCTAAATAAGTGCAAGCCAAAGATGATTAGCTAGATTATTGATAATGACATACTTTAAACCTGCACTTCCCCTTGGAGGAACAACTTCTTGGTTCTAATAGGGCTATTTATTGTTTAAAAGTGTTAGAATGGACATGTGAGTGCATTATTTGTTATTATGAGCACTGGAAGATGTTAAAATATGTGCCACATTTCCAAATTTGTGCACATGTATCTAGCACAAAATGCTTAGGCATGTTACCACATTCTCCACCTCCTCTCAGAAAACTGAAATACAAGCTACCCTCAAAACACTGCTGACAGAAGCCATGCACTGATAGCACAGTCAGGATCTTCTACGTCAAAGCAATCACCTCTAATTAATAAATGATAATAGTACTAGTTACCACAAAACCCCATTTTGCCACAGCTGGCCTCTAGCTTATTATTTAATGCAAGGCTAGGAAAAACGCAGGAAGCTTTCACCACGTCCTAAAATCTCCAGTGTTTTGTGAAATTCTAAAATCAAGCTCCCCGTTCTGGAAAATGGCCTAAAGCACCTCCCTCCTCCTGTAACAGGGAGCACAGCTACAGGATCTTCACCCGTCCTGGAAAAACAACTCTTATGTGGTGTGCTCCGGAGCGGGTGACTGCCTGCGCCCACGGCTGACGTTACCTGTGCCTGCGTGCCCAGACGAGCGAGCCAAGTGCTGGAGTCCCTTCTGAGGCGCCTGCAGGTGTGGACCATATCCTAGGGGATGACACCTGCTCGGATGCATGGCGTTTGACCAGGCAAAAGAGAAGTTCAAAAGCAGTCCCTGCTCAAGCAACAGGCTGCCTCTGCATCACTAGGAGTTTCTTGGAGGCAGGGGATGTCAGGGCAGTGAGGACAGCCAACAGCAATGAGGAGATGTCTTTTCCTGGTGGACAGATCTTCACTGTTCCTCTGGAAAGGTCTAAAAGCCAGCTCAGTGTCCTGAAAAAAGAGGACCACATTGCAGCAGTACAAGAATCAGGATTTTATGGGTTTTCTTCTGAATGTCGCTATTTTATGTTTCCTTGGGAGATGGAAAATCCAGTCCAGGTAGTTACAGAAAGCATGACTCTATGACCACACCTATACCACATAATGGAATTACACATTGTGTAGTACCATTAAATAATAGTGTCTGCAAGAGTGGGTGGCAGGTGATAGAGAAGAGAAAGCAGGTGATTGTTTTCACCCTTCCCTCCTCAGGTGTCCATCCCCTGGTCTAGAGTGTGGCATACAAGCCAGAAGGAGCATCTGCTCCTCTTCTCCTTTGCCAGTCGGGCTATTCAGGTAGAAACTCTTGGTCTCAGGTAGGATTTCCATCTCAGGACAGAAACGCTCTCATCGATGGATTGTAATGCCTCTCTGCTGTGTCTCCACTAATGAGAAGTCATGATTTTCTTGATGTAAATCTCCTTGCATCCCTCCTTAATGATACTCAGTTGTTAAGATCATTGTTCTTCTGACATCCCATCTATTATGACACCATTATTCAGTGAGGGCTTTTTTTCTTTTTAAAATAATTATTCCACTCTGTTCTTGTTCCAGATGGCTTCTATAATTAATTACTTTTGCAGATGTTGTATGAAAACTTCAGGACGTGAGCCAACAATGGGGAGATGAAGCTAATGAAAGTGAGTTGATTATTCACTATGTGGAAATAAATATATTCTGTATGTCAACTAAATGCAATCTGAAATGCAAAGCATGTGTCTGGAGCATTTGATTCCAAATGGTGTGTACTGGGCAAGAAGACGGCCTTGCTCTATTTATCAAAGAGATGGAGACATTTGGGTGGACTCTTCTCACCTCTCTCATGTGGGCATGTTGCAAAACCACTGAAGCAGCATGGAACAGTTTGCTGGGGCTTTCAAAACATAAGGGAGGCGGGGGGATGAAGTACAATATAGCTAAAGCCTGAACTTCATAGATAAGTTTTGCAGAATGAATAGCTACGATTTGAAGTTCATGGCTAAGCTGTGTGCAGGCAGCCTGCACAGTGCTTGTTTCAAAGCGTCTGGTTTAAGATAATGTTCTTCGTCCCCTGTTTCTATGGGCTAGAGGCATGGAAAGGCCAGTGTCTTTTCTACACAAAAGACCAGGGTACTGTGTTCAGGAGTAAGACTGCAGAGTCCAATTTCCAACCCCTAAATGCTAAACATGTCTTTCAAGCTGACCTGGATCCCCTCCGTCCCTTCTCCAGCCCCAAGCAAGGAGGACTTCCCTGTTTGGATTTCATGCCTGCTTTCTTACAATCCACTGTTTTTTACAGCATCTGCATCACAGCAGAAGACCTCTTGCCCTCTGTTCATCTGGTAATGAGACGATCACATATTTACTAATTTTCTGGGATGGCAGTTATTTCATTAAGGGCAATTATTCATTCCCCTTTTGGATTTAGATTGCAATTTAAAAGAAGAAAAAAAAAAGCGAGAGACTTGAGAGAACCTCCCTTGCATTGGAAAGCAGCATTTCCCTCTGAAGAATGCCAGTACCCATTTATAAGCCCTCCTGGATAGGTTTCAATGTTAATATCCTTGGCTGAAAATACCTGGTGATTAATGGCATTGACTGGCTAGTTAAATACAGGATCAACCTGGGAGCATTCATGCTTCTCAAGTAACAACAGTAATTGACAGCACGTTCAGCAAATAAAACTAGCTTAATGCTATACTAATATATAATTAAAATACCTGTAACTCTTCCCCCCGTTAGGGGATACAACATCATTGTAGTAATGCCAAATGTTTCAGTTGGAAAAAAGTGGTGATTGGATTTAAAAAAAGCCTCATTTTTCTTTTTGACACCTCCCTCCCCCTTCCCCCCTGCCAAGAGCCGCGGTGGTGAGCCTGCTGGTGCATTGAGAGGTGCTAGGGAACACAGGGTATTTCCTGCTTACAGTTGCACCCACACATTGTGCCTGCAAACAGGAGGCGATGTATATTTAAAGAGCCGCTCATCGGCGGCCTCCATTTCTGCCTGAAACGTATTCTGCCTACGCCTCGGGGACATGAATTATTTACTGCCAGACAAAAAGTGAGGGCATTCAGCAATGCCACCCCGGTGGCTTCAGTGGAAAGGAGCAAGCTCAGCCTCGTGTGTGCTGCTTCTCCCCGCTCCTGCAGGGCTGGTCCGTGCTGAACGGGGCCGAGCAGCGCGGAGGGTCCTGTGCCCCAGCGAGGCCCCCGTGCCCCAGGGATCCTGTTCATACGCGAGACGTCGGCTGCGTGTTCTTCCTTCCCAGCTGCAAACCTACTGCCCTGCCTTTAATCTTCCTCCCCCTTCAGGCACATCCTAGAAGGGATTTGCTGGCAATGCACACTTAAATATAGTACACATCTTTAGCTTCCAGTGCGCTGCAGCATTGGGTCCAGACCTTTCACCGTCACTGAAATCAGGAGGGGAGAGATTGACCCCGTATATGTGAATTTCACTGAGTTATCAGATAGAAAATGAAACAGCGGATTAATCCCCTTTCTCCTTCCACTGGCAATACATCTTCAGTTATAACAGAATTACGGTCCTTAGTTTCCCACACTTTTGCTGGCACTGCAGCAAATATTAATCAATGTGTGTTATCCATCAGGCTATTTGTTTTATCTGTGTCTGTTATTAACCTCCTTTCCATCAAGCTAGTGTGGGCCAGAGCTGTATGGAACTACGCACCTGCTTACTGCTTTTACAGCGGATATAATAAAACCCCCAGAATCTCAGTAAAACATCAGGTCAGGCTCACGTCACTATAATCCCACTGCAGTTGGTGGGACAGCCAAGGGAGGGTGGTGCCCAGACCTTCCTAGAGAAAAGCATGAGATACTTTGGCTTAATTTTGGAGCTCCATTAGAACAAGAGAAAAGAAAATATCAAATCATTTCATTTCAGAATTAAGATAGCTTGTAGGACAACAAGATAACTAGAAGGAAAGCAATGGTAGAACAAGACTACTAATGGTAATATTTCATAATATGGGAACACAAAAATTTGGAGTATCAGAAACCTAAACACTATGCAAAAATATAACAACATATATGTCCTGTTCTAAAGACCTTCTAGTCCTTGGATAGAAAAAGAGGAATTATTCTCTTATTTTTCTGAAGTGATTAGGATCAAGTAATTATTATTAGGATCAGGTAACTTATCAGAGGTGAGACAGAAGGTCTGTAGGATGCCTATGACCGATCTCCAAGGGCTGGGAATCACCTGGCTCTTTAGAAGAAGGGACATCTCTTTCTTTTGAGGTAAAACCAGCTTCTAACAGCAACAGCTACCATCTCCTTAACTGAGCAGTATTGGGAGAGCAGGGATACAGTAAAGAAATACTGGTGGAAGTGGGAAGTTTGATTTTATACAGTGATCAGTTCACTAAGACTTCAGGATGCTGTTAAATTACTATAATATATTGCATAATACATGAAACAGATTTTATTAATTAATGTGTATATCTATATATATATATGTTCACAAATATGCTCAGTTAAATCACTATTATAAAATATTCCCCACTGCCATACAGCAATTCCTCTCTCAAAACAGCTTTCCTTCTCTCTCAGCTCTTTATTATCATGATCCCCTGGCTGCCACTTGGAGGCTTTGTACAGCACCGTTACAGAGCTGACATGTGTTGTGATGCATCTATTCTTATATTTTATAAATAGGCCTATCTCTAGTACCAGACTCTGTCTTTTCTCTCATATGATTGTTCATGTTACTCTTTTGCACTGTTTTTACTTTCTAAAAAAAAAAAAAGAAAAAAAAGACATCAAGAAACCTTGCTGTCATTTTCCAGAGTTCCATTATTACGAGCTGGCTGCCTCGGCTGGGGAGGGGGCGAAAGAGCTATTGCTATAAGCACAGACATGAGAGAGATTAAGACTCTTTTCTTCTCAAGCAACGTTTTCTTCACTATCTAAATCAAAATCAGTAGGACAAAAAACCCATAGTGGGACATCATACCAAGACACTGCAGCAGCAATGCTTTCTGTAAGTTCAGAGTGTGGTTTAGCCCATTTAGCCTTTGTGCTGCAGCTCTAGTGCTTCCTAGCTCTCATTCCAGTCCAGGGCCGTTGGGTTTGAAAAGCCCTTCTGAGTTGTTTTATTGACAGTCTTCCCAGGTTGACAGATCTTTCATGCACTTGAACTGGACTGACACACTCTGATCTGTTCATTTGTATCCACCTTCTAGTTCATATCTTAGTGAAAATTGATTCTTTAGCATTTTCGTGTGCTGGTGGTGGAGACCTTTCACTTGCTACCATCATCTAGATGAGGAATCATTCCAGCGTGATCTGCTATAGGCACCCCTGGGACAGTTGTAATTTTGAGAACAAATTAAAAACATGTTGGGAGGTGAAAATAGCAGGGGTCATCACTGTCATTCACCTTCAAGTCTGACAAGTTGTGGAAGTTTAATCAGAAAATTCTCCTTTTGGCTCACTGATGAAATGTGATTTGTCGTATTAAAGGGTCAGTGCCAAGTGATCCTTTTCAGTATCATTCTAGGCTCAGGATATAGCCTTGCAAAGCATTTGACTTGCTAGCATTAACTGTAAAGTATGCTACATCTTTTGGACAGGCACTTTCCACACTAAAATCCTTAGGACTCCTTACTTGCATAGAGGAGTCTTCAAGTGCTAGATATGAGTTGATTATAAGGCAGATCCACAGCATGACATTAGCAGTTTCAGTCCTGAATTATCTTAATGGTTGAATTACTTTTAATGGTGGAGAGGAGGCTTACTTAGCGGGTTAGGTCCAAGCTGATCCTAAACCTTGAAGAAAACTGCACTCAAGTCTGAATTTCATGGCTTCAATATTGACTTTATGGCCCATATCATGGACCCTATGATGCATCATTCTCTTTTTCTCTTAGGACTTACACTACAGTTAATGGCTTAATGCTTCTGAGTTGACACTTTTAATACAGGGGATTGTATTTCCCTTCACATGGCTCATGAGCAGATAATCGGAGCACTGGAAATTACAGCTCATCTTCTATAACATTTTATCCTTCTGAGGGAAAAAGACTGTGGGCTGTTGAACAGCTTTTTAGGATATTCTCTTTCAATATGTTCTGGAGTCTTGTTAAGAATGATCTGCATCTTCAATGAACCCTTTTTTTTAGTTGAATAATTAACCTGAATCAAAAGTGTACAAAATTCAGGAACTCTGCAAGTTTATCTGGATCTGAGTATGGAGAATGGCCTCTAGAAAAAAACAAGAACCAAGGTCAAGCGCATTCCTGATCAAACCCTATCATCCTACAGTCACCTTGGCTCAATCTATATCCATTCCCTGTCTCACCTCTGCTGCTATCTGAGAATCAGGCCATGATCCATCATGCATAACGATTATGAGAGGCTGGTGCATTGTGGTGCTGCTGTTAATGTCATGAGCCTGTGATCCCCATAAGATCTGCTCAAGCAGCAGAAAAAGACAAACCTCCCCACCAGGGAAAAGTCAGCAAACCAAGGTGACACAAGCCCAAAGAGAAACCAAGGACAGCTATACTAACATTGTTCTCTACTGATTTGAATTCACCCCATGATATGAACTAGTGAATAGAGGGGCCTTAAAAGGAGAGCCAGGTCCTGTATTTAGGAATCTTGCATTTTGGGGAGGTGGTTTTAGAACCCAGAAGATGAATTTGGTCATGGGCCTAGAAGGCTTGAAAATTGGTTGGTGTTATGTATAATTACTTTTCCTATGATCTCAGGACATGATTTAAATGCAAATTAAACTATGCTGCTAGAAAGTAGAGGTATAGTGCTGAATAGAGCTATTTTAGAAAATGCAGTCCTCTTTAGGAAAATTATCTCCCTTGTCCTGAGAAGAAACGACGGCTGTAGAATTGGTGATACCAATAATGTTGTATCACTAAGATCAGTTAAACATACTTATTCTCCAGCACTTGGGCTGCTACAAAACTCTTCTAAAATGAATAACAGTGGTTGCCTAAGTAGGTCTGATAGGAGACTTTTAAAGTGAAATAATTTCCCTAGCTTTCTTGTAGAACAAAATCTATACCACTTAACACCAGCTGGCTGGGAGGGTGGGTGGAAAGTTGGGAAGGTTAAACTCATGTCCTTCTTGTTCCTGAAGCTATCAGTTTTGTACGAGTGAGCCACATTTGTTTAACTCCCCCAGTAATGATGCTGTGGAGCTGCTTACCATTTTAATTGGGGGAACCATAGAAACCACTGAGGTCATATTGTGCCTCTCTGAGCTGCTTCGTGGAAGCCACAGGAGGTCCTTCTAGGACCTTCAAACTGAGAAAGAGACAAAGCAACACTTGAAAAAGAAATTAAATTAACACAAATTAATGGAGTACACCAGTGTGTTGGAGTTGGAAAAGTAATTTGTTTGGCTTCCATGAGAGGACTGAAATCCATTGACTCTCCCTTTCTATCCATCAGGCTTTCCTGCAGGACTATTGAAGGTTGTACCACTGATCCAGAGACAGAGTTGGGCTTGCTTGACTTGTCTGGGAATTTAACAGTTCCTGTTCCACATTCAGACCTTCCTTTGCTTTCCCCCAGGAGGTTTAAAAGAAAACAAAGGGGAATGTTTTGTTGTAAAATGACACAACACGACTAAGCAGTTCTGGTTGGCATGTACAGCCTGCTTTGGTACCAATTTGCAGTGAGCCCAGTTGGTAACTCTCACTGATCCAAAGTGCAGCTTATTCATACAAATAGGCTTATGAAAGAACAAGGCATATAATTAAGCAGACACGGTACATGCGAGTGCGGAGAGGTGATGGTGTTAGCTCCTGCCCTGTTGGGCTTTGTGTCAGCCCTGCTGGGCTAGGTTGTGGTGATAGCTCAGAACAGAGTATTCAAGTGCCCAACATTTGTAATCAAGGGCCAATTTTGGAAAGATTTTAGCTCCTTTTGAGATACTGGTCTACCTCAACTTTAGAAATGTCTAAAACATAAAAATAATTCTCTACTTATGAACACTTTTCCCAGAAAAGTGGGAAACTTTTGGAAATCTTGGAAACTGCCTTCTCCACAGCCCTTTTAATGATGCTCTGAAAAGAGAGACATAATAACAAAACGAAACCAAGTCTTCCCTTGAGATTGTCCCACAGACTCCAGAGCTCAGTGAACTCTGCAGGCAGCCAGTGTTTTAACACTATATCTAATGCATTGGCACTCAATATCTATAAGCCAACCACAGGTGCAGAATGTGGGCAGGAAGCCCAGTTCTTGGCCACTCCGAATGTCACTGTTTGTGAAAAGCTGAGATATAAACACCTAGAAAAGAGGAATTCACTTGGGCATTGGGGTGATACAAGGCAGGAAGCAGAAAGATGAAGAGCAAGGGAAAAAAAGACAAAGTCAGAGATCTTTGGGGAGGATGCCCAAGAACTGCTCAATGTCTTGACATGGAGTCTATGCAAAAGATACAGGAAGTTTTGGGTTCTGAGAAAGGCCAAATCTTGGAAGTCTGAAATGAAGGAGGAAAAAGGCAATGAGAGATGAAGAAGTAGCATTGAAACTATTCTTCTTGCTTAAGACTAGCATTTGCACCCCTTTAATCTGCTTAAGGAAGCAGCTGGATGCACCAAGACAGGCAGAGAGGTGAAAGGGAGAGTGTTTTTTTTTATGTTGATACCACCTATCACAGACATACTTGTGCATTGGATATGGACATCTTGTGCAAATACGTACAGCATAGATGTTTCTCTGGGGTGCATCATAAAGTACATAATTGCAAGACGTTTCTCACACCTCTCAAGAAACCTGCTGTGACAGCTGCCAAAAGACAAAAATCAATAGCAATCAACGCCTGGCTGGGGATATTTCAAGCAACTATGTACCCAGGAAAAAGGTTCCCTTTTTGCCTGCATGGTGACACTGACTTAAAAAGGTAAAAGAATGTTTTAGACCAAATAGGTACTTTCATACCTGGGGTATAAATGTGCCTTATATTAGTGTAACGGGGTAGTGGGACCATGCTGCCTCCCCTTCCATTCCTCTTTACCCATTTATGCCAGCCTGCACCTGCATGTCCCTGGCATGTGCGTACCCAGAGGATGTGGGAACGTGACTAGCTTTGTGTGTTTGGAAAGCCTCCCAGTCCCTATTTCTATGGCTTCTGAGGGCCTCTTACAGGCTAATTACATCAGCAATGTCTTTACTGAGGGGACTAAAACCCATTGTAAAGAAACAAAGCGATAAATGTTGATCAGGTTAGAATGGCCAGGTGTTACACCACATGCAAAGCATGTACTGAAGATGGAGGTTTAAACGAGTATGTGGTGTGTACAACAGCCTTTACATTATGCTAAGGTCTCTTTATGCCATTCTGGCATCAGAAAAAAGTTTAAAATGATTATTTTTCCTAGAGAGCCTCCTTGAACAGGGCACAATTGCATGAATGCCTATGTATAGTTGAAATTAAACCATCTAATATCTAGGTTTTTGCTTTCCAGAGACAGTAGGAAGTAGAGGTTGAGACACGGCTTCTATACGGCAATGTGAATTTATCTTGGAGGTGCTGAGGAGACTCCTGCTGCTCTGTGTGGACAGCCTGTGGGGCAGTGATTTCAAATGACAGCTTCTCTTTCCTGTCATTCTCCAAGGATTTAGCTAATCCCTACCCATCAAAAAGGGTTATGCAGTACATAAAAGGCTGTAATGTGATCACACAGCAAAAATCTGTCACCAATTTGGCTGATGGAGCACTGAAGCAGGACTCGAGTTTCCCATGAAATGATGACTTCTGATGACAAATCAGCTCTTTTTTTGGCGATATTGGACAGCTTGGCCCTGGATGACTGTTCTCACAAGATTTTTGTTGTTTTGGCTGCTGGCTCAGGCCTAAAAGAATTGGCAGAGGAAGGTTGTGTTTACCCAGCAATATATAATTTATATAACTTGAATGTGTGGGGGACTCCTTGATGTGAAATACGGAGTGTACTGCAAAGTCTGACAAGCTGTCACGGTGGAGGAACAGAGCATCACTTGGGCAGGTTGGTGATAAGCAATAGCTGAATGCTACCTGTGGCAGATGGCTTGATAGAGGATTTCAAAGACGTGCCTGAGGGTATTACAGGTGAGTGGAAATCTTTCTGCCTATACAGCTAGGTTAGAAAGCTGATGAGAGCAACCTTTCCACTACTTGCTGCCTGAGTTTTGAACAAAGATTGTTCATCCAAATCTAGTCCTAGTTTTCATTTCATGTAGCTCAGTTCGCCCTCCCGAGCAGGAGAGCTCATAACAGAGATGAAAAGGATGGCTATGTCCACGGCTGCGGGAATAATGGTTCACAGGGGGCACTTTTGGCTTGCTCACCTCTCCTGGCTCTGGAAAGCAGGTTCTGGCAGCAGTTGTAAAGGTGTTGTGGTTTTGTAGAGAAGTAGAGAAGAGAAGACTTATTATTTACCTCAAAGAGAGAAAGGTTAATAAGCTTATATTTTGTTAGACATCAAAGACTCTGTATGCAAGAGCTCCTTTATTAATTCTGCTTGTCACAGGAATGCCTTCTTAGCCCCAATTCACTATATGCTACAGTAATACTTTTAAAAAGTTTCACAAACTTTTTTCACATGGCCAAAAAATGGAACACAACTATTCTCTATTTGCCAGCTTGGTCCCTTTAAAGTCCCCTTTGACCACTATCTGTAAGCTTCTTGCTTTGATTCTAGTCAAGTATCTGGTTTTAGGCTGCTCATTTAATAGATAATAGAAAAGCTGTCAAATCAGTCTAACAATGGAGCAATTCATATCCAGGGAGAAGGTGAGATTTTGTTTTCTTGCATCTTCATTCTCTGCAAGAAATGTGCATACAGCGCATGAAAGTTCAGACAGCCCTTTGCACTGAGCCAGGCATAGTGAGAGCTGTTCATTGGTTGTGTATGAAGCTCAGGTATGAGATAGCGTCCACTGTACAAGACCTTTGGCATGACACTTGGTGTAATTATTGTTACTAAAGCTTTCTCAGTAAAGATATTCTTTAACGACCTTCGTATCTGAAAGCAGAAAAAAAGAAAACAAATCAAAGAGCTATGAAATATCTCCTTTTAAAAGCTTAATTAAAATATGAAGCCTTTGATTTTAGAAAATTAGACGAGACATTTTCTGTCTTTACATTGAGCGTCCTGGTACATTCTAAATAGAATATGCTTATAGCTGGAACCGCCTTCAAGATTATAACAGTCCAGATTAGCGACACTTCAAACATGCACCTCGAAAGCAGAGCTGACTGCAGAACAGAGCCCCAGCTTGCTTCCTCAAGACGAGTAAGAGTCGAAGATGCTCCCGGTGCCTGTCGGCAATGACTGTTGCTTAAGAAGCTGAAAGACGTAGGTCAAAATCCCACTGAAAGTTTGGAGAGGATAATGAAAATGATGTTTTTCTCGAATTACGTGGCTAAGCACAGGCACTCATAAATGTAGCTGTTGTACACTGCACTAGGTGGAAATGCCTCCATGCAGCCTGCAGGATGAGATCCCATCCAGCAACCAGCTTCTCATGAAGAAAGCTTTAAGAAGCTCTGGGGCAGTTAGCTGACAACCTCTTCTGTGCAGAGGCTGCACATTTTCTTGCTGACCAAAGTGCTTTGTTTGTGTTGCTTATGGAAAAGGGAAGCTGAAAAATATAAAAAATAAAGAAAAAAAACATAAAAGCGGATTTGCACACCAGAGAAAATGCTGAGTTTGGTCTCTTTTGCTGACCATAAAGGCTTCGAGAGATTAATTAATTATTGCATATCAATACTTTAATGGGGAGAAAAGGGCAGGAAGAAGAGTAACAGGAAGGAATGTCTAGAAAATGAGCCTGGACAAGTTCACATGAGAAATAAAATCTGCATTTGAACAATTATGGGAATAAATGTGGAATGAATTAATAGAGAATCACAGGCTTGTCCATTTAGCTGTGCTGATTGTGTTAAAACTGTGTGCACTTGTGGCGGAGATACTTATGTTGATGCAAATAATTATTGAGCTTCTCGTGCTGGCGGTGGGGCTCACCAGCCATGCGCTGCCTGGAGCGTGGTGACAGCCCTCAGCAAGGCAGGCCGCCTCCTCACTTAGGCACCCACAATATGGCATTGAATCATTCTGACTTTTGTCTCCACTTGCAACAAGACTTCCATTCTGAGTGATTTCATTCTGATGGCCATCATAAGTTTGGGAGTGACTGCTTTGGAAAAGACGTCTTTTTGCCCGCTTAGTGATTCATTGGTCATCTTGAGCCTAAGGGGTCCTGCAAAATTGGGCAGGGGCAGAGGGAGAACATGGGTTTGGCTGTCATTTAGCAGCCAAATCTTAGCTTTGGTAAGTAGCTTTTACCTGCTTAAATTCACTCTAGTTGCACATGGCTAAAGCCTTTGTGTTTATTCCCTGCCCTAAAATATTGAACAGCAGTGTGCTAGGCAATTAAATAGCTGTCATGCCTTCTCCCAGACCTAGCAGCACTTTGGGGATATATATGACACATGATTTGTACAATCAGTTAGTAAAAACTTTGTAAAGCACTTTGGGATTCATCTGGATGAAAGGCACTACCATAAATGTAAGATCATTCTCATTATCATTAATATTCTTTTATGAGGGACCTTATCAAAAGCATTTTGAAAACCCAGGTAAATTATATCCACCAGGTCACCTTTATGTACTATTTTATTAACTTTTCTGATGAGGAATTGCCTAGAAAGAATGATATTGCCTTATGGAGGCTGAAGTGGGGTTACTTGCTGTTGTCATTTATTTGCCTATATTATTGTAATGCCACTGGTTGCAAGTGAGTTCAAGGTCCCATTGTGCCTGAGGCTGCACAAACGTGAAAGAAGAGACTTGACTTTTTGGAAAACTTAAAATCTGAATAAACTTGCTGGGTTCGGCTTTGCCCAGACCCAGAGGTCTGTGCCCTCTCCCCACCTAGGAACAGAGCAGGGCTCCAGCCCTTCCCCTTCGGTGGAGATGAAGGTCCTCCTCAGGACTTTGGCTGAATATTAACAGTGATGGCACCGGTGGAAATATCTCTGTTGGCATCCCAGTGAGCGTGCAGAGTGTGCGGGACCCCCCACGTCCAGGGGCTCCCTCTGTTGCTGACCACTGTCACCCTCCTTCCTGAGCAAACTGCAGCCCCAAGGAAACATGTCTGCAGAAGACAGATGAAGGTAGCAGAGGAAAGTGCAGCCCCCCCCGAGGAGCACTGACCTATGCTGTGGCTGTGAACTGGGGCCGAGCCAGGATGCAAGCTGGGTCTCCAAGGTGCGCGGGACCTTTCCCCACAGTGTGCTGCAGACAGGGATAGGGTCCGAGCTGGGGGCGCGACGTGGTGCTGGCTGGGCAGTGGTTGTCTCTGGGGCGCTCGGTGCAGCAGGGCTGGGCGACCACCGCCCTGAGATGTGCCTGACCCCTCCTCTGGGGCTCGGGCAGTCCCCAGGCCCGGCACTCTCCCATGGCTGGGCGCTGCGGGTGGGCGGGCGGGCGCGCGGTACGCCATGCGTTTCCCTCCTGGGTGGACAGTATTTCTGCAAAATTTGCCGTGCTCTGCTAGTGCATTAGCTTGCAGTAAGTCTGCCTGTGCTGTTACTGGGAGAGTGTGCAAGCCTATGCTGAACTCCTTCCTTGGTTTTCAAGGGGGTGTTTTACCCAGTAAGGTGAGCAGGGCACCTTGTTTGACAGGTTCACTCCTGTGTACTCTCTTTTCTCTACAGTCTGGGCTAGTACTAGCTAGTCCAGGTGATTTACTGCCCTGCAGAACTAGCTGCCACATAACTCCTTCCTAAGGTCCTGTTCACCTTCTATAGAAGTTAAAGTAAATCACTGCTGAAGTCACTCTAATTTCCCACAGAAAGTGGCACAGACAAGGAATCTCTTTAGTTACATCCATACAGATAACTCAGGCCAAGTTTTTTTTTCCTGCTTCAGCATCCTGTTTTTCAGCCTCTTCCTCTCCCCACAAAGTTACAGGGTTCTGCAAAAGAGATGCATAATTTTGTATGCCTGACAGTGAGTTACCATGAAGAGTGGCATGTTTCAGCAGAAACATATATTCGAGTTAAACAGGTACAATAAAGCTGTCACACAACAACAGTGGCTCTCTAATTCTAGTCTTTATATGCCTGATTGGGGGTTTGGCTTTTTTTTTTTCTCTTCTGTATCAGAAATACCTTGAAGTATTTGTTTGTGTAGTCCTCCTGTCTCAATGTCCTTTTCCTTTCCAGCTTGTCTGCCATTTATTCTACCCTATGTTCTGCTGTTCAGCCAGACACCCCTTTTATGTTTTTAAAAGAATGTTTATTTTCAATAAGCTCAATGGAGCCATAAAGATTTTATCCTTCCCGTTCCTATTTTCATCTCAAAGCCCCAACCGCCATCTGCTTCTCTAGCACAGGTTCTTAAATAGCCTCCAGACTGATTACATTAGCCAAATTCATCCTCGGTACAACTCCTGGGGCTGCTGGAGGAGTTACTCCAGGAACAAATTTGTCATATGTTCTTAAAGTGTTTCACTTTGCCCTTGAGCATGCTGTTAATCATTTTTCTCATAGTTTTTAAATCTGGCCTTTTAAAGTTCACCCTCACTGCATTACCCCTAGGAGAGTAACCTTCTATTATGATATCAAACCTAATTGCACAGTGATTATGATTACCCAGTGGATTTCTTAGTCTCACCTCCCTTAACTCCTGTGCATAATTTAGCACAAAATTGAGACTCAGTTCCTCCAACAAAGGACTCCTCTGAAAAGCAGTCTTTAAATAATGGCAAATAATTGGCTCTTCGGCCCTTGCTGCACACGGGCTTTTCAGCTGCGGCGCCGTAGAGGAGGAGGGGTCGTAGCTCTTTCACCAGAGACTCAGGGACCCGCAAAGGGTAAGTCCTCGCCATCCCATCGATGGGCCTAGGAGACATCCAGGGCCAATCTCTAATGCGTTGTGACGTTCCCAAGCACTCTTTGTGGCTTGCCCAGGTGGCCGGCCCAAAGCAACCTGCTATTTGTTGGCACCCGAGGAAAGGCCGTGTCCCTTCCCCGTGCCGGATTTCATTTTTGGCATGTGGGTTCGACAGCTGTGTCGGAGAGTGACGGACGCGCGCTGCAGGGCTGGTGCCTGGTGCTGGCGATGCGCCAGCCTCTCCCGAGCAATTCGAAATATGAGCAGGGTTGTTGGACTTGGAGCAAAATATGGAAGAGTGGGGGAAAGGGAGGGAGGACAGCATCGTGCAGGCGCCAGCTGGGAGCCAGCCTCGGCCTCCGCAGCACCGTTGAAGCAGAGGTGTGGGACACTGACTGGCTCCGAGGGGAAATGCGGGGAACAGGACCTTGCTGCCCGCCCGCAAGACCATTGCTGTTTGCTGCCTGACCACAGCAGAGCAGTAACAGCAAGTACATAGGGGACAAATGAAAAAGTAGAAAGAAGGTCTGGAAATGAAAAAATCTCTTATTTTTGATGGACAGAGGATCGCAGAAAGGAGAAGTGTGCTGGGGTAAAACACACATTTGGAATGACTGGTTACTGTTATTCTTGCAGCACACCAACTACATACGTTAATGCAACTCTACACTATTAACTCTTGGAGCCTGAACTGGCCTTGCTTTCTCCCTGCCACCCTTTACAACTTGCAGCATGGCAGACCAGCTCAATTTGCTCCATGGTTTCCATGAACTAGGAACAAATGGAGCAATCTGGAGAGAGCATGTTGCTAATTTCAGAATGCAATAGCTCTTGGTGACTGCACCGGGCCATTACAAAAGCGTTTACCCTTCAAGAGCTTCTGGAAATTCACTGGAAATGTTTAGAATACGCAACAGAGGTAAATATTTTGATCTCTCTGATTTCTGAGGTAGAGTACTTTAGCTGGGGATCAGGCACCTCTTTTATAAATAGCTGCTAGCAGAAAACATAATTTGCAGAGTAAAAAAAATTAACACTCTTTTCCTCTTTAAAAAAGCATCGTAGTTGTGAAGAAATGAAAGAAAAGAGAACTGGCCCATAAAGATTAATTCATCACCTCAGAAATTTCCTCTGTGAGAGGTAAAGTGTGGTAGGATTCTAACTGTCTGCAATAAACGCAAATGAATATTTTCTGTGTGCCCTAGCAACTGCTAATACAGGTATTTATCTTAATGCATTTGGAAAAAAATTAAGTAAAATAAAAATAAAGCTCAACAGCTTGTTCTAAATGGATTCCCAATGTTGGCAGAAAAAGACATACAAGGCACTAAACATGCCTTTGCTAAATGCTATATGAGTGTATACCAATGGTGCTGAAAACAACATAATGGGCTATTGCCTTTCAGCTTTGTAACTGTGGCTGCGCAGTGCTGTTGGGAAATCTGCTTTATGAGGGGGACGTGCAGAGCAGAGACCGGTGCTGATACTGAAAGAAGCGGTAGCTGGGCTTGGATTGATACCAGTCCTGTGTTTTTCTCCCTTTCACCTGTTCCTGATATGAAGTCCTGTCTGCTGATGGTTTATAATTTCCCTGGAGATGTGAGATGGCATGACAAGCTAAAGCACTCACAGAAGCACTTGGAAGCTGCAAGCTTTTATTTTTAAATGGAGAGACACTCCACTTTAGTGTCCTGTCTGTTGTGTCAGGCTGACAGTTCAATATTGCCCTGGTCATTTCCTTCTGCTGCTGTTTGAGCATTGTGCTTTTAGGAGATGGCTGTGAAAGCATTCTTATTTGTTCAGGCAGTTAGCTCAGACGTTCTGTGTTGCTCAAGCTTTCTCCGTGTTCCCTTTCCTTTTGAATCATTTCTTCATCGAGATACAACCAACACCTTTACACAAGAGGCTTGGGCACAAACAGGCTGGGATTTCATCTCTGACACAGCAAGGAAACACACTGTCATCTTTAAGGACTTGTGTTGTTGAACGCTATGCAGTAAACATAGGGATAATGCTATGCAATAGACATCCGGATAAAAAATTCAGTCCAGAATAAAAATGTTTCTGTTGAGCTAATGGGCCTGAAGGCCTCCCCTCTCTGCACTGAATTTTCTTGTTAGCACTGATTGCAAAGAGAGATCCAGCCTGGCACCATGAAATTCCTCTTCTAACCATGCTCAAAGTTGCTCTGCCACCAGCATCTGTAGGGGGAGGATGGTATGAAAGGAAACGAGCTGCGGCCAGGTACCCACCAGAGGCCCCGTCATGCCCTGCCCATGGTGCCAGGCTCCCCCAGCCCCGCACAGGATGCGTGCGGAGGTGGGTAGGGAGTTACAGGGACATGTGACCAGGTGGCACTAATGGGGACCGCACACGCAGCTGTGTCCCCATTAGGTAGCTACGTACTCTTAGCAAATCTACCTCTCCGAAAGTGAGTCTAGCCAAACCTGAAAAGACTTATAAAATTGATTATAAAATCAACTGAAGAGGTTCCTTAAAGACCTGAGACCTCTCCCAGCCTTTGCAGTGGGGGGTAATTTGTAAAATCAGCAGAGCAGAGGGCAGAATTGTATCTGAACCAGGAAGCCAAAGGCAATAATAACTAACGTGTATCCATAAAAAATTCATGGGAAATTTCATCCTGGGCAAAAGAGAATGAATAACAATGTTGATTAAGTATTAAAAGTTCATTTTATTTTTAGAAGCACTCAGAAAACTGAAAACATCTGGGAACATTAGGCAATTCTTCTTACATAATGTTTTCCATTTATGTTTCACCAATGCAATCAGATTAACCCTGACCTGTATGGAGGCAGCCCACAAGATCCAGACTTCCTCATTGCTGGGTTGCAAGAAGTGGCTGGGTCCAGAGACTTCTACTCCCTACAGAAAAATGCTGTTGGTTGACCACACACAGGCTATTAGTATATGAATAAATTATGGTCTATATTAGAGTGTAATGCCTGCGCCCTTCTGCACATCTGACCTTCAGCATCCCATTAGCAAAGTGTGACAAGTCTGACAGGGGGGTATCAGAAAAATATCTTAAACTGAGTGTTTTTATCAGTCTGTTAAAATGTTGGATCCCTGGGAATTTGCCCTGGCACATCCCATTGGATAAGCTGTAGATCCCATTACATCAAAAGCAAAGAGCTTCCAGAAAAAGCTTAGATCCATAGGGTTAGTTCTTCAAAGATATTTTGATAGGTAATGCCAGAGGTTGACATCTAAACAGAATTTAGAAACTTCAGTGCCTTTGAGGCTCTTCTGTCACTCCTGTGCCAACAAGCCCAGATTTGTTAATGCTTTATTGTAAAATGATTCCTTAAAGGAATGTGTCAATGGCCCATGTATTCTGGAGAACAACAGTAAGGAAATGCAAAGTAGGTTGGATACTTAGGTAGAGGTCCCTAGGCACTGCGTCAAATCTGGCAATGGGATTTGGTCCCTCCTGCGGGTCGGTACTTCCCAGCCTGGGTTTTGAGGCTTTACAGAGTCAAAGTTGGAGGTGCTGAAGAGAGTTATGTTCAGTCCCTACCCAGGGCTGTTAGGTTTCTCAGATGTGAGAAAGTTTGGCTGACTGAAAGCCAAATGAAGAAGCTGTGGGAAGAGCTTACCCTGTCTTTCCTGGAGCTTTGATTTTGCAGTGCAGAGCTGACTGCAGTGAGATGTGAGGGCCACAGAATTTTGACCCGCTGTCTCTCATTTGGATTTGGCTCCTCTTCAGTAAAACTCCAGAGATAGCAGATGAATTTCATGTCAAAACGGAGTCTCTGGACTTGCTAAAGATACCCCCACTCACTCTATAGCTTAACAAATCACAACCCTAAACATATCTATCTTTATAATATTCCTGGAGAGCTAAGAAAGTGTTATGATCTTATTCTTGTTATTTTTCTTTAAGGAGATGAGACACAGAGCAGTAAGGAGTATGTACAGTGCTCTAGGTGGGCATCTAATGTAGGTATGTGGCATCCCTCTAGCCCCTGGAGAGCATGACTCCTCCCGAGCGCCGTTCGGAGCAGCTGGGGTAGGTGGTGTGGAGCTCCAGCCCCTCCAAAGCAGAGGGGCCCCACTGCAAAAGTGTGGCGCAGGATGGAGCTGAAATAACAGCTACTTTTTGCATCACCTTTCGTCTCCAAGAAAGCATTTCTAGTTTGGCCCTCATGTTTGTGATATCCATCAGGTACAAATCCATGAGAGCAGATTGGGTTCATCCATGATCAAAGGCTCAGTCACAGCCATTGCACTGGCTCTCTATGTGGGGGAGAGTACCTGAGCTATGGGGAAGGCAAGTTCCAGGTCCCACAGAGTAATCACCTTTCAAGGACAAGGCTAGTCATTTTGTTCTCATACAGCAAAGACAACAGCAGGAGGGAGCTGGTTTCATTTTTGTGAGTTTGTGAATTTGTGGCATGAGGTTAACTCGTGTAGGATTTACCAGATGTCTCTCTGCGGAGTGGGCTGCTTTGGAGAGCAAAGAAGTCCTTCAGTCTATGCCTAACCAGAAGAATGCGTCATACACCTGCGCACGCTCCTGTTTTTCAAGGACACAATGCCCTGTGGAAGTGGGGATTTTCCTTTCTTGCCTGGAGAATCTCACATCATCACAGGCAGAATATAGAGGAATGGAGAAGAGAAGAGGAATTTGTCTTTGCTTTATAACCTGCCTCCTTCATACTCTCTCTGGCAGGTCAGATAAGTCCTGTGTAATCTTGCATTAAAAAGTTTTGCAAGACTTTTTTTTTTTTTTTTCCTTTTTCTCCATTTAATTTCCCTTGCCATTTGCTCAGCTAACAGAGAAGGCATTGCACTGTTTAAGTGCTTGCAAAAGATGTGCTTCTCTATCTGACTTCCAGGCAAAGGGAAGTAGATGGGATGAAACGAGACTGCTCTGAATCTGGGCAGAGGTTTCCTAGAAAGCCTAATTCTTTTGTAAAGAATTATAAAATGGGCAATTCAGCTGGCCACACTCATAAGGAACAGTATTTAATGCTCAGCTGTTCACCAGAATCAGTGGGAAGGTGCTGCAGAGCTGATTGGCATGTTGCCACTGAGCTGTGCAGAATACCTGGTGTAGGAAATACAGTGTGGAGGGACACTGGCCTTTGCAGGATGTCTCGGGAGCTGACAGCAGCAGTCAGATGTGGTGCCATCCCTTCCATCACGTCCTGAGTGGTACTAGCCCCAGGAGCTTCCCTTGGCCAGAGGTGGGACAGAGGAGATGCAGTCTCGCTAGATGAACCCAGGGGCCACACCAGGTGAATCTGAAGGACCAGACATAGCCCAACAGGCGGAGATCACCTCCCTGCTCCAATGGGTGACCATTCTGGCCAGGAGTATGACAAGGTGACTCAGTAAGTTCGCTGGGCTGCAGACAGGCTATGCAAAACTGAAGCGAGTGAGGTATAATGTGGCATCTCAAGAAAGGCCCTGAATTGTGGTCTTCAGGTTAGTACACTCCAGAGAGGTATCAGGATTTCTGTCATGCTACATAACTACGAAGCATCAAGGAGTGAGAGGAAGGCTGGATACTCACTGATGCCTGCAGCTCTAGTTATCACTCTCTAAGCCCTTGCAACAGAAGAGAGCATTGATATATTTTGCCCAGGGGGCCCACAGAGTCTGCAGATGGAAGAACAAGTCTCCCATTCAATATCTGGGTGAGATCCGAGAATAAGAAAGAAGAAAGAAGATGGTACAGAGCATATCCACCGGTGAGGTTTGGTTTTGGAAGTGGACTTCCTGGGTGGTATGAGAGTGCTTTAGAGACAACTGGTGCTATCTCCAGCATAGAGAGTCCTATGACAAATTCTGTAGTACCACAACAGATAGGAAATACTTTCCTGTACAACCTGTTTTAAGTATGTGAGAAGGATGGGGTCAAGATAGCTGTTGACTCCTGGAGCTCCTGGTGATGGACACTTGGGATGGGTAATGGGGTCTGGTCCTTTTTCCTGCCATCGAGGACTCTGATGAATTTGTCCAACTAGCCATGATGAAGTCATTAATCTTGATGACACTTGCTGCAGGCTAGCCTTTGGCACACCAAAGGAGTTCTTTCTGTACCCACCAATAGGCAGGTCATACAGCAGGATCATCACTGCCCATGAAAGCTATGGACCTGGTTTCCAAGAAAAGCCTGATGGATGGCAGCTAATGGGATTAGATCAGGAAATGACCTGCATTTGAGATAGACCAGAGGCAGGCAACAAGTTTCATGGAGGCAAAGGAAAACAGAGGATGGACTGTGTTTTTCCACATGTGTGTCCATTCCATTCCCTTGACAAGTCCAGGACTAACCCTGCAGTCCGTGTTATCCACTATACAACATTATAACCAACCCCAGAGGAAGGTGCTCCATAGGTCAGCAATCAGGTCTACACATAGCACCAGCATATCTCCTGCTTTCCGTTATTCAATATAGTCGAAAAACATCCTTCCAATGTGGAGGCAGTATTCCAGGACAGAGGTGCCTTGTGCAGCCCCTCCTATTTTGGAATAATAACATGATATTAAATTGCAATGATATAAAACACATCTCCCTGACCTGAAATTGCCCTTCCTGAATGTGGCATTAGATACATTTACTTCCTGAGTGTTCAGACAATGCCTAAGCACAGCATGAATAGACCTTAAGGAGGAATGGCTCTTACAGAAGAAACTTTCAGCAATGTTTCCACCTCCCTAGGTGTTGTTTTGTGCCAGTGACTTTTTGTTGCTTTGTCATTTCCCACCCCAGTCAATACTGAACAAAAGGAAACACGCGTCAATAATTTTTAAAACTGCTGGCAACTAATGCTGCAAGCCTGCGGCATGAAAGGGAAAGGATAAATGCATTGGAAGTTTAATATTAAGCTTCTGTGTAAAGGTTAAATGTTTAATTCCTGTCCACTGATAATCTACCTCTTTTTTTTTTATCATGGCTGTAAGTCTGGAGAAATGAAAGTGCAAACGATTGACCATAATTCGTAATAAAGTCCACTGCTAGCAAGGTTAGTGTTAATAGACTATTGATCAGTGTAATGGTTAGTGGCAAACTAATTTTTTACCATCAGCTCTCTTATTGGGCGGTTGCCTTCTGGAGGCCTACAACGTAACTGAGCTTTGCACTGAACTAGTTTGCAGAGTTGGATTCTGTGTACACCTGGTAGATTCAGCCCAGGATACTGCCAAAGCCCTCCAGCGTATCTGAACCATTGCTACTGTTCAGAGATGTTTCAAAGCTGTTTTTTCTTTACTGTTGAGACTAGTAAATCTTTTATTGAGAGCTGGGAAAGGTTTGCTAACACTGAGATAAAAGAACTGTATCTCACTGTATCATTGCCCACTGACACCTGTTTGCACTTGACTAATTTTCCAATTATACAGAATTTTTTCAGTGCTGTGAGTGGTGCCCCTGGAAGAGAAGTTGCTGGTAGTCTTGTTGCACCTGGGAAGGTATCTGAATATGTGACAAAAAGCAGCTTTTGAGGCACCAAAAGCTGACAATTTTGTGCTTATAAAAAAGATATTAATAGCACTGGAAAATCATTTGTTCTGTGCACTTCTAACAAGTGAATGACTAAAAAAATCCCGACTCTATCACTACAAGAACTCCTTCTGCGTTGTAAATGCCCTTGACTTGTCCTCTTGTCTTTGTATGACACAGTGTCATTTATGGCTTTCTGTCTTTTGGGTGAGGAGCTGTCAGTGAGCTAGTGTGTGCAGGGCAAGGGAGAGCTGGGAAGGGGCAGAGCATGACGCCTGGTGCTGCCCAGCGCAGCTGTGCTGCCATTAAACAGCTGGCCCACGTTCTGGACCTACGCAGACACTCACCACCCTCTGTTCCTAGCATATTGATTTGGGTTGGGTGTCAAATGTGGGACTGATATCCAGCTTTGATCTCCCACTGAAAGGGAGATCAAAGCCTCTTAGTGTGATGTAGAATAAAATTAATCATTCCTCACACTGCAGGGTCAATACCAGATCTTGATTTGGAAAAGCTCCCTCTCCTTGCTGAATGGATACATTGACAGTACACATATGCACATAACTCTAAGACCTGTACTTTCAAGAGTTTGCTGTGCCATCCATAGCAATAGATGGATATGAAATAAGTCAATGGAAAGAGGCTGTGGAAAGTAGAATGGGAAAGGTACCGTGACCCTGATCCAATAAGTAGCCAAAGATGAGTAAGAAAAGTTTTTTCATCCTGGGAGAATTTCTGAGATTAAAGCATTATTTTCCCTGTTCTACAATGGAGTGAAAAATCAAAATATTGATGTGTTTTTTTCTTCCCATCAAACCAATGAGCTGAAAATAAATACATATAAAACAGATAATTTCCAACATTTCATTTTGAGCTTTCCAGCCTTTAATTTCTTTAAACTACAATTTTCAATCTTTTCCCATCTCCCTTCCCCCCAGTTCTTCCAATTGCATTTTTGGGGGGTATTTCTGCCTGGATCTGTTAATAAGGAGATATGAATTAGCAACCTGACTCATGCCCCTTTTTCACATGGGAACAATCCTGCCCACCTCTATGGAGAAGCAAATTCTAGATAAATAGAAATGAGTGTTTAACCTACCCTTAAATGGTTTCTTGGCTTATCACTGACAAAAGGCAAGTGGTCTGACTGGGAGAGATTTACCTGTGAGAAGTGAACTAGCGGAAAAGTTTGTGAGCTACTTCGGTTCATCATGTTCTTCCTCTCGCTTCGGCTCTGGGCACTGTTGTGTTTTGCATCTCGGATTAAAAAAAGGAAGTGCTACTTCAAAGCACCAGCCAGCACCTTTTAGTAGTATGTAATCTAAGGTAAACAGCTGTGCCCCATATATATATAAGTACACATGTATTCATATTTAAATACATATACACAGGCCAGAGAAAGGTCAAGGTATGTTTTATAAAAACACAGGGGATTTTATTGTTTGCAAGGAAAGAAGAAGGAGTCAGTATGTTTGTATAGGGGAAATGGATTATCCTTAAGCATTTGGCATAAGACAAAAAAGTTTCTGTTTGATGCTGATATGAGTCTTTTCTAAAGACCAGCCTAATCAGACTAGATTGGCTGTAGCTGGCACAACAAGGCACAATCTTCCATCGTTCAGAAATAAATCCATTCTTTTCTATATGTTACCCTTCTAAAGGCAGGTTTACTGTGTAGTAGTAAGTGTGCGTGTATGATGTTTCTGAATTAAGATGGATTTTTTTTTGTGCAGCTTCCGTTTGTATCTCCCCTTTAAAGAGTATTTTCCTGGTTATTCTATTTCCCACATTGCAGGTTCCTAGTCAGTGAAAGTCTGCCCAGTCCTCATGCAGGGGCAATGTAAGATTTTTGGACCTAAGGATTTTTATTTCTTTAAACACCACTGTATATACTCACCATGTGAAAAATGGTGTGTGTGTGTGTGTGTGTTCACGCATGTGCTTGCATGGTAATTCCCTGGGACATGGGCCAGATTTGAACTGCAGACCTCTGCTAGTGCAGATATCTATTCAAATGACACAAGCAATGTCTGTGTGCAAGAACTCCATTAGCAGGCAGCAAGTGTTGACTTGTATCTTCCTTCACATAGCACTGAAGGGGAGCATGGGACGTACCTGAAATTGCAGATAGCCTGGCTTTCCCAACCCAGAATAATTTTTGAGATTGAAACAATTTCCCAGCATAATTTCAGAAGAAGAGGTAAAATCTTGAGCATTTAAGTGAACTGCCAAAATCTGTTGCTGCTTCAGGACAATCATAAAATTTTATGTTTCAATATTTTTTTCTAGTTTTTGCCTGCCTTTCCCCTGAAATCCCCCCTGCCATGTAGTTACATTTATAAAAGAGCAACAGATCTATGTCTCCCAAGTGAAAAAAACAGGGCACACAGCAAATTGGGTCTGTGAAATTATCTCAGATATCATTGAGGGGGAGATGGACTGCAAACAGCCTTTTCCTGAGAATGTTGCTGTTTTGACAAATTTGCCAAGCATGCAGTTCTGTACATACACAGATGTGCATATTTATGCAAGTGACGATGGCCTCTGTGAAAACAGCATCCCATACAGATCCTTCTGTTCCTTATTTATACTTTTTAAACACATGCGAAGGTGCTGCAGACTTCTGAGACCCTTCGCTGTACCGCACCGCAACGTGGCCGCGGCACGCCTGGAGCACTTGCTTCCATAAAACACATTTAGACATTTGCCTCGTGGCAAAGATGGGAGCGAGCTCAAGCAGCAGTGAAATAAATTCTGTAACTAATAAAAAGCTTAATACCTTTTTCCTTTCCTCAGTCCCAATAGTTTCATTGTTTGTTTTGCTTGACTTGAGGCTTCCAGAAAGAAACTGAAAAGGAGATTTTTTTTTTTTTTTTTGGATCAAGTGTCCAAAATTAATACCACTGGCCTGACACAACAACAGCAACATAAAACAGAAGTAATACTTAGCTACGGAGTTTTGTTTTCAGGCAGATAATCAAAAGGGAACGAGAAGAGAGATTCAATTACAGGGAGACCTGGTGGTCTGAACAGCAGCGCGCTGCCACATAGCTCTGCAGCGGCTGATGGCGCCCAAAATTGCAAAGCACTGGTGGGGCGGAGGGACAGGTCCTGGGTGCTGTGGGGCTTCGGAGCGGCGGGCGCAGAGGCAGCAGCCGCAGAGCTGGTGGGGCGGCTGGTGGGCAGCGGCGAGGCGGGTGCCAGGTGCCCGCAGGGAGGGCAGCTGCCAGCGCTGGGCACCATCCTGCCCGGGCGCCCGGCACCGGCATCAAGGAGACTAAAGCAGCGTTGTGTGTGCTTCGCGGAAACGTTGAAAGCGCCATGAAGCGGCACAGATGCCTCAAGCCATGCTGTGCATGTGCCCCGGATGAAAGAGCCCAGCTGTATAAATAGATCCCAGCAGCAGAGAGATGCTGATGCAGATGTCCCACCTGGAAATCTCTGATCGCCTGCACACACCGCTTTATCACATCTTTACAGAGCCACTGTTTTTATTTGAGGGAAATAACAGGGCAATAGCAGTAGGAATCTTCAGGTTTTTGTACTGATGTGTATGTGCCTAAAATGAGGAGGCTGCTGCAGCAGTGACTTACTTCTCCCACCTGGGTTTGGAACGATAATCAAGGCGGTACCGTGCCAGGGCTTTGGGGAGAAGAGCCAAAAGACATGGCCTCCCCAGGCTCTGGTAGACCCCCTGCAAACACTGGGGGAGGTTAGTGTACTTTTCTGCTCCACTGTAGTTGTAACACAGGTGAATTGACTTGCTCCAGGGCTAACTTTTCAAAAACTTGGGTTCCTCTGCTCTCTCAGTTGCTGATGTACAAGAAAGATATTAAAAACTTGACTGGACACAGCCCTGAGCAACCAGCTCTGCCCTGGCCTTGTCCTGTGCAGGGGTTGGGACTACAGACCTCACAGCTCTACCACTATCACACGACCTAAATCATCACAGTTCTAGGAGAAGTTTTGCAGCAACTCAGAATGGCAAAAAGATCCTTCTCCATTCCCCCAGCTTTCTTCTCAGAAAAAGAAAAATATCCAGGTGGTTTCTTTTTTCTGCAGAGGCTAAGATAGAGTCCACATGTAACCTTTAGGTTTCCAGTCAATAGAGGTTGTAATCTCCTGCACTGCTTATAAACCATTAGCTCTACCCATAGCTCCTGGTTATTCTGCTCCAGATACCACCAACTCAATCCTTGCTGAGTCAAACAAGAGTGTCCACCACAAAAACACCGCCTGGGTCTCCTTCCTTCAGGAGTGTTCCTGGTTGTTAGCAGGGGGCTGAAATCATCCATAGTGTGCAGAATCATTATGTTATTTAGTTACATTAAAGTAATCTCTTTAGAAAGGACTTACTGATGACTTATATTCAAATGTGCAAATAATATGCTTACAGAACATTAAAATGGCTCTAATAAGGTGGTAATAAATTTCTTTTTTCAATATGGGTTATTAGAAACTTCAGTAGTTAGAAGCTATTAATGCACTCACTATAAAGTATGAAAGTCCATCCTCACGAAACTGTAAATGACAGTACTGCCTATAAATTTTACTGGAGGTTGAAAGAGCAGTAATTATGTGGCTGGCATTGGATGTAGCACTTTCTGCAGAGGTACTAGTGGCAGATCTTTACCTCCTGTCATTAAGCACTATTTTTGGGCATAGCCAGTAGCCAGAGAATACTGTAAATAATGTTGTTTTCTGTGATGGATTTCTGTGCAAACAGGAAGAAAGAGGTTTTTTTATTAGAAGAAAAATTGGCAAACAGTCAAGTGTAGATGGCTTGGAGAGTGACAATGAAATAAAGAGCATTGAACATCTGGTTCAATGTTGTCTGGCTGGCCTATGTGGATGGTGATGACTGAAAAACCCATTAGCTGCTGGCAGAGAAGTAACTCTGAGATGATAGTCCAGTCACTAGCATGGACATATTGCAAAACCGCCAGCTCCATCGGCATCCTCACTGGCAGGAGCAGTGGAGATGCTGCAGGGAGACTAGTCTGCTCCTAGGTAATTGTCTGCATTACTACCTGAAATGAAAAAAATTTCTTGAAGTTTGCATCCTTCCTGTCTAAAGTGGACAGTGACATGAAATGCAGCTATTGTCAGGGTTGCTTCTTGCCTTCCAGGCAGCAATTATTTTAGGGTACCAGTGACACACACGATTCTCCTCTTTAGCCCTCCTTTGAGCCTCTCTTCCAAACCAATCCAGCCTCAGGTTTAGTAAAGAGATAAAAAACTTTTAACAGAAGTATTTGTGTCCAGCTCTCATTTTATTACTGCTGTATGCTTCTTTCTGACAAAATGTGTATTTTGACCTTCAGTTCTTGAAAGAAGCTCATCAAGGCAAGGAAAACTTTTGTGCTTCTTAGTAGGATTCTTAAGTAGTAGGACCTGATTGTCAGACTGGGAACTTCAAGTATCTGCGATACAAACAATCAAGGGAAACAGCTAGCTGGTAATGCCCTCTAATTCCTCATTGCATAAGTGGAAAATTTTCAACACGATAAAAGTAAGTCGTATGTTTCTGCTAGTGCTAAAAATACCTGTGAGCGAAAACCCCTTTTACCATCTGAGCTATCTGTCTGGTAGCCTTTGATCATCTACATGGAGAAAAGCAAACAGAAAACAATCATTATCAGGGATACAAATAGCTGACTAATGTGGTATACGAAACAATTTGTTTTTGCATATCAATCTTATAAACTTTGAAGGTATGAATTAGTCATGTTATGAATTGAGAAAAGGTTTTAAGATAAATTTCGAATGGGAAGATCATGACAGGCTTCATAGGATGTTCTCTGCATATGATACTTCTTAGGTTTTATAATTTTTTTCTTTTAATGCTGAGCCCTTGTAAACATAGAATTCAGGAGACCTGATTATAGGCACAGAAGTGATTCTTAAGGAATAGTGGAGCATCATATCGTAATGTTCAGAACCTTCTGAAAAATTGCACACCAGAACTTTTCCTGTGGCATCATTAAGACATCAAATCTAAATGGAAAAATATTTGGAAAGATTACAGTCTTCTGATAAATGGAATGACACAAAGGAAATCTCAGTAATTTCCACTTGGAAAGTCTTTTTGCAGAAAGCACAGATGAGGGCACGGTTCATTAACCAAGTGTATCTTTTTCTCTGCTTTCTGCCTCACTACTTCAGTGGTCCAGTTGTGTGGTGCAGAGCTCAGCAACAAATATTCTGCTCAGAATTTTTCAAGCATATAACAGAGAGAACATATGTAGATGCTCAGCTCGCTTGGGGAGATCTGATTTAAGGTCTCGATTTCCTTGCCCTAGAGCTCCTCAGAGAGTGGTCAGAACTGGCAGATTAGAAGACAGACAAGACATCAGAGAGGTGTTTGGGATCAAACCCAAAGACTATCAGGACATGATCAAAATTCAGAAATGTGTAACAACCTGTGCTGATGTCAAAGGGACCACAGGATAGCTGCTTGTGACTCACAGTTTGTACCTGCCTGTAAGGTGGCGGTTGCCCTAACTTTCACCAGCAAAATGGTTCCTTGTGAGGTTTCACAGCACTGTGTGCTGGTGGGATGTGTGGTGGTGCTACCCAGCCCTTTTCTTCAGCTGCAAACATATTGAGGTAGGAGCTGCATGAGCTATTTTACTCCAGCAGAGGAGTAAAAGGCCGGATTTACTGAAGTCCATGGCAATAATCAAGTCCAATTTTTCTGACCATTGGGCTGTTCCCTGTGCTGAAATAATCCTCGTTCAGCCTCTTAGACCCAAATTCTCTTTCCTCTGCCCCTGTGAACAGCAAGCTGACAAGAGCAAGAACAGGGAATGTGAACAAAAAGAGCTCAGTGGAATTAGAAAATCGCTTATATATGTTTCTGCTGGAAAAGCACAAGACATGAGAGTGCATTTCTGCACAGTCTGTAGTCCAAAAATTTCTGTTTTCCTCTGCTGACCTTTCTCCCCCAGCCCATTTAACACTAACCTCTTTCCATTCCTTCTGCCAAGCTCTGGAGAAAGAGCCTTCTCACAAGCGACTTCTGACATGAAGAATACTTCCCATGTTGATTTCCAAGCTGAAAGTATCTTTTCTCCTTGCCTGGACCACTTTGTCCCTCAATCGATATGTCTCTGTTTTAGCTCTGCAATTGCATTTATCCCCTTGAAGCATTCTGGAATGCAGTTTACATGAAGAAACTTTAAGCTAGATGAAGTTACATGCTGCTGCATGCATCCTGCATGTCAAACACAGCCAGGACCATGCCAGATGCCGTTAAAAACACCAGTGGATGTTTGGTAGCTAAATTGGCAGCTGCTCAATGACATGAAGTGCAACAGTCTCCATGACCTCAGAGCCTTGGTGTCACCACATGTTACAGTGTGCAACATAATAAAAGATTCACGCAGCAGCCAGCCCAAGCCAGACTTAATAATGGTGAAAGGAAATTATGCACCCATTTCAGCAAATTACTAGCTTGTGTCATGTTCGAAAGATCTGATGCTTCATCTGTCTTTGCAAAGACTTTGATTCCAGACTGGCCGGAATTTAATAACATGGAAAATGTCTCCTCACCACTGCACTGGGGATATTGCAAGCTGTGATTAGTTAACGATCCTAATGTTTTGAGATTATTTGGATGAATAACTTCCTTGTTGAAAACTGCAACTTCATGTTAACCAGAATTATTCCTATTTGGCTGAAGATTATTTTCAGAAAAAGTAAAAACATTTATTTTATTATATACATGGAAGGCATCAAATTTTCAATTTGATGGGAACAACCCTGGCTGTGCTTAACTTAAAAACAAATAAAAGTAAAACAAATAACATGAAATGAATTAATCAGTTGCAGGATTTGTACTTGACCAGAAACAATTTACCAAGGAAAGTTTGGGATCACCTTGAGCAATATTCTGATTTGATTTTTCAGTATGGCCAGCAAGCCAAAAAAAGCAATTGCTGAGAAAGCTGTGAGTACTGGATCTTTAGAGAATATTTCTGAAAGACCAGGACTCCCCCTCTTTGCCATAGCTGTTGTGTCGGTGCAGGTTCCTCGATTCCCAGTGTGGATGGTGAATATTACTGTGTTGGCTGAAACACTGGCTCATAGAGAAGCTGGACATCTGCAGCCTTGTGGGTCCTTAGAAAACGCAGAGATCAGCAACGGGACTCAAGTCACTTAGTTCTCTAGCCTCAGCTAGGAATTTAAATTTCCTTTACAGCCAATGGAGTGAGGGAGAGACATTTCCAGTGGGGATTTATTTCATCCCAGGAGAGGTACTTGGAAGTGACTGGACCCTTTGTGGAGCTCCCTCTCTATCTCAGCTGGCTATGGAAGGAGCTGGGACACCGTCCTGCTGGATGGTTCTGAGATATACTTCATCCTTATGTATTTTTTCTTATGCCAGGGAAATTCTGTGCCAGATATTCCTCCTCATTTCCACAGGAGAAATGAACACCATCAACAACCTGCTTTTTTCACTGGGATGGACTGATTGTCTTCTTACTTACACAGATATAAAAAGGTGTATCTTCATTAAAGCCAACAGATTTCATCTATTGTAAAGCCAGTGGAAGACAGGGGAGGTCTTTTATGTTCACTATACACACAGTATTAAGGATTTCTAAGCACAGGCCTGGAAGGTATTATTTATAAAAGGTAATTCATCCAAACAGATTTGCAGGTTATAGGAAATGATTATTTCTAGCCAACATTGCATTCATTCTGTGCATGGAAAGGTCTAGAGATGCAAGTGACAGGTTTTGTTCTCATCTGTTACCGGATACTTCCAAAACACCATGCAGCTATGTTTTCTGTCATCATATGGCCTATGACTTTTTTTTCACCACCAAGAAACTGAGGTTCTTGTTTTAAAAGAAGGCCCCCAAAAACCCAGCATGACACTGTAGCGCTCCCTGATCTTTTCAACCCATTACCATGAGGTGGAAAAAAGTTACAACGTGCCAGTCAGTGAAACCACCTTCTAAATTACAGCACCTTGCCCTTAGTGACTGACGATGATGAATATGGATGCAGCAACAGTCTTGGCACTTCAACCACTTTCCTTCCTGGCTGTGAAGAGCGTAGTGAAACGAATTGGGAAATTGGCAGTGCCTTGGCTCAGGAACGGCCGGGCTGTGCAGCTGAGCGAGCACCAGAGGTGCCGCAGGGACAGCTGGGGAGCCACTGAGGCAGGCGGGTAAGAGCTGTCACCCCGCATTGCCTTCTTCTCCCCTCTGGTCCTTTTATTTCTTTTCTTTGTTCCTGCTCTCTGGGGGCAAGCGCTGTTCCTGGCTGTGCACCCACAAGGTGTCATAACAGCTTCCTCTCGGCTGGGTTTTTTGTTACAGCAGATGAACCTCAATCAACAACAACAACAATAATGTGGGGCGGAACCAGAAAATGGCAGCAATTTAGGATCGCATCACTGAAGGCTCAAAGCTGCCTTTTTTCTTTTTTTTAAGGATTTACCTTACAGTCTTGTCCTTTGCATGGTTAGGCTCTGTTGTGCTTCACGGGGTCTTTGTGCAGTGATTAAGAGCTGAGGTGTACACCAGGCTAATTATACTGTTGGTTGTAGTCCAATGAGGACTTAAATTTGCAACTTATTAGAGAGTTTATTGGATTGCCAACTCAAGCATTTCTTAGACTAAACAGTGCTTTCCCTTAATTTTGCTGAAACTTGAGGTTCCCCCATAATATGATGGTTAAAGGAAATAAAATTTGCGCGTGTTAAATATCATAAGCTTTGGGTGTTCAATAAAGCAGAACTAATCTTATTTTAAACCAGAAGGCTTTCCTCTAACGTGTGGAGTCTGCTGAAGAAACAAGCCCCCACTCCAGCTGGGAGCCAAGCGAGGGACGGAGGCTGTCAGGGCGCGACATGCTGCCGGGGGACCCGGGGGAGCCCTGGCTCTGGACCGCACCTCTCCCTGCATCGCTCCTCTGCGCCGGTGGGTGTGCTTCAAGGACAGAAGGATTCAGCTGTTTGGCAACTTTTTCCTGATTTTTGCTCCTCCTGCCTCTGAGACCCAGTTTTAATCCTGACCGGGTTCAAGCTTTGATGGAAAGGACAAATCAGTGATTGGTCTTACACATACAAAATCTGGGTAGGTAACCAGGTTTCAAGCTGAGCTCTGGAAATTAAATTCTAAACCCAGCTGTGTATCTGTAGCTTTCTGCGGTTCAAAAAGAAAAGTTTGATCTTAGTATTAGAGAGGACGGAAAACTGGAGTTTCCCTTGAGAAAGTCTGATATTTAGACACTTGTTTTCATTGCAAATGGGGATGGAAATTAAAAGATCAAAAAATATGGAAAACAAAAGCTTCTAAAAGATATTGATCTGTAAATGTCAAGTAGTATTCTTTCAGTATGTTTTGTTGTAATTAGATGTTTTGACTTTACTCTGACTAAAGGTATTTGTTTGAGTGTGTTGACACTTTGGGATTTGGTTATGGTGATCCCTGTACCCGTCTTGGAACATTTCCTAACACTCAGGATGTAAGTCCATACTCCAGGTATGCAGGGCTTCTTCCCCAGTGTCTCACGGGATCATAGTCCAGTGAGAGCAAATAACTTATAATGAACAGGGAAAAAGTAATGGAGCACACTTTGATGCCTCAGGCAGATATGGATTTTAAGGTTTACTTGGTACAAAACAAAAGAATTTTGATTTTATTTATAGAAAATTCCTTCAAAATTATTATTCTACAGAAAATTAAAATTTAGATGAAATAGTTTTCTGAGGTAAAAATGTTCAACAAGCTTTATGATCAAGGCTTTTTCTCCCTTTACTTGCCAGTTATTCAGTTTGCAATGCAGTCTTACAAATTTGTTTATTTTGCTTTTGTGCTAGAAACGAATGGATATAGTCACTCTGCTGCAAAGAAAAATTTCTCTAGCTGGGATGCAAAGAATGAAACACCTTGAACATTTTCAAATAGCAGTGGTTGAATTTTTGCCTTAAGCCCACCTTAGTCCTGTGAATCCCCTCCCTTTCTATCAATCTGTCAGGTTTACAGTGGGTGCATATCAACATCAGTCGCTTAGACTTTGGGGTTGCTGTAAGCATGGCAAGGGTTGTGAGGATAGGCCTTAGCTTTCATTAAGCTAGCTGATAAAGTTGGGAAAACAGAGCAGCTTTTGACTCCCCCACCCATCACGGCATGTTTGTCTTTTCCAGATTGATCAGTGGGTCTAATAAAAAGATGATTTCTTGCCTCGCCAGTCAGAGGTAATCTGCACAAGGCAGCAGGGCTTGGTTCGCAGCCTGTGCATCCCGACTCATTGCAGAGGTCAGTATGGGAGTGGCAAGTTTGGGACCTCCCATTCTGCTGTCTCAGAAGAACAAATCTGTCATCAACAAAATAAAATCCCTCTGCAAATAAGATTACCTTCTGGTTTTGTTTGATTTTTGCAGTCACAGTCTCACTTTTGCCTGGTTTCATAAAGAATCCCATGTTAATTCCTCAGGGCTCTCTCAGCTACATTTCAGAAGGGATGAGGATGTTACGGTTTCATGTGTTTCAGGGGTGGGGGTAGCTGAAGAGAGGAAGAAGGTCCACAGAGCTCACCCTCCTTAAATGCCAAAGAGACCCTACATGATGATCTGGGATGAGATGTGTGTTTATTAGACAGCTAATGGGGAGAGAGAGGCATCCTGCACTTATACACTAAAATACAGTTGGAACAGAGCTTTCTCTCTGAGGAAGGAAACATCCTGCCTCTGAGCCTCTCACTGAAAGGGGAGCTTGCCAAAACTGCCCTGACCCAGATGCTTTTCGTGATGAGATGTGGAAATTTGGACACCCTGTTGTGACCAACACTAAATAGCGATTCCTGCTTTACTCCTGCTTCGTGAGGCTCTGCGTTTGCTGTTGCATTTTAGAATATGTTGCTCTGAGCTAAAACTCCTGAGTGCAAGTGATCTGTTCTCATTGATTTGAAAAGGCTGAACTTCAAATAGCTGTTGTTTAACATCCCAGAACGTTAATATTAGATTAGAAAGATATCCCTGAGTCCTTGCACCAAACATAGGGAGAAATATGCATCAAACAATTCTGCTTTTTCAAAGTCATGTGTAACATCATTGGCCTGCAACACTGAGCTAATACCGCGGTTAGGCTTCCCTCTGATAGACGGGAGAGGACTACCTGCTCATTCAGCCCTGTTCCTGCACTCTCAGGAAACCATGGAGCAAGGACCAAATCCAGAAGCATCCACAAGAGAAAACACTCTGTGTCCCCAGCCCAGCCCAGTCTGGAAAGCACTCCTCTGCATCCCGTGACAAACTTAAGGCCTTTAGAAGCCTTTGACCAAAACCCTCAGAAAGTGCTCTGAACAGAAGAGAGCAGGAGACATTAGAAACTGCTGGTGCAGAACGTGCTTTGCTACTTTGCTTCTCTTTCTTTGCTTTTCAGTTAAGCCTGGTTATTTTTTCAGTCAGTAAACTTACTGACAGTAGGAGTGTGCCATTAAGGTTTTATAGTCAAATGTTCTTAAACAGTTCCAAATCACCATTTTCCCCTGCGCCCCAATTCAAATTCTCTCTTCCGGCTGATTTGACACGTAGCTGCTTTCACTTCAGAGCAATTTATAACACTGGTCCTTTCAAAGCAGTAGGTAGATGCATTCCTGGCTTGAGATTTATATTTTCTACCATCAAATTGGAGATACTGCATTGTATCAATGGCTAATTTTCTGGTGGCTGAGGGGTTTTCTTTAAGTGTCCCAATGAGGTTTCATACTGACATCTCTCAGGTGCAACCCCTTTTGAATTTTCCTTTCTCAATAGCATAATATTCTGCTCACTAGATAGTAACTATTCCAGTAGTCACCATATGTAACACAAACAGTTTCTTTCTAAATGTCATGGGTGACTGTAATGATCAAATGAAAGCAAATCTTGCTACAGAAGGACTTAGCAATTAAAAAAGCATGAAAACAAACACCTCCCAGCCAAGCAGAACTGCAAACAACTCATTATAATTATTCCAGCCTGTTTGCACCTATTTCCGCTCGCGCACCCTGGCAGAGCCCGGCTGCTGCCAGGCGGTTCTTTTCCATTAGGGTGAATCGGTCTTTTGCTGACATCTTACAACACAGCGGAGATAAGAGCTCTTCAGTGGTAATTTGCTTCAGTTCTTAATAAGGAGGGATTTTAGAAAGTGCAGACTAGCGTATGCAGCAAGCTAAATGTATCTGTATACATAAGTAAGTGGTTCAGAGTGAAGTTTCTTGCTCCCATTTTCTTCCTTGTGCTTCAGAGGCTGAAGCAAATAAAGGGTTTGGATGCATTTTTTTTCTCTTGCTTATTTAAGCTACACGCTTGTACAGTTTACAGGATGCTGTTTGCACAGCCATTCTCCAAGACTTTCTTTGTGAACCAGGAGGTACCAGACAAGCTGAGGGCTGCACAGATTGCAGCCCTGGTGGATTGCAGTGACTGGCCTAGGTCAGGGCTCAGGCACTGCCAGGCAGAGCAGAGCCCATGGGACATGAGGTCTTCACAGGATGCTGGACATGTTTTTTCCATTTGGAAGGTACAGATAGGTTATTTCAGTATACGTGGGTGTTTTTTCCAGCCAGAGCAAGGACAGTCCAGAGAGGCCAACAGAATTTGCTCCAGGTGGGAACTCAGGCTTGAGATTAAGGCTAACTTGGAGAAAGGGGGTACTCCGAGGTCAAGGATGATGAGTAATGTGATGCTTATTTAGCTATGCAGTTAAAGCTGCCTGATCTTCAAAGACAGTCAATGCCTCCATGGATGATACCTCCCCTCCTGAGGTATGAGGAATTTTAGGTATCAAGGGACTCAGAGAAAGTGAAAGGGGCACATTGAGGGCAACCTCTTGGGTCCATTACTCCATTTGCAAAATACTGAAAGTCAGCAGTGTCACATCAAGGCAGCAGAATGGGAGGAGAGCCCAGTGTTCATGGAGCTGGTGGGGACCCATCTGTGGTGCAGTTTGGAGGGCACAAAAGGCAGCCTGACACTGGTCTTTACAATGTGACATATCTGGGCATGAAAATGGTTAGAGAAGAGCTTCTCAGAACAGGGGTTTCCAAATCGTGGCAGTCAGGACTGGCGTTGTGGGCCAAGCAGAAATCAGTTGTGCATGGAGCAGGTTACATGCCCAGTGCCACAGGGACAACCAGGTAGAGTGGTTTAGGTTGTGCACTTTCACGGCTACGCTGAGCCAAGCTGGGGAGAAAGACGGTTTGGTTTTGCACTGAGCTGTGCAGTAGCTAATGTGCATCCATTTATTTGGAGACTGCGGGAGAAATTCATCCTGTTCAGGAGGCCAGATAGGATCTATGCACCAATTACATCCCACTCAAACCTTTGTGCACAGGAATGAATTTCACCTTGTCTGAACTATGAAGACGTGTGAATATTTATCTTCATTCCCTTAACACTTCATTTTTATGCCTTCAAATAGCTAGATTTTTCTTTTTCAACAGTAACTTTCCTTGATGTACATCTGTTTCTAGTTTAATACCTACTAGTAACTTGAAATGAATGGCAGAGATATCTTTTGTCTACAGTCTAATACAGAGGCAACTGAATCATTTACTTTTATAAAGTGAAATCCATTTCCTCTCAAGTCTTCTGCATCTGAGGTAATGTTCGCAAAACGTTTTGAAGATGAAAAGCACTACAGTATATAAATATTAAATATTATTTTTTATATCTTCATCATCTGTGCTTTTAAATTTAATATGAAAAAAACTGCTGAAAACCCAGATGCCCAGTAAAATGCATATCCTTCCTCTAATCTTAATGCTTTATTTTCATCTATGAATCCTCTTAATCTTTGAAATTAATTACCATGATTAAAAATGGGAGATGTGTTTTCCCAGAACAATCAAATTGTTCTGTTGCAAAGTTTCATGCTCATTTTGCGTCATTAGCTTAATTTCTTTTGATATTAAAACATATACACACACTCACATCCCTGGATACAACATCTCTCTCCTTAGAGTAAAGAGGGAGCCTTATTTTGCTGCTTGCTGACTGTAGCCCAAAGCGACTGTGTAGAGCGGTAGCCTCAGAGCGAGGATAGGGGCTTTTCTCATCTGCCTTGCAGTCCCCGGCGGTATTGGCAGAGGCCGCAACTGCTGGGCCCTCAGCTGGAGCCCACGAGGGTTGCATTCATCCATCGAAACCAATCAGCTACAAAAACGAGACCATCAACAAATAGGGCATATTCACACTGCTAAATATGTGCCAGGGGAAGGCAGTGGTTACCGTGCTGTAGCTAGACTTCTACGAAGGGCAATCCGAGTCTGTCCTGAAGTCCCTATTTCTCTTAGTCCTTGTGAACTGTACGATTTCTGCTCCAATGTCAGAAAACCAAATGTGAGAGTATTTTTATCATATTGGGGAAACAAAACAGAACAAAGATTGATACTTTTGTAGCTAACTGGCCAACACAGCCAACAAACGTGATTCTCAGCAATCAAAGTGAGGGTAAATTCTTGCTGCAGCTGGGTTTTGATCCAGTCTTGTCCAGATATTGCTGATATTTGGGTCTAGGCTTTTGTCTTTCTTCTGTTTAGTGCCTACTTCAGATGTGCATGTCTAAGCCCTATTCTCTATTAAAAATTACAAGGATATGAGAAAATTGTATCCAAATCCTTACACTATCCAGATTCCATGGCCAGCAGAGGTGGGAAAGAAGGGAAGAGAGGAATGTTTTAAAAGATTGGAGTGTAAGTATATTTCGAAGAACCTCAATGTACAGCACTCACAACGTGAGGTTTTAAGGAAGTCAGATGAATGATTCCCTAGGAAGATACTGCTTTGATGTAACACAGAAGGTTCCTTTTGTTGCAAAAATGGCAAGAAAAAAGGGGGACAAAATGTGTCAGCTGAAAAGGAAGAGAGACTGAAATAGAGTCACATCACAGGGGCTGAAAATGGATCTGTCATTGTAGATCACAACAATAGAGAATTTCTAACATAGAAAGCATTCAAGAATAGAAAGGAAGCCATCCAGTGTGCAAGAAAAGCACAAGGAGATACGTCTTTTATTGCCCTTTAATTTTTTTCTCTCCCCTCACCAGAACAAAGAGAAAGGTTGAGCATGGGATGTGGAGATTATTTTGGCAATACAGACACATTTCCCTGACGAATCAGGGAAATGGCCCATGTAGAAACATCACAGAACTAGTCATCAGTCCAGAAAATGGATGTGGGAAGAGAAGTGTATGTGCTTGTGGGGAAAGAAACTGACAGTTTAGCCAAAAAGGGAAAGAGAACAAGGAGCGCAATGAAATAATAACTGAAAATGGGAGCAGCCTGCAAAGTGGTGAAGTCAGCTGAAGGGACACTGAAGGTGTGGAGCTGCAAAGCTGAACAGGATGGATGGGTTTTTGTACCTTCACAGGAAATACCCTACAGAAATTGGAGTAGCTGTATATATGTGATCTGGGTCCGAGGCTCAGAATGACTGGGGAATGGTTTGTTTTTCCTTGCAGAATCATTCAAAGAAGGAAAATCACCTGAATCAACAGCTTTTCATGAAAGAAGGAGGGTTTTTTTTGCAAAAGAATGTTAGAAAATCTTGGCCATAGAATATGCATAGTTCTGAATTAAAAAAAAAAAAAAAAAAAAAAAAAAAAAAGATTTCCAGTCTAAAGAAATCCTCATTTTCTTTTCATGTAATAATTTTGCTACCAACTGTAAGTGATACAGAACAAAGGCTTTCCACAAATACCCTGGCTTGTGAAAGTGAAAAGACAGCTTGACACTTGATTTGGCCACCAGGCCTCTCCATGCTAGTGCAGTCCAAAGCTCATGTGCTTCAAAGGCTGAGGAGGAGCTGGTGGGCACATCAGGTGATACGTGAGGGCAAGCCAGCTGTTCAGAAATCCAGGCTAGTAACATGCCAGAAGATGGGAATGCCCACCAGAAACAAGGTGGAGCTTGAATCTGGGGAAGTGGGGAGGAATCCCTGGTGTGTGGGAGTGCTTTGGAGTGAGTTAAGTATATGCAGCAGCTGAATTCCCATGGATGCCCACCACCTTCTGCCCTCACCTCCTGGGTGAGGCAGGGTGCTGGGGGCCTGCTTCAGTGTCCGTATTTCAGGTGAAGGCCCCCGTGGACATGGTGTTGAGTGAGTGCTCGGGCCTGGGTCCCCCACTCATGGCACGATGGCGGCTGCAGGGCCAGCGCCCAGCCCCAACGCCGTCAGGTGCAGCTTGACCCAACCTGAGAATCCGAGCGGCCGATCTGTGGGGAGGGATCAATCCCACCAAACCTCAGGCAGTTGGGGGGTGCCTGTATAAAATGATATGGCAGGGGGAGGTGAAGGAAGGGAGCCCATGGAGTCACGGTGGCCAGGCTGTTGGCTGTCACTCCTATTTAGGCATGGGGAAGGAAGGAAAGAAGGAGCAGGAGTAACCTGATTATTTCCACATTCTTCAAAGCACAAGGTTCTGGGATATCATCCAAATTAAAGCCACAGAATAAGAGACTAGCAAAATTTCACAGATTACATCTTGACCTCCTTTGCTTCCGCCCGGCCCCAGCGCAGAGAGAGGATTAGCTGTAATCTCTGATTCTGTGGTTGGTGCCTGTACTCACTTTATTGCTTCGCCAGTTCCCTACTTTGGCTCCGGGAAGTACAGAAAGGCTTTTACGTAATGAAAGTAAGCCCAGAAAAGGGATCTGCACTGATGAGATTCCCCAGAAGACAATACTGGCTCTGATTCCTCCAGTTTAACTTTCTACTTCCGGAAGCTTTGCCAAGCAAGGAATTTAATTTTTTCCCCTAGACAAATGTATTAATACTTCATAAAAAGCAAAGCCAGATGACACTTCCAGAGAAAATAAGGAATTTACATAAACTTTTGCTTTCTTTGAACAGAACAAAATAAACTGAGGAGTTTTAACTCAGATTTTTTTTTCTTTTTGAAAAAATAGTAACATTACAATACCTAGCAGGCTTCAGCTGTAGAAGATGGGCCTTTGTGTTACTCCATATCAAATCATCTTGGGTCTTAAAAAATGTATGACATCCTCTTCCGCACAGATTTCTCTCCCAGTTCTGCCATGCTCTCCTAGCTTGCTCTTGCCCCAGTGCCAGCCACTGAGATGAGCAGGGAGTCAAAGCATTTTTTTCCCTCACCTCAGATCTCCTTGTGCTCTGGCTGTGTCCTAGGCTAAGGCCTTCTACTTGGCTATTTCTCAGCATTCTCGGTCATGAAGGTTTATTATTGACCCCATTGTACAATGGACTCCCTAAGATCTATGTTGCTTTTTTGAGGTTTTTCTAAGGTGATTCCAGAGTCTGAAAGTTTGTGTGGATTATTTTAAAGGAAACCAACAAAACCAAGAGTTGATTCTGTGCAGCAAAAATGAACCTTAAATGTCCTACTGGTAGGTTGGTCCACCTGACGCCAAACTTCATTTTCCTCTGATTTTCCTTCAGTAGCCTGTCAAATATGATCTCTGACTGGATGCTGGGGGACACAGATTTCATCCCAGCAATTGGCAGGGATTGCAGAGGCCATGGTACAAATTCTCCAGCTTGGTACACTGGTTGTATGCTGTGGGAAATTTACCCATGAAATCCATGCTTGATGCCCAAAGAGAAAACTCTGACTTTGTGCGGACCTCACACCAGCCCATTTCACTGGCTTCTACTTCCCTCCACTTTTACATATCCCACAGAGGTAAGAGCATCAGCTAAAGACTGTTCAGTTAATGACCATTTCTCTCCCTGCTCACTACCTTGCTTAACAGGCTGGACAGATACATTTGCTAGCTCTATTTTAGAAGGATGTGTCAAGTGTCCTACTAGCACCCTACACGGTCTTTTTCAGTATCACTTTGCTCTCCATTGCCAAGCTTTTAAACAAAAATAAAACAAGATAATGTCTATAAATCATCTTCCCTCCTTTCCAGTTCAGCACCAGTGGAAGAGTGTGGTAAGTTATCATGTTTTTAACTATGAACCTCTCTGGCTCTTTGTCATTTATCTTGTGTCTCCTACTCTGATCTGGCTCAAGGCTGAACATTAGCAAATGATGAATGCAGTGCTGTCTATCCTGGTTTGTACTGGCATTATTAACCCATATTCTCCTGAATATTTCATGCTATAATACATTATTCAGAAGCTGTTGTAACTGGCTCTCAGGTTAGCTGCCTTGTGCATGGGGGTAAGAAAGAAATGTTCGTTATTGAGGGGAAATTCCCATTTTGTGTTGTCAAGGGTTTTCTTTACTCCTGTGATTCTGAGTACTGTAAAGCAGATCAGCCAGTGTAAATTGGCCATTTCACATGGATTTACACCAGCATCTGTCCTAATAATGTTTTCCCAGGTGGCTGTAGTATCATATTTTCATTTATTGTGTTTCTAAGATCCCTAAGAACCAATTTTGTAAAGTAACAACTCTGTGACTGTAGGATATTGTCAGCTTTCTGTCAATTAAATAATGTTTTATTAAATATTATCCTGTTTTTCTTTTATTCTCCATGCATCTATTATTCTCTTTTTTTTCAGCTTGTATTCTTTTTTTCCCTTGAGAATTTGCCTCAGAAAACAGCTGCTACATATAGGCTGCAGCAAGAAAAAAAGATAGATTCCATTTTTCCACCTGGACACAGCCAAATTTGGATTGGATGAATCTCTGGAGGTCCAGAGTCCAGTAACTTGGTGTTCAGAGTCAGACTCTGAAGGCACAACAACTTCAAATTGTCTAGGAGGAAGGGGAGGACTTTGAATTCAGTCTGGAAATGAATACAGAGCCATTATTTTAGTGTAGCATGCCTTACTGTCTCTTGAGGTGTATAAGTCAAAGAGCAACAGGTTTATTCCTGATGTTTCGTGAAACAACTCCTCTCTGAGAAGCAGTTTATATCAAATGCCAACACAGAAAGCGTGCACAGATCGGGGTCTTCCTGTGAAACTGAGGAAGCTCTGCTGATCTGCTGAGGCTTAGTTTATAGACTGATCTCGTGATCATGTGCAGTGATATATGAGCATATTCCCACATGGGACCCTAGGAGTCATTGACAGCTGTCTCACATCTGTGAGCTTTAGACTTTCTCATCTTCTCTTTCTAATTGTATGATTTCTGGAACAGATGATGAAAGACCATGGAAGCTCTGCAAGCACACAGCAGGCACAGATTTCAGGCTTTTTATTTCAAGGGTTATGCCTTGCATTTCTTTCCTCTAAAAAAAGAAAATGGGGAAGACTTTTGACCCGATTTAAGCCAAGAAATTCCCCAGAACTTGGCCCATTTCATCCTCTAAGTGCCTGCACAATGATGAAATGTGTTCTATATCAGCTCTTTCCTCAACCTGCCGAGCTATCCTTTCTTATATTCCTAAAACATAGCATTTAGATGCTCCAGTAAAAACTAAAGGACCATGAATTTGTGCAGTAAGGTTCAGTCTAAGTAGAGGAGGAAAAAAAAGATGAATTGGGAAACACAGCTATTGAGAAATGGAAAGATGTATCCCAGGTCTCCGAATGGAGTCAAGAATAACTCGTAGATCTTTTGCGTATCAGGGCAGCATGGGTCCGTCTTCTACAGTAAACTGAGTGGAGGACGTCTGTGTGGCCAGAGGTGCATCCTTAACCATGTCCTTTACTTTTTCATGCTTGAAGTTTGGCACTAGTGCTTTCCAGATCCCAGTTTAACTGACTAACAGCATTCCCAGTCATACACTCCTTCCCCACATTTCCTCAGAGGAGTGGGGGACAGCTCCTGCCTTCCACTGCAGAGGTGGCTGCACTTCCATAGTCAGGAAAATGCAATCCAAAAATGGATTATCTTGCCTGCAGCTGTTTGCATACATACAAAACCATAACAAAGAGATCATCTCCAAGAGAGATAAGGGTCACGACTGGAGGAGCTGGATTTTGCTGCAGAACATCTGCAGAGCTCCCTGCAGTGATGATTGTCAAGCTGTGTGTCATGTAATGAGGGGGCTAAAAATGGCTGAGGCTAGAGGCACTATAGGTAGTTGGTTAATGAGGTGCTAATTGGGTAAGAAAAAAGAGAGCAAGGGAAATGAGCAGCCAGACTAGTGTATCCGATTCAGAGGAGCTTTGAAATGAGACACAGAGGGTATTTTTAGATCCAGCTTGTATTCCTTCGTTCTCATCTATGTAGGAGACAAATCTTTTCTGTGACTCAGACAGATACCTCAGGGTCCCACATGACCATCAAAGCATACACATCAGGTGCCATTTCAGTTTGCCTGGGGTCTGTCACTGCCACCTCTGCCTCTATGGAGGGAGTAGATCATTGCATGAGTGCCTGGCAGGAGCTCCTGAAAGCTCCTTGTTAATTCTGTACTTGAATTTAACCGATACAACTGACTTGCTTACAGATCCTCTTCTCAGGGGTCCTTGATGTCCTCCTGACTTTGGGCTTTAGCAAATGATGAAGTATCACACAAACTAGGGGTATGGCAGGATGGAGAGCAACTTGCCCAGCAAGGCAGCAGTTCTCAGCTCGATGTGAAGTGTATCAGAACAAAAAGTCTTGCATGCATGTCTATCCCATGCATAAAAGGCATCAGAGGTGACCTAAAATACTCTGTCCCATCCTGTCTAAATGATTCAACCTTCTTATATCTCAACAGCAGCCATGGCAGCCAAACAAGTGTTGAGGCTTGTTGATCACACCCTTGGAGACAATTGCAGACAAGACCAGTGGGTCCCAAAGGAAGGTACTGTACATGGTGGGAGTCTACATGCAACTCCCTTCACTTCTGTCTTCTCTCTGTTGTCGAAGGCTCACAGCAGCAGCTGCCTGTGACATTGAGCCCTGGCTCATTACCTACCTCTGTCCTTTACATGAAAGACCACATACACTGCTGACTAATAGTTGGTCTCTAACCTGCCCATGGACTCTTTTATCATGGGCTCCCCTAACCATCCCACTGCTCTGTGATGAACATTTCTCTCCTCTAGCCCTTACATGAAACATCCTTCTGGAATCTCTTGCTTGTCTATATTCTAGGGATTTTTAAGCACTGAAAAAAACCCTCATTGCCTACCTTCTCCTCCCCCTTGCGGTCTTTTGCTAATGGTCCTTACGAAAATATTTCACTTAAACATCCTCAATTTTTATATTAAGACACTATAAGCCTTATACTAATGGCCACAATTTCTTAATAGCTTCTAATTTTATTTGAAATGTTTGTTTGTTTGTTTGGTTTTTTTTTGGTATAAGCATGGGATAAAGACTAGCAATTTAGACTGCAGTCACAGCATTGATACAGATTTTTCATATGCCATAAATCAGTTTCTGTGGTTTATTTTCCCTCTCTTTGAAGCAGAGATCATGCTGCACCCCTGCTTGTTGCAGGGCAGGCAGTAAGATTATGGTAATCAATGATCATTCTTTGATTGGATTGGGATGACCATATGCATGCAAAATGCTAGTGCTACATATATTCGTGGTGCCCATAATTATCACCTGCCTTTCAGGCTGAATGCCACTGAGTTGCTGTTCAAAACACATTTAGATCCTCTGGGAACAGCAGGATTTTCAAGGTCTACAACCATGTGCAGTGAGAGATGTGATAAACGCTGAAGTTATCTCCTAAGTGAAGTGAAGAAAATGAAAATTATACCAGTGCTGATGAAGGTGAGCAGCAAGCCTTAGATTTAAACAGGGAAAATGACAGCATTATCAGTCAGGTATCATGGCAACCAGGGAGCCTGGAATTTGGGTGTGAACTTTCCAATCATATTGTCTTTTTACCTGGCATAACAAGCTACATTTTCCTTCAGGGGAGTTTAATCACTTTTCCACTATAGGCCATTTAGATGTCTAAGCACCTGTCTGCTCAAGAATTGGGGGAATTCAAATTTCTCCAGCTTACTTGCCCCTATATAATTGTAAAGGGGAGGGGGGGGGAGGAAAGAGAGATAGCTCTGTGGAGGCCAAGCAGAAAAATCACAGCTATATAAGACATCTTGCTTGTTATTACTACATCTTGATGGATACAAATTTCATGCTCAGTCATATCCAGGGGTTGGAGATAAAATACTGTGAATCTAGGTTTTCTGTAGAGACAGCGAGGGCCACTTTTTCCACAGTGAGCTGAACTAAGTATGTTTGCAAGGCCAAAGGTCTGTCATGAAAAGTCTTCTCTCACTGGGACATCTCTGACAGTTGTCTTATTGTAGACCCATACATATGCTCTCTTTATGGCAGAGAAATAAGATTATGATGTAAAATAAATCACTGGGACAATTAGAAAGTAGAAATTCTGAGATCTGAGATACTTAATCCTTGACCTGTTGCTCAAATGATGGTAAAAGCATTCAGGCTACACTGGAATCCTCTTACTGAGCATTCAATGAACAGATAATATATTTCTGAATTATGGACTGGAAGGGATTTATTCAGACTTGGTTTCCTTTTCTGCCTGGAATAAGGACTAAGAACAACTGCTGCCAGGTATAGATGTAAGACTGTAAGACTATGGTTGCTGCAGATGGGGGTACAACACATTCCTAGCAGATCCAGGAGGGAAGCAATTCCCTCCTTTAAACCACGTGTCTCCACAATGCAAGCAGTTTCTTTTATCTGATATTTGGGGCAGCTGATAACACAAACTACTGACAGAGAAGGTTCTTCAGTTTTCCTGGCTCAGGGACTGTACCTATCTACTACCAGATCATAACACAATAATATAATGCTGTGCTATGCTTTTATGCAAAGCTTTTAAGCTTAACTGTATGGCCTATGCATATTCTTTTACTCCTTCATTTCTTTATTGAATTTAAATCAAAGATTTGAAAGCCTCTGCATTTTAGTCTGTTTCTTATTTGCCTTTAAAACCAAATAGGAGATGGGTTAAATACTGTTTTAAAAGTATTTGGGCCATTAATGTTCCAAAAAGTCACAAAAGGAGTTGATGCTATGTTTATACTGGACACATTACTAGCTCGGTGTGGATGAAGCAGATTTCTCACCCTGCTGAATTTCATTGAACAAATGTGTAACTGAATATCATTCAACCGGTAACACCCTGGGTTCATCTTTTCTCCAGTGAGGGAGAGAAAGAATCGACCACCTCCCCCATGTCCACATTTGGTTAAGCCTGATATAGAGGCTGCATGGGGTATCAGGGCAATGGGCACATCCAGCAAAACCAAAAGTGGCTAGAGATGATAATTGGGAACAGGGGAATGAGGAAAGGACTCTAGAGGTAATTGCACATCATCATATCATCAAGATCTTTGTTCTGCCACAGAAGCTTTCCAAAAGCTGCAGAGTGATGAATAAAGTACTAGGGTATTTGGGGTAGTGGCTCTTTTAGATAGGATGATAATGCTGAGGTTAGCTGTGCCTGGGGCTTGGAAGTGCTCCTCACAGAGGCATCTTCTGTTTCCCAGTCCTCCCATGACTGTACATACATCACACACTTTCAAACACCAAGGGAGGTCCGCCTTGCTGAATTGCACCGTCAGACACCTACATGTGTAATCTGTACTCAGCTGGTCCTTCCTTCAGACGTTGCCAAACGTTACAATATTTCTCCAGCACAGCTCTTCAGGTGCCTGTGAATTTGTTTCTTGATAGGTCTAGAGGCATCTTAATATGGAAAATGGTGTTTTGTATTTAATCCTTTTCCCATCTCAACATATATCTTCACTATAAGATCCGAGTCCTTGGAGATGGTCTGTGGTCTGAGGACAGGAAAACAAAAAGCTGGAGGACCTTGTTTATGCTGGATATGTGATGGAAAGAGCTGTGCTGGGAAGGATGCTATTTGGTCAAGACAGAGCCATTAAATGTCATGAGTTGGTGTCAGATATTATAGTCTGCTAGGGCTTTTCTAATTAATGTACAGTATTTCATAGCCTCATATGTGTTCCAGTGCCACTTCTTCCTCCAGAGCCGCATATTTGAGAGGGGTGTGCATAGGGAAGGCGGGGAAGGGAACTTTGCTGGTTGCTTTCCATGACAGATAAATCCATGCTGCTGTTTAGTAGAATTTAGCCTTAGGCCTGCTACAGTGACACAAACAGGATTTAGGTAGAGGAGCAGAATTTGGCCCTTATGGTCATTCACAATGTGTGAATCTGGCCCTTGGGTGCTACATTCTTTCATGGAAAAGGAGATATCCCTTAGCCTGCTCCTTGTTTAACTTTTTTCTCATCTCAGTTTAAGATTATTTTGTTATGCAATATTTTTATTGCTGAAAGTTCTATAAAGGCCAGTAAAAATTTTTCAGCTTTAAACATAATTACCTCAACAGCAGAAGCAAGAAAAAGCATACTGTCTCCTATAAATGTGTTGCAGGTCATGAAAATCATGTTACATGTTGGAATAGGATAGGGAATCTTGTGCAACGAAGCGCTACATGTAATTTTCAGCTTCAGATGCACATTTTCTCTCTAAAAGCTGAAGGCAAAGTGTCTTTTCTCACCACCATCTCTTCCCTTACAAGCCCTTCCCAGACTGCAGTCTATTTGATGCCATAGCACATGCTAGGCACATTAGTCAGGTCCACTTCTCAGTGAAATAAATTGTGAGAAGAGGTGTCTCCTTCTTGTTTGCATGAGAAATACTGGAGTGAAATAAATTACCAGCAGATATTATGGAATCAATTCTCCATCTCCTACTTTCTGATTGGTACAAAACTGGCAGATGCCAGACATAGCAAATGATTTTCTAATGTGATTGCTCTCAACCATCCTGCAGCTAGGAAGGTTGCTTTATTTTTTATTTTTTCAAATAGATATTGGAAGGTATGTAGTGTAGGAAGGTCTCTGCTCAGAGTTCATCTTGAGTGATTGCCTTCTCTCTGTGGCTGATTTTACCTGCAGTTAGTGAGGGATCATGCTTATGTGGTTCAAGAAATCAGATTGAATTGGTTGATGAGGGAGAAGGTGGATATTCTTCAGTCAGATAATTGACTGTATTGTCCCCTTCACAGACTTGTCATGGGGGAATGAACAAGTGTCACAGAAAGCCTCTGCATTCCTTGGAGAGAATATTAGTAAAAAGAATTTTAGCAGAATTTTATGTTTTCAATCAACTCCATTTTTCCTTTGAATTCAGAAACTCATTTAAGAAGGTCCAACTTGTAATGCTATTGTTGCTGCTGGCCTGTGGTAGCTTCTAGGATATCTATTCATGGACCACAACCTCTTTGTGCTAGGTGCTATAGAAACACTAAGGGCCTAAACCTTCAGTGGATGATATTATAATGAAATAACTGCAGTTTCCATTTTGACTTCAGTGCCTCACTGTTTGCATTAAGATGAAGGCTTCCGTTCTGACAAGAAATTCAGCTGCAGAGTTTTCTCCAGCTTGTTCTCTATCTCCTTCTCATTTTCCTCCTGCTGCTGCAGCTTGCCTCCCTCCTACCACAGGGCATCCTGTAATTGCTGTTGAGGGAAGACAACCTGATGTGATATTGCATGGATGGCATCTCCAAATTGCCACCAACACTCACTTCAGCATGTGCTCCCCTTCTTCTGGCAGTTCTCTCTTCCCCTCTCCTCTCCCCTGGGCACAGTCCAGGGAGATTTCAGGGGGCAGAAGGTGGTTTCTTGAGTCAAAGTGGCTTTCTGGCACTTAGTAAGTCCAATCTGCAATGGCTGGAGGTGTGCAGTGTCGCAGTGAAACCCTGCAGGCCCACATCGTGGAGGTCTCTGTCCCAGAGGTCATCTCAGAGCACTGATATCCCAGGTCCTGTCCCAGGACAGAGCCTGTCCGTCAACCCTGCAGCCTCTCCTTGTCCACAGCCAGTTTGCTGGGACCCCTGTATGAAAGGTGCTGGGATATTGCTGCTACCATTATATCGATTCTTAATTGGCACTGACTGTCACTAATTGCTAAGCATCATAGAGGAGGCCGGATATTTTAGCCTGTAACACCATTCTGGATCTATAATCAGAACGGAGCTATTTTCTGCTTCCTCCTCAGTCCTACTTCCTCTTCTTCCCTCTGCTTCCTTGAGGCTGAGAGTGGCTGCCGCTGCCTCACAAGGCTGAGCCTTCCCACAACGCTGGGCTGAGGAGAAGTATTGCTGCGCGATGCACAGACCTGTGGTACTGCTCAGAAAGCCGGAGATGTTAGGTGAAATGGAGACTGTCCACTCAGAGCTGGTACAAACCAAGCATATCATAGCTATCTTCCCCATGAAGAAGTCTCAAGTGCTGTAGGACATCTAACAGGGCCCTAGAAGCCCGCATTTAGACAACTCATTCCCATCGCTAACCTCTGCAGTCTAAATCTTAGTCTCCTAATCTCAGTTGAGCATTTACATACCTCAGCAATCAGTGGTCAAGGAATCACCTTTGAAAGACCCTTATTTTAGGGTGGGTTGAGGATGGCTCTGTCTCTTTCTCAACTGAATCTTGAAGGAGTCTTTGTACGAGTTTGGAAATGGTTGCTACAATTCAGAGAGCTCAGATTAGCTGAGCAGAATCCCCCCTTCTGGGAGAACCTCATTAATTTACAGGCTGCTAATTTTCATGGAGGCATCATTCATGAACAAAATCTCCCCCAAGGTCTCTGCCTCTTTGTCAGCAAGCATCTGAAGCTTGTACTGAAGCCCTGTATTACTAAGATTTCATTACTTACACTAAATATACTCTAGAGCATTTATTAATGTACTGTAAAGCAAAAGGAATAATTAAAAATAAACTATGCATGTCAAAGAAATAAAGTGTATCTTATGCTGCATGATCCTTGTTTTTTTTCTAAAAATTGCCCTTGTTAGTTTTGTCATTAATTTGGAGCTTGCAAGAATTGTAGGATGGTCTGCAAGATATTAGAACAATTTAGTGATGCTTTTCTGTAAAGAATGAGGAACTCATCTTCATTTTCCTTAACCGGAGAACTAATGACAAAAACACTCAGGTCTTTTACATCAGGATTTTAATAGCTTAGGTGATTTTAAGAAAAGGCTCAGACCACTGTACACAATCTAACTGTTCAGAATAGAACCACACTTCAAAAGATCAAGTGACATGTTTCCAGGTAAATGGATGTTTTTTCTGACAGGCTAATCTTTCTGCCTCTGAAGTGTGGGATTCCAAAATTGTCATTCCTACCCAGAATTGTAGGTTCTTTCCTGGTAAAATATTTTCACTGCACTTCTGGCAAGACAGTAAGCAGCAGAAAATAAGGACAGAATTAAAAACTAAGAGCTTGGAGACCTTACTGAGAGATGCTTAGATGTTCCCATGCCCCTAGCATGACATCTTTAGAGCTGAGCCTGTACAGAAACAAGAAATACATTATAAATGCAATCTGGTTATTATTGTTTCAACCTGTACAACAGAACTGTACTTGCTTATCTCTCCCTCTGTGTCTCTATCTGACTGTATCACTTTCAAGGGAGCTGTGTAGCTTCCCAGGAAAAATTGCCTTCAATCCCATTAATGCCTTTAAGCCCATTCAGTAATATTGTTTTCCCAACAGAAGATTAAGGAAATTTTTAAAAAAGTGTTTATGAAAATGCTGGCAGTACATGCAGATGAAATTCAAGAAGAAAGCATCATTCACACACACTTATGTTTTTGCTTTTGTTCAAAGTAGACTTGCTTCTCATTTCTGTACTCCAGGGAAAGAGACATTTGCAACAAATGATGTTTGCAACTAGAAGAATAATTAGGAAGAACAGCAGTATATATCTCAGGACTAGCAGCATATTTTGAGCTTGTTCTGTCTTTTTTTGTCCTAACCTAATGGGATGTGTTTCTCAGATATAAATGGTATGGAATGGGGGTTTGTTTATGGAGCATTTGCTTTTTAGAAGACATTTACATACTAACATTCTGCTCTGTTGATTAAATTTAAGCCAATAAGGAACAGAAAAAACAGTCCTATTAATAAAGATGGGCCTGTATGAAAATCTGTGATTCAAATGCACTGCCCGCTCAGTGTCTTATCTTCTTTCTACCAGCTGAATCCATGTGGTATGGTGAAAATGGTGTTTTACCCCTAATTTTATCAGCATATCACTGCATGAAGGTGAGGAAATCCCCATCCCTTCTGCCTCCACCTGCAGAAGATCACCTTCCATTTATGAGCCCTTTTCAGTTCTTTCAGGCATGTTTTCAAGAATAATCCTACCTGAGACTTTCAGAATAATGTTCATCAGCAGTCAAAGAGCTTTAAACAAGGATAATTGTTAACTGTTCATCAACATTTTATATATAGGAAAAATGATGCCTGGAAAGGAGAAGTACCAGGCAATCCCAAGGCCAGAGGTGAAAATGAACACACACTGGATAGAGCCTTGGTCCAGTAAACTGCCTTGCGGGGTTGGGGGAGGGCAGGCTGGCATCTTTCTGACACTGGAAAAAAGTTTCTTCTCTTATGCCCTCACAGTCCCCCAGGAGAATTTGTCTGGCTGTCCCCCACCCTCTGCATGAGACAGGTTTACTACTAGGTTGGACTACTATTCTTAGTGGTCTGATCATTCATATCTTTAGGTCTGAATGCTAAATAGAGCAATAGTCAAACAGCTCCTACAGATAAGGAAAATCTGCTGAAGGGTTTCTTCTCCTTGCCTTGTTTGCCTAACAAAGGAAGGATGCTCTTGTGTGTACTTCGGGGTACCCAAGTGGCCCTTAGGGGCTCTGGGTTCAAGGACTCCTCTTTGGACAGCTACCATCCTTCCCTGTGCCTCTGTTTCCCTCTTGTTTCACTCCTTTGACACTTTTATTTTTGGAATCTGTTTTAAAGCAATCTTTTCTGGCCAAAACTTGTTATGTGTTTGCTCAGTAGCTCGCATGGTGAGAACCTGAGGCAATTGTAGCTGATAAAAATAATAAAAGCCTTTGAGAAATGGTGGGTAATAAATTTTTTTCCATTCCACTGAGGGACTTCATGTTAAATCTTGAAATCTTTTCACCTACAGGTATGAATGTGATCTTATAATTTTATTCACAATTTTCAAGGTATGAACATGGGCAGTAGTTCTTATAAAGTACTGGGGCCTTGGCAAAAGAGTATAGTCTGGTCCCTTCTCGGCCCTTTGTATTTTAAAAAAATTAGGCTTCTGAGAGGTTAAGAGATACTTTTATTTTCTCTGTGCATCTATTCTGTGATCTGACATTCCAAATGGGAACAAAGAGAACAGAAGTTCAGGGACCCATGGCTGTATACTTAAGAGAAAGTAGCAGAATTTTAAAATGTTTTCTTCACTGGAAAATCAAATACATTAATTTTATTTTATTTTTGTAATTGCATCTGCTAGTTCAGTAGGAGGAAGAGGTCTGCACTGGGTGACAATGAAGATAAATTAAACAGCTTTCCTACAACATGCATTCAGATATTCCTGTCCGCAAGAGGGAAAGGACTCTTAAACAGGGGAAAAAGTCTCAGCATGGGGACATATTTAGCCAGCGAGCTGTGGCATGGCTCCTGCTATGGCTTCTGCAGTCAGGAGTGATAAAAAATAGATGACATGACTCCTTGCACAGTCAGTGAAAGCCAAGGCCCAGAGTATTTCATTTACGTATGTGTGGTATGGAGTTGGAGTATGGCACCATTTGTCACTGCATAAAGAGGGTCGCGCATTCTTCAGTAGGCAGTGAAAAGAATTGCTCAAGTGTATCCTGAAATTAGGTGCCAAACCAGCCCCCAACACGTCTGTCTTTGGCTTCCCAGGCCAGGGCTGGAGCAGATCCTTCCTGGAAGCCCTCTGAATGTGCAAGACTGAATTGCATCTGCTGAGGCCAAATGCTGATGCAACTGGGGAGAGGCAGTTTTTACTCGCATGCCTGGCTTGGAAGGCAAAAGCTTTGAGGTATGAAAGCAGAAGGACCCGGTATGAAAGCAGAAGGACCCTGTAAGGTTTAGACACAGTCAGAAATAAGGTCTGCAAGAATGTGCTCAGGTGCTCGGCTGAAGTTCTCGGCACCACGGTGGTGAGGCTTGCAGTAACGGAGAAGGGAGAGGCAAGGAGGATGTGAAAGGGAAGCCCTGCTTTAACCTGTGTTTGAACCTGAGCTAACAGCCAGACAGGCAAGAAAAAATGGCTGAGAAAGAGACTGTGTGAGGGCTAACCAATGGTCGTATTCTTCTAAGTTTTTCTTTGAAGAAATCAATGGAGACCTAGGCTAAGAGAGCAATAAAACAGGAGGAGAGGAAAGAACAGGAGAATTAGAGCTGATTAAGGGGAACCAGAATTCCTCTTGACTTGAATAGAGTCTGAGACTCAATTAAATCCAGATTCATTTTAGAAAGAGCTGCAAAGCACCCACTGCCACATGCCCAGGGCACTGGAATGAGATAAATTATTCAGGTAATTCAGTCACTCACGGATGGTGGCTTGGCCTTTTCTCGGCCTATGTATGCAGGCACCTGTTCATACGGGAGGTACCTGGAAGCTATAGAAAGCATGGTCCTAAACATGCAGTACTGCAGCTATTCACCTTAAGTGACTGGTAGCCCCAGATTCCTCATCTGCCTCCTTTTCGGATGGGGTCACTTCCCTTTTGTGAGGTTTGCCCTCCTGTTTTTGTACAGGCCACATGATGCGAAATTCAGCCCTTGGTTGCTGGGGGAAGCTGGATGGGACACAGCAAGGAAACAGTATTGTGGTCTGCAGGCTACTCCAGGTGGTTCATCTCCCACTTGTCAAATAAACTGGTCCTGTATAAAGATTTATACAGCAGTCACAGCTGGGCTATACACTTTTCCTATCTTGTCCAACTTGAATGTGAACTCATAGATGAAGGCATGTCTCTGGAAGAGACCTATAATTCGAGAAGTTATTTTGTAGTTGGTAATTTAATAGTCTCTTAACTGCAATGATATTCTTGATTTTCCTGCCTGAGAGTCAGCAGATGACTTTCACTACTGAGAGCACAGCTAAAATTGTGTGCCTTCTTATTGCTTTTTTGGGGTATAGGGGCTATCAAGACACTTATTTCCAAACTGATACAAATCACATTTTTTCTTTCCAGAGCAATCTGATTCTCACCACCTCCTTGCAAGCAGCCAGGAATACAAGACCACCAACACAAACAAAGTCTGTAACCAATGCCACATTGTCAAAGTATCCCATTTACATTATGTTGATAAATCAGACAGGCTGAAGCCATTTGTCGAAAAGACATTTGCTTGAATCAGATTCACTTTGTGTGCAGGGGATGGTTGGGAGGTTAATTCTTGCTAAATAATTGATCAGCTCCTGATTTGTTTGAAATACAACACAAAAACAATAAGAAGAACAAAATGAGGCTTTCAGCTAATGTGGTTTGAGCGTTTGATGAACATTTAATTATGTCACCCTTTGATCAACATTTGCAGCCTTTAAATATAGACAGAGAAAGAGTTTGAATGGGGCAGTTAGGTACCTTCTTGTCAATATATATCTACACACACATTATTAGAAGAGCAAAAACATAATATTTTCTAGCCTATTTTTTTTCAGGATGAAAAACACTGTCATTTCTTTGTCTCATAAAGTCCCTTCATGTTTACCAGTCAATAGTTGTTGTGGTTTCGCAAGGTTATGTCAAAAACAGCAATGGGTGCAGCTCTGGTCTCTTGTTTTCACAAACTCATAGGCAGGCCACGGAGGATCTTCACAAGGATCAGGGCTTGACCTGTGCTGCACAAAGCCACCAACCCTTACCATAATACTGAATGGCAGAAGCAGTCTCTAAACACCTAGCTGTGTGCAGTTTACACAACCATGTATTTCTCCTGAGATGCTGAGGGTGTTTCATTGCCCCTTTGGTTAGTCTGTCTGTCTAAAGATACAGCTTCCACAGAGCAAACTCTGGGACTGGGAAACTCACTGTTATTTTGAATGTCAATATATTGCTCCCAAGGCAATTTGACTTTACCTCTCCCTCCTTAATGGTCCAGGGAGATAACGGGGCTCTGTCTTCTCTGTAACATCAGTGGAGAAGCCATCTGCTCCTGTCTTTCTGGATGGACGGCAACATCTCCAGGTGAAGGCTATGACAAATATCAAACTCAATCATGAGGAAAGTAATCCTTGCATTTATCCATTTTATCAAATTTTAGATTGTTTTGTAAATTCTCCCAAGCCTGTGAGCTAGGGGAAGAGGTCCTGTAGGAGTGTTATTTGTTACCACTATTAACGACTGATTAGGTGAGGTACTTGTCAAGCCTATATGGCTTGTCAGCATCCCATTAATTAGAGCTCTGCTTCTTTCCAAGATCTCTTTGCTTACTTCCGATGTGTCACATCTAGTACCCTGGCAGAACTGATAACACGACTAGTGCAACATTTAAAATCAATGCATATATTTTTGGAGGGTAGAGACTGACAGTGTAACATGAAGGATTCACAGTCTTCTAAAGAGTGCTTATCTGAGAGGTGAAAATGGCTGATAGGATCTCACCTTTCTTCAGCTGGAATAACTCTTGTGGGTAGGCTGAAGGTGTCTCACTTGAGACTTACAACATCTGATCTGATGGCATTTTCAGGCTACTTTTTTCAAGTTTTAAGAGTCTTTTCCATCTGAACCTACTTTGTAGGGTTACACGCTGAACTTCATGGTTACTCTTCATGGACCTGCTGTGGCTTCATGGGGAGTGTTGGATATAGCACAAGATCCTTCCCTGTTAAAGGGTGCGCCATGGGGAAGTTCTGATGGGAAGCTGGCTGGAATCTGAAACAGCCTCTTATTTCAATACATGTCATTTATATAGTATCTCACCTTTCATGCCAGGTTCTTGAGGAACTTTATAAGCATTTGCTGTAGGCATAATCAGCCCAGGAGTTAGGTGAATAAATTCACATGTCCATTTTATAGGAAGATAAAGTGAGTTTCAAGGAGGTTAAGTGATTTGTCCACAGTTTGAGAATAAATCAAGGACAGAATCTGGGACAAGACCCTGGGGTGCTGACACCTATTCCCAAAAGGCAAACACACATTAAGAAAGGAGCAGTAAATCAGCCAGTGCTTCCGATCTCTTGATTAAGGAAACGATTTGTACAAACTGTTTTCTAGAAATTTATTGCTGATTGCTACTGCCCTTAATGTGTGTGGAAGAGAGACTTCCACTCTTACTAAGTGGCAATTAAATGGCATCAAACATCAAACTGTAGAAAGTAGGAGGGAGTGCTTGATATGATCAGAAATCCATGACTTTTTTGGTATAATTAAGAATGTCATGCGGACTGTTCACTTGTGTGTTGATATTTTCCTTTACTTTTTAAAAGTGTATTTTCATTAGTCCTTTAAGTTGCTCAGCATGCTGAGATTTTTGTTAATTTCCTCTTTACCAGGTTTATTAGCCTTAATTGTAGCTGAAAGCGATCTTTGTCTCAAGAAGGTGAAAAACCTTTGTGGAAATGCATTGATGCGGTTTGTTTCCAAACCCAGATATATTTCCTAATTAGTTCCTTGTTGTAATAGGTTGCATAATTAAAGAAAACACAGCAGAATATTCAGAGTAATAATTTCCTTTGAACGAAGGTATTTAAAAGAGGAGAAAACTAAGCTGTTACTTTAATTAACTTGCTTCAGAAAGACACTATTGAGATCAAACTGTATTAGCCCTTCCAGGCTGCGCAATGTATTATATCTGACCTGTTTGTTAATCCATTCAGCCTAAAGACCTGACATCTCCAGACGTAGAACCTCTTATTTCTACAAGCTAACCAGGGTCAGGCTTAATTAATGCTGCACTTGGATGAGAAACATTTATGGAAAATCTCACATTTTGGTTAGTTTTAGTACTACTGTGGTGCCTGTTATCATAATATCAGCATTCAGAGACCCCCAGTTTAATGACCGGTTAAAATAAGTGCAAGTGTGGGCTGATGCTGATAGGGCTGACCAGGCTCCAGTTACACCTTTCTGCTCTTCCACTGTGTGACCTCTAGTACTCCCATGTGTCACCAATTCAGCTCGTTGATCTGATGCAAAATTAGTAGTGGAAACAAACAAATAAATAGCAACACCTGGGGCTGGCCAGCTGTGCCCTAATATGCAGGTATGGTGGTCTTGCAGTGAGGGGGCTGCTCCCTTGCCCTGTCACCTGGATGAGTCCCAATTCCCTGGCTAGACCCTTGGGCCACCCCTGCTTATCCCTAGACTGCCCTCCAGGCAGGAATTGGCATCTGTTTTTTGGCCCCTGTGCCTGATCTTTGGTGCTATTGTAGGATAGAGCAGGTAAGTGTGCTGATGTGCTGGTGGAACAACTGACCCTCAAATCACTCTGAAGATGTTCCCTCATTTGGGGAGTCTTTTCTGGATGGTCTTGTCCCATTTCTCTCTGTTGTTTCAGGTCTACTGAGTCAATATTAATGTGTGTGAAGATTTGCTGCTGCCCATGGAGCATATGTCATTTCAGGAGACAATTTGGTACTGTGGTTAAAGCAAGCTCAGGGCTTTCAACCTTTTCTTCCACCAGCGACTTGCTTGAACTGAAGGCTCCTCCCACTTTTAAGTTTTCCCTGTTCTCTGGTGTGTGCTCTGAAAATATCAGCTTGCTTCACAGGGTTCCTTCAAGGTGTCACTGTTTCCTATTACAAAATGCCATGTGACTTTCCAGTAAAAACACCTTGTCCAGCAAGAGGTACTGTGTGACTTGCATCACTGAAATACGGCAGTGGGAGCCTCCTTCCTCCCTTTTCCAACAAGGACAAGCTTCTCACCTCTCAAGGGGACAGCAAGGAGGTGCTCCTCTCCCTGGTCTCCTGGGTGGGGAGTGTGCTGCCCTGGCTTGAGGGAGATGCTGGAGCTCCTCCAAGGGCAGGCAGTGATAAGCCCTGCTGCACCCCATGTTCTGCAGGCAGGGGTGCCACTATAGGGGATCTCTAAGCAGCTTCGAAAAGAGCAGCTACCACTCCCTGCTTCTGATTCTTTGACCTCTAAAGGTCAGAGTTGACATTTGATTTAATGCCATGCACTTGTACTACCTCTATTACATTTATATCGCTGAGACAGTATTCCTGGGATGACTGCAACATACATTAGCCAAGCTCTGCGGGTGACAGATAAGTCTTGTCTGCTTTTCGGATAATGTAGCACCCCTTGGTTTTGCACAAATGAGAAAGGGGAAAGAAACAGCACTGCATACTTTGCCCTGGCCTGCTGTATAAAGCAGGCCTGCTGCCTTCCACACACATATAAAGGACAATGAAAATAAAATAGAAGAGAAAAGCCAGCCAGCATCCCTCTTCCTTGTCATTCTACAAGAGACTTTTCCCTACCCCCAAAACTGGGACACCTTTCCTGACTCATGACAAAATAAGCAAAGAGTTGGGAGGAGGTGATTTAAAGATGGTTAACTTAGAAGCTTTTGTTATTGTAAGAATTTATGAACAGTAGAAGGGAAATGAATGCATGGTTGTATTTAGATTCTAAATTCCCCATTGCTATGCTGACTTTAAATTTTCAGGATGTTTTTGTGTATATAAAACACAACAGCTGTCCTATGGGACATATAATTACAATAAAAAAAGGAAAGAAAATAAGTTATTAGCATGCAATCAACCCTTGGGGGAGGGAGACAATATCTGAGGGAAATGTCAGAATCAAAGCAGCCTGGAATCTTTTAAGGCATAGCTTAGGAAGCAGTTAGGGAGGAAAGGCCAAAGCAGAAGTTTCCAAACCTAAAAAGCTAAGAAATATATTAAGAAAAAATACTAGAAAGAGTGGGTACAAATATATTGAGAGGGCAGAGAGGGATTTAGTGTTCACTATCTATTTCACAATAAGAGCAAGAGGCCAAATAGTGGGAGCCAGTTTTAAAATGAGCAAGAGTTGCCCAGTTCTTACTTTTCCCTAAGGGCTGGTGGGCTAGGTGGTCTCAGACAATATGGCCATTCCCGTGCTATGTTTTAAAGTCTGTTGACCTTTAGCAGCGTGAGACTCTATAAAAGGGCCCCACTGCTGTTGCAGAGAAAAGAGTAAAACCCTGTTCAAATTTCAGTTCGTCCTCACCTTCCCGGGTGTTAATAATATGGCACATATGATCTCCATTCGTGAAACATGTAAAACTCATATAAACAAAGAAAAAGCATTTTTCCTTCTTTTTCTTTTTTTCTTCTAGCTGAATTGTTAACTCCTTTAGAAGCCATCACTTAGCTGTGAACAGCACTAGGCACAACAAATAATGTAGTTTTCCCAGGTAGCAGAACAGAAATAAAGGCCAGAAAGGGGTGCAGGGGAGACGGCAGGATAGGAAACGGATATCACGGCTCCTGGTTGTCTATCACAGGCTTCAAGTGGGATAAGGGATACAAACTACGAATGAGAGTGAAATCCCCAAATCCAGACTCTGGCAGTGTTTGGATTTGTTTTTTGAGCCCTTCACAACAGCCATAACAGACTTGCAGGGAGCCACATAAAAAACACTCAGATCACCTGGTGGCATCGCAGGTTTATTATGGAGAACTAGACAATGTAGATCAGAGCCACAGTAAAGATTAACAGTGCTTTATGAACAGCATTCACTCAGGTTTTGGGGAAACTTTGCCTGTCTGAAGATTTTATATCCCTGTGATGTTTTCCCTCATTTTAGCTGCTACTTAACCAAATTTAGGCCTGACCATTTCCTCTGGACCTGAACATCCCAAGCCAAGAGACAATCTGCATATCTTTAACAAAACACAATTGGCAACCAACATCTGAGATGTCTCATCTACATGAGGTCACTTTATCCCTGACCAGTGACCAGTTCCTCTGTGCCATCTTCTCTGGCCAGCTATATGGAGGCTGGGCCAAGCCAGTGGGATGGCTACATTTCCCACTCTGACATCCAAGGAAAAGGAGGGGTGGTCTTAAGCCAGTAGCTTGCCAAGCTGCAGAGACTCCTGGGTGCCCCTGCAGACACCAGGTCATTTCCAGCTGGCCTCACTAGTGATGCAGTCCCTTTCTCCTGCAGTCCAAATTTAGCCCTTAGGGCACAGAATGACCATCCTGGGTCTGCTGAAAAGGTGAGTGTCTGGCGAATGCTAATAACTTCAGGGAAAGAACTTTTATGAAGCCAGGATCTATGCTTATCGTACTGACTTGACACCAAAGAGTCTATTTATTTGTCCCCTCCCTCCCCTCTGACCTGTTTCTCTCACCTTAGGCTGTAAACCCTTTTCAGCAAAGACCATATATCGGCTCTATATTTGTACAGCATCCAGCATAACAAGGCCCTCCTCTTGATGTATTATTATAAAGCAAGAAACAATAATGGTGAATTTACTCTGAGATTTAATAAGATGGAACCCTCCGATCCTTATTTCAACCTCCAGCTGCGTAGAGTGTAAGGCCAGGAGCGATGATTAGATTATCTAGCTTAACCACCCATAAAACACAGGATGCAGAGTTTCATTCTCCATCATAACACAAATAATAAAAAGAATAGTCCAAGCCAAACTCTAATATCCAATTTTTAATATCAACTACAATATGCACGTAGAGGGACACATTAAACAAATCCCTGTGTCTACTAATCTACAACCCCCCTGGCAGTACGTATACATTTCTTATTGCTCACCAGCTTATTTACTGTTAAGGAAGAAGGTTAATGCTGAGCTCTGAAGCATTTCAAATGTGAACCAATTTTGCCCCGTAGTTTCATGATGAGCCCCACCCTGCTTCATCCCACTCTGCTCCCACTTCCTTTTGCTTTTCCTTCTTTAATTTGAAAATAAAGTGAAAACATGCCCTTTCTGTGAAGCAAAATTCAGATTAATTTCTCTTAAGTGCTATCTAGTGCCCATGCTAGTACCTTGAAGCCAATGCTGTGAATCACAGGTTTGATTGCTCTGATAGAGGAGGAGAGGGTGTCTTGCTTAAAAAGAAAGAAAGAAAGATGATATCAGCGGGCTTATTTTTTTTTCAGGAGGAAAAGAAAGACAAAGGTTTATGGGGAAACTCTGTTAAAGTCATCAACTTTCTTTTGCTTAAGGTCAAAAGCTGTACTGAAGCACCAGAATAATATGATATTAGAAACATTCTGAACAACCACCTATTTATTTGCTCTTGTCATGTTTATGCCTGGGGTCTTTTTCTTTGATCATTGTTCTATTAATGGCCTTGAACCAATGAATGACCACTATCTGTAAAGTAAAATAAAAACTAAAAAGGGGGGAAAGAGCAGAAAGCGGTTGTTATGGACAAAGCACATGCCATGGGGAACAGCGTGACTTGTCCCATACTGACTTATTAGGGAGCCCTGGAGACAGGGTGGGATGGAGGTGATCTCTTGGCAAAGGATATCTGGCAAAATTAAGACACAAGGGGAGATGGTACGTGAAGCTGTGTGACAAAGTCAAATCTGTCCCTTCCCCCAACATATCCCACAGCTCTGATTTGTCATTTGCTGCCTGTAGATAATAAATGAAAACGCTTTTTATCCTAAGGCCCATGCTTTGATGAGAAGTCTCACAGTTTGCCCATCAGGAACAAGGAAATCTGGGTGTGATTAAGGTCTGAAAGCAGCCCACCATGGGCACAGTGAAATATTTTTGACAGAAATGAGTTCTTCATCTGTGGACATAATAAACCAGACAGAGGGAATTCACATGTGATAAATGAGGTTCGTCATTACACTTATTACCATGAGTTTGAACATTTGTCCCCAGTCTGCCATTCACAGCAACCCTCTAACGCTTGCGGTCACATTGCATTCCAGCAAGGTCTCCTTCTGTGGCTCTGGGAAAGTTGTTTCACTTCTTTGCCTCAGCTTTTCAATCTGTAAAGTGGGAAGGAATGCTTATCTGGTTCAGAAATATATAAAGAAAATTAATACATTAATATATGTAAAATCCTATGGAGGGGCTATATATGACTTATTTCGAATAAACAGTAATACAAAAGGAAGTAGGTCTTCATCCTGCAATTATCCCTTTCTAAGCAAGTTCAGACAGAATTTGTAGTGTCCTACACCAGTAGGACTGCACAGTTAGTATTCCATGTGTATGGATTTATATTTATTTATAAATGAGTTATCTCATTTTATGGTAAGTCTTAGGAGATTAGGCAGGATTAGGCCTCCATTTTGCTAGGTCTTATGTGACATGCCACACGTGACAAGGACCTTTTCTCACAAAGGTTTATCATCTTGAACTTTGATCCTATTCCTATCAAATTACCAGGTAGCAAATTTATAAGTGCAGAAATAAGCATTAGTTTAAATACTTTCAATGCCATTGTATTCAGTGAAACAATCACGGGCTCAGCTTCCTAGCATTTAAATATTCACAGCCCATTTCTTCTGTTCTGTAAAAAATTGACTCTCTTTTATGGGGTGGAGGCAGAAAGACTTCAAAACCTTGCAGGCAATGTGGAATTTGGGAGGAAATATTATGACCTGTCAGATGACCTATAATTTGATTAAGCAGTCTTTGAATTAAGAGGCTGGGAGAAGTTTTTACTGTGTCTAAATTCATGAAAAATATGTTTTCTCTCAAAACATGTTGTGGTTCTAAGTCAGGGGAAAATGAATAAGTCTTTGGCTAAATTTCTAATTTTCATTTTTTATTAATGGTGTGTAGCTTATTTCTCTGTGTGGGGGACAAGATATACATTCTGCTTCATTTTCATTTTTCTCTTTAGGAGATATTTTATCCATGTAGCAAAACAACATTACGAGTATGAATTCAGTGGCTGAAGTGGTTTTCAGGATATATTTATTAGTGTACTTACAAACTTTTAAAAATCCATCTTCCCCATGATGCAAATCCCAGCTTCACTCAGTACTATGAGGCATCTATGACAAAGCTAAAAATGCAACAAAGACCTAGTAGGTGGCTGTTTTTACATGGTGGTGTCATTGTGCCCAGAAAGAAGGAGTAAGGTTTGTAAAGAGAACATAGGAGCTGAGACCCTCCTGTACTTAGGAGAATTGAGAAAGGCACAGGGTTAATGGGATCCTCAAGTTGCCATATCTGCTTGATAATGTGCTTTTCATCTGTATCCTTTGTCGAGAAAGCCCACGCTGTTGACCAGTGTTGAATGTACGGCAACAAAGGATGCAATGTAGTTACAGAGTTAAGACTTTTTTAAAAGACTTGGTTGACCAGGTGGTGCAGCCCAGATGTTCAGGTCCCACCTGATCATGTCCATTTGACTTGCATGCAAGTTAAAACTGCGAGAAAATGACTCCAGCCAACCAGCCAAACATGAAACACTTCATTTCTGGCCCAGATGGCTTCCTCTCTCCCCTGGAGGCTGGCCACCCTGCAGCTTGTCTTCTCTGAGAAGCTGCAGAAGGTGGGTTGGTGTCCCCAGTCTTAAGGTCTCTCGTAGGTAACCTTGCTGGCCTCGAGGAAAGTATTAGGACCAGTGGACGTTGAGGCTGCCTGTGCCTGGAATAACTTGTTCGCTCAGTAAATTGCACCTGAACTGGGAGGTCTCACGGAATTACCCTGGGCCAGTATCCTGGTCAGCTCAGTGCCTGCTCAGGACCCCCAGGTGAGGACTTATTACAGAAAAGTGCTAACCCTAATTGCCTTATACATCCCCCATACATGCATTTTTGTAGCTTCCTGATGCTATCTGATAAGCTTCCTTTTGCCTCGGCCTTTCAGGCGGAGGGAGCAACATATCCATGTCTCACAGGCTAACTTGTTTAACTTTCCATGAGTGCTGCTAGCCCAGCGCAAGCACAACACAAAGCTGTTTAGCTCAGCTGTCTGTACTTATGTCTGCTACATGTATCAAACACATGGGAAGCTATATTGGTGCAGCCGATGTATGGTAACCTGATGTTTCATAGTCAGGTGCCTGGATCCATAAACAGACAACTTTTCAGGATGGGGGAGAGAGACTTTTTCTGTTGGGTTTATCAATATCTAGTGCCCTGTTACATCTCTGGGACCCACAGATAATGACCATAGTGACAATAATAAATAACTGTTACCAGAATATCAGTGAATACATGGAGGTATAAATCATTTTAGGTAGGACTTGTTCTATGAGGCTAGACCTGCTCCTGAATTGCAAGCGTAAATAGTCAAGACAAAAACTTAAGGGAAAACAGCTAACACCTATGTGCCTGGTGGGTCTGCCTGCTCTCTTGATCACTATTGAACTCTTCTGTGCAAGACGAATTCCCACCCAGCTCGGCAAGGTTTGATGGCCTCCTGCATGGAGCTGGGCCACCGTGCTGTGGAGGGGCAGGGCTGTGGGGCTACCCACGGGGCACCCTTTGCTGGAGCTGTCTTGCCCAGTGCTTCATTGTGCTGTGCTGACACAGCTGAAATGTCCTGGCAAAATGCTTTCCTTGCTGCCAATAGCACAAAAGAACAGGAGGTGAAAATCTTGCAGAAGCTGAGGGCTGGTTTGGCTGCAAGTGCATATGGTGCTTTGAGCACCTCAGTGGTGGGTGGGAGGGAAGACAGGAAAGAAAAGGGGAAAGAAATTGGTTCTTATCTTTTATAAGCTTTTTTGTCTGTAAAGCAAACACTTGCAGAGTCTGAGTGAGGGAAGAAAAAAAGACTTGTTAATATTAAAGATTAAATCCATCTCTTTGGAATCTCAGGCATACTATGTAGTACCTTACACTACAGCTTCAAGATTAGCATAAATTACGATGTGAACATTACCTCTGACCAAGGCACAACATAATCAAGTCATTTAGGACTATATTCCCAGGGCTATTCCGGCCTATGCAATTCAATGCCAAAATAACTCTGCTCTTCCCCCCCCCCCCCCACCAGTATTCTCTTTGGTTTTAAAAAATGAAATCAAACTCAACAGCACAAATATATAAAATATGAGAATATATTGCTCTGTGAGTTGGGGCTGCAGGCTGCATTAGCAGATACTGACTGTTAACGCTGGGCACACAGGTTCCCCGTTCACAGACGCCAGCTTGCTTGCTTTCCTTAACTGTTTTCCTTCAAGTGAAAATGAATTTGCCTAGGCTAGGCTGCAGTAAGTCCAGCTCTTTCATGAGTTAATGGAAAATAGGCCCAACCATAGATTAGGACTAATTCTCCATTCTTTGATGTAAGAGCTCTTTTTCTTTCTTGTGGTTTTTGATGGCAGGACATGGGGCTGTGGTCTGGTGGGGAGGATGGAGTGGGGCTGGAGGAAGGTGATGAAAAGGAGGCTGTGGGCTCCTGCCCACCCTGACCCTGCCCATGGCAGCAGCAGGAGCTTCTGCAGCTGGTCCCCAGCTCTTCCAAGCACAGACAGACAGACAGGCATCATGGACAGCCTGCAGTGGTTCCCACTCTATACGGTTGCCTATTTCAGCTAGGTCTACCCCCAGCCCAAGCCATTCCCCTCCAGGAGCTTGGACCATCTCCTGCTCCAGAATAGGCAGCGGCTTCTGCCACCCTACAGGGAGAGGAGGAAAAGCGATGGGAATTTCTGCAGTTTCAGAACAGCATTACACTCCTGTGCAGCATTTACGCCAATGTGCTGGGAGCAGGATCTCATCCCACTGTTTCATTCAGCACTCATTTTAAAGCTGGGAGGCCACTGGGACATTAATGACCAGAAGTCCATTTTTATTACATGGGTGGAAAGCAAAGGGCTTGGATATGAGCAGAAAGTGAAGGTTATCTACAGAACATCAGATCTTACTTTCCTAATACATTCCCATGCCTTTCCCTTGTGCTGTTTTCCAACAACATAGTTTAAGCAACTCCTCCCCCTGCCTCTAGCTTTAATTTACAATGCTAATCTTTGCATCCTCTAATCCCCCTTAACTTAATGCAGTCTTAACATTTGGAAACAGTATTCCTAGAAGGAACAGAAGGGAAACCCAGAGAGGACTGTGTCCCAAAATTCCCTGTTAAGGGATGTACGAAGTCCCTGCAACTCTTTCCTTAAATAGAGGTTGGCAAATTACAGCAGTGTCGTTTGGTCTTCTGCTTAACAAGCTGTGTTCACCCTTTCTTATTGCCAGCTCTATTTTCCTGGGGTTTATCAGCTGTCATATATCTGCCAAAAATGACCAGATGAAATCTCACTCCTCAGGAAAGATATTGCTCCCTCACCTCCCCCTAAACCTTCCACCCCATTCAATTCTCCTGTGTGACCACTCTTTATTTATAAATTGAATTCAACTGAAATTGGGTTTGAGGAATTGGCCTTTTCTGTGTGCTGGTTATGAATAAAGCATGATGAGGGCCTTCCAATTTTAGATGCTTTCTTTTTTGTTAGGCAGAAAGTGACTCAAAACTGGATCTAAAAAGAAAGCGTCACTGATAAATCAGTGCTGGAGAAGTTGCAGTAGTTACGGCTGTATTGAGAAAGAGTAGTGTGCCGGGGGCTGGAAGACACATGGTTAAATTGTATAGCTTGCTTGAGCAACACATTGTTATTTCGTAAGAGGGCCTGGCTATTGAGAATGAGATAATTAATAGGCCGAGCAGGGTCTGCAGAGTTGAGTCTAACCTGTGGTACATGGAGGATATGTACAAAATACTCTTCAGTCCATAAATCCCTCTCAGGATTAGGATGGTTCCAAGGGGTAACTTTCCTATCTAGGATTTCTATAAATACTGGATAATAAGATCTTCTGCTCCCTTGGAGGAGCGATTTTTTAATCTTTAAATAAATTGAAACAAGGACATTAAATAGCTCAAACTATTCTTAAGCATCAAAATTCATAGATGTCAGGTATTAAGTATTATTATTAATTTAGTAGAGTTTGAACTGGATTAACTCACATTTACAGGTTGTTTTCAAATTCTAGAATCTAAATTATTTTTTTCAGGTTATGTCTTTTTCTGTCACATGAGTGTAAAAAAGTTAAAGATTCTTGTAAATAAAAAGGTTGCAAGGAAAGAGGACATACAATGAGAGAGAGGACAGGGTTGAGGTTAGAGATAACTGGGATGTGATCCCAAATAAAGTGGATACTTTGACTTAATTCTTATCAAGATGCAAAATAGGGAGGCAAACTTAGGGCTCCTGCAGAGAAGTGTATAGGAAATGGAAATCATATCTGAGATGGAAGTGAGAATTCAAAAGAACTTGATATGCCTGCGCTCTGGGAGACCTGGCAGTCTCTCTCCTGGAGGAAAGACAGATTTGGCACAGAAAATGCACTCGAAGACTTGTAAAAAATAATAGAGTGTTTCAGTGTCAAACAGGCGCTTACTGACAAACACGATATCTAAACAAGGGTAGGCAGGGAGGGGGAAGGTGTAGGCAGCAGGTTGGTTACTCTGATCTTGACAGTACGGAGAGCAATTTTGAAAGGAAGAATAATTAGAAGATATGGAGATAAATGGAAAATAATACCATAAGTTAACTTGGGTTTACCAGAGGTAGTGTGTTGCAAACTGGTGGGCTCTCTCAAATATGATCTGTTTTAGGCAAGGGAACTGCAGTAGCACTAATCTCTCTGGGCTGCAGTATAGCACTCGATTCAAGGCTGCATAAGACACGAGTAGCTAAGATGGAGAAGATGGGGATTAATAGGTGAATTGTAGGTGGGTAAAGAAACTGATAAGACAAATTGTGCTGAAAAGGGAGCTTATCGGATTGGAGAGAATTTATGAGTGAAATTTCTTAATGATCATTCTGGGGACTGATCATATTTGATATTTTTCCTAACGGCTTTAGCATAAAGGATGCTCCTGTGCTGCTGAAACACAGTGTGCCAGTGTGGAGGGAGCTTGAGCAGTTATTTGGGAATCAACTTACTAGAATAATATAAATGGGATGAAATTTAATTGTTCAAATACAAAGTCATGTATGTGGGGACTAACAAAAGGAATAAGGAATAAAAGGAATTTCTTCTTTGGATCCTTCTCTTCTGCCTATAGTCTGATTCTTGGGAAATTTTCAAAACAGGACAGTAAAAAGCTTACCAGAATCAATACATCCTTGTCCTCAAAGGGCTGTGTTCAATCTCTGGTTAAATATTATAAACCAAAGTACATCTGGTCCTATTTTAATGCACAAATCACAGCATAACTGCTGTTCTGGAATTGCAGCTGACGCTGCCACACTATGTCTGGAAAGCCGCATCCAATTTAAAGTCAGACCTAGCAAATCATAACTCAAAACTAAATCTAATTCGTTGCTTGTTCCTGCGCTGGTTTGTAAGGCAGCGAGCTTTCCAGCTTTCCATCAGCCTCTCTGCCGATACGCCAAGGAGCTCTGTCGCCCGAGCAGCTGAACTGGGTGGTCATGACAGATGATGTCACCTCCAAGTGCTCCTCTGCATTTTTGTAGACTCCCACACATTTTCTCCACAGTAGTTTCCACATTAGTACGGAGAAAACAAAATATAACTCTCCCAATGAAAACTGATCACTTGAGACCAAAGAGCACTATGAGTATCATCTTCCTATACTTAGGCATATGAAAATAGAGATTATGAGTGCATTGTTTTTAATGTTTTATTTGTTACAGGCAAAAGTGATAACTGACCATGAAGGTTCAACTTAAATGAAAGCAAACTTCATGCAACAGTCTGGTTTCAGACTCAAAGCTGCATTTCTTTTGCATGGACTAACTAAATAGATTTTTTAGGGCTTTGGGAATTTTTTTCTATGAAAAGAAACACCCAATCTTCTACAAAATTTGAAAAATACAATAGAAATACTAAAAGTGTCTTTGTGTCCCTCTGGGGATGAATCCTTATCTTGGTTCACCAAAACCCACTCAGTTATGGAAAGCTCGAAGTGGTTTTTTAATAGTTCAAAGGGTGCAAGAAAGAAAACTTATGAAAAATGGCTGCAGTTGTTTTCACGCAGAGAACATCTTTCATCTCCACCTCCCTCATTGTCACTCAAAGGCTTTTTCACCCCCTGCAGAAATGGATTTCAGGTGTGTCTCACACATTGCATTTCATGGTAGGGTCTTGGAATGGAGGGAAGTGTTGGGCCTTGTAATTTGCTTTTTACAAAATTTAATCACTTAAAATCATATGTGGGAAACAAGGACCCAAAGGGTCCAGCCTGGAGTCTCAACCTGTGCTATTATGAACTTGTCCTATTATTTTGCTTTCATGTCATACCTTATGGAAGAGTATACTAGCTTGCAAGGATTTTTTTTCCTACCAGCACATTTATTACTTTAAATTAATCCCCATTCTCTTTCCAGTGACTTGACTGTTTGGTGTTACTTTCTAAACTAAGTACCTGCCTTACTTGTCTTAGATTTATTTAGGTTAGCAGAAGCACAGCTAGCATTATTTTAGATGCAATATATTCAGTGCCTCCCTGTGCAAGGACATTTATGAACTCTCCATTTAATACTTCAACTGCTTTTCTGTCCTCCCTAGTAACTTCACTTCCAATTTTCTTCAGTCACAATCTTCCTTCCTGCAGCATATCTAAGATTTTCAATGCTAAAATATAAATAAATAAATAAATAAATTTATATAAACATATACACACACATATCTATATGTATATAAAACAGCCCACTTACTGGAGTGGAACAGAGCATTTTGTTTCACTTTTTAAAATCATTTCATATCTTGTTTTCTAGCTCTCTGAGAACTTGCACTGAACACATGCTTTTAGCATTTCTGGGTCTTGAACTTTCATCAGAGATCCTTTTGTATGTGGGGCTATTTAGTCCTGAAAGCTATTTCAGTCTTTGTGGGACACACGCATTTTAAGATTAACCTGCTGCAGGACAAAGATGATGCCCAAATTAACTTAAGGAGCAAAATGCACGGTGCCTTACCTGCTAAACATGTCATCTGGAGGTTTAGGGAAAGAGCCACAAAATAACAGGTGTATCCAAAGGAGTGTTTAGGTCACAGAATAACATGGGTGTATCCACGATGCTGGTCTGAGGTCTCATGGGTCTGGCCTTAGCTCATGCTCTGATCCAGCCATTTCAAGTATAGCAGAGATATGATGGCCTTTGCACCATGGCAGCACTCCGCTGAATAGGAAATGGGACTTGCAGGCTGGAGACCTTGGTTCTGTTCCTGCTTTGACAGACCTATTACTTGTTTTTGTCTGAGTCAGTGTCTTTGGCTTTGTTTCTCTATCTTGCGTATTTAAATAACATCTGTTAAGGGATGGGCTATTTTCTTAACTAACTCTCCAATGTGAAGTACGTCAGTGTCTTGGTAGCACAGATAGTAATGGCAGACCTTTCTCCCTTGTTCTACGTTCACCCCCATGATATCGAGGACTGTCTGAGACCTGGTGAGAGAAGGTAGATGTTCTCCCTTTCTATCCCAAACTCTCCCTACGGACAAGCTATTCCTCTATTTCCTTCTCCCCATGACTACTTAGGGACATTATTACTGTCCTCCCTTCGTTCTGGCTTGTGCTTACCTCCAGCTGTGCCCGTGAGAGGCAGGGCAAGAGTGATTCCCAGTCACAAAGCTGCTTAGATACCTGGTGCACGACCATCTCCACGCTAGCTCCCAGCTGTGGCACAGTTCTGTAGTGGGGACGGGCAGCTGGCAGCCTCCCTGTCCCCTCGGGGGATGCGCGAAGCATGCAAACCCCACACAGGTGGCCCTTTGCCCTGACCACTCGCTAGCAAGCAAATCTCGGGTCCCACAGAAATGGCTTGCAGTGTGGATGGAGATCTATGAAATGGTTTCACATTAAACCATTTCAGAACTAAATCTGTGTCCTTATTCCCCTGTTTATCCTTTGGGATTTGACTTTTCCCTTATATAACAGATAGGGGCCTTTGATGTATGGCATTCAGATTACCTGGAAAAGAAAAATAAATAATCTTTAGACCAGAGAGAAAATAAGCATCTGGTTCATTGCAGCAAATGCATACAGAAAGCTCAATGGAAATATCCCATGGAGATTTTTGCAGTGACAAGGAAATCATCTCTATGTATCAATATATCTTGAAAAAAAATGAAAAAAAAAAAAAGACTCAGTCACATCTTGTTGGGCATAATAGAAATTGATTGGCAGTTATCTAATAGCAATAATTTCTGTTTGATGACTTGCCATATGTTATCAAGCTCCAAATCAGAAGGGAGTGGATTAAATGAATATATACTGTCATGGAAATGTACAAGATACCAGTGGCATAACAGAGGATGTTATGCATAATACACACAGCATCCTTCTAAGAGAGCAGAGTTCTTTAAACTAGCCTAATTTTAAGTATACAGGGGCTATGTAGCCTGACAGATTTCAGACTCCTAGGGACCCTTTTGCTCAAATCTTTCACTTGCTGCCTTTTGGTGACAGGCAAGCAGTGAAACTTCTATTGGCCTTTCAATGATCTTTCCTTTAAGACTCAATAGGACTTTACATCTGCTGAGGAGAACCTATTAAAGGAGACTTTGTGCTACAGCCCAGAGCTCTGCCTAAATGGTGCAAACTACTCTCAGCTCCCATCTATTCATGGGAATGTCACTCAGGGTGGAGGGTTATCTGTAAGGCATTTCCCCCTGCCAGTTATAATTAGAGTGAGTTGAAGAACAGACCCTGAAAAACTCAGCCGACTGCGTTAGGAACCTGCAGTCAAGTGAAGTACTGACATGCTGCTGAAGCCCCATTAACCCAATATGCCAACACTGGCACGGAGCATGAGTTCAGTAGTATGAAAGCTGCCTTCTTTCATCTTCAGGAAATGTCTCTGATAGCATTAAAATTTTGCTTCCTCTTTCAGAGAAAAGAACTGATTACACAAAGATGCTGTGCAACAGTTACAAGTGAACACAGCTTAGGGGTGCTCATTTCAGCGAGTGCAGACAGACCTTTTTGTGCAATCTATTTGGGATAATTCACATGGTTGAATTATTCTGCTACCTGACGCGTTCTTGGGCAGGAAGACCAGGAGACGGAAGAGGCCGAAAGAGAGAGACCTCTTAAACACTCTTACCTCTGATCATCCCAACTACAGCTTCCAGAAAAGCTGCATCTGGCATCAGTGCTTCATCATATTGAGGATTTTGTGAAAGCACAAAGTAAAAACCCAATACCTGCTATTCAGGATTACCCAGAGGTGTCCTCCTTCGACACATGGTGCTGCATCTTGCCCAGCTCTTTATTTTTCCTCTTTTGTCTTCTGTGGATATATGTTTTAGAATTACCAACTCATCTCCTACAAATAATTAAACACCACCATGAAACAGGAACTGCTTCAGATTCAAATTCATAACCCAGAATTATAAGGCTTTAGAGAAAGTTACCCTCCAGCCCCTGAGACTCCAAGCCCTTACTGGTAGTTTTGGGAGAAAGGACAGACTGGCTCTTCCCTACTCCACTTGTCTGCTAACTCACCAATGCAGCTTAACAGAAGCAGAAGCAGTAATGTGAAGGCTTGTATTTTATCTCTGAGAAGAAAAGCATCTCCACTTTAATTTGAAAACCAAAGCCAAAAAGAAAATACATCCGTAATTTATAAAATAAAAAAAAAAAAAAAAAGAAGAAAGGAGAAAAAAAGAGCGGCTCCAGTGCTGGCCTCCCTAATTTAATAAAATAACTTGTTAACTAAGACTACGGTGTCTGGAATGTCTATTGATTTGCAAGCCTTTTGTCCCAGGGTGGGAGGAGGAGAGGAGAGACTTCACAGTTTCTGCTGAGCAGGGAGCTATGCAGGCAAAAATTAAGATGAGCACCCAAATGCATTCCCTACTTGCACTATCTGGGACCTGATACCACAGTACTGCTTAGATATCCAAAGCAGGTGTATGTACTTGTAAGTGAAAGGCAGTGAGCAGCACAGTGCAGGAGAAATGCAGCCTCAACTAATCAGAATCACACCTTTTTGGAGATACAGTTGGCTAATTAACTCAAAAGAATTGAATTACGTCCTCGCAAGTGGTAAGGATTTTTTAAACTGCTTGCCACAAAATAATTTATGACTAATAAGTGGATGCCTAATGCTGGCTTCCACCCTGAAGGATCTCTGCAGAACTTTTGCTTACTCACTGCCAACAGAAAGGTACTATTTTAGCTCAGGGAAAATATCTCATTTTGAGAACAAATGTGTGTGAATAAATGTAGGGCCTGAATTAGAACCAAGTCATTAGCTATGAGAGCACATTGGTCCTGGGACAGCTTTCTAAACAAAGCAGAGCACCCTTTTCAGTGCCCTGTTCCCCCAGGTACCTTACACTCTGGTGGAAAAGCAGATACCCCTATGCGGAGGAGGGTGGCTCTTCAACACAGAGCAATAAACCAGGATTCTGTAGCCGGTTGTAATTGTGTTTTTGGAACAGTTATATTTTTGCATGCAGTGCTGTGAATGCTTTATGATTCCAGCAGGAGGTTGTTCTCAGAGATAGCCACCCTGGTAGAGCCAATACTTAAATAGCTTTGGGTGAACAGTTTTCTGCTCCATGTTCGTTTGCGGTCTGGAGTTGCCAACAGAAGGATTAGAAAATCCCGCATGAGATTACTCTCCCGAGACTTCCAATCCAATTTTGCATACTCCAGAAATCCAGATAAGGCTCCAAGCTTCTGGACGCTTTTACTGAATAAACCTTCCGAGGTTTATCAAGCTTGTGCCTCATGAGGCACTAAACACTGAAAAGAGACTGATAAAATACATCTTTATGGTGTTTGATGCTTTTGTGATCTATTCCAACTTGTCTAAAGACTAAGGAATTGAGGTGTGAGAGAATATGGCAATGAACTCAAGAAAAAAATGCTTTCTAAGGGTTGTTTAGCGGGCAATTCAGGCTAAACACCTCAGTTGACCTGCAGAACCAAAGACCAGCAATATTCTCATTGTAGGTTTTAAGGATTACATACTCTTACTGTTACTGGTCAGTCTGCTGGTAGCTTTGCCTTCTTGAAGCGAAGTGCGGAGAAATTAGACACAGGATATAAACTGCCCTAGCACATCAGCACTGCTGTGGGAGGCAAGAGAACTGATTTTGATGGGACCTGACCAAGGGGATTGGTCCCCAGAAGCAACACGGGCTTCAAAAAACAGAAGCTGATTTATTGCCCTAGATTCAGAGGGGTCTCTTAGAAAAATGAAGGAAGTTTAGATGTAGAGGGAGCCTGTGTTAACTGGAGGAAAAATGGCCTGATAACAGCTTTCTTGTGTGACTGTGGATTAATCCCTCCTCCAGGCTCATATACTCACCTGCAAAGCGGCAGTAAACGCACAGCCTTTGTCAGCCTGAAGACGCCTCCTCTCTGCATGCCCCAAATGAAGGCCTGACCCTTCTAGGCTCAGTGGAGGTGAACGGTATTCTCCTCCCAACCCTTCCTTTCATACATGAAGGTCTATTCAGAGAGTTAAGTACTTCCTTTACCCCCTAATGCTGTATTTATGAGTAAAGGATTTCAAATTACTGCTGTTCTTTCTCTGGGCTTGTGGTGTTCACCTTTACAAAATGGAAGGGACTCTCTAGAGCACACAGCTGTGTGTACAGCCTCGACAGAGGCTCTAGCACTGAAAGACAATTCTCCGTGGAAAAACCCCGGGAGCGAGATGGACCTCAGGCCTGATACAGTGAGAACAGTGTTTCTCCGTGCCTATGCTGAGGATTGCCAGGAATAATTTAGATGTTATAGGAAGTAATATTTTGATGGGTCTTAGCTTTGCTAATGCTTCATTTTATAAACCCTGAATCTTTGCCTATTGGTTAAGCAGAATAAACTCTATAGTGATACAGATCTCAGGCTGAGCTGTACCTCTTGTGTTGCAGAGTGCCCTTTTTACTGCGGTATCTAAAAAATAAAATAGCAAGCAGATCTCATCTAAGTGACCGAACCTAATCTGCAGTACTATCAACACATTTAAAGCTGAGTCTCACAACTTCTGTGCAAAGTGCAGTTGCTGAGTCTGAGCTCCCCTGAAGCCTGGGAGAAAACAGAGCCAGCCAGAACCCTTTTGCATCTTGGTGGGAAATGCAACTTTCAGATCGTCCCTCCTGCGTCCCGGACAAAGTAGGCTGGGAACACGGCTGCAATCCGTGGCTGGGCTCCTGGCAGGTGCACGAGGCAGGACGTCACTTCAGGAGCCTGGGGGGACACTCTGCCTGCAAGCGCAAAGCTGTTAGAGAGGAGCAGAGCAGGAAATCACATCCCAGCCACCCACTGCAAACTGCACGGGCGTCCTATGCTGCACCTGCCCACACTGTCTCTGACCCTCCTGTGCCATCAGCAGCACTGTGTTAGTGCCACAGGAGAAACAGGACTGACCGTCGTGCTTTAAAATCCACACAGAATAAGTGTTTGAAAGAAGGACACTGTAATGGACATCTTAATGCTGTATTAAACTAGGGTAATTCATCTTTTCCTATGAAGACTTAAAGGGTTAGCATTCAATCTCTTTCTTTAATCCTCCAGATATTTTCAACACAAGATAATGGATTTGGAGGGGATTTGTTTTGGGGATCAAAACAGTTAGGCAGAAATTATGTCAGTATTGTTTTGCCACTACTATAATCAGAGAAAATATTTTCTCCATAACAGAAAAGGACTAGGCACTGAGCCACTAAAAATTTTAATTACTAGATGACTTTAAAACATGGTAATTTAGTCCCAATTAGTGTTACAATAATTTATTCATATAATACCAGTATATGCAGTTATGTTCTATAATCCATTTACTCTAAGCCTTGTAATATGTGTGGCCCATTAAGTGATGAAGTAGAAGGCCATTAACCTGTAATGCGAGTTCAGATTATGTTATTAGATTGCATTTAGTTTCTTCACTGGTGGGTGTTGACATTTTAGAGTGCTTTCGGGGTAATTTATCTACAGCCATTCAGTTCTTCTCAGCCACTCAGAAACACTGCAGATCCTGACTACTGCAGGCCTGATGAGTGCAGATAGATTTCTTTGTTAAATCTCAGATGTTGCTTGTCTTTGTGTTTCTGATAGTTTCCCTGATCCCTTTATCAAAGTGAGTATATGGTATCATTCATGCAAAATATTCTGAAAATTATGAGTCAAGTCCCCTCAAAATCAGGAACTATGACTTAAACTCATGAGGTTTAACTATAATTAATTCTGGCTGTTTTTCCATTGGTTTCTATATTTGGAGCCTTAAGGATTGCACTCAGGTGCCATTCCCAAACTGTTTTTCCATAGTGCTTTGGCAAGTGAGAGGTGGGAAGATGAACACTGTAATTTTATCAGTGCAGTTGTGGCCAACTACCTATGAAACCTGGCAGCATACCAAGCTAAATTCATGCCTCTGTTGGTGCCTGTAAATAGATGTATCTTAAACAGGAAGGTGCTGCACAAGGGCCTCTGGACAATAGAGGCACCTCCAGAGCCAGGACAACCCAAAATAGTGGGCTCTGCCTTCCCCTTGCTCTTGGGTTTGTAGATTATGAGATCAAAATAGGACACAGCCTCCCTATCCCATGACACACCTCCCACTTCTGCAGTCTCCGTCATCCCTCAGGTCCACGCTGCTGATGTCAACGCTTCAAAGAATGGGTGGTGTGAAAACAGCAAATCCATCTTGGTTAAAATGACACCGAAAAAGGGGGACAGTAGCAAAGAAACACCTGTTAGATGGTTTAAAAAATTTTCAATTGGTATTTTAGGGAGCTTTCGTTGCTGGTCAGCTAGTGGGTGGACAAGCTGAACACCGACAGTAGAGAATGGTTTGTGGTGCTATGCGGATGGCAGCAGAGCTAACGGCAGTTGGAATAAAATCAAGATGAACAGCAGGGAAATTTCCCAAGTGGCCATTCCTGTCTCTTCTCTCCTAGCACCTATCCAGTTTTGTCCAGTGTATACATATATACTCTGTAAATGCATAGATATATACTCTATAAATCATCAGTGGCTGGTAGGTAAGGATCCACCGGATACATTCTTGGAAGAAAAATCCACTAAAGGTAATAAAAGCATACACTGCCTGTGTCTCAGGAAGCCTCAGAGCTGCACACTGTTGGGGCTGGAGAATATTCTGCAGTGGCATCGTCAAGCGCCTACCCTCTTCTTTAAGGTTTTTCTGGGCACTCGCTGCTGGCCCCTGCTGAGCGCAGGAGGCTGGGCGGTGGCCTTTGGCACGGCAGCCTGTGGCTGTTATTTATTTGTGGTGCTGGGGAAGTCACAGAGCTGCTGAAAAAACAAGGTTTAAATACAGCGTGCCCCGTCTGGGCTCATTGTTCAAATATTTTCTACCCGCGGCCCTCAGCCTTACCCAAACTTGGGGACAACTGAGAGCACAGGGCAGTGAGAGATGGCAGGGTGGAGCATTGCGCCTCAGTCTGTAACACAACGTGGAACAGCAATTTTTGGTTACCTACTGATTTTATGTGAAAGGAATAATCCCAGTCCCTATGGTGTTATTCAGACATCAGGGTAGTTACTCATTATTTGATCCCCAGACAACGTACTGCTGGGTGCAGCGAAAGTACCCAGGCAGGGACAAGATACTACTCATGAGGGTTTTCAGAGTCTTATTTCCTCCTGTTGCTTTGCACTGGTGAAATCCGCAGGCTGTCTTTCTGCTCATGGCGCGGCTTTTTGCACATATTCTTCTTGCAGCTACAGACCCTACCTAAGCCTACAAAGCGCTTTCTTTTTTGAGAAAATCTCTTGATCAGCCATCCCAATTTATTTTTAATAAATGGTCTTCCCTCAATGTGTCCCTGCTACAAGGGCAGTTCTGGGAAAACAGATGACTGTGCACTTTCTTAAATATTCCAGCCTCTCAATCAGTATGGGCAGATACGATACAGTGATGCTAAACTGGGTTTTGCAGATTGCTGAAAGGCAGAACCAAAAACCACCTGGTTTGCAAGGAAATCCTTGTCTTGAAGAAGATTAAAAAGAAGATATTCCTGTCTTGTTCTGTTGTTATTTTTTCTTTCTTTCTTTCTTTTTCTTTTTTATTTTTTAACAGCTTTCAGCCTTACTGGTAAAAAATCATGATATGGCCCTGGGAGAAAAAAAAGTCTCACCACCCACACCAGCTTTTAATGATTTTCATGCCTTTATACTGCAAAGATGACAATGTTTCTGGTTTTCTTTTTGCTGCAGTTTGTACGTTTCCCTCCAGTATCCCAAGCTGCAGGAAAGCAGTAGGGACCTGATTTATGAAGATTTTTCAGAGTGTAAGGGCTCCCTTGGCTCAGGCATGTGCAGTGGGAGCACCGGCGCCCGTGAGGCCGGCTGGTGTGGTGCGGCGTCCCAGCCCTCTGCTTGGGCTGTGCTGAGCTCGCCCTGCTGCTCACCATCCCCAGCTGAGGGAGACCATCTCTTTCTGTCTCAAAGCTCCATGAAATCGTGTCCTTCTGCCTGATTGCTGGTGATTACTTCAAAATATCTCATATATGAAATGCAGGCTATGAAAAGAGGTGTTTATCTCAGGGGAGGAAGTTGCAATACCTCCAGTTGCTTTTATGAGAGATACCAGCAGACCTATTTCGGACTCTGTGTTTTCGTCGCCTACATGCGGCCCTTTACCAGCTGGAAGGAATATGAAAGTGTTCCTGAGCCCACTGACACCCATTTGATTATTTGTATGCTGAAACTGTGAGGTCAATTCAACACATCAGGACTTGGATGTGTAATAGCTTCTCTCCCCACATCAGTTCAGCCTGAGATGCTCCAGCAATTCAGTGAAGTCTTCACGATTGGAGCTGAACAAACTTCTCAGGTCAGTTTTGCCTAGGGGATCCACACCCAACAGTGATACGTTGCCTGTTTTCTTCACTTGTTAACAAATCCGTGGAAATAGCACTCCATTACTCACGGCATGACTCTTGAATGAGCATGTACTGTGCAAGCTAAGCCTTTGTGGAGAAGATATTTCTCCCTTCCAGGAGCTGTGTGTGGATAAAGCTGAGTGTTGTCATGGTAAGGTGAATTCTGGCACGGCTTTGGTGGGATCAACGTTTCCAGCTTTGATTCTAAACTAAAAATAACAACAAAACAAATAAGGGAAGTGAACAAACCTCAGCTAATAACTGGGCAGCACCCCGTGCAGAGTAGGAAAAGAGAGGATTACTAAATATTCTTACAGTTGCTATGTGTTAACAGCATAAATAAAACATGCAATTTTACACTTTTGCATTCATGTCTGTTAGAAAGACAGGAAATAATGGCATTTCCACTGCTAACTACAGCTTTTCTGTATGTGTGAGACAATATCAATTATTTATTGCTTGTGGAAAGCAGAGGTACTAGCTAACTTGTCAAAATCTTGGGAAGTTTTCTGTTATGTGCTTGTTCAATAACTAGTTAGATGGAACTGGATTATACAGGCACATCCACACTAGAGTTATTCTGTCACTTTCTTTTTTCCACTAACTCACTATTCGGATTCATTTATGGAGTCAAAAGGCTGACTGTGGCTCATTTTCTCTCTTGATCCCTTACCAGATTATACACAGCTTGTTCTCTGTGTCAGGAGAGTAGCAAAGAATAACTGGTGAGCGGCTTTGCAAAGTCATGTGTGCATTACTCGGGATAAGGGTAGATGCTCATTAGCACTACCCAGTGCAGCAGCTGCATTCAGGTATATGGAATCAGCCTTCCTTTTCTTCACCAAATAGCCTGGCTAGATCCAACCTCAATACATATTGGTACTACCAAAATTCATGGTATAATCACAAATGCCAGTAAAGAACCTTGCAGGATTTCAATAGTCTTTCTTCATTTTAGACATGATAATTTGATATGCATGAGTTGTGAGTGATGTCATTGAAAGAAGAAGAGTGTTACAGCCTTAAGCCATTGGACAAGTCACGGGGGGTTGCTCTGCAAATTCTTCTGGAGATGACTGTGATGTTGGTCTGTGGTGGATGCCATGAGAGCGCAGTGGCGAGATGATGGCAGACAATGTGCTGAAGATAGAACAAAAGCTTTTTTTTCCCCCAGTAGTGGGAAGGTCCATGGAAATAGCATTTCCAGAGCATGATAAATACTCCTGGAGATTAGTTCATCAGTAATTGCTATTCATATAGTCTTGAGGCATCTTCCAGCTAAGAAAATTTCAAAAGTGATGATTGCCAAAAGCTGAAAAAAGTTATCAGGGAATGACGCCTTTTAACTTGTTTGACACACCAGTTCCTGAAGCATCCACTACTGGCCAATGTCAAAGACAGGTTACTGGACCGGGGTAACCTTGGTACTACCCCAGAGCTGCTGCTTTTCTGATATGGGCCCAGTAGCCGCCCCTCCAGTAAACCTCCCGTGCCCTCTATGGACACTTCCTGCAAACTAGGAAGTGACTGTGATGTGGCTGGGCTTTCTGCATCCTATAACTGTGCTTAACATTTCTGGCTCGTCAAGGTAGGCAAGGAGGAGATTCACTTGTTCACCAAAAGATGCCTCTCCAAAAAAGCAGTTTCAAACTGTAATGCTATTGCTGTGCTGGATCTCCTGTATGTAATAGATGTGTTCATGGTGTGCAAAGTCCTCTGGCTGCCAGCCCTGTCCAAGAGATGAATACAGTTTTAATGTGTCCAGATGTAGGTATAGAAACAAAATGATCCGAATACATTTCTTTCCATTCTACATTTCTGTTTCAACTCAACACTATCTCTGCTCAATAGCAAGACAGTGATTTTGCAGATTTTAAAACACCAATCATCAGCCAATTATTTCTGAAAAAGATTTGCTTGCAGCAGACTTTTCTCTTAAGTTGAAAGCCTTGCTGTTTCATTCTCTTTTTCTGTCTAAAAGTGTAACCATTTTCTATCTTGTGTTCTATATCAGCTGAAATACCTCATCCTCTGGCATAGTTTGAATCTAAGTAATACCCACTTGGAAGATTTTTGTGAAAAATTAATCTATAGCAACAAAAGCATTGATAAGAAACATATAATGTAACAAGCAGCTGAAGCTGTGTACATATCTTAAGATACAATTTTGGCTTTTATAAGGCATAAATCTTTATATAAGGTGGTTCTGTAAAATGAAACTTATTTTTTACATTTAGAATTTCAGAATAGAGAATAACTGGAACAGTAGATACTGAGGGTGTTATTTTTACTGAACAAATCTTTTTGGGTGGGAGAGAAGCAGACAATGCAGATTTGGTGGCACAGACACAACAAACAAATTTATGCTGTTTTCCCAGAATTGTTTATGATAGGAGGAAAAAACAAGAAATCTGAAATATGTTGAAATCAATATATTTAAATCAAAAGTTTCTTTTTACATGAAGTATTCCAGTCTTTTGGTACAAAACTTGTTTACTTTCATAATTTTCTTTAAATTATCAACACAGAAATGAAATATTTATTGGCTCAGGAGGAATGTTTTCATTCATCCTCAGACAAAATTATTTTAAAACTTTGAAAATTGTCAATGGACATAAAAATCAGTTCTTGGCCCATTTCTATAAGAAAAAGTCAAAGTCCAATTCCCACCCTACCATGGGTTCTTCTACTCTACCCAGGGTTCTATGTGGTAGCCTGGTTTCTTTGTGTTTCACTCACTTTAAGTGCATCATTCTCCACCTAAAAATATTATTTGCTTTTCTTTTTCAAGCCATTGTTTTTTTTTTTTTAATTCAGATCACAAGATTTTGGAAGCTTGTCTCAACTCTTGCTATGTGCTTGAATGACATCTGGAATGTAAGCCTCTCTTCTGGAAGATCAGTTCTCCCAGGCCATATGGTCCATATGGGCAGCACAATAACACTAATTTTTTATCCTATGGTCTATATGGAGTAATATTACCAGCACACACACCATTCTGCAGCTTGAATGACAAAGGACACATTTATTGCTGTGATGATTGAAACAGGCATTGCCATAGATCCGAAGCCATGTATAAAGACACATTTTTGGATACAGACTTAGAACTCTTTACTGTCAACTTCACTTTTCAGATCTCACCTAATTCTCAGCTAATAACTGATAAACGACATTTATTTTAGAAACATCCGAGGATCTCTTACTGTGCCATCTAAACACCTCATGTTGGGTGAGTATATGGATCATTGCAATTAAATGTTTTGATCATTACTATTTAATTTAAACCCAGTTTCCTTCATAAAAGTGTGTTTCAGGTCCCTAAGCGTAGGTGTCTAGTGCCATTTGAGATGCCCTTGGGTATTTTGCTTAGCTCCCACTGCTGTTCCAGGAGGGTCTGGGTATACTGTGGCCCTGTGTAACCTCCCAGCTTTTTTAGGCCATTGCTGCTAAGCCAACTTTCCCACGCAATTACAAAGCTAATTACAAGGAGGCTGGGATGAAATGGTTGTGAGGCATCATCCATGCTGTGCTTCCTGGGAATCCACTGGGAAAGCAGCTGCGCCGAACAGGGGAAATCGCTGCCTTCGTTAACCAGGCTGGCTATTCACTGCTAAAATTTTCTCTGTCATTGAAGTGCCAGAAGAAAGGACCATTTTGAAGCACTTGCAGGCCAGAGGAGAAAATGAAGGAAAAGACTGCTTCTCTTAACAGGGGATTTCAATAGAGATGAGGCACATTCTGCACATATGTAAAAGGGTCCCTTTGTACCCTTTTAAACTCTTGTTTAAATATACTTTAATTAGCAGCACATTCCCTTTACCGCAGTACCGTGCAGTAAAGTCCCATCTTCTTCATATATTAAATTGCAGCTTTGGCTTTTGACAAGATTGTTCTCTTCTTGGACTCAGATTCCTAATGAGGTTTGCTTTTTTTCAGTAAGCTTCTGGTGAAACAAGTCCTGCTGTCATGAACTGAAAATTCATCTATAGAATCTGCTTCCAGGGATGCTTTTGGGGAACTTTCCCCCTGAAGTTCCCAACTTTCTGATGTAGGTAAATAACCATGTCTTGCAGCTATAGTTTTGACTGATTGGCAGATTAAAAGAAGTTCCTTGACAGCTTTCATAATAGAAGAAGAAATCGCTCCAACAATTCCTAGCAAAATGAACAGGCCCTTTTTCTGCCAAATTATTTTTCTGTCCTGCTGCTAAACTGCTGCTCATATCAAGGCCCTTCAGATTGGTCTCCAACCTGAGAAGAAAGGGAGTGACATGAAATCAGGGAATTTTATTTGGATCCCTTGTTTTATCTAGATGAAATGGTTAGTCCTGAACACAAAGTGAACATAAATAGCAGGCAGGTGAAATCCCACTTTTAAGCATGCTAGTTCATCTGTTTCTGTATCTGAAGAAGCACTTTTGTCCCCAAAGTTACCTGTAGTTTGAGAAAGAAAGGCAGAGAGCAAACATTTGCTGCTTGCAACAGCACCCATCCAAAATCTGTGCATCACAGAGGTACTGACACTGCAAGGATTTTTTTGGAGACTGCTCAGATGAAAAGAAAAAGTAAGCAGGCGGTGAATTCTATCCCCTTGATTGCACTGAATGGCAACCGTGTCCTGTGATATTACCACATTGCTCTGTACCGCAGGAAAAAGAGGAGCATAACTTGTTGTCATGGGACTGATTATAGAGCACAGTGCAGCTCTGCATGAATAAAGGCAGGCAGAACTGGGGCTTGAATGAGCAGTTCAGGTTTTATTTCCTTAAACAATTCTGATTAATGCTGCTTCTGTAAGTATCAGCAACTTAGATCAAAGGGTGACTGTTCAACAAAATGTTTGTCCTGGAATTTTCACTGTTCAGACCTGTTTTTTCTTCTTGAAGATATCAGATTGCTGGGGAAGAAAAATGACAACAGGAAATGTGCTTTGCATGTGATACAAGCAAGACTGACAACAAGACATGCTGAGATACTTTTGGTTTTTTTGCTAGGCCCAATAATACTGATAACGCTTCTGGAGGTGGCTATTCGTGTTCCACAAACTCAGGATGTGACCAGAATAAAAGATGGCATTGGTGATCTCAGCAGGAAGAAACTTAGTACTTTCTTTTTTTCTTTTTTTTTTTTCTATATGAACTCTGATCTGGTTCAGCTAGAAAGTGTTCTCTCTCAAGTGTGGTCTGCTCCCTCAAGCGCCATGGGGATCGAAAACTCTGCTCGGCTAGCACTGCCCTGCTCTACAGGAGAGGTTCGGAGCCTGAATGGGAGGGAGCTTTATAGTTCAGTGCTAGCTAGAAAGGAGGTCAAGCAGGTCCGTTCTTTGGGAATCCAGAAACCTTGTAGACAAGGAGCTACCTCTAGACTATCACCTGTAAGAGGCACTCAGCAGAAAGACTGAACTGATGTACGTAGCTGTGTAGATCAGAGCTTAGGGTAAAGTGACAGGAGATGCAGTGGCTGCCAGAGTCTGCTTATGAAGAAAGAAGCCTGAGGATTGGATTCCAGGTCCTTGAAAATATGAAGTGGTCAGAAAATGGGAGATGGAGAAAAATTAGGTCTGAATGCCTCGATGGACCCAGATTTCTTAACTTTCCTGTTTTCTTCCCAGGCAGAAACATCACTCAAAATTAAAGGACAGATACTAGAGAACCCAGCTGCAAAGCTAGACTTGACAATAAGGCTACCAGAGGGGGAACAGCTAGAGAGGATATAAGCGGAGGAAACTGAGGCACATTCATAGCTGCAGAAGATTGGCACTACCGCCCTTTCTCGGGCACTCTGAGAGGCTCCCAAGCTAATTTCTTGCTTATCGTGATGGTGTTCTGAGGACGTTCTCAGTTCTGCGAGGAGCGGTGTCATCCTCCAGAGTGAAGATACCAGCTGAAGCCAAGATATGTCAATTATAGTTACTATTAGCTTTGCATGTCTTCTCATTGGCTGGTTGGAGTTATACATTTAATGAAATATTAAAGTAGTGCTTTTTTTCCCCTTTAAAATAACAGATCTGCCTTCCCTAAAACATACAGACATTTAAGTGCATGGGGGACACTGCTTATGAGTGCAGTGCTCATAACTGCAACTCATAAGCCCATTTTGCCTCCATAAGTGTCCATCCTGGCATCCATTTATGTTCTCTAAAAAGCACCGAGAAATGCATCCGATTAAAGAACGTAATAGGAAAAAAGGAGAGTTGGGGAAACAGCACGTAGCTGGTCTTGTTTGAAAGGCAGAATGACTGCATGGCAGATTTTCCAGATGAGTTACCTGCCCTTAACTGTACTGCTGAGCACCAACTACTGTGGTAAGAACAGGTTGTATTCTTTCCAGCAGATACGATGATAACACAGGTTGGGATTGGTAATGCAGCTCATTTTGGTAGTACTGTGAAATCTGTGGCGGCTCAGCTTATACCATCCGCAAAGAGTCTGCAAACAAGAGCCAAGAACCGGAGTGGCATGGATCCAGCCTGACATCTCATTCCCTTTTTCTCATTTCTGCTCACAATCCTGTTTCTATGCTCACAATTCTGTTTCTAGTCAGGGTAGGGAGAGAAACGTCCAGGCAGCTTCATGGCACTCTTGGAAAATCTGTATGTTGAGAAAACATGTCCTGGATTAAACTAGAGAGGATTATATTTGGCAGTGGTAGCAGGCAAAGACACACGATTTTTGGAGAATGTTGATCACTGGGTTTTAGAAATGACCTGGTTCAGTTCTGTATTATTTGTAGTGCTGAGACCCAAGACCTCATGAGACTGAAAAGAAGGAAATGTGATGGGAGAGATTTCTAAGTAAGGGCTGTATTGCTACTGGAAGGTGTTACCCTGCCTGGATGCCCCAAACCTCCTCTCTGAAGAACACAACCAGCTGGCACAGAAGCTGTCTGCTTTCTCTTACAAGAACTTGTTCTCTCTTTCAACCTGGAAACTCCACCTACAGATGCCCAGAATGGCCCAGGGGGCTGAAGAGGACAGCTCAGGTCCATCAGTCCAGTGTGATGTGGTCCACGACAGAAGACAACCCCTTTATCATCAGACAGCACCACACACTTTCCAACATCTTATGGACAAAATTTAAACCTAATATAAAAGGCCAAAAGCCGTAACAAGTTAGTTCAGCCTCCCTGACTGTTCAAGGTCTGCGTTTACAGAGACAGCTAAATCTCCTTCTGAGCCACAGGAAGCTCATGAGAACAGTTTCATCTACACATGCAGGCTTCAAACTAGTTTAAAACTTAAGCCCAGGACTCGAGCTCAGGCTGTCTGGAAATAATGGACCTGTGCTGCAACAAGCGTCCTGACACTGCAGGTAGGTGCTGCACAGATGCAGAAATAGTCTGGAACAGGACCATGAGCAGGACTGTCTCTTGATCATGACTTGCTTATGTGAAAGTTGGGCAAATGGCCACAACCAGCCCGTCTTTCGCAGTGCCTTTTGGTGCTTACACAGGCATGGTCATAAGGCTGAGTGCGTATGAACATATGGACCATTATAGAGGCAACACACTCCTTTTGCAGGGTCCAGCAAAGTGATATTTCAGGGACAGACTCTTAGTTGCTTTGGATCTGGGGCTGGTGACACATAGTAGCTTGTCAGTAATGTCATCATGTCCATGCAGTCCGATTAGAGATAATCCCTCACTTTGCACCACGCTGTTTGAATGGATCTCATTCAGAATAATTGACAGGCTCCAATTAATGGAAAGCTTTTCAAATAGAAATATTTGTAAGTAAGAATTTAACCCAACAGTTCTGTATTTCAGCCACCTTTTTATATGCAGTTATGGTTGCCAACCTGTTGTTAGACATTTTAAATCTGTTAATTATTCTGTCTAGTCCCTCTCCCTGGAGCTTGTACTGCAATTACCAGTCTGCTCCCCCTGCACTTTATGTGCCGAAATCCAGATATGACAAGCAGGGGACCTTCACCTGCTCTGTAGTGTAAAGGAGAAGGCACTGGGGATCAGGAGTGGCCAAGAGGGGCTAAGAATTTTCCTAACTGGGGTAGACCCAAACGCAAGACATTGCTTCTTTGGTTGGTGCCCTGGATGAGACTGTGTGGGCCACCCATCAGCCAGGGCCAGAGCTCAGATGCCTTCTGCAGTGTTTCTCCAAACTCCCCGTGCCTGACATGGCACAGCTCTCCCTGGCTTATTCACTCTCAGCCAGGGCACACGGGTCTCCCAAAATGCCTCATGGAGTCTTCCCATCCCCTTAGTGTGAAACTGTGTGACCCCACCACAGGGAGACGTGGAGTCGAATCCCGTCTCCACCACTAACTTGGGCATCCTCTTGACTTTTGGTTCCTTTGCCCACCCTGAGTGCTTACCCTGTAAACTCTTTGAGGGAAAGCACATCTTTTATTCCTGGTCCCTGGTTCAGTGAATCCTTGATCATGGCTGGAACCACCAGTTTTGATAACATATGGTCTCTGTCATATCCACTTTGAGAAGCCTGGATTTTAGAAGGTAGAAGGGTTGTTTAAGTCATTGTTACAAGGCTTTTCTTGCGAACAGGTCCAAGAATACCAAGAAAGTTACAGAAATCTGTATGCTTGGTTCATAGTTCATTTATTCCCATTCTGGTGCTGATTTGAGCTTTAAGATCACTTTGCAGCAGGTTTCTCTAGCATGTTTTCTTTATAATGCCAATGTGAATTTCCTTCATTCTGGCCTGTCTCTGATCTGAGCAAGTTTTCTCAAAGGCTGAAAAGGAGAAAGTTGTCCAGTCTTAGTGCCTGTAGCTTGATATTCCTCTTGGCTATCAGCCAGAGGAATTGCAGAAAGGTAATTTGCAAAGCAGGAAATAAGGGAACTTATTTACTGTGAAATAGACCGAGATATCCCTAAATCCAGTTCATATAAAGAATGGTCATCGATTTTAAGCTCCATAACTGGAAAACAGTTGCTATTATGAGTGTTTTAACAGCAATGGCTCAAAAAAAGAAAGAAAGAAAACCAGAAAACAAAAATCTCCCAAGACTTCAGGTGTTTGTGCAATTGTTTAACTTTTATTAACAAATGAACATAATATAATATATATCTTAATCCTTCAGGTAGTTTTTGTAACAGTCCTCCTAAGATGGAGCAAACTGGTGTTATGTATTATGTAAGTTTTTGTGGAAGGTAGTGTAAGCAGACTTTTTTTTTTAAATCACCAAAGTCACCTGGAAATATTTAGGCTCCAGGCTTCCTTCTAAACACCACTTTATTGGTTTTTGCTGTAGTGTGAAACTGTAGAGCAAAATTCTCATGTTATCTTTCTCCGACAGATTTACAATATTGCAAGATTAATTATATTAGCTGCATTTCACGACTCAGTGCATTCGTATTACCATTTCAGAAGCACAATCATTTATCAACAGCAAACTTCAGGGCATTTACTTTCCATGCCCTGGTGCTGTGTACTTCAAAGTACGTGAGCTTGCCTAGGAGCTGCACATGAGGGCATGCTTCCTTTCCCAAAGAAAATTCGACAGTTTCAACCTCCTTCATGGGCTGGACAATGTTTTCCTAATTATGATGTGAATAATAGGGTCAGATTCTGAGGACCTTTTTTACACTCAGCTTTTCATGCTGTAACTTATCTCTTTTAAGTCATTCTCTCGCCAGGGAATCAGTGAGCAACCCAAAGGATGGGGCAACAGAAGCTGGCTAGAGAAGATCTCTAGCTAGAGATGGAGGCTGCCCAGAGTCACTTCATCTGTCCCTTTCCCACCATGAGATTGTTCTCTAGGGCCCACTCTCTGCATCTGAGCTCCAGCCTGTTTCCAAATAACTTTTTCTGGAACTTGCATGACCTCAATTTCAGCCTGCCTGAAATTATGATACATTAGCTGCACTTCAGCATATTGTGCTTTCCTTTTTCAGACCCAGATCTTTTTCTTTTTCAGACCTTTTCCTTTTCTGCATTCATTCTAGACATACTGGGATTAGCTCTCAAGCTAGAGTGCTAGTAGCTTCCAGATAAATAACTGATCTGGTTTTCCAGAAGGTGTCACAGCTCACACAAAGTTCAGGACTGTCACAGTTACAGAAGCCTAGTAATTTAAAGCTACCTCAGATACATCTATATTACAATGATCCTTACTGTGGCTACAGCATAGCCATGCCCTGATTTTTTTCCACCTTTCCCCTTATCTACTCCCACCTAAAGCACTCTAAACTGCTCAAGTCCTTCCTTTGCATCAGGGGGATCAAGGGCTGTAAGTGTGCATGGAGCACTGTAGATGACCTCTGAGCATGCTAGCTGGTGGAAGGCTGACCACAGCGGATGTGTTTTTGTGGGACTGGGAATGCAGGCATGGAGGCACAGGTTTGGCAGAGTTCGTTATGTCAAAGGCAGTGCTATGCAAATAGCAACCTCAAGAACGGAGATGTGACTCACTGCTGCGAGAAGTGCTGGAACACGGTCTTACTTCTCCACTTCCTCTGGTCTCTCTGAGTCCTGTGGGAGTTAAAGTTGCTCTGTGGCTCTTTTCAAAAAGTTATGGTTTCCTTTAAGTTTTTACCTTCTTTTCTGGAGAAGGAAATATTCAAAGAGCAGACAGCCATACGCTGCCTACCCCCAGACACAAACACATGGATCACCCATCTGCCCACCCTGCAGCCATGTACTTGACAATTTAAATAAAAACCACCTGGTACTGAATAAAGTGACAAGCTTCCTGAATTGCTAGTTGGCATAAAAGGTGCTGCCTTCCCCTCTATTTTCTACTGCATTATGTGTTGCAAATTCCCATCATTTTGAGGAATCCAACAAAAAACCAGAAGGATCTAAAGCTGAAGTGGGCTGAATGCTTCAAAAAAACACATAAATTAACCCATGTTCACATCGACGAAGAAGGTGGATTGGGACTGCAGAGACTCTGTTTCTGCAGCTGGCTTTCAGGTAACCTTGGGTAGGTCATTTTACTTTAGAGTACTTCAGTTTTCCACATAAAGAATTAAAATTTCACAGCACTTAACTCCTGGATATAACAATATGAATTTCATGGTAAAACATTTTGGAACCTAGGGAGAGACATATACTCTTTATATACCAAAGGAAGAAAAAAGCCCAACTAACAGGCCTGGCATCAGCATAGCTTCAATTTTACTTCAGTTTTTACAGGTGTTGGCTGTGATTTTGAATAAAGCTGTTCATGTGTCATTTGCCCATACCAGGCTTAATAGTCACGTATTTCATCTGTGAATGCTATCGTGGTGTCCCTGGGACCAAAAATGGAATAGCTTTACAGATGTTATTGCAGTTACACCACGAAAGACGAAGCTCTCATCAGAATACAAATGTTTCCTTGCTTTCAAGTTAGACTGCAGCACGTTGTTGGGGTCTGGGAGTTGAGAAAGCTCCTGACCCACACCGTAGTGCACTCAGCGTATGCTGTCAAGCTTCTGCTGATAATAGTGTTTCTCATATGCAAAATCAGTTCAGATTCTGGGCAGATCAGCAAAATGCTGATAAAAAGTTAGCCTCACGCAGGGTATCTAGAGGTATCAAGAGGTATCGAATTCCAGTCCTTCAATTTATTATCCTCAATATCATTGCATGAAAACAAGCGTGGATGACACCCTTGAAGAGTACAGCACTGGGCACCTAAAACAAAGGTTATGTAAGACTAAGAAATTCCCATCTTGAGTGGGTCACTCCTTGTACATTACAACTTCATATAAGGGAGGCACTTGAAAGTCCACTGAAATGTTTCATTTCTTAGTCTTCTCTCATTACTAATCTCATTTTTTGCCTATGATGTGAGTGCCAACATATGGGAGCATTATAAATCAGAGTGAGAAATAAATATGCCCATTTAATCTTGCAGGGAGATATTAAATTTTCATGACCCCTAGCTTCCTTTTATCCCATCATCGACCCATTGAATACCGTCAATAGCTTGATGCTGTGCAGGACTAAAATTGGGATCCAATTCACAGTAAATGATGCTTTGAAATGTTGGCCCAGGTGGATACTTTCCATGTGTCCATTTCCAACCCCTCTCCTATCCGATTCTTACCAGGTCTTTCTGACACTAATCACTAATCAGGTGGCTGTTCACATGTGATGGATTTTGCTTCTGGGACCATCTAATCAAGGAATATGTGTACCATTGTAATTCAAAGGACCTTCAAGCCCACCAGATGAGCTGGGAGACAGCAGACATCAGCCCGTACCACGTGCTGAGTGAGAACAATCACAGGAGACCTCAAAGGCACCTCTCTCTTCTGCCACTCTCTCTTCTCTCACAGACCCTTCCTGATATCCTGCTTTTATACTGTATTTCCCTCTGGGAAGAGATTAAAATTGGAAATCAGTTGCCATCCTTGCAGGAAGCTCTAAGCAAGAATTGTTTTGGCACTATATAAAGGCAGGAGACACCACTCAAAGGCTGGATGAAGCTCCCCAACATCAGCTGAAGCACACTGCCTCCTTCAAACTTCCTCTTAGGGAATTGGGCTGGGGCTATGGCCAAAACAGAGAAATGAAATTCCTTTTACCTTCCCTTCCTTAGTTCTAGCATCCACAAGAAGCATCTTCAGGGCCACAGCCTTTAAAGAAGCAGATGGGAAGCTATAGCTGGGTGTATTGCACTGCTCCAAGCATTGCTGTTCACGTTGCTTCCTCAGTGTGGATGAATTATTCAGGCAGGTTCAAATTTCTCACTTGCATAGAGAATATCTAATGCCCAGGATGATCTTTTTGTATTTGAATGGGAGTAAAACAAAGCATGCCCAAAACATTAAGCTTGAGTTTTCCTAACATTCATATCTTGGTGTCCCCAGACATCTTCTTAATCTCCCTTAACAAAAGGCTTACATCACTTGGATCATTAAACAAGGCTACTTAAAACAAAAACCAAGGTGGTGGGGGAAAACAGATGAGTGCTGGGATAAACTGGCATTCAGCAAGCACTTCAGCGTTAAAAACAGCCTCTCTGGGTGAGGAATGCCCCCTCAGACTGCTCCTGAAGGGCAGGAGCTGATGAAGTCAACTGGAGAGATGTTACTGTCAATGGCATGGCTCACAGTGGGAAGAGCACACGAAGCTCTCTGAAAGCCCTGCACTGCAGAGCCTGGCTGGGCAGTGACTCCCAATGCAATCATTTGTGAGTCATTGTCTGCACCGACACAGAAAGAAGAGGAAAACATTCAGATTTAAGGAGTGACCTTTTTGAAAAACAAGCAAACAATTACAAATAAACCAGCATCTTGCTAAATGCTTTGGGGATGTCCTAAGCTGAGAACACGGTCTGTGATGTTCTTAGCTTCCAGTTTTCTTCAGCACAATGATATATGTGATTTGCTGTTCACCCAGACACTGGCATAGCACAGAAAACAAATGTCAGCTTACACCAAAGTTTCAAGTAAAATTGAGGTGAAGATGGCAATTCAGAACTGTAGTTTGGATTTTTCGGTGCAAATTCCAACCCTTCCACTGAAAATTTTTGGGAGTGGGGAATAAAGTTGGACCCAGCACATCAGAAGTCAGCTTTCTAACTCTATTAAACAGGCTAGAGAAAGGGTCAGAAGAGAACCAGGCACAGAAGGTGACATGACTTATTCATGGTTTAGGCCTGAGACAGTGAAAAGGAAGAGAGCCCAGGTATTCTAGTTCCCACCCCGGCTAGTGAGTGCTGGCTTTGCAATGAGAGCACTGCACTTCAGCAATTCGGCGGTGAGTACCATGCCCTACATATGCTGATGGCCAATGCTGTGCAGTGCAGAAGACACTTGTACAGCTCTCATTGGCACTTGTACTGCTCTCACTGCTGCACAGCAGTGGCATCCCTTTCCTCCTCAGACAGTGATTGACTTAAATTACCAAGCACAAGTGTTGTTATTGTTTGCAAAAACAGAACTCCTTCGTGCCTGAACTCAGACACATGAGAATACCACAAACCCATCAAGCCTTGTTGGATTAAGTCAGGTTTTAGGGAAAAAACAGATTATTTTCCGCTATGTTTATTCTCCTGCAGGAGCCATTACTGTGAATGATTAATAAACTGTTCTGTGGGAGCTGGGTTCTCTGGTGTCCTTGCTGTTCTCTTCAGATAACATCTAGGAAAATGCAGTGAGGAATTAGTCAGTTAATGTGCTGTGTGTCAGTACTGCAGATGGATGGTTGGCTGTACTCTTCCCTGCCCCGATTCACGTTACTGGAACCATTTCACTTATCGAGAGAACAGAATTGCTCCCAGAAGATGACGGTGGAGCCAGTCCTGGTTCATTATTTGTGGACAGAGGCCTCTTTTTACAGCAGGATCTGTCTGGATCCATTGGGAGGTCAGGCTGTGCTGTGGTACCATCTCCTTGCTTGGAGGATGCAGTAGGACAGCTCAGCCCCCCTCGTAGGACTGGTTCTGGCAACCCCAGGAGCAGTGGAGCTACATACATTGGGAAGGGAGAGCTTTTCTCCCCTCATCAGTGTGGAAGCTCCCTACAGAAAGCCAGTTTTGCTCAGAGCATTGCTGGCTTAACTGGCTACCCCATTTATGACTGAGGTCATAGTTTATCTTAAACTCAGAGGGGCTATACATGTTTCACGTACTCTGAAGCTCAGAAACATGTAGGAGGTACGGAGTTAAAGTTAGATTAGTGCCACCAGGGCTGGGAGAAGAGGGCAAGACTTTAGAGGGGGAGGGAGGAGGTGAGAGGAGGCAACCAGTGAAGCTCATTAAGGACTGACGCCTTCTTGGCCCCCTGGCCTTCCCCAGAAAGCCAGGCACTTTGGCTAACACAGTCCCTTCCTTTCATGCTCTGGGCCTGTCCCTGTTACAGCTTTTCCAAAACAGTATTGGAAATGGCCACAAAGGGCAGCATTATGCCTGGGAAGTGAATGGTGCGTAGCTGGTTCCAGCTGAAAGAGAAGGACAAGCGAAAGCACTTCCCAGGCACAATGAGGGGGCTTGTAGCTCAGGAAGCTTCCCAGTCCATTAGCATCGGTGACGGACAATGGCCGTGTGTGGCGGAGAGGAGGAGAACGTGGCCCTGCCGGTGGCCCCTGCCCGTCACCGGGCAGCACGGCGTTCTTCCGTGGGATGGGGCCTCAATGGGCTGATTCATGGGCAAGTGGCCCCTGGGCCCCTCCAGTGAAGGGAGCTGTGGAGGGGTTTGCTGTTGCTGTGCTGCCGATCTCGGGCATCAGGTGCCTTACTGACCTCTCACTGCGTAGCAGCGCAGCCCAAACCCTGTCCTTCCCACTGGCAGGCAAATGAGGAAACATTTGTCTAAGGGAAACCCAAGCGGTAAATGACACAAATTGCCTCTGCAGGCTGTACTACAGTTTGCTTTTGCATCCAGCAAACCAGTTCCACTGTTCCCGTTTTTAATCACCGGTTTGTTTTGTGGAGCCACCACCATCACCACCCAGGATCAAAAGCTTTTGGCTTCTCTCAGGGCAGCTTTCTTTTTTAACTGGCTCTCACCTTGCATAGCCTTTTCTAAGCAGCACCTGTAAAATATTGCTTAGATATCAGGCAGAGGGTCTCACAAAGAGATACAAAGTCCCAGTTAGATATATGGAACAGATGTGCCTAAGACTTCATATGGAGAGCATATAAGAGAGTTCTTGTTTGCAAGCTCTTGAAAATGGGAGGGACTTCTATTTTATTAGGAGAATGTCCCTGCAAGAGAAAAATGGGTTTGTGAAATGACCTTACAGGAGGAAAAAAAAAATTGCACCCCGTTAAGAAAGCATTAAGCCATGTTTGCATTGCAGTAGGAGGGCATCCGCTGAGCCTTTGGTGCCTAGCAGCTGCCATCCACATTGGCCCTGCTTTGGGTCCCACACACTGGGAGCCCATTCGGGACTTGCGTGCAGTAGGTCCATCCTCTAGTTTTGTTTTCTCTGGAGAAAGTCCAGAGAAGCACAGCAAATGGGGTCAGTCAGGATATCTGCTTTGAAATGTCAGTCCTGATCTGAACTAATGCACAAATGTAGCTGTGCCTGACCATGAAACATACCCCTCCACATACTCAGACTTTCTTTGATTCTAAGATTTCCCTGTAAAAAGTAACAGAAATATTTTCTTCTTGGAGCTAGAGGGAGCAAAACCATCTAGTCACATCATCAACATGTTTTCTTAACTTTAAATAAGGTTAAAAAAGGGAGTAATTCAACCATGGCAACTCTAATTGGCTACAAGTATAATCCAATAACCTCATTTCACCCATATTGTTAGTTAAGTTAATTGGACCTGCACAGCCACCAGCTAAATATATTGGTGTATGCAAATGGTGAAACTAATTTCCTTCATAAACCTTCCTTCTGCCGATGTAGGAATTGGGAAGAAGGGCTGGGAGAGAAAGAAGGCTGTGCTGACGTTGTTACTTCAAAAGATCAATTCTGTTCCAATTATTTGCTCTCTCTAGATAGACAGGACAGAAAATATCATTAATTTCTTTAAATAGAGAGGGGGAGGGAAGTAATTTCATTCCCACTTGAAGAGACCGCAGAGCAAAAGTGATTGAGCCTTTCGAAAAGGATTCAGTCCTTGGGACTCTGCCACAGCAGCAGTGACACAGAGCTCAGTATATCCAGTCAGCACCTCATTTGTGGTTTGTGTTAACAAACTGTTTAAACTCCTGACTGGTTAAAAATAGAATTAACCCACGCTGATGTGAATGGTGGGCAATAAAGTCAGGTGGATGGAAACTCAGCCCTGGATTCACACAGGAATTAAGGCAAAATGGGCACAGTGGTAGGCAGTGCTGGGCTCCTGATTCACCCCCTACTTTCAGTGTTCCCCTCCCGGTGGTCCAGTCCCCAGGACTATCAGAAATTCCAGTGTTTCCTTCAGCCTTCCTATGTGTTGTATAGGCATACTCTTAAGGACTGGGTTGTTAAATTTAGTTTTTAGTTGCCTCAGAGCCTGGGTTTCAGAACCCCTGAGACAGGCAGCCCAATTTTCTCTGCAAGGTATGGGGAGAGGGAAGTAACACTAAAATGAGTTCCCTGATGTTGCAAAGACTTGCATAGCCTGGAGGGAGCAGGGTAAGCTGATCTTCACTCCTGCCTCCATCTCAGGGTCTTTTCCAACAGAAAAAGCCATGCTGTGTGTCAGCCAAATCCATTTCTGCTGGTAACCTGAAAACCTTCCAAGAACATGACTTCTGGAGCCTGATGTGAAGGAGCAACAGGCAGGCCCTGTGCCCAACGGCCTGTACTGTGAGTAATTGCTTTTTTGCCATCGCAAGGGGGGAGGGTCTTAGAAAGTGAGTCTGACCCAAAGTCCAGCTAGTTCAGCAACCAAGGACCTCATGGCAGCAAGGTTCAAGTGTTCCAGAGGAACGTGTACAATGCTGACACTGTGGAGAGGAGGAGCAGCATCAGCCTAGATAAGTCTTGGCTTAGAAAAAAAGTTGTCTTACATCCTCAAGGTTCCTCATCATTATTCAGCTGATGCATTGAATTTTCTATCATCTCATGCTTAGAAGCAGTAGGAATCATTCCTATAACTATTTTTTTACATCACCCCAGCTCCACAACTGTCTGTTATACCCACTCATTAGGCTTCATTTCTTGCGGATTGGAAGTATGGCAGGACTTGAAGCATCTCTCCCACTCTCTGTGCTCTGCATTTGTATCACACTTCCCCCCAAAGCTGGCTACAACCATTTCTGCTTTGAGTGTGATACCAGCAGCTGCAGGTACTCTTCTCAATTTCCATCTTTCAATAGGTGATCCCAAATGAAAGGATGTGCACATCCTGGGGTGTCTTTCAAATGACTTTGGAGCAGGCCCACAGTGAATCAGGGCTAGCAAACTGCAGGGAAGGAAGAGATGTTGCCTCTGATTACTATTTGAACTTGATAAGGGGGCAGGAAGAAAAAAGAAAAAGAAAAAGAAGTTCTGAGACAGGGCTGAATTGTTAATGCTTTCCACAGTTACACTTAGATTTCAGCCCCTGTTAATATTCTCACTGAAATCACAAGCTCTCACATGCACACACACACACACATTTAATTTCAGCAGTAAATGAAGTCATAATGTAAACAGAAAGCTAATGGCAGAGAAGGTTATGCTTGGCCAGGTCTGCTCATGCTACAAGTAATATACATGCACCAGTGCAAAAAACGGGCCCCAGAGAGCAGTGAAGTCTTTCTAGCAAAAATGTGTGGAAATATTGGAAAGGGGAGGACAAGAGGAAGCAGTACAGAAATCAGGTGGAGGACAGGATGGAAAGCTACTTGTTTTGTAGTGAATGGGGGGAAGGAGGCAAGAAAACATTTCCAGTGAAAACACTCGATCTGCGTGGTCTGAATTCTTTACACATTCACCCCTGGGAGCTAATGGTGAGGGAATCACTGCAGAGCTGCCAGGGGAGAGCCAGGCAGGGAAAGCCACAGCCAAGAAGGCTATGGCAGGACCTCTGCATATGAGCACAGAAGTCTAGCCTGCACCTAGTAGCTAGTAATTGAATGAAAGAGTTTCTAGATTGGCACAGTTCACTGAGAAATGGGCCAAGTCTTGTGCTGGAGAAGCCACCATTGTTCCTGAGCAACAAGCAACATAGCTAAGGCTGGTCTGTTGTCTTGTCAGCTGGAAGACTGTATGAGTTAAGGTAAGCTTTGGTTTCCAATAGCATCTTTCCTCATGCACATTTCAATTGCTTTTGGCCAGGGTTTGAGCCAGTTCATGGAGCAGAGAGCCGTGCAGAGTCAGAGGAATGGATGAGCGACCCGCGGTGAGCAGTCCTACAGCCTCTGGTGGTCTTCCCTGGTCCAAGCTAGCCTCCGAGGCCCCATTCGTTAAACTAGAGTTGGATCCACCAGTGCAGGTGACAGTAATGGCCTTTCTAAACTGGCTGCAGAGTGCTTCATGTAAAATGAACTCAATGGGGTTTGGACTGCTCAATGGGGAATGAAGCTCTGAGAGGAGGACAGAGAGGAAAGTGCCAAATGTGATTCACCTCTGCCTTAGCCCTGCAGGATCCTGCTCCCACTGCACTGTGGAAGGCAGCGAGATGGCTGAGGAAAGGGTAATCACTTGCCCTGCCAGAGGGCTTTTTCGGTCATGCAGGGCTGCTTGTCCTACTAAACAGTTCACAGGCCACAGCTTTGCTGCCGCTGCCAAAAGTGCTCTCTTCGGGAGGAAAGGTATTTGGGCAAGCTATCTCCGGGACTGCCCCGTGGACAACGTGCCCTGGGGTCTGCGGGCAGTGAAAACCAGAAACAAGACATACAAAGTGAGAAAAAGAAACAAAAAAGGAAACAGAGAAGCAAATCAGATCAAGGAGAGGAAAGCAGAAAGGGGAAGGGGAAGAAAAACAAGGGGAAGGGGTAGGGGAAGGAGCAAGGAGCTGTAGCAGAGCAGGGGAAGGAGCTTGGAGGGTTTTTTTATTGCCTCAGCCCAAGGGCAGGGAGAGCACCAGCAGGAGCTCCCTGGATGTGTCCCCTTCGCTCGCCCCACGGTACTGCACTTCCACAAGCAGGTATCTGACACTCCGCTTCTCTCACTGGAGTGGGAGGAAAGATGGTTTGGAATGATGCATAAATGGAGATTTGAGGAATTACCCGGAATATTAGCTGCATATAATCTGTGCACCGAGGAGGAGCAGAACGGCATTAGTGTTTGCTCAGCTGTGGTGTGCGTGTGCCCGTCGGGTCCCCGGCATGCTCCGGGCTGCGGGTGAGCAGAGCGCAGCACGGCCACGTCTTCCCTCAGCAGGTGCCTCAGGCCATGGTGAATGTCTGACGTCAGGCTGGGCTGCAGATCTGAAACGTGAACTTTTGTTTCCTGGCAGTCCGCGTTGTGTCACAGCGTGAGCAGCTTGTCTGAAGGCAGCAAACAAGTCCCTGAGTGAGAGTCCCTTGTGTTAAGTGACGAGTGCATTAGATGTCCAGGTAGAGATGGCAAGGAGCTTTCAGAGCCTACACTTTTTGCCAGGAAACAGTGACACATTCAAACTAGTAGCTGCTTAGACAAGTCAGTCCTTTAGCAATAGCAGTTTAGGTGAATTTCTCCTGGAGAAATTTTTGGAATATACATTTTTTTATTTGCCAACATGTCCTGTTCCAATCTTGAAAACAATTTTGCTGTGTCAGAGTGAACATATGTTTGATGTTGTAACTCAGTTATCACAAACTTTAGCATTTTTGTAAGTCAAAATACTGTGTTAAGTATTGCTAAGCTATGCTAAGACTTACTACGTAAGTCAAAATACTGTTCTAGGTATATATTAGAGATACTAAAACATTCTGACTTTTTGGAACTGATTCTTTCCTTGAAATGGTTAGTTCACTAAATCCCCCACCTTCTTCCCTTCCCCACCAAAAATTTGCTTTTTTTATCCTGATTTGGGACAGGAATTATATTTGCAACCTTAACTTTCTTATGACAAGAAGACACAGTATTTAATAAAATTATCTACCAGGATGGGAAACATTCAAAAAGCTTTCCAATACAGCAAGACACCTTTAAAATGTTATTTTTCTCTCTTCCAACATTTCTCATCCCAATAGTAGAGTGAGCTTTCTTTTCGCAGAGAGTCTTAAGCAAACACTGTAAATATTTGGAGATCCAAATGACTAGATTAGCAGTGATGCCATCATTAACAGCAGTGACAGGAAAGTGTCAGAGTTGCAAATCTCTATGTTTTTTAATTGGTCCTGCAATTGTGTTGTCAAAATATTTACCCAAGGGTGTGATTAATAATAATAGGTGACAGCTTCAATTATCCTCAAACATATTAGAAAATATAAGCTCTCAGATACAATCTTTAAAAGCACATCTTAAGCTGCTTTTACAAGCTCACTATGACAAGAATAAATATATAAAGAAAATCTGCAATTAAAGCACTTGCTTATTTTAATGAGGGTTTGTTTTTTTCTTTGGAGACAAAATGTTTATGTACACATCAATACTTATCTAAAGATCAAAAAACATTTTGCATGCAGATTTCTTAAGTTGCTTAATTCAGTCCCTGATATAGGCATGACATTGAGAGGGAAAGTCATTTGATGCTGTTAGTGTTATACAGCCCATCAGAACTTTTGAGGGATAAAATAAAAACCCAAAAAGAAAACTGAGTAAAAACATGAGATACCTTACACATCTGAGCCATAGGTTTTCCTTTTCAACCAAAGAAAAAGTAAGCTTTTTGTTTCCATGTGTTTCATTTCCTTCCATCATTCCCTTCCACTTTTCAGTTGCTTGGGTGCTTGGGTTTGCTTGCATTTATCTTTTTTCTGTTTGTTGTTTGCAGGCAGTTCACACACCAACTTCTCTTCTCCAAATGAAGACCAGATGATCACAGCCCACAAGAAGAGCCACATGGGTTTAGCAGCTGCGGGACTGAGCTTTGGATAGGATTCAGCAGATAATTCGTTTTACCATTTACAAACCATGTAGCACCTCACAACACAGACCGTGTATTGCAAGCACCAGAACCCACAAAACACTTCCCAGTGCCTTTTGTTGTAACGCATGGGGCCCCAAGCCCCAGCCATAAGAAAGCAAGAGGAGAGAAAGGTGCATCTAGTGTCGCATCAGCTCTAGTAAACAAATGTTGAATCATTATCCAGGATTTTCTAGTGGTCTTTACAGTCCATGAATCCACATCTTTACCTGTATTCCCTTGAAAGTTTTTTACGGCTTTAATAATGTATTATTAAAGCAAGTTTTATTTTGTTCAACATTAACTTTTTTAGAACTCTGAACTCCATCAATTCATTTAAACCAAAGAACAACATAATTTGTTGAATTAATAATCACTAGGCCAGGAAGAAAAATCCAGCTTTTGGTCCCTGCAAAATTAAAACAGTCAATTCCTAGACACCGGCAGTATCACTGTGACAGGTGCGCTGTTGGCAAGAAGAGGAAGTGCTGTGTTTGATCCATAAATGATTGAAAGGATCCCAGATCCAAGTGCTCCATCTGTGTTATTTTTAATTGGGCTGGCTCACAAGAATAGTGACCATGCAAAAGTCATGAGCTTCCTTGAAAAACGCTATATGAAATCTCTCTATTTAAAGGGCCCTTGGGCAGCACTTAGGCATATATTTAACCTTAGTGAGGGACTAGTCACGCTGATACATAAAAGATTCCCAGGGTACTGAGGGCTGGGTATGTACGTAAATATTTCTGCCTGTTCCAAAGCTGGGTCATTAGGAATATCTCAACAACGGACTTGGTCTGAATTGATTATATTGCTGTTTTAGAAATTAGGCAGGGCTTGGTTTTCCACTTTTCCTGTGTTTTGTCTGATTATAATAGTCCAAGGTGCAAAACTTCTATCGCTTCCAGCAAAAAAAAAAAAAAAAAAAAAAAAGATATTCTAATATATACCTAGGGATGGTTTCCTGTCCAGTCAGAATTTCCCTTTGCTGTTTCATTACACTGAAACTTTAATTACAGCCTAAACAACATCTGAAAAAAAAAAGAGAAAGAAAGAAAGGAAGAAAGAAAGAAAGAAAGACAGAAAGAAAAGGTATGTGTGTGTGTGTGCGCGCATGTGTATGAAGGGATGCTGAGCTCTAAAATACTGCATCTAACGTCCTCCTGCTGCTTATTCTGCACTTTGATCCTAATCCCACAAAACTGTGCATCGCATTGATTTCCCATGGCAGCAAAGTCAACACATGCTGCATAAAAGACTTATTCCTTTTTATATATTGTTTTAATTTTGCTGCCAGTCACTTCCATTGACCACTGCTTTTGCATTGCAAGGCTGGAAGAGCCAGCGCATGCAATCTGCTGGGTTGTAAATCTCTTGTTTATTTACTACCCCCCCTCCCTTTTCTGCCTCTTCTTAATTTTGGTTGGTTTTTTTCTTTCTTTTTCTTTTTTTCCTTACAAGTGAAACTTAGGAGGAGTTTGAGTATGTGGATGACACCATCCCCCTCTATTGGAGCAACGCAGCAGGCACACAGTGCTGGTGCAGCATCGTGCAGCGCTTTGGAGGGCACCGCAAGGCGAGGTAGCCACCCTGCTTCACCAGCGCACCTACAGCAGGGAAGGAGCTCTCAGGCTGCGGCAGCTTAGGCAGCACGCTGAGCCCCAGTCAAATCAATCCTCTGGGCAAATGTTGTTACCATGAACATATTATTTCATAAGAGGGATATCTGAAAGATGAGAAACAGCATCAAGATGCAGAAGGTGAAAATGAACTTTCAAATATTACAGAAATTAGGGAGAAAGAATAAACATCTCTGTAGCTTAGAACCCCAAATGAGAATCTATCAGGCAGCTGCATTATCAATCTTATTATATTAAGCATAAGTGTAAACACTGAAAAATTCATGAAGCAGAATGAAACAGTAAAGCCTAGTTAAAACCCAGAGCTCCAGTTTGATATATACAGTGCTGACAGGATAAAGAGAAGGAAAAGAAGGAGAAAGAACAAGGGCAGTTTTACATGCTCTTTCCTTCCTGGATTTTTTAAGGTGATTCACATTCATAAAGTTCAAATGCTAGAAAGCGTATCAGTATGTTATGCACATATCTTGGCATATCTCACTGTAGTGACCCTTAGCAGTTCCTCTCATCCCTTTCTTCTTGGTGTTGGGAAGTGTCTCCCTTGGTCAGACTGTTCAAAAGCACAGATCTTGCTAGTATCAAATTAGGGCCAGATTTCCCAAAATCACAGAGTATGAAGTGACAGTTTAGACAGTAAAAAAACGGAGCCAGATTTTCTCACTTGGCTGAGAACTCTTTGGGGAATGAGGCCATAAAGGTGGTAATATGACAACTGCTGGGAATTGAACTTCTTTCCAAAATTGGGCCCTAGTGGGCATGTGAAGGCATTTGAGACCCAACTCTGAGCTCTCTGGAAAGTTTGTTTCTGTAGGATCAAAAATTTTATGCTTCATCCCAAAGTGCAGAGAGCTACGTGTAATGAGCATCACATAGCTATTACAGTAAGGTCTATTGTAATAGATGCTATCGTGGTCCTGGTACTAGTGGGCCACTGAGAATAACACCTCTGGAGGTCTAGATGTGTATGTGTGTGTGGGCATGTGTGTGTGCAAGAGAATTCAATTTCTCTCCAGTTCTGCTGAGCACTTTTGCTACTGTGATTCGATAACGAAGGCAGATAAAACATCCTGCTCTCTGAGGATGTGCAGACAATGCCGATGAAAAGGAGAGGGATCTGAGGTTTGACACCATAAGTACAAAGAAAGCAGGCAAATGCTCATTGGGCCTTTTACTTACTGAGACATCAAAGAAAGCCTCTACACACAAAAAAGGGGAAAAAAAAGAAAAAAAGGGAAAAGTAAAAAGAGAGAACCAATGAAAGAAGTTGACTGTGAAAAAGACAACTCACTGATGAAAATAAATGGAAACTCTAGCGAATAAGCCAGCTGGATATTATATAAAGAAAGAGGACAAATACAAGTTATTTCGGAAGATGTTTGCCCCAAAGGCTGGCCAGACTTCCTGCTTATGAAGACATCCAGGAGGGAAGAGGAAAAAGTACTAGGAGTTATGCATGCATAGGAACAATTTACCCTGGGGTCTGTGAGTTTCATGTTCCTTCAAAGAATCAGACCTTTTTGTGTCTTATTTTCCTTCCTCTGGCTGGGGTTCTTCTTTGCTGTCTCTCTTAAGGCCTAAACGGACACTCACGGAGATTTGTCCCCTTTATTGCTGGTAGAGAGAAGCAAACCTCTGGAGAACTTTCCCCCTCCCTCTCCCTCTGCTCCACTGGGCAGAGCTTAAACTAAGCAGTGTAAATGCAACTGGAGCGATGCCCTCCTGCTATGGCTTTGTTTTGACTTCCAAATGTTAGAATGACAAAATCTGGGGAAAGTGAATCTGTACCTCATCAGTCTACTGAGTCATCCCATCCTCATTCCCTGAATTGGCTATAAATATAGAGTAGCTTAATTCAATCAATCAAGTAAGTGTTAATATCTGTGAAAAATGTATGTATGTGCACATGTACAAAGATGCATGTGTATACATACACACATACACTTCATCTGAAGAAGGTGATTTATTTCCATTACAGGTCAACTTACCTCAAAGCCGATGTTTATAATTAGCCATGGCTGACTAAGTTACTGACAGGTGTCCCATTAGTTTGATACTCATGTATTTCAATATTTTGCCTTGATATGTGACATCAGTGGAACATTTCAGGACCTTCATCTAACTTTTACAGCAGGAGGACTTTTGTTGTGGGGCTCAGCCTTAAGTTCATCTACATGATGAGAAGTAGCTGTAATCTACAGTGACTGAATTAGGAGTTAAACTTCATCACCTGAACTTAGGCTAGATTAAATTGTTAGCAATATTGTTATCATTTTAAAAACACAAAGGCTTCCACTGCACATAGAGCTTACCTAGCCCTGAAAATACCATACACATTTTTTCCAGGTAAGACATAAAATCTGCTCACACATTATGACATCTTTACTTGCAACTCACCAAGAAATCTATCTGGCATCCAGGCTGCAAGTCTGAGATAATTGTCTCTTTAATACAGCTGACATTTGTGGACCTTCCTCAGCTTTCATTTGGCTGAGGGATAATGCAGTTTTTAAGGGTTAAAAACTTAATTTCATTTCTTTTGAATGGCTTACTTGTTGTAAGTAATAGGACCTGCTCTGCTGGTTCTTTTTCGCTATTACATTGACCACATGGTGCATGTCCAGCCTTCAGCAATGTTGTGGGCTGATCTCTCCCTCTCTTGTTCTCAGCTTCTGTTTTCTGTTCTCTGCCTGGAGTTTTACACTTCATGTCAGTTGCTGGAGTTTTTCAATGGCCGAGTCACACACTTCACACTGAGGCATTTGTTAGCTTCACCGTGGGGGACTGCATTTTTATGCACATTCCTTAAAAATAGCTTATTATGGGGAAAGCCCCATGGTGAGAAAAATTACCTAGATAATGTTTAAGAGTTGCTGTGCAGTTTTCTGCCCCTGCTTTTGCTGCCTGACCCAGCTCTTGCACACACATATGCATTCACAGATACACACATATACTCATTGTTTTCAGGAATTGGAACATATAAATCAAAGAGAAAGTTTCAGACTCCTCAGTATTCATGAGATGCAGTGGAAATGTTAACCCAGTCCAGCACTCTTCTCTCAGGCTGCAAAGATGAGTCAATCAAGGACTCACTGATCCTGGTCCTTCCAGCTACAGGGAGAGGGGAACACATCCCTGAGCTGCTTCTGCTTAACACAGTAAAGAGCAAGAATATGTGTTCTTTATGCGAAACATTCACAAATCTTATATGGTCTTCAAAATGAGACTTAGAAATGTGAGAACTCATCACTTTGGTCACCTCCACCTCTTTTTTGATTTGATAGTCTTCTAGATTTCTTCCATTTTTGCTAAAAAGAATTATTTTTTTCCTAGCCTTTCCCTGAGAATTTCCTAATAGTTATAAAATCCTTGGGAAGGTGTATGTTCTGGAAATATTTCCAAGCTCCATACTTAGGATTGTTACAATATGGAGAGTAATAGATATTTTCTAAAGTAACATGATAATAATTACTGTCCCCGCAGTGATGTCCACATTCTGGCTAGGCACCACAAGCAGTTGAAATTTAAGTCACCAACAGCAAAAATGATTGCACAGTTGTGTTATTCCTGCTTATTTCTTTATGTTCTTGAGTGTTATTCCTGCTTATTTCTTTATGTTCTTGAGCAGCAAAAATGTTTTATTTGCCTTCATGCGAGTTATTAAATGTTATTACAGTTCCCAACTATTCTTTTCTTCTCCTTCCCCTTCAAAATAAATGTAAAAGATGTCTGATATATTGTAAAATATTTGGGAAAACAATTTTGATGCCAATGAAAACAGTAACAAAACAAATCCTTCAGTCCTGCCAAATTCCAAATCATCAGATCAATTCTGATTTTACTCAGGCTAGATCACCAATTATGGGGAGATAATGTGAAATAAATTACATAGCTACTGGGCCTGGTTTTCCATTAGTCTGCAAATTGCAAACATTCTGATTTAGTAGCAGTTTATATTCACTTTGTATGGGTGTAAAATTGCAGACCCACTGGCTGAAAGGAAGATTAATTCATAGCAGCCAAGAATCTGGCCCTTAATGTATTTATTTCAATGAAATGATCTTTGGGTAATGAGCAAATTGATTCTGATAATAACAGAATCAACCCAAATCTCACAGGAAGCTCTTAAGGCCAAGAGCTTAGTAAGATTCAGAAAAAGACATTTATGTGGATAATAAGTTTATCTGGAGTCAGCCTGTCTGTTAACCTCCACCATACCAAAGCTGATGTTCTGTACATTTTAAGAGCTTGCTCAGACTCTGATTTTCAGTGTGTGCTGTGAGATATTGAGGAGTATGAGCTGGGCCCCTTACGGTATCACCACTATTCCAAGGAGATAAGGTGTACTTTGGTGCCTTTGAACATGATATAGTTGCCAAGAGTAGCCCACTGGCATGTTAGAGACCACAGCCTCTGTGCCCTAGGCCCATTTAGTTTGGGTAATTACATCTTTCCTATCATATCCCATCAGATGACCCTGATGGGAAGCAGATTTCCTCATGCTTCCAGGAGTTCATTGCTTGATCCAAGGTGTTGACTTTTCAATAGGAGTTCAGGGGCTACCACTACTTTCCTGGAGACATGTCACAGGACTGGGTTCGAAGTCAGTCATGTATCAATGCACTGAGCTTAAGCTCTGTGGGAGAAATTCAGATAGGGGAGGTTCATCCATTTAGAATGAAAAAGGTACAGTGTCTGGCACAGGAGAGGTTAACCTGCACTCTGTGAGGTCCTGTGGAGTCTAATTTGGTTATTGAATTTGTGTGCTGGGCTAGATTCCAGTCTGTTACTAGCTTCTTGTTTGAGCAGGCATAAATTCCTCAAAAAGTCATTTTGATTTTTGCATCTGACAAATTACTGCTGTATATCTGCTATTTTTCTCTCCTTCCATCCATATTTTTCTTACAGCGATGTCCATCTTTTTTTCCCAACATTACCATGCTGACAAGAACCAGTGTTTAAGTTCAGACAGAAATCACTACAGTATTGAACTGCAGCAGTCCACCCTTTCATTTTAACAATGATCTGAGAGAGCAAGATTGCAGCAGGACCTTAATTTCCCTTGTTAGAGCTGTAGCATTTGGGACTGATGAAGCTCACAATAAACCCATCATAAATGAACCTTATCTGATATATTATCTATCAAGGCTATATAACGAACATCTGTTAGGGGCTGCTATCTGTATGCAGTCAGGCAGCAACTACTAAACTACTGAGCTGCAGTGCATTGCACTTGGTGAGTTCAGCAATGGGAAAGAAGAACCCAGACTTTCACTGAAGTTGTCTTGACCCTCATCAAGTGCAGAGACAGGCTGCTCATGGGCCCAAAGGACGGTGCAAGGCACATTGTGAAATGCAATACTTCAGTCTGCCAAGCTGCAAAACAGCTGTGTCCCCTTTGCTGGATGAAGTTAGGGATTTGAAAAATAAGGATCTATGCTAAAACAAGGCCACAATGAGGATCCACTTTATACTCTGACAGTGACCTCCTATGTCCTCTGATGCCAGCTGACGACAGAAAAGATGTTTCCTTCTAACTCCAAAACATTTACCAATCTACACAATTGACCAGTGAGTCTGGATTCAGAGGAACGTAGCGTTTTCTCATCCAGTGCATATCGGTTACAACAGAGGATCCACAGGCTAGATAAGGCCATCAATGCAGATGCACAGCCCCTCCACTTTCCAGAGGGTTTGCAAACACACAGTCAAAATGTTATGAACAACTCAAGAATGCAAACATGGCTGTATAGGATCAAAACAAAGGAACAACTTTCAGGGCAAAAAGCAGTAAGAATGATGACCCCTTTGCTTATGGCATTGGTCACTGTCACCTCTTTCTGAAGGATCTTCAAGGAAGAGGAAAGTGAACATCTTTCAAAGTAGGCACCTAGAATAATTAGTCTCTTGTTTTACTTGCTCTTGGGATGAAAAGCAGCCAGTGTTCAACAACCCACAATAGCACCCCATAACAGATTAAGGCACTGAGGAGTAAAATACATCCTGCTAAAGTGCAAAGGGAATTTAGACAGAGAGTGCAGCTACTCTGAACTTGGGTACAAGACCAGATTCATTCTTACAAATAGGGGGGGTCCCGTTTTTGCTTTAATTTGCAGTCTCAATGGTGCAGACCTCAGCAGTGTCCAGACATCACATTGGCAAGTGATATCTGAAATTGGATAGACAGACTCCCCCAGCTTTTTACTGCATTGACTGTAAAGCATCTTCTTGGCAGCATGAGCAACTAAGCTGAAAGTCTCACAGGAAAACATAAGTTCCTGTGCTCAGTGAACCAGTGCATGAGGTATCTCTCCCTCCTCTTGGTGAGGGATCATGTTTCTTTTAGTATTCAGTCTGATCTTACATACATTCCTGCATTTTCTTTCCAAGACATACTTGCATACCTTTTCTGTCTGAGATGAGACACATGGAACTTTAAAGCATGGATTTTAAGGATTTTCTTTTCTTTTCTTTTCTTTTCTTTTCTTTTCTTTTCTTTTCTTTTCTTTTCTTTTCTTTTCTTTTCTTTTCTTTTCTTTTCTTTTCTTTTCTTTTCTTTTCAACTGAGGAGGTTTAGGGATTTTCATGAGAATTGAAGAACTGAGACTGTTTGTCTCTGTAGTGGAGGTATCCAAAGACCTGTCAGTTTTAGACTGGAAATATTATCTGTTCTTAATTAACAGCAGGGTGGGTAGGGATTATTTGTTCTTATCCTTCCAGTGTTTCTCCCTTGTAATGGATCTTACTCATGTCATTTTAAGGTGTGAGGCAAATTGCCAGATTTCTGGAGTTCGAAAGGAAGGAGTCTAAGGTTTCATTTGCCAAAGGCTGCCTACCACTGACCTAATATAAAACAGATATGTGATGGGGTTTATACAGCTCTGAAATTAATTGCAGACAAAACAGGATACAGCTAGGAGGACAATGAGCTACAGGGAATCATGAATTCCTCAGGGGAAACGCCTGGAGGAGAGTTAATTTCAGGTGGAGGCAGCTTGCCAGAAGGAGACTTTGGCCTCAAAGATGGGGCAGAAAAGGCTCCTCTCCTCACTGCAGTGCTTGGGGGTAACCTGTAGGCCAGAAACCACCCACTGGGTTAAAAAAGCTGAGTGTGCCTGTTGGACGATTTCATGGACACACAGAAAACAGGACCATTACCACTCAACACTACTGCCTGCTCCAAATGACCTTCACCTCATAGATTTTCACTGCTGAAAGGCCATTTCTCCATCGATTGCTGAGTCATCAGCTTCAGTTTACCAGAAGAGCTGTTTTCCCTAGCAGAAAGGACCCTGAGGCATTTTAAGCCCATGTCCTGAATGGAGCTTTTATCCCCCTTGTTTTTCAGTTTTTAAATAGATAATGTTGTGTCTCACATCTAAATTTTGGTAAATGGAGAGGTGGAATGTGTACAAGTGTGGGCTTATACACAAGTCTCTATGAGACAGAACAACTCACTCCATTATGCCAAGTGTGTGTGACCAAACTGCATGACATCCAAAAGACATTTCTTGGATGTGGGAAATTGCGGAGACTGACTCACAACAGCCCTTCACAAGACAGATTTCTCCCAAAACCATGCCTCATTCAACCCATGGTTACTTAAATTCACAACTTATTTTAAGTGCAGCCTCTATTTCCTTATGACACAAAGGAATTTATCCTCTTTATAGCAAGCAAATAAAGGAAAAAATAAAGCTTAATTGTTCCTGAGTGTTTTCCACCTCTGATATTCAATTGGAAGATGAAGAATAATATAGGATAATGTAGATAACAGATGAACGTGGAAGACAGCTAGATCTACAGACCATCATGCTGGTGGTCGCTAATTAGTTTTATAAGTTTGTATGTCTCTGAAGTTACTCTCTTTTAATGAATGGCTCATTGAGGACCACTCTCCAATACAAGGAATCTGGTTAGTATATTTATAGTGGCAAAATTACAGTAATGAAGATACAACTTGTATAGCCAAAATAATTCTTTCTTGGTATTAAAACCGCTTCCCTAAATGGCATGAGCTCTACTGACAAAAGGGCTCTTTTGCCAAGATAAGTTGCATCTGCACCGGGAGTTATGACATGCAAACTATGCAAAGTTGAATCATCCTGCTTTGACTATGAATGAATGGGGCATCTTTCAATGTCAGTGCAGGGGAATCCCAGCGGTACTTGTTATGCAGGAAAATTCAGCTGTGCAGCTAAAGCATAATTTTAAAAACCTCCTATATTTGAGCTGAAATGTAAAAACTCCCACTTTCAGCTCCAGCAAAACGATTTCCCCATCCCCCCAAGGTACGTTTAGTGACCGGAATGAAACTAGTTTTACAGTCTCAATGTTTTGTTGCTGTGTGCCTGATCTCCCACTGGTGGCAGTGTCCTTTGGCCCAAGGCAGACGTCACTACAAGACCAGAGGCCACCTCTGGCTTCCTCTTTGCTTTCCCTGCAAGAAGCATCATGAGCGGTAAGAGGGAATTCTGCTCTTGAATTTGAGGGAATTGTGGAACCATATTGTTTGCTGAATCGCACTGATATAGCTCACCACCTCCAATCTGATAAACTGGTTTTCATTTCTCAAGACTTCTGGTCTCAGAATTTACCAGCACTAAAGGAATTTAAACAAATTCCACCCGATTTAGGTCCTGCTCTGTTAATTCTATTGTGTAGCACTCACAAGTGAATGGTGGCAGAATGGCTGAGGTAGATCCACTTCTGGGTCCAAAGTGGAGTTTATGCCTTGATCTAGGTTTAGGCTGAAACCCCTTCCAGTTGGCAAGTTATAAAAAGGGATCTGATCGTTTGGGCCAGTGAGATAAAAGGTGGCCAGGTGGGATGCTTCTGTGCCACTGAGCATAGAAAAGTTTCTCAGCTACTGTGGAGGAACGAAACTTAGGTTAATCCTAGATGAGGAGCTCTGATACTGGCAAGGAAACAGAGTATTTCCAGTATTTGTATGGCCAGGTGAATGGCCCCCATCCGACTGCTGGGATACTGGAACAGCCGGGAACAGGGCCAAGCGTTTCTGAGCCATAGCCCAAAACTTGCCTCCTCCAGTAGCAACACTCATAAAAATCATGACAGCTGCCAAATGAGGTATATTGTACAGAAAATACGAAATTAAAATATATTTAGGCAATGAAGGGCCGTTACTGGCTAAATTAGTCCTTCATGTTTTATAATGTGCACACCACAACGAATTTTGGATATTATTTCTGTATTCATTCCGTATTTAGTATCACGGCTGTGTAACACCAGTGTTGTGTTTTTTGCCATTTGTAACACAAGGACACCAGGATATTTATACCTAGAATATGTTGAGGCAAGGGACTACATTAAATTCCAGCTCAGTGGAGATTTATTATGTTAGACTGAACATTGCCTACAATATGGTAATTCACAGAGATAACAGGAAACATGCTATTGGTACAAGAATTTGCATTTCATAGTTTAGGATTGTAACTGATATAGCAGGTGGCTTAATCAGGAAGCTTAGCTGTATGACTCAGCTGAAGGTCATTTTTGCTTAAGATAGATACTGCTTGGACTGTGGAATAGCAGATCCAAGCTGGTGATGTTTGACTCTAAAGATGTGCAAATATTTCAAATGTTTTCACTGTAAATATTTGCATGACTATTAAAAATGGTATTTGTTTCTGTTGTGTTCATGCTCATTCATGTTTACTTTCTAGTAAATGACTGTGGGATGAGAACATGCATAGAATCAATGAATTTTAAAAAAATATCAAAACAATATATATACATTCACCCCTTAATTTTTTAAATACAAGAAATTGAAACCAAAAAGGGATTTTCTTAGACCCAGGGAACAGCAACAATTCCATATAATTTGTTACAAAGCATCCAAAGCTAGGCTGTGCATGGCAAATGATGCAGTTTGTTAACGTTAAGAAATCAAGGTAAGTATTTCTTCCTCTTCAGTCACAAACTGCATAAAGACAAACTTTCTCTCAGTGTTAAGGCATTACTTTTCCCTTCAGCCTGTAATTTAGGAAAAAAAAAAAAAAAAAAAAAAAAAGCAAAGACAATCAGGCCTCTTTGAGAGTCAAGAAAATGTCCATGGCTCCTAGGCAAATATGAGATGAACTTTCTTTTTCTTTCCAAAAACAAAAATCACCCCCCATTTCTATATCATGGTCATCTCTATCTGAATCTACAGCATCAGACAAAAGTTGGCTGCCTTTTATCTCTTGACAGTGGAAAGACCCCAGGGGCTTCAAAGGAACCTTTGCAAATGGTTAGGATATGGGTTTAGAGGGAACTGCATTGTGTCCTAATTATTTACAATTATTTGTATTTATGTATGTTTATTACATTGGCAGGTCCTGTGCAAAGCAGACCACTGCAAGCAGTGCATGCTTGTCTCACTGCAAAGCCTCCGCGATGCTCACACATGCAGAAACGTTCAGGAGCACCAGCATCCCCCACCTCCCTGACAGTCTCTGCAGACGTGAACAGTAAAATATACAGGGAGAGATTTTGAGTAAGATTGACGAAGAGGAGGAAAAATATGCTCCCAGCAGGCAAAATATTGCTGACATTTTTAATAATAATGAAACATAAGACCACAGTAGGGCAAAACTGAAATCCATTTTGCGTGTCAAAGGATAGGTTGTGTTTAATTTGTTTGCGACATTTTACTAGGTTTCTATTTCTTACGGAATAAGTTCAAGGTTATGAAAACTATTATTAAGATTAAATGTTCATAAGGATTTGAGAAGAAAGAGAACAAAGCGGAGACAGGTCTGCCAACTCACGTTTTGATTCACAGAAGTTTCATGAAAAGTCCCCTTCTTCCTCTTGATTTGGCTCTCAATTCTTTTTTAGGAAACTAAGATGAGGCAATGTAAAAATACTGCTATAGTCTTTTTTTTAAGGGTCCTAGCTCACATTTATTTCAAACTCATTGAATTTGTCTGAATGGCTCCCAAAGGCTACGATAGGACCTAAACGCCTGCAATCTTGAGCTGAATTTGCCTTTGCTTCTTGCTTGATTATTTCATTATAAACTGCTCTTTCCCTTAAACAACCCGATTTCAGTCAAATCTGTACAAGAAGAGCTTCATTTGGGCTCTTGATATGAAAATCGGCAACGGGGGAACGTCGGCAGCTTGTGAAAGGCCATGATAAGCCTCTGAATTACGGGGGATTTATTGAGGGATCTTCTTCAGGTTCCCAGCACAGGTCTGCGGGTTGGAAGGGTGAGAATAAATGCACCCGAGGGATGGGGAAAGGGCAGTTTTGGGGGCTGGCGCAGGCTTTCCCATGCGGACGGCTGGGTTTGGCCCTCCCTGGCTCTTGGCTCTGCAGAGTTTGGACACTAGAGGTCTGCGTGTGCCGCTGAGCCTCCGGCTGTCATTCTGCAGAGGAACCGGCTCCTCTCATTTTGGGAGAAAACCAGCAATTCAGCAAGGCTGCTCCCTTTTCTGATGCGGCACTCTACACCTGTTTGGGTGAGTGGGTTGATTCTAGGGGTCTCCCCAGCTTTCAGAATGATTCACTTTTATATTTTCAGAAGAAAAAAAAGAAGTTCTGTTCTCTACGTTCAGGATCACTGAATGACCATTTCCCGTGCTTTTATTTGGAAAAACAAATCACATTTTTTTCAAAGTAAAAAAGAAATGTTTCATCATGGGAGGCTTCAAACTAAATGAATTTTCAGACCAGATTGCTCTCCATCCCCATTTTTTTTTAATTTGTGGAAAACTGAAACAAGACAAAGCAATCAACCTGCCCCCCCCCCCCCCCCCCAGCAAATAAACAAGCACAAAAATGCAAACAGTTTGTGTATGGTGATTTTTTTTTTCTCTGATTTATTTTCTTAGCCACTAGTGATCTGAAACTGGGTTATTCACCCACATCTAGTCTTGATAGTGTGTGATGCCCTATTAAACAAAAAAGATTAAATCTGAACTCAAGTCGTGTTGGAGTGTACTTGTTTCTCTCCACGTTAGGTTTATAGGATGATCTGCCATTAAATGCATCGCTATCTGGACAAGGCAGGCCAGCGCAGCTCGCAGGTGACCTGCGGCACAGCCTGTGTGGACCCTCCATGCCTCCGCGTCCGCGTTGCCCCACGCTCCGCTGAAACCTGAAGGCAAATCACAGCCGGGAGACACGCGAGCATCCTCGGCGGCGCCACATTTGTACACCCGGCCTGTACAGAACCGTGGTGTCCAGATTCAAGAAACTCCAACAGCAACTTTAGTTTTAGCTTTTATAACCCGTGCTTAGTCAGTGTGCATTTCAGCAGGAACTTTTGAAGTTTTTATTTTCAAATAAGATAGGAGAGGAAAATTTACACTAGTGTAGCTCCAGAAACATTAATCAAGGAAAAAAATCATCTTCTGATTCTTTTTGTATGTCTAATCTAGGAAGAAAATGACTGCAGCTAGGTTTGCTGTTTTGCAAACATCTGTCTGTTCATTTAAATTGAATCCACACATCAAGACACAGAAAGGCTATATTTATTCTTTCTTATTTTTTTTAATTTAAAAAGTCTCATTTTTTTTAAAAAAAAGAAGAAATAACCAATTTCAGGGAAATGATAAGTATGAAATACCAACAAACTGAAAAGTGCAATATGTCTTTCTCCAGAGAAATTTACCTAGCTAAATTTTGGTCTTTCTTACAGTAGCTTCAATCATGAGTGCGGCTACAGAGCAACAAAGTTACTTCATTGATTCTATTAGAAATTGTACAGAATATAATGCACTAGCTAAAGGGAGAAATATTGAAATTTCTTTTCTGCCCGAAGGGAAGTCATTTGCCAAATTTCGTTACATGGTAGAGATAATTTTTATATAAAGGTCAGAAATGCAACTACTGAAATTCTCAGATACTGAAGCCTCAGAAGTAATAAAATTGTAATAATGTCTATTTGAGAACAGTACCTATTATTAAAAAGGGAGTCTTTTGCAAAAATTAATACTCAAAATGTAAATGGTGGTGGTAGAGACTTTCTGGTTTCACTGAAGAGCTCAGTGATTAATGAAACTAAATTAACCTCTTGTTAACCACTGTATGTGCTAAAATGGAATGGCCCAGATTAACTCATAACCCATCTTAAGTCATGACAAGCTATCGAGATGCAAGTCTAAGATTAAATATAAAGAAAAGAGAATTAATCTCTTCTCAAATCAATTGGAGTTTTGTCTTATTAAAAGCAGAAAGGGCATTTTAATGTTAAGTGAATAAAGAAGACACCCCCCCCCCCCCACAAACTCCAGGGGTGGAATTATTTGCAAAAGATAACTATTAAATGGTTTTGAATGATGAACATATTCAGGAAACTAATGATCCTTAATGGAACTAAGATTTCATCCATGGCATTCATGGGTAAATTGGTGACATCAATAAGTGGAGATCAAATGATGTTCCTCCAAATTTGTTATACACAGTGTACTTCACATCTTTTCTTTTAGGAAAGAAGTGAAAAAAAAAAGTTAAAGATTTTATTAAAAAAGAAAAAACAAACCCAAAAGCCTGTGTAATTCTCACTTAAGGAGTTTGATTTTATTGGGATGTGATCAAAGTGAATCATAATTAATGCGGTAAAAGAAGATCAATTTAAATAAAGCAAACTCAGGAGATAACAAGGTGCAGCTTCATTTTGGGCTGTCAACTGGAAATGACAGTGAAAGATTAATACCAAATGGCCCTGTGTGTCATTAAGCAGAGCAGTGCCAGCTTGTATCTTTTGATGTTCCCACATTATTTTTTTAACTTTTTTTTCGCACCATCATCTTTGTTAATCATCTTTTTCTGCAGCCTGAAGACACAAATGAATACTTCCTCATTGCTTTCTGTCCTTGTATCTAGTAGGAGACAGCAGGTTTGCCCTAGGGCACCTGGAGGCTGGGAGAAGCTGTTCAGTGGATGCACATGCTTGTGTGTTTGGGAGGCAAGAAACGTGGTTTCAGCCCGGGGGTTGCATGCAGGAACCCTCATGCACCCCATGGCATCATTTTAAAAATTAGACAGAGTCATTTGCTAATCCCAGAACCATTGCAAGGAATTAAATCATTTTATTCTGGACTTCACTGTTATGGATAAGGACGAATTAATCACTGGACTGGAAGCTGGTGGTTGGTGGGAGATCAGTACTCATGACCCCATTACATTCACATGAGCAAAGAGAAGATAGTAGCAATGATAAGAGAGACATATGCAGTGCTTCAAAAGACCAACTTCACTGAGCAAAAGGAATTTTATTAGCTAAACTATTTGATGGGGAGAGAATAGAAAAAAAGAATGAGAATGAAAACTGAGACCTTTTTTTAATTTAGGAATTGACAAATCAGGAAAAGCAATGACCATGGCTAAAACCTGATTCTAGTTCAATGTGAAAGTGAGGAAGTTAATTTTTTCAAAGCAAATTTATAGTTAACATTGAAAAAGGGAAACAGATGGCAATCAATAACCCCAAGAAATCATGATGTGCAAAAAACAAAAACCAGGAGGCTACAAAAATTAGAGAAAAATCCATGCTTGTAACTCATACAGTTTTCTTTCCTTTCAGTTATATTACGAACTAAAATTCCTGCAAAAGGTGTTTCTCTCAGTGCTAGATAGGGATAATAAAACTGTTCTTGGTGCAGAGAAAGGAGAAATGATTCAAAGAATACTTTTGTTCGGTAGCTGGAAAGTTACAGGTGATGAACATATCATGTAAAGATGGAGTATTTTCCAATCCATGAATAAAATTAGGATTTTAGGCAACTACTTCTAGAAAATATTTTCCATCAACTGGTCTTGGACAACTGAGCCAGAGAGTTAAAAAAAAAGAGGTAATAGTGGAAGAGATGTCTGTCCATCTGATTCTAGTTTGTAGTTAGCTTTAGCTGACCAGGTAAGCTGCAGAAGGAAAAGACAGTGCTATTGTTTGGATATTCAAAAAAAGACAAATAGAATGAACTAGAAGCTATAGTTTCTAGTTAGTTAGCTTAGTTAACCTCATCTAGCTCCCAGGTACACTGGTGGAAGGGCTATATTAGATTTTCAGGCAAAAAATAGTGAAAAAACAGAAATATAATTTTCCTCAATTAAAGAAGTTATTTCCTTATTTATCTTATATATACCTTAGGGATATTATATATATAGCTATATATCTTAGGGAGTTAGTGATTGTATGATGGAGAATCATTATGTATTGAAAGAATCGGGGAATAAAATCTAACATTCTCTTTTATAAGTGAGATAAATAGAAACATTCACAAGAGCAAGAGAAGTCTGAAAACAGAGGCCCCTTAACAAAGGTTAGCCAACAACCAAAGGTTTGAAGTGAGAAGAAGCTAGAGAAGAAGGCAAAGCATATTTTGTTTAGACAGTTATTAATGATTACAAATTCTGACAGCTGTGATGAGTGTACCAGCAGCTCCATTCCAAAATCTGAAATGAATATTTTTCTAAAAAAGATCAGAAGAGCTCCAGGCTTGGGTGCTGTAGGAATTCAGGCAAGATGGATACAATCTGCATTTGATTAAAAGCATAACTCTCTCTGTGTGTGTAGGGGGGATTTAGCTGTGCTTTATAAACTGCAATCAAAAGGAGAAAAAATGGAAGGTATTAGCAAGCTTTTTTGCCTGGAGGAGAGATGCACCACCAGAAGCAAGGGCTGAAACTGGATTAAGACTCAAAAGAAGCTTTTCAGAAAACATGGTAATGGTGATTAACCACCAGAACAAAGTACAAGGAAAGGGATAGAGACGAAGTCTCTTCAGATTTTCCAGTAAAGGCTGAAAGCTTTTCTTTGAGACAAGCTTTAATCTAAGACAAAGAATGCTTTAGTCAAGTACAAGTTATTGGACTCCGGGCTGGATAATTGGGTGAAGTTTAGTGGCCTGAGATATTTCAAGGAGAAAACAGAGAGATCTCTTTTGATCTTACTCTTGGGAATCTATGAGTTAAATTAGCTACTCTGCCTGGCTCCAGTAGCAGAATTTCACCCAGTTCCTGCCATACTGAAACTGATAACACACATCGGATTCAAGACTCATTTCCAGTAAAGGGCTAGTTTTGTTTTGAAAAACCTCATAAAATACAAACTATATAAAGAACTGGTTGCTTCTCACAGAAGCTAATATCTCTCATCTCTATGTCTTACCTGTAGCTTAAACCAATCTGATTTAACATTTCTTCCCACTACCCCTTTTTATGATATACTCCCGCTGGTTAAAAAGTACTTTATTACCCAGCAATACTCACCACGTGTCATTTTGGACTCTGTCACTTTTTACACCTTCCTTTTTAGCAAATTAAGTGCATATTAATGGTCATTTAAGTTACAATATAGGAATTCTCAAGGGGATTGGGCATTTTGCTTGAATACAGGTAATAAAAATGATTTTAGTGGATGCATATCGGGTTTATAGATAAGGTGGGGGAAGCAGATTTAATTATGTAGCAAAAGCTTTTCATTGTGGGAAATTATCCTATTGTTTAGCAAAAAGCAAGAGCAGGATTTTGAAAATGGCTGATTGTATTCCCACAGAAGTAACCAACAGAACTCCTATTTAAATGAATGGAGCATAGACTGCTACTTTATATTCCAATCTAAAATATTGTTCTCAATTTTCCACTTGCCTGGTGCCTTGTGTTGTCGTTTATAGCAATGCAAACAGAGTACAAAGCAGATATAAAACACCATTAGGTCAGATTTTTCCACTCATTTATATTAGATGTAGCATCTGGCAGCCTATTTATATTAGCTTTACATGGCTAAATGAGTGCATTTATACAACATATACTGCAGAGGTGCTCCCATGATGCTTTTATTCCCTCTTCAAAGCAGTCTTAGCATTCTTCCCAACACCATCCAGGTGTACTGAGCTTTCACTTTCTTATGCCTTTGTATAGAAACTATACTATGTAAGGGTCCCTGTTCTCTATTGGTTTGAACTGAAGAGCTTTACTGTGTATCCTACACTTAGTACTGTTAATATTCAGAGAAAGCTCGTCTTCATCTCTGATGACATCTCGTTCACCTCAGCTGCCTGTCATGGATCCAGAAGAATGACGTCCTCATCCTGCTCTTGGAACTGGGTTCCTTGTGGCCATGGATATTTAGTGTTTTTACAGTTATGATATTTCTAAATTCCATCTACTTAACATATACTTTAAGGATTATGCAGCAAGACTTTATGTGTGATGTGTCACCATCAAATAACTCATTCACTCATGGCCCACACATCAACTTTCTATAAGCTTGATCAGTTCCCTAAGAATGATGAATAGTGTTAAAAATTTGCTGTATTCCTTTCTGCCAGATGCTCTGAAAAGCCTGTTAAAAGTCTATAAAACAAGTAAACCAAGTTCAGTTATGCTCTGCACTTTTCTGGCACTGCTGCTTGCACAAAAATTGATTGATTGTACTTTGTGCTAGTCTATATCTAGCCTGTTTACCTGCAAAACACTACTCCTGTGTACTTTTTTGTTGTCCTCAGCAACATCCTGGTGAATGCTTTCCCTGGTACAGAGATTTCTCTGTAATTCTAGCAGTTGCTTGCCTCTTTTCTCCTCTGTGTACTAATCTCATTAAAAGATTCATGCATTGCCTTAGCTGCATGTCCCTCAGCTGCTAATCATAGCTCTGCTGTTCATGTATCGCTTCCCTGGAGAAAACTTCAGCGTGTTGTGTCCTTAATAGTAGAGGACTGTACATGCAGAAGCAGGGGTTTCAATTGCTCTCTCGGCATTCACCAGGAGCTCCAGCTGGCTACATCAGTATCACGATGCCCTACTCGGGGGCTGCCAGGATATCGAAGTGACAGCGCTCCTGGCTCCCTCCAAGTGTATGGCAATGCAGGTGAAACCACTTCCCATGCACAGCATTCAGGGTAACAGTGCTGTGTAGTGCAAGTGAAGAGCTTAGAGCAAAGGTGCTGCCTACTCTTGCTACAGTGTGCGGAGCCCTTGCTGCAGGGGTTAGCGGTGAAACCAAAGACTCATGGTCATTTTGGTGGGAAGGAGGAATATAAAACATGCATTTGAAACTGGTATAATTGCAAGAAGAAGAAAGGCTTGTAATACCCTGGAAAATTTGGAAGATAAACTGTTTTCTGGAAAATAAAACCATTATACCTGTATCATTGGTATGAGTGGGAAGTTTTGGGCTGATGGGATGTGATGGGCTGTGAACGCAAAGGTGAATTCTCCCACAGTTAGTACCATGTGTTGACATTAAGAAGATAAAACCGTTATATCGCTGCTGAAAGATGGGTGAACATTTGAGACACCTGGAGCAAAAGTGAAAAGAAGATTATGGCATAGCTGGGGGAGGGCTAGGCACCAGCCAAAATGACAAAACCAGGGTGAAGAACAGACCAACTTCTCCTGGTGAATGAAAGAAATGGAAGCTGGTGGAGAAGGAAAGGAAAACTTGCACACAGAGCTGAGTACGGGAGGCTAGTCATGGCCATCAAACGAAGTGAAGAGAGAGGAGAGAGCTGATTAAGGGGAAAAATGTAAGGGAGTAAATACAAAATGTGATCAAGTGTTATTTTACTCTGTAAGAGAATTAAGGGGGAGTGATTTTAAGATGATGATGGTGAAAAAGCAAATAGCTGAGTCTTAGTAAGCAAAGCTACATGTTTACTGACAGAAGGGATATTCTGAAGAGCTTATGAAGGCCTGAGCAGTCCTGGGGAAGTACAGGAGGTCAGTGTCCCTAGCGCAAGGGGGAGTAACTTTCAAATTTTAAAAAGTAATAAACGGCCTTTGGAAAAAAGAAACGGTGCTGAGGATTATGAAGAGCCACAGAGCTCCTGCAAACAGACAGCGAACATATGGCAAAGGCGTAAACAAGCTATTGAGCAAGATTAACCAACACGAGCAAGAACCGGTTCCAACAAACGTGCCATGTTCCTCGGAGCAGAAAAACCCCAGAGGTGTTTTGCATGTCTGGGAAAATGTCTCTGCATGTGTCTGATTATACAAATAGTCACCCAGCAAAAAGCCAGCTCGTTCCCAGAGAAGGGTTTCCTGTGGAAATGTTCACAGTGCAGGGTGAAAAGCAGTTTTGCTGCTGCCCTGCTCCTGTGGCCTATGAGGAGATGTGGCATGCAGCCCCAGTGCCACTGCCACTGACTGCATTGATATCTTCACCTCATTTACAACAGCCAGACCTGCTTTTCTTTGCACCCCTGCTGCTGCAGGCCGCTGTTGACAATTGGTTTAATTGGTTTATAATATGGGGCTGCCTGCCTCTTCCCAGGCAGTCTCTGCTGGTGGTGGCTGAGGAATGAGAGCCTTTATCTGAAGGAAATGCTAATAACTCCACGAGAGAAGCACATCTACGGTGGAACAGGTAGCTGTGGTTTCGGGACAGGATTGATAGCTGCCCTCGGACAGTGAGCTTAACTAATCCTTAATGGGGAGCCGGGCTAGGCTGCATGAATTCCCTCCAAGGCTGTGAGTGAAAGCAAAACAAATGCCTTACACACAACTGAGAGGCAATGGCTAACAATCAAAATGCCATAAAAACAGGCACTGTTGACAGTGATCACTGTCATTGCTGGTTCTCAGAAAATGATATCTGCACACAGCTGTAATGGTGCTAGCGATGCCCCTGCCTTGGAATAGTCCATGGAGGGTTACTGTTTCCACTAAGAGCATGTTATGGCACTGTTTCATTTCCCATCAGCAACTTGAGTGAGCCTGGAGGACTGTGAAATGCTGCCCAAGAGGCTCAGCAGATTTCTGGAGATAAAAGGTAAAATGCTGAAACTTCAGTCATGTATTGTAATAATCAGTGGAAAGCCCCTCGCATCAGTTGTGATGGTATCTGGAGCATATTGGTTGCTTCAGAATGCTGGTTCATCAGTTGGAAAAGTAAAATTTCTACAGCAGAGTTTCAGTTATCCTTCTCTCTGCCTTCAGTGTTATCTGTCACTTCTTGCATGAAAATGAGTAAGTATAAAATTATAACTTATTTTGGTTGTACAAAAACAACTGATTGTAATTCTTTACTTTCATTTCTAGTGGCTTTCATGAAAAGCCAGAATTTCTCAAAAGGTTACAAGCAGCAGTGACCTGGGATATGTTCTTGCTGTTAGTTAAGCACAGTTCTGTCAAGCATAATCCATACTTTAAGCCTCTGGCACAATTTCTGCCTGAAATGGGAAAAGCTTTTGAAGTCCAAGGTCTAAGGTCAAATGTACTCCTCCTAGTACCTGATCTCACTCTTCCCATCATTTTGTGCCACTGGGAACTGGAGGGAGGAGAAAAACCGTATCAGTTTTTCAGGGCTCCCACATCATGTTCCACGCTGCCACCATCCTGAGGCAGCAGCTTGCAGAATGCATCGGAGGGCTTTCCAAAGGGACTTGTTCCCTCCTCTCCAAATCAGAGATGGATATTGGAATGAAGACTTTGCAGAATGAAGAAAAACAGGGCAATTATACAGGGTAAATATGTCTCATACCCATGCCAAAATGGGAGGAGGTAAGCATGCAGTAAAAGACTCATCTAATCAGAACCTCAGAGTCTCAGCTCCAGCGGATGCTAAAGTTGTCTTGAATATGAATCAAATGGATAAAGGAGTTGATCACTGGTGCTTGTGATGAGAGACTGGTGTTGCAGAAAGCTTCTACCTACATCAAAAAGGCATTAGATTTGTGCTCTCCTTCTGACGGTCTCCTCAGTAATTTTTAAGTAAATACAGAACAAACACAACTGTCTGATATCCTGGACTTGATCTAGCTACACAGATAGCAAGACTACTTGCACCACAGCTTTGTTCTGGGCTCAGGCTATGGGAAGGCAAGTTTTTTACACATTTTTATAGGTAGTGAGTCCTGAACAGGGTAGGATTACATTGCTATTTTTGCACATTTTCAGGGACTTGTACATGAGGTTAGTGCCAAATCATGCGTACCAAATTTGAATCTCCTTAGTGGTCAGTCTCCTGGTAATTGATGAAGGTCTACTCCATCATTCATGGAAGTTAAGTGAATTTTTTTCTTTTACTGTTGGTGGGTTTTGAATGAATTTACATTCTGATTAAAAGATAAAGCATAAAATGGTTATCACTTTTACTAAAAGGCAATTCTCAGTATCACAAAAAGATATCTATCAAATAAAATGATAGACAACCATTACTTCTAGATTTTGCTTCCTGAAACTCTAGGCATGTTTAGATCTTACAACTCTATTTTTTTCTATGCCCAAATGATCAGGCAGGCCACACCTGGGAGTTTGAGGTTGGATCTGAATTCTTTGGAGGAGTGTTTGAACTGATATTCTGCTTCCAACCTTAATCAACCTCCTCAAAGATTCATTGGTTAGTACAAAACTAGGGATTGTATCTGCATCTTTCAGGAGGCTGTCCCACTTCTGGCCCCTCTCTGCTGTGAGCATCTTTAAAAGATACATCAAACAGCACAACATGAGTTCAAACAACTTTGCTTGTATCTGCAATGAATCTGAAATGTACTGATGAAAGATTTATTAATGTCATGCAAGGCAGAGCATCCTCACATTAGCAGAGGCAGTTGGGCTCATGGAGTGAGCAGGTCATCAAAGAGAAATTGGCATTGTAACTGGAACAGCATTCTTAACCTAATTGCAGTGGAGATTAAACCATCGCCTTTGTAGAGCCTTGGATAATGACAGCCATACAAAAAGAATAATAATAATCTAGGCCACACCTCCCTTTCTCCTGTTGGGGTGGATTAGGACGTGTGGCTAAGGCTGAGACAGACATTGGTATTCCACTTGGATTTTCAGCTACATTGTTAAAGTGGACTCTGAACAATATCATATCTAGACTTACTGATATTGAAACCAAAGGGAAGCTGGTGAAAAAACCTATATGAACTTTACATATAGAGTGCATATAGATGCATTTCATAATGATCTCCTCTACACTTTCCTCCAGGGTCTCATCCACTGTGAAGCTGTGTAAGGTCAAACAGCCACAAATGGGGTTGATGCACCTAGAACATCTAGCCCGTTCTGCCACGTCTTGTGGAGCTGAGCTTGACCAGTCTAACAATAGGACTTTTCCCCAAAACACTCATTTGATATCAGAGATAGAGTGATTTATACAGCTGGTGAATATCCTCATATCTCAAGTCAATGTCTTAGAATAAAAGAATCCATCATTCAGAAGACACATAAAATATTAAGTCCTGTATTCTTGCAGATGTTAAAGACTCCGAAATAGCTACATACAGGAGCTAGTGGCATTAGATTAATTCTTGCTCAGTCTGTGGTCAAGACTCTGTGAGAAGCTGTATTCTCAGATCCTTCCTCCAGGGCCAGTTATGTACAGCAACATTCCTCTTCCTGTCCTAAAATGTTACTGCATCTGCTCTGAACAATTAAAACAGCCATTATGTCCCTGCCCCTAGATATAGCTGCATTTCTTTAGTGGGAAGGATGATGCTGCATATGGCTATTGTTTTGTAGGGTTTCGATAACAAGATTGCTCTATATTGATTATAAAGGTGACAACTGGAAGATTTATTAGGTTGCAAGAGTGCTGGGGGAAAAACAGCTCCTTGCTTCCTCCAGCTGGGAACCTAGGGATGTTATGGATGCCTCTGTGCCACCACTATCATATTTATTGGAATAAATCATAGTGACAATGTTTCAAGGATGTCAAGAGCAAAACTGACTGTCATAATGCAACATTAGTCCCTAACCTATATGAAGAGGAAAACAAACAGGAAATTAGATCCTTAATCTTCACTGAGGCTATGGAAACATAACAGCGAGGAATAAACTGGCAGATTCCCTTAGGAACCATGAGAACCAAGATGCATCTGCAGTCAAATTCAGGTATCGGAGAGTGACAGAAAATTCCCCACATTTCTCCAGGGTTGATATTACCCAGTTAGAGTTATGTAGTGTCAGATTGCTCCAAAGAACTGTTATGCTTTCATAGATTTTCTTAAACAAGGAAACCTGACTTGTGAAAGTTAGCTTGCTGCTGTAATGTAGTTAAAGGACCTGATTGCCCCGCGTCATCCATCATAAAGGCAGATTTTTTACTTTTCAGTAGACTGGAAAAGAGGAGAGCAGACTCAAATGGGCTCAGTTAGTAGAGGACAAATCAAGTGCAGTAGGAAGTGAGGGTGTTTCTTCCTCCTAACACATGGCACAAGTTTTGTCCTGAAAGGAACTGGAGTGGCATTAATAAAAGCTGCTGTTCTGTGCTAGTTTCTGGCTGAGAAATTCTCCAAGAAAAAAAACTGGAAATAAACCCTTCTCAACAAATGCAGGATCCAAAATATCCCTCCTGGGACAATTCAGTAGCTGTCAGTGCAACTATACTAGAGGAGAATTTGGTTAGTTTAGCAATAAGCTAATCCCAAAGTAAAACACTCAAACAATTAATGGTGATTATTACAGCTGGTGAAATGATCACCACAGAACAGAAATTAAGACATCCCTTTGACTATTTTTGGCAAAAAAAGCATACTGAGCCTCTTTCTGAATCTGTATTGCTTTGTTTTTTAGCGAAAAAAAAGATCATGCCTATTATTCAGATTCCCTATCTCATCCTGAATGGTTTTTTTCCCCTTCCATTCAAGCCTATGGAGTAAAACTAGAGAATAGAGAAAAACTATAAATTAGAAAAACAATGGAATTCCATAACAGCACTAACCAGGAATAACCTCTATAACCACTCACCACAGGCACGCTGCTCTGTTTAAATGCTAACAAGAAGACACAGCTTTACTTCTGCAAATCAAGGAGATACCGGTACAGAGTGGATGCAATGGGTTACTTTACATACTATGGAAGAGAAAATGAGAGAAGAATGAAAACTGAAAGAAAGTAAATGGGAAATCTGTTGACTGGTTCTGAAATATAGCACTGTGACCATCTTCTTTTATTTAGAAAAAATAGCTTGTAAGCAGAATTCCCATCACCAAGATGGTATTGTTGCAGGCTATAGCACTGCTCACTACAAATGCACCTTCTGCGTGTTGCATTTCAGACCCTTTTGGCGAAGGCGGGAACATCTTTTTCTCTTGCTTGTTTGGGAGCTTTTCTGAAAGACTGTGTGCCAAAAAAAACCCATTCAAATAACCCACCAAGGAAAAATAAAACCCAACTCCTAAATATCCTGTGCTTTCCACTATTTAAATTTCATCCATATAGATAAATATACATATAGAAGAACATAGCCTGTCAGAAGACACAAAGGTCTGATGGAAAACAGCAAAGTGGAATGCATTTTAAAAGGGTCTGTTAAACCTAGCAGGCAACATTAATTTTTTACCTACAGAATCTGTGAGCCAGAGGTATTTGGGAGTTGGAGGAAAAAATGTGAACATTTCAAAGGAAGATAAATTTATGTTAGTGGATATCTGTGCAAGTCTAACTGTATGTCCTTAATGACTGTTGGATATTTAAAAATCTTAACCTTAGAGCTAACCTTGAGAGAGGCAGAACTGACAAAGATTCTGTATAAATTACAGACAATTTGGTCGTCTATAAAATGACTGGCATATATTTTGCATGATTTCTATGTTGTTGTATTGGTATGTTATACTATTATAGTTGTGCTATAAACTTTCATACAGAAAGTTTAAATCTTTCTTCTTTAATGAAGGTACAAAGACTAACCTGCTAATGAACTTTTCAACACTGTTAGGCTGAAATACTTTTAATATGCTGAGTAGAGGAGGAAGACTGCACACTATCCAGTCAAGTATGCCTCTGTTAATGGTTAAACTGGTGTTAAATTCTCCCTGCTGTTCAATCTTTCCTAATCAACATCTTCTATAGACTATTAAGAAACCTTTAGAGCTTGGTTTCCCAGAACAAAAAAAAGTCTCTTAAAGTTTCAAGCCTTATTAATTTACTTGTAATTTCCCTATTCAAAAATAAATTAAAATAATTCTTAGACAAAGTTATGAAAGTTTTAACTTCTGCACCAGACACAGTGTCTTTACACTTAGGATCAAAACAAGAGGGAGTTCTCATAGGAAACTAATGCTTTTTTATTTTCTGTACCTGTTTTCCTTGGTCACAGCTCCTGAAGTAATCCTATACTAAATCCAGACTTGATGTACTGTCTGAAGAGGGAAGGAACTTGATGGCATGTCAATTACTTAACTTGCCACTGAGCAATTAATATTCCCAAAGCAATGGCACTGGGCCTTAATGAGTCTAACACTGGGCAAGGACATGGAAGAAATTTGGGTTCGCTTCATGTCCAAGTTGATAACTCACTGTGGACCAATTTCCCTTTCCTGTGTTGTTTATACAAATGAGAGGTGGCCAGTATTCGTTTAGAAAGATTTATAGAAACTTATATACATTTCAGGGAAGAAATATTTCTCAAGGTCTGCTTGCATATTATCTGTTGCCACAAATACCTCACCTTTGCTAGGCTCTTTAGGTGATGCCATTATAATTTTAGGACTGTGTCAGAGTTCTAGATTTCTGAAGCTGCTGCTGTTGGAAAAGAGAGGAAGCTTTCTTCCCCAGCTTAATGGATTGGGCTGTCTCTCTAGCAATGTTTCTAAGACACTAATAAAGAGGAAATTCAATAGTATTGGCATGATAAAGTGAAAACTATTAATACAGAAAAGCAAGTCCATCATACTCATTACATTTAAGTGTAAGGAAAAGAATATAGTGTGTGTGATGGGGCTGGGGAATTATAGTACAAGGCCAATCAATTTCCATGTGGAGTTTTTGTTGTTGCTGTTGTTAGTAAGTAATTAATATAAATAATGCTGACTGTATTTAAATATTGAGGATACTGGGGAAAATAGCGTAGAAGATGGCAAGCAGATGGATCATTTAATTTATTCCCCAATTACAGCTGACACATTGGGTATAGAAATCTGTGAGTCATCTATTATTTTTTATGGTCCATTTTACAGCTGTGTTTATTGTTACAATAAATAAATACATTATCTCATTAGGCTGGCATTGTAAAAAGCTTGTAAAGTAACAAACATCCTCCTCTTTCAGCCTTTTCCACCCATATCAGGATATTACAACCAAAGAGGAAGGATGGATTCATACCATATTAAGAATAAGGTAGATCTCACTTACCTTGTAAAAGCATGGAGATATCCAGTCAAAATGACTCTCTGAAGTCAAGGTAAGTAAATCTGATTCTTTTTAGCAGAGGTAATGTAGAGAGGCCTGCTGTATCTTTCTACTCTCTGCTGGAGGAGAAAACATACAGCTCACCCTCTCTCTCAGGCAGTAAATATACATTGCAAATAAATGTCAGATTGGCAATAAAGTTCATTGTATTTAAGTTTCAGACTATCCCATAAACTGACAATTTGACGGGGAAAAACAACTGACTGTTACAGTATTTAAAGTTCAAAACCTGTCTTTCTGAGACTGGCAGGGGGAAGGTCTCTTCCGTTCAGTCAGATCCAGCAGTGCGGTGGGCAAAGCTGACCGCCATCTGGGGCAGCCGACTTCTGGGGTGGCAAAACAACAGTGCTCTTCTCTATGCCAGAGACTGGGAAAATCATTATTGTTTTGGGAGAAGAGAGGTCTGTGGAAGAAGGATTGCAGCTGCAGTCCCTGTGCCCCAATCTACCCGTAGAAGCAACAAGTCTGATTCTCCAAGCCTCTCTTCTTACTTGGCACCTATCTCAACTCAAACCACTCCCAAATCTGCCATCCTAGGGCAGAAAACATGGCTAGCTTTTACGCACTTCTTTCTCAGAGGGGCCAAAATTCAGTTTTGTGAATGCTGCTGAGTGGGTCAGCACTCAGGGGGGTTTGGGTCTCGTATGCACCTTCTCCTTCTGCGCAGTGGGAATCAGAGCCTCTGAGTTGAAAAAAACATGAGTCCAGCTGGCAAAGCTCAAGCAAGCGAGTTATGTTGCTGGGTGCTATCTTCCTGTGCGTTTAAAATCTATGGAAGTTTCACCCACGCGGTCTGGCACCTACTACAGATGAGGTCCTCAATTTTTAGCCAGGGAGGCGTCGAAGGAAAGCTGCCAGCCGCTGCCCAGAAATCAAGATCAATAGTCCTCAGAGGGGTGCCAGTTGTCCCCAATCCAACCCAGCAGCGGGTCTTGCTGTGGCAACTTTATTAACTGTTTCACTGACCCTAAACTCTGCAAACCAAGAACCAATTCCAAACAACTTTGGCTCCTCAAATGGCCTGGGCTTGTTTTCTGAGTGGAGCAAGATTACAGATAAAAGTGATCCACCGACTTCATTGGTTCATGCCAATTTACTTGAAACTGCATATTCTCTACTACCTTCCCTAGTCCAACTGGGTGGAAAAAGTCTTATCTTTCATTATTTTAGGAAGGAAGATCACTTGGTCTCTGCTCCTCCCTCTAGAAAAACATTCAGATATGCAGCCAATGATTATCTTCATTCTTTTGAGCCAGGTTGGGATGGTTCCCTCTTAAATAATTCTACTATCCTTTTAATGTAGAATCATAAATACACAAAATGATGTATGCAGCATGTTCCCAAGAGCAGGGAACATTTCTTCTGTTTGAGAAGTAGTTGTTCCAGAACAAGCAGATTCTGTTTTAAAAGCTCATGAAGACTGTGTTACAGGTTTAGAAAACCGTGCATATTGGTTATGTGGCAGAACAGTTAAGGCCGAACTCTGTGAAAATCCAGCCTTCACTTAGGCAATTTGACGTGGGTTAATCAAGCAAGAGCTATCTTCTTGGCTGACACACTGGGCACGTCCATCTTATGACAGCAATTTGGTCACCTGAAGAAAACTGAGGAAAAGTGTGCTCTGAAAAAACTGTGCTTTGAGAGGCTTTGATCTTCCTTGATTAGCTTAATTGCAGAGCTGAGGAAGGCGGCTCTGAGCAGTCTCAACAGGAGCTATAGGTAAACTGATTTGCCCACAGCTGCCTAGGAAGAGCCCTGGTTTCCTACTTCAGAGTGCTGTTCCAGCACTGCTCACATGGGAGGCTGCTGGTCTCCAGGGATAACAAAAAGCAAGTGAGCAGTAAGAGGAGAGGTTTGTAAGCTGTTGTATTTCAGCCTGAAAACAAGCAGTCCCCTCATCACTTCTCCCATTCCCTACAGACCTGACTCTTCACAGTGAAGCAGTCTGATACAAGTGTTATTTATGTTTTTACACTATATTTAAAGAAACAACAAAAACTTGGACTCAGGGTGAGAGGCCACCAACCTGGGGGGAAAAAAAGGTTAAGCAAGACTGTGTTAAGCAGTATTTATTCTTGGTTTCATAGCACACTCATCAGCTTCATCCCCTGAAGTGCCACAAGAATAGAGCTTTTCCAGCAGGTAGGGGAACAGCATGTACGAGCAATTTCACATTATGTTCCTTCCTGATGGAGCCATGGTCTCAGCCTCTTAGGTCTGTTGTTGATATACGTCAAGCTTCTCACATGATGTGCTATGACTACCACAGAACTCCTGTCTGAAGGGGATTTGTTGTGGAGGAAGAAATACATCTTCAGGAGGTATAATTACAAAATACTTTTCTAGAATTCAGTCACAAGAATATGAGGAGGGAGGGTTGAGACCAGAGGATGAATTTTGAGTCACTGATCCTTGATATCAACATGTTTGTAATATGCATAAAACTTTGCGACTCAAGGTGGGAACCTTATCTAAAAAAGGTCAGGAAGAATGTTTCTCTGCAGAAAAATATCCTGTAGTTGCAATAGTTAGCAGTACTCCTGTTATTTCCACACTACACTCATTCAAATGGAGGAGCAGGTACATAGGATTATACCAGCCTGGTGTAGCCTGGATAAAGGAAACAGGCCTGTGACTTGTGATGTAAATCAAGTTTGAATTTTTGTAACTGTATGAGCATGATATCTCAACTTCACCATGCTACCCTGCTAGAGGGCTATTACCCTTTATGTTATCTATGGCTTCCTCTTTCTTGTTTGTGTTGCAGCTTACAGCTTAATATTTCTCCACATACCTATTTTCTCTCAGTTGTTTCTAGCTATAATTAGAGCACAGATCTAGCAATACACCTTTCCCTATTTACTTGAAAGATGTGGATGAGGACTTGGTGGTTCTCTTAATCAATAGTCTATCTGTTGTTGCTTCCACAAGCTTTTAAAGAATTGCAGGCTCAGGACAATGCTGATGTCTCCAGCGATGTGCAAACAGGCAGAGGTGTAAGTAGAGCGCCGTTGCGGCTGTGCAGGTGCTTGCTCTGCTATGCAGCAAGAGCATGGAGTAAGCAGTCTGGGTTTGAGCAAACGCAAGCACAATAAGGCAAGTCTTTAGCCTGTGCTAGAAATCTCAAGGCACCAAGAACATGCATCCAAGCATCTTAATGTTGCCAAGAGACAATGCTTATCCCGGGCATCAGGATGTCTGGACTAAAATGCTACATCCCAGTATTGAAAGGAACTAGAAAGCAACCGTTCTTTATCTTGTGTTAAATACTGTGGGTCAGAGCAGTAAAAGAAAATATCTCCTGTGTTATCAACCGTTTTCAGCAAGTTTTGGAAGAATCTGAATGGAATATGTTTATACAGATTACAAATATACTATAAAAGTGTGTATTGTCCATTACTCTGCTTATCTCCCTTGTTAGAACATTTCTTTAATTAAAAATAGCACTTTTTTAAATCAAGTCTCTCAAGTTTGTGAGTGAGAAAAATTAGCTTATAGAGCATGGGAAAGTCAAGACAAATTTTACCATGCTGCTGGTGAGGGCTCCAGTGGGTGTTTTAATAGTGACTCCTTTAAATTTGATTGTGGCCCTCATTGGGGCTGCTCAGACCCTGGTAGAAAGCTTATAAGCAAGAAGTATTTAAGTTCTCAAGGCTGAAAACCAGACTTTGCTAACAAGTGATGAACAGTGGGCTTCTTTAACTGAATCCACTGTTTTTTGGATCTACTGTTTGCCAAGCGTTGGCCAGGAGAAGATTCCCAGGTATCTAGTCCATCAAGGCTTGTAGCTTTTGCTGAGCTCTTGTATGCCTGTCTAAGCTACAAGGAGAGAGCCGGAGCAGTTGAGCTTGCTGCAGCCAAGCCACATTAAAGTTATTATGAATGGCACTTTGTTCCCTCAACTCCACTTGATTCAGTGAACGGCAGGTAGTTTTAGTACCTTGGTCTCAAAATGCAACAACCATCTCTGCCTTACTCTTCACTCCCCCAAGATGGATTAGATTCAGAGCTGGAGGAATGAATAGTAGAAGTCCATTTTTTCTGGTACCATACCTTCATTTAAAGTGGGATGCTTTGTCCCTGCTGTCCTGGAAGCTTAGCATTTCATATCTGATGCCTAATGTTACACAGGGCACCACTGTGCTCAGCCAAATTGTCTCCTGCTCCTCTCCCCAGGTCCAGAAGCAAAAGCAACGCAGGGCAGGAAAGTGGAAAGAAGGAGCAGACCTGCTCTGCTCAGCCACATTTCCCAAAGGCCTGCTCTGTTGTTGGGCTCAAATCCTGCGAACCTTTCGGGGATTAAAATTGATGAGAATACTCTGCTGCCACCAGGCTCTTCAGAGCATGAGTTCTTCCTGAGTTACAGTCGCTCAGAGTGGGAATTGCAGTCAGAAGGTCAGAAAGCTGTTAAGAGAAGAAAGTCTATATTACATTTCCCATTATTTGAAGTCTAAACCTGATATGAATCATCTATAGGTTTGATGAAGCTTTTCTGTACCCCAGCAGCAACACAGATCTTAAAATTAAGCTAATTAAATCATTTTATTGATATGTAAGAGAAGAAGAGGGTCTTCTGGTGTTTCAAATCTTTACTTGTTTTCATTATATACCACGTGTATGTCTTGTCCCTTTGCGGCTCATGGCATCAGGGGTATTTGTACAAGTGATTTACGCTGTAAGTGAAGGAAATGAGGTTGCTCTTCAGGTATTTTCAATCTGGCTTCCTTTCAGTTTAATGTGCTCCCTGTGCACTGAGACAGGGGGAAAGCATGGAAAGGGGGCGAGAGGATGATCTTTGCCCGAAGATGCTCGGAAACTGAGGACTCTGGGGGAAGGGCACTCGAACAAGAGAAAGGAGGAGCTCAGAGGAGAAGGAAATTTAGAGCTGAGAGACTAAACAAAGAAAAGACAACTCGATCTTCATTATTTCAGATGATCCTCTCTCATTCTCCCTTTTATATGCTGTGGAGTCCAAGTAATGTGAGTATGTTTCAGATCTCAAATCTTGCTTGAGTGCTTCCAGTCTTATTTCTTCCTAGAAGTGAGGTTACCCAGAATGGACTGCAGGCTTCTAAAAAGCATTTTCAACATTGTTTCACTTCATGCATAAAACATCCACTGCATATTTGATTTTCACAGAAAGATCAGTCACATGAGCAAAAGCTCATATAACATCTTGTTTCAGAGAGCCAGATACATCTGTATTCTTACATCTCCTCCTCTTTGCTAGCCTCCAGGCCTATTAGGCAGTAACTGTTCTCTTTGTCAGCACTCACCAGACCCTGACTCCAGGCAATTCCCCTAAATAGTTTTCAAATACTACTTCACTAATTTCATATGCTTCACAGCTTATTTGCAATTAATTTAATCATGTACATAATTTTTCTAACCAGGGATTATGATGTTCTCTCTCTGATTAACTGATGCCCAGAATTTGCTATGCTTTGGATATATCTGAGATATTTGTTTTCCCCAGTTTTTTAAAAGCCCTAAGAATTTCTGTCTCTGTGAGATGCCACTTTGGGAAGTCTGTTGTTTAAGAACAGCAGCAGAAGGAGTCAGAATACGCAAGAGAGGGATATTTTTCTCAAAACATTGGGCAGCAAGCCCTATGTCTTTGAAGAAAAGTCAGATACTGTCCTCTCTTCAACCACTGGCTATCATTCTGAGAGACCCAGGTACCAGCTGAGACGATGTGGATGGGAACTAGCAAACTTATTTCGCACAGGCAGAGAATAGCCAGCAAGCAATAACCATTTCACAATAGCCAGGTTGATAGGAACTGGTAAGTGAGGTCTCCAAGGAGCATGTCTCCGTACAGATAAACCAGAGCTGTGATGGAGAGGGAGTTTTATCTGAGCTTTGCCACCATAGCAGAGTTCAGTTCCTACTTCTCCTTGCAATTTCTCACCTATCTCCATTCTAAATAAACTCTGTTGCTTTAGATTGCTTTTAGCATTTTGATATGAGTACTATTAAACAGAGAAGTGCCCATTGGTTCCTTGTTTTAGGTGCTTTATAAATGTTATTTTTGTTATTTGTACTCATTAATGTGGGGTGAAACGTCACGATTTCCTACCAGCATTCAGTCTTTCATGCTGCAAATAGTGTAACACTGCTCTCCTGGGATGAAGGGACTTTTTTTCCCCTTAACTCATCAGATAAAAAAATGCCATTTTTTTATTGTCTGCAGGAGAAAACATTGCTTTTTTACTGCTAAATAGTCTTCTGTTTGTAGAAGTCTGGTTTTTGTATGTAAAAAAAAAAGAAGGTTGCTTTCTCTGATACCTCAACATCACATAACTCAGCACTTTAAGATCAGAGCTGCATAGTTCTTGCTGTCAGAAATGTAATTAAAATGAGAGCTGCAGTACAATGGCCATGAGGATGCCAAGGGATAACTGTCTAGTATTACAGAAAGCATTATGATTAACTTCAGACATCTGGCCCAGATTAATACTTATGTAGTGTAAGCTACTGAGATGGTGGTGAAATTTCTGAGATGTTTTTCTCTCTTCGACTTTCATGCCTGTAGCAAGGAGCTATTTTGTATTAGTTGTGTTTTCATCTAGGCTGGAAAAGTGCCTGCTGGATAGCATGGAAACTGCAGTGATTAAGAGAAGACCCAGAGCCTGAACCAAAATCCAAGTGCTGTCAGGTATAAGTCTCCCTTTAAAGACTGCCAATGACCCAGAACTAAAGTACTGTCTGAATAGTTTGTGCACAGAGCATTTGAGAACCTAATCTCAGCCTATATTCTGTAGGAAGAGACTAAACACTGAAGCAAGAAAAGGACATCCAAATTTGAAGCTCAAATAAAGCAAGAGTTTCTATGCTCTCTAACAAAAAATCCCCAAGGTTTCCCCGCCAGTCTGCCTAGCTGCTCTGAAATGTACTTCCACTCTTAGCTCAAACAACTCTAGAAATAAAGTTACTCCACTTCTCTCTTATTTATAGGCTCTCTGGCTATATTAACTCCCTTCAGCAGGAGCAAAAGCTCCTGACTCCTTCTGGCCTCTTGCAGTTTCTGCAGGGAGAGGAGCAACTTCTCAGTCTGGAGAGGCTGGTAACTCTGTCCTTCCTGAGCTGCCGTGTGCAAAGTCCATCAGAAATGGTATGTATGGGGTTGAAGTTTTTTTATCTGGGATTTTTCTGTTGTTGCCATCCAGCACCTGGCACGGGGGGAGCTGTGCGTAGGTTGCTGGAGGCTGCTCCTTGGCAGGAGGAGCTCTGCAGAGCCGGGCAACGCAACCGTGTGGCTGAGCACCAGGAAGGGGGCCCTGGGCCCTCGCTTGGGCTCAGGTGCCGTGATGAAAGAACAGCGTCCAAAAACACCTCATACGTGTGCGTGGTAGCAACGATGCCGCTGGTAAAGGAGCTGTAAATGTTTTATGCTGGTCAGATGAGGCGCTGTCACTTAAAATGGAAAAACATTAATCTTTCAACCTGACAATGTCTCCCATGGGTGAAGCAGACCGCATCCTGCTGTGGGGGGGGGGGGTGGGTGGGAAGGAATTGTTGGGTTTTCTTGTGTTGGTCTGGCTTTCTTTGTGGGCCCCACCGCAGCAGCTACCTTTGTTGTACTAAGAGCAACAGGGACCTGCGGCACACGTGATGAGGAGCATTTTGCTGTGTGTGAATCAACCAGCAGCATTTTCAGCCCGGGCTTAAGCACAGCACAAAGCAGGGGCTGCTACTGGTTGAGTCTGTAAAAGCTGAGCTTTACATCACTATAAGCTTTATAATTGCTTATTGCATTAACTCATATGCTATCATGGAGTGTGCTGTGTGTTGCTCTGATTTTATTACAACAAAAAGATGAAATGCAGAATTAAAGAATAATAATCTCCTTCATTTTGACTCCAGGTGAAACATTAACAGCAGGATTCAATGAGCTCCTGGAGAACAGAGCTCCTCTTTCAATAAAATCTCAGCATTTATAAAACACTTAAAAAGAAAGGGGGAAGAGGGGAAAATAGCTCTATGTCATATTGGCAAGACTGCCTTTAAATGGCATGTTTCTCAGGAGTCTCTATGAGGCGTTAGTAGCTCTTGGAGAAACAAGGGCCTTGTTTTTATGCTAATTATAATTGTGATAAAAACTGAGGGAGGGATAATGCAAAATGCTCTGCCATCCTATCCAGGTTGGTTTGGAATAAGTATCTATTATTTATTGAAAGTTTTCTGCTGGCTAGTGGTAACACTGTAAAGAAAATATTTGTTCTTCTTTGTTGCTTGATGGTAGTTGTTGCCAAATGCAAGAGTGCTGTGGAAGATGAACGATTTGTTTTATTTCTTTTTTTTCCTTCTTTGTTTTTTTGTTGCTCCTCCTACTCCCCTATCCCAGGGAACATAAATAATGATATTACACCCAGAAAAACCCTCAGGAAACTTACAAATGAAATGCAGGAGATGTATTTTTATACACGAGGGTGCGAATGTCACACTAGTAAAATTAGAAAGAAATGTGTGAGTCCTGAGCTCCCCTGGGCTGGAGGGGAAGGCTTAGGAAATTTGATTTGCTGAGCACTGCCCAAAGAAAGAACTGCAATGGCAGTCTCTGTGTTTTCATTAAAAATACAAGCCAAAAAATCTCTCTCAAAGCCTGATTACAAGGCCCTGACTTTGACCCCTATTTTAGTTTTAACGCTTTCCAAAAAGAATAAATGGAATGTGCTTCAACACTGGGATCTCTGGCGCGGATGCGGCAGGGCGCAATTTGTATGCACACGTTGGGCCGGGTCATTTGGTGAAAGCTGGCGCGACCCTCTTGAGCAGACAACTAGAGAGCAAGAGAAAAGAAGAGAAAGGAGATAAAATGCTGCTTAAAGGCACATAAGAGACATGAGAACCTGCTTGATATTTAAACTTGCAATCCACAAAGCAGCACTTTCACCAAATGTAGCCAAAATGGAAAAAGGCTGTGGGCTGCTCCCCTGTGAGACGAATGCCGTGGCTCCCACACGGCCATATGGGGCCAATGGGTTAGAACCGACATTGGCTCTTTGCCTCCTCAGTCTTTATAAGCACATTCACCACATGACTGTCAATTTTTACCAAAAAGCACAGATCGCATGACTGGCTGGGCTGGATCTGGCCACGGCCACCTGCTGTACCACCACGCCTGTGCTCTGTGACGTGCCACGGCAAAGCTGGCTGCTCCAAGGAGACGGTGGCCTTGAGCAGCAGGCTGCTATGGGTAGCAGAAGAGCCGGGTTCCTCTGTAGGAGAGGAGTATAAGATAAAGGCGTACTGGTCATATGTGTTTGGTGCTTGAGAAGAAAACGGTGGGCAGATTTTTTGTGGCCCTGTGCCCAAAGCCTAGAGGAGCATGATGTGGAGGTGCAAAGATGATCTCTGTCCTTGGAAAAGTGTGACATTTGGAGGCCGAGATGTCTAGTGAAGGCTGTCTTCACTTGTGTGCGTTAACCACTATGTTGACCACGCATGCAATTCTGTATCTTTGACTGCAAGTTAATGAGGTATTTCTATGGGATCTCAGAGGTTTGTCATAAGATCATTGCCAGGAGATGTTATAGCTGGAAGTTTAATAGTCTGCTCCTGTATCCTAATGCAAATGTTGAAAGCCTGTGGAGCAGGTGAGCTCATAATTTATTTGTAGAAAAGTTCACTTGCAGTCAGTGTGCTTATAAATCTTCACCTCCTGAATACCTTACAAGTGTTTCTGAAATATTCAAAATATTTTCTATCCAGTGTGCTTTTCTGCAGTGCTATTTAGATACAAGATTCACACCTGTGGACCTCTCTCAGCTGTCTGCTTGCATTAGTCTTCCATGGCTGGTGTAAAACAATCAAGGAGTTCATTAGAAGAAAATCTTGGACTGTTTTCTTTAGTGCTTCTAACTGTATGTTCCTGGGTCTGGTAAAATGTTATTTGGATATGAGCTGAGGATTTGGATTATGGGCTTGGCTTGGGTAGGTAAACAGTTTTGGACACTTTTCTGAACCATCTGACCTTTCGGGGCTCATGTAACTGGAATAAGGTTCTTAAAAAATCCCTGCTTGAAAATACCAGACATCTCACTGGATTTGAGAAACAGAAGCATCCAAGAGCATCGTGCAGAGCTGCTACCCCATACTAGAAAGCAGCTCAGCTCTCTCCTCCCTGTTTCTGTAAGAAGAGCTGTAAATGGACAGTATTTATATGAAAGGCGATGAGAATTATACAAGGAAGGGGAGAAAGTTTGTGCAAGTCTTTGGAAATGAATGGGTTATGTGAATAATCAAGAGTCAACAACTTCATTGCTAGCTTTACAGTTCCCACACATAGCTGTGAAGATGCAAATTCTTTGTGTCTGTCATCAGCAGCTTTTGTTTGAGCCCAACTGAAATATTGTAGAGTTTTCAAAACAAGTTTTGTATTTTATCTTGATAAAAGAGATTTCTCCCAGCCTCACAAGTTCAGAAATAGGTTCCCTTTTCCTGCTTAAAGCCGTATGTTGCTGACAGCCCTACCTGTTTGTGATTTTTTTTTCCTAGATCCTCTTCTTTTCTGGAAATAAAAGGCAATTTCTGTGAGTGAAGTGAAAAATAGGTTATTTTCCCCATTAACAAAGGGATTACTTTGTATGTAAAGCTAAAATAAATGGAAACCATTGTCTGATGTACACTCAGCATGCGTTTCTATTCTAGACACAGTCAAGCTGGCTTTGCATTGAATTCTGATGCAGTTGACAGTGGAATAGTTTAAACATTTGTAATTTTTCCAGTGCTTTGCAAAGTTAGCAGTAATACCTTTCAGACTGAACTTCCTGTGAGTGATGTTTTCCCTACAACTGAGCTGATTGCAGTACCTACCTTGGCCTTTCAGCAGAGAGAAGAGAAAATCCTGGTATCTGGATAAGAACCAAAGTTCTTACGGAGACAGTGCTGGCTGTATATACATCTACGCAGAAATTCACATTCCCTCTGTCCTTCTACTGCCTGCAGATGTGAGCTGTGCATGTCTGCTTAGAAAGGTAGCAATTTTCTCATGTCCCTTATCTTTTTCTATTGATCTGCACTTGTAGAGACCAAACAGGAAATAAAATGGTGAAAGAAAGCTCTGCCAGTATTTGAGTTGGGTGGAATCAGGAGCAGTAAGCAGTTCTTACAGTAAAGTCTAATCTGCTTCTGGTTCTTCAGGTGACCAGACCCTTGGTCATGTAAAATTTCCAGATCTGTTGCTACTAGGTTTCATCCAAAGTCCATCTAGTAGGACGTGCTGAGAGCTAACTATCTGGTTCTGCTCTGAACTGGGTAAAAATACAGAAACATTTCATTTTTGTGAAAGGGAAGCATTCCTGCAAGTATTTTGTTTTGAGTGGATGGAAAAATGCCATTTGCCTTTATTATATTGTATTTGAAAAGAAAGTTTGTCTTACTGATGCAAAACATTTTGAATGCCTCAATGAAATGCTTCAATAACTTTCCATTGAAAGCTTCAGCAAAAGGGCTGTGCTCCTATGAGCTGCTCTCTGAGCAGGTCTTTTGTCCTGGGAAACAGTTCTGCTGGGCAGGTTCTGCTCAGCACAGATTTCCAGGCCAGATCCCTTGTTCATTGCTCAGAAAACCATTGCACCCTCTGCAGGTCTGAGACCCCTTCCTCTTCATGCTTAGAAAGCCTTTGGATGCAGTGCAACTGCTGGCCCATAGCTCCAGGGCAGGAGGAAGAAATAACCGTTATAGAATAAGTAGTAATTTTTGTCAATATTTCAACTCAGCTGAAATTCTGGACTAGGAACAATGTCTCTGGAAGATCAATGAAATTTGGGTTAATACTTCTGGATGTGCCCTTCAACCGTATCACTGAGGGGTGCTGAAAAGAGCCCAGGAATTTGGCTGTTGCAGCGATGGGTGGAGAGGGCAGATCTCCAGAGGGATTTGCCTCTTCCTGCCTTGCACTTTTGCTCTGCTTGAGGCCAAAAGCAGCACAACCTGCGTAGTACTTTGCTCCATCCACAGCTGTGCGGTCCCAGGGAATTTGAAACCCTGAACATCTTTCTCTTGTCATTCTGATCTTTTAATTTAAATCCAACAGCTACCATGACTGCAATGTCTTAATCATTGTGAGCATATTTCTTTCCGCTAATGTTTTGTTCGCTTGGTGGTAATACAGTTTTGTTGACAGTTATCTGCCGGGGAGATAATGATGTCTTCTTCAAATAAATACATGCATATCTGGATTTTTTTGCCAGAAGAGTTTAAACCAGTTCTATCTCCTCCCTGTAAATGTGTTGGGAGTACTCTTATTTTGCCACTGCTTGGGTACAGAATTCAAATAATAGTTATTTAAATGAGGAGTAATTTTTTGTTGCATTGTGAGCATGCTCCAAGCAGTGCTGTGTATTCAGTGGAGCAGCACTGTTCTTGGGGACTGAGACCTGAAAACCAAAATAACAGAAAAATACATAGATTTTTGCAGTTTCAGTTTAACTTTAAATTTAGGAAAGCCACCACATTGGCAAGTGAAAGGGATCATTCTAGTTTCACTTTCAATTGTGAGTGAAATGACAAAATATGATGACCATCACAAATAATGAGCGATACACTAGATTAAAAAAGAAATCACCTTCTCCCACTGCCTGGTTTCATGTTAGGTGATATCCCAGGTAAAGAAAATCCCTCTTTCTAAATCAATTATGTTTTTTTCACCTTGATAGGAGCCCTTTAATAAAGTTTAAATGAGAAAAATCTTCAGCATTGTCTGAGAAACTTATTTTCTGCAAACAGTAAAGAAATTGCTCATGATGTCTTGTTCATTTTGAATTTAGTTCATGAATGAAAAAAGGAGAATAGCTCAAGAACACCCATTGCTGTCTATTTCACTGAGATGATTTATGTCGGAAAAATACAACACTTCTCCTTCCTTAGGTCCTTTCAGAATATTTTTTTTATGAAACTGTTGCATAAAAGATCTACTTTCTAAGCCTGTGAGTGAGAAATAACTCCATTGTGAAAAAGGGGGGGGGGGGGGGAGAAACGTGTCTAAACCTCTCCAGGTGGAAAATAATTCTAAATTGAATTTTACAAGTCACTGTGGTTTTATTAACACTGATAAAATAAAGAGAGGGAGAGAAGGAGAGAGAAAAGAAATTCAAAATCAATCTTATTTTAGTGGAGACTGCTCAGTGACTTGCATAAAATAAAATTAATCTTGTTTTGGAACAACAGGAAGTATATAATAGAAAATAAGGGTAAGATTGATCCTGAAGTTAGACAGCTTTGTTGCCAGGCTGCTTATACACAAAGGAGGGAAAAATATTCAGCTCATCTCAAATAAATTATTAATCTATTTATTTTATTTTTTATAATATTGTTAATATTTGTGGCACTAAATAAAAAGATCAAAGCAAGAGTATAGTCAGCAGCACAGTCTTGGTACAAAACCATCTACCATTGGAATATGTGTATATATATATATTTTTTTTTTCACTGAGGAGGCTGTTTATATTGCACAAATGAGATTTATTCCTCATTTCCAGCTCAAAATTTCCACACGAAATATGTCAAAGTCTGTCTTTGGCACAATCCAAAATTGTCAATTTGCTTTCCAGTTGATTAGAAGGTGGCTTGGGTCTAGTTCCTTAAAATGAACAGGACTTGCAGCCTGCAACACATAAATAATTGGCCCACCAGCAAGTGAGCATATATCTCCCTGGATTCAGACATGTGCAAGCTGTGGATCCCTGGAGTGTCTTGAATGAGGCTGGTGGCATTGGTTTCTGCCCTGCCTTGTCTCAAGGACTGGGCTGGCAGAACTGTTGCGCAAAGATACAAATCAAATCTTTGCCAATCTCATTGGAAAAAAATGTAAAATTTGTATAAAATGGGTAGCTGTGAGTGGTAGGACTGAGGAAACTTGTTTCTTCTGGCTTGACATACCATGGGTGGCTCTTGTGTGGGTTCTCTGATGCCTTTGGAAAGGATATGCTTTTCCACAGAGGAGAGGTTAATGATGCATCTCTCCTCTGCCCAGTGATTTCTTTCCCTACTGCTAATAAGGACCAATATCTTGCAGACTTCTGTTCCCTGGTTTAGTTGGATTGAAAAAATATGCTTAATTAATATGCTATTAGGAAGACAGACAAGTCCATGCATGCAGCACAGTTAGGCAAAGGTATATAAAGCTACCCCAACAGCAAATACAGAGGAAGGATGTAATAACTTGCTTCTGCTTTTCTAGGTGTGAAAATATTGTAAAATTTAAGCAGTGAATGGACATGTGTAACTACTAATGTTTACAGAGCATGCTTTATTTAGTGTTTTTCATATCCAAAGAGATTAGGTGAAAAATATTTGCTTTGCCTCTCTCCAGAAAAGCTTATAGAAAAAGGATGGACTTTGAGATTTCACTCTACTCTTATCCCCATTTCTGTCTGTTCCTTTCAGAGAACTAAAGAAATGTGGAAGAAAACTTATATTCTGTAAAAGAAATGCTGTATTATTATTTCTTTAACACAGTCATTAAGAGTATTTTCCATGCTTACGGAGACTGAATGCTGTTTCATTCTCAAAGCTCAGTTTCTCCTTTGGTGTGGAAAGTTGTTCCATTAAGTTGTTTTGCTGGCTGGGAGCTCTGACAGCTACTTCTCTTCTACAGATACTGACACTGATGAAGAGTTATTCTTTCTCCTTCTCTCCAGTTCAATATTTCCCTGCTTGACAGACAGGCTGGCTCTGGAGATTTGTAATGAACAGTGACACCTTTCAGCTGCAGGTGACTAGTATTGAACCTGGCTTGAGTTGGGAGTACCTCAAGAGAGCCTTTTTACATAGAGTCTTTATCCTCTGATGGCGCTTGGGTGAAGTCTGGGACGCGACTCCCATTCTTAATATCCACATTACAAAATTTGACCTTGCAGCTGATGCTTGTCTCCATTGACACACTCTGCTGAGAGGCTGGGAGTCAGAGACCTGGAGGCTGAATTACCCTCTGCCTGGGGAGGAGGTGACTCCCAAGCCAGCATGAGGTGCAGTGACCTGCAGGATGAGTCAAAAAGGTCACACTTCTGTCACCCGCCTTGCATCTACAATGTGGGCTGTGAGAGCATCTCCATTGTGGTGCATTCAGCCTCTTTCATTGCTCAGCTGCGAAGAGAGAGGTTTTAGCTTTTTCTTCTTTGTAGTTTTCTTCATTCAGGAGCTTGCAAGGGTGTTACAAGATATATCACCCTATACTTATGCTCTTAAAAGGGATATGTTTTTGTGTGCATGTGTGTTCAGTGGTTGCTTTGTGTATACAAGTGTAACAGTCTATGTAGCTGTGTTGCGCTTTTGTTTGTGTGTAGGAATGTGGTTGTGCATGTATGTGTTTGAAGGCTTAGGAATGTATCTGCTGCAGTGGGTGGGTTTACTGCTGCAGTGGTCTATCCTTTTGGAGGAGTGGTAACTCAAAGGGACCACTTGAGGCAGGGTCTTAGCATGAGTTCTGGTGCAAAGGGGTCTTCTTGTCCAGCCTCAGTAATACCCAGTCCCACCTGCCCCATCTTTACAACCCACCTTTTGGGACCTTCTCTCCTCTGGCCTGCACCTCCAATTTGTAACAGAGCATCTCCTGAAGTCCAAGGGTAGACCATGATGCTAAAGACGCAGCCTCATCGTGTTCTCTGGCACCAGCTCCTGCTCAATTTTTTAGGGAATTGTGATTCCTGTTTTCCAGAAATGTGGAACTGGTGACTTTATTTAACAATCAGCTGATCCTATTGTGTTGCCTTTGAGCTCTCATGTGGCAAGAAAGGGACTGAGACAACAAGCTTGTAAGGCACTAACCACAGCGAGTCAGCTCTGCCCCTTCAGTTTGTTGGACTACAGGAGTGAGGAAAATTTGAATAGTTCTTGCAAGCAAAGGATCAGATTTATAGAAAGTCAGTGGAAGTCTATTATTATGGACCATCAGAGACCCTTGCCTCATATGTATATCATGCACATCATCCCTCTTCTAAGCCTGTGTATGTAACTTCTGTTCCTTTGAAAGATCTGCAGCAACTCTGGCCCAGGTAGATCTCAAGCTTTCTGATGTATGTGACTTGAGTATTCTTCTGTTTAACTTGCATAAAGAGACCATGTAGCTGTTTGAAATGATGTGAAAAATCACTTTGCCTAAGTGACGGTGGCATCGTGTTCTGTCTCTTTTATCTTGCAGTTCTCCGAAAGGTCACAGTGTGGTGATTTACAAAAATCATCATTTTTGTCTGATTAATTTCTCTATGGGTAGATTTTTTTTCAGTCTTGGAGCATACAATTTCTTTTACTTTTTGATTCATTTTCCCTCTTTTTACACCAAGTCCATTGTGGGGATTTAATTGTAGTTGCTTCATAATTGCTGCTGATTGCTGCTGCTGCTCCCCCCCCACTCCCCCGAAAGCATTAACTGCTGAATTACTTGACAATATAACAGTTACTCAAGATATCTTTCTTCTTGTTCCTTTGAAAGTGATTACATTTTGGGGTGGTTGTTGTGTGATTTTTTTCTTCAATGATTTGCCTTTTAATTCTTTCTTAATGCAGGATGCATCTCCTCTGTTTAACTACCCCTTCCTCTAGACTCCGAAATATGGGGTTCTTTCTCCTCCCATAACCTAATCATTTGGGAATCATTTTTCTCTGGTGGTTGCACCAAACAAAGGTGAGATTGCTTGTTTGGCCTGCTAGATTACACAAATATATCCTATAAACATTTGAGGATGTGACACTGAAAATTCTTTGAGATAAAGCTCTTCAAGTTTTCTAAGGTAGCTGTGGTTGTTTGGTTTTTCTTTTATTGAACAATTTGAAGTGTCTTAAAATAAAGACCGTGAACTTAGCTTTTGTAAAACATTCTCTTTCTACGCACTATTTCCAATTCAGCATGTGAAAACTTTGTCCCTAAAGTCAGCAGCTACTTAAAAAAAAAATCTCAACAACATTTTCCTAGCTGTCCTTTGGGGCTCAAAGTATCCTTCTAGTCCACTGAAATTTCTGCAGCTATTATTGTTACTACGGTTAAGCATTTTGCATGCCTTTGGACAGACCATCAATAGGGCTGTGGCTAATTGCCGGTCCAGAATGATGTATTTTGTGCAATCTTTTGGCAACTGCAATATTGCTTGTACACCCCTATCATTTAAGAGAAGATACACTGGAGCAAAAGTGATACATGTGCAAAAGTTATTTAAAGAGGCAAAATAGAAGCTTGCTCATTAGCAAATGCCATGTGATGAGGTTATGATTCAATGAAAAAAACTTTTAAATCAATCTCTGATTCTCTTTTGCCTATTTCTAATCTCGACACCACTGCTGGTTTGCAACTCTTTATCATGCTGGAAGGACATAGCTTGATGCCATAAACTATGTCTAAATGTGCATTAAATAGTTGCATATTCCCAGATGCCTGAGCCAAATGAGAGTTATTATTGATTCTGTTTTACATTCTAAACAGATTTGAATCATCAACGGTTTCAAATGTAAGGTCTAGGAAAACCTGTCACAATTACTAAGTGAAGTGCAATTGTCAAGCCTTGCTCTGGCAATGAGATGGCCGCAGCTGGCAGGACAAAGGCTGGAGGACGTGAAAATAAACGGAGTGATAGGGAGCCTGGGTAACGACCCTTGGTGTGGTGGTTGTGAGCAACCGAACCAGAGACCGTTTGGCGCTGGCAGTGTGAGCCTTCACAGCTCGAGGTAATAAACCAAATGGTGGGTAACGTAGGGAAGCAGGTGAGGCGCTGGGGCTGGGGAGAGCTGGGCTCAGTTGCCTGCTGAGCTGCAGCTCTTCCTGCCTGACAAATTGCTTCATCCCTCTGGGTGAGATTCGTCTCATCTAACTTTAGTGATCTAAAGTAATGGTTTATCTGCCTACAGATTGTTATGCATGCAGTAAAAGGAAATGGTAAGCTAAAAAAGAGCAAGACCAGGTAGGAAAAAGTTTTCCAGTCAGGTTACACTTTTGGAGATAAAAATGATTGCTGAGCTGAAACTCTGTGGAGTTAGTAGGGAGGCTTAACCCTTGTTCTCATAGCTCTGGGATAAGACTGAAGGTGCTCAGGTCTGAGGACTGTCCTGTGCTTAGCAAGCACAGATACTTATGCTTGGAGAAAATCTGTCCAAACAGAGCATTCTTTAGCCACCTAAAAAAAATATCATTCTTAAGGTCCACTCCTGGAATGGGTTTTCTTTCCTCTGAATTGCCTTGGTGACCCAAAGAGTATGGAGAGCAGTACCTGCAGATTTCCATTTCTCAGGAATAAGCATGCTTGTGGCACTCAGCAGAGATTTTCCTCAGCCATCCTTTTGGAAAATGAGTCTGGTTTGCTTCCTGCCCAGCCTAGCAGCAGGGGTTAGATAAGCCACCTTCCAAGCGCATGCCAAATGCGTGTCATCAGACCTGTGAACTAGCCTGAAGCATCTCTCTGGACAGTGAGGTCCCTGGCTTGACCGTGGTTGTAGGGATAGCAAGCTGTCAAGTTCAGACGGCTCTCTAAGCATGATAGTTAGTGCCATGATCTAGCTGTCAATTCCCGAGCTACAAAAACCAATATCTATATCAAAAATGAGTCACACATGAAAGTCAGTGACAAAGTATTCCTCTTTGGTGCTGTGTATATAGGCACATATATATATATTGTTTTGAAAAGTGACTTGTTACTCATGTAAACCAAATTTAGGCACCAAACATTTAGAGGAGATTTTCCAGAGAAGAGATTTAATTGCTAAACTTTTTTTCCTAATTAATAGTTTTTCATATTTCTAAAGGTGTGTGAAACATTCTGCAAGAAATCTCTTTTCATGGAAAAACTTTACTTGTCAAGGCTGAAAAAATTTGTGGAAACATTTTATCCACGAGTTCTACAGGTGTGGGAGCAGTGAGAGAGCACAAATAAAGCATGCAAATGTAATCTGAATAGAGATGTTTTGACAAAAACATTTGAAAAATGTTACTTTTACTTCAGGTCAGAGCTAGACCAACTCTTAAAATGCAGGAAAGTTGCTTTAAGACAAACCAGTTATCCTGCAGGGATCTCTCAACGTTATGAAAGACTTTTAGTGAGTTTTCAGTGTAACACATTGTATTTCCAAATACTCCAATACCTTGGTTTTCTAGCCTGCAATTCAAGATGTTTCTGGACTAAATTTACATGATATAAGACAGTGCTCTAAAGAAATACACCCTTTACATCATGTATTGGAAAGATCATTGCCATGTTTGGCAAGACCATATAACCTAAAAGGAGCACCACACCGATGCGGTTAACCTGATCCCAGTGCTGGATCCCCACGTACTCAGCTGGCTCAGGTTTCAGGACACCGAACAGAATTTTACAGTGTTGGCATACCTTCCAACCCAAAGCAAATGCATTATGAATTGCTCTGTGGGTGTGTTTTGGTTTTCGTGTGTGTTTGTGTGGGTTTTTTTGTGAACCTGTATGAAACTGTAGGCATGTGGAGTACTGCAGTACCCAGGAGGTCCTACTGTTCTGGATTCATGCAAGCCAAGGAGGTTGCCCCGTGATGTGACCTCTGTGGGTTAAGCGTCCATTACAGTCTGCGGGGTCATTTGGGGTGAACACGGAACGGATGTGAGGGCGCGACATCTGGGAGAGAAATCCACAACACCGGGGAGGGACCATTAGAAGAGCAAACAATACAGAAGTGCTAAATTGGCAACCTGCCTCCCAGAACGGATGTGGCCTTCTGTTTCTGTTGCCTGCAGCATTTCAGCACAAGCTAAATTGGAAAAAATTGACCCCTCGTGTTTATGACTTTCACCAAGGTTTTCTAAATATTAGTGTGGGAGACAGAAAAGCTAATTTTTCACTAGCATTTCGTAATGGTAGTTATTCCCTTAAGTACTTCCAGGGAAAGAAACAATTTTTCATCTCTGTGCTCTTCTCCACATTATCATAGCATGGCTGAATATTAGGAAAAAAACACCTCTCCTCTCCTATTCAGTGAAAACAAACAAGATCTTTGCTGGTTTAACACTTAAAAAAAAAAAAGTGATGTTGCAATATAGTGGAATAACAAATGAGAAACATATCAGAAGGAGTAGAGTACTTGGCAGAAATACAGCATTTATGACCTATGTGGTGGATTTGTCTTACTAATTATCTCACTGACATACTGATTAGACATTCTGGAAAATGAATAATGTTGGTTACCACTGACAAATGCTTTCAGCTTATTGTTTGGAAGAGCAATGGGGAATGCACTGAAAAGCCTTCTAACTGCACATTAAAATGATGTGACCCCTGTCCCCTCATCACCTTTGTGTGCAATCTCATCAAAACTCTGAAAGCTAGACAGAATTAAGCTGATTCTCAACTTGACTGGGGATCGTGCCTTGGGTCAGAGAGATGGTACTTGCAATCTAATAGAGTGGTGGGCCCAAACTAGTGAGATGCTCAATCTAATGCCTAGGAAATGTCTTCAAACATATTCAAAAGTTGGTTCTTCAGGATGGTTGGTGATTTCAAAGGCTATTTGCCATTGAGCTTGAATGACTTGTGAATATCTGACACAGTCAGATTTGCAGTAACTGCAGTTAGACACTCATTTGGTCTTGGATCTGTTCCTCACTTTGCTCAGGAACCGGTCACAGTCTCTCCTGCTTACAGCTTTGGAAAAAGCAACATAAGAGAAACAAACAAACAAACTTACTAAAGCCATCAAAATAGCATTCGTTTCACCTGTGTTCAGGAGAATGATCCGTAAAACTTCCTCTGGAGCCTTGAAGGGACATATGTGCCTAACTGTCAAAACCAGAGCTCCACTGCACAGGAGAGCTTTCAGAATGAGTGGGAAGGTCAACTCTTAGGCACTATTTTCACAAGAATGGTCCAGAAAGCCTAGTCTGCAGATCCTGGGCTGCTGGTGGTGGTGGATTATCCTTGTCCCTTCTATGTTGGGCAGCTATCTCTAGGTTCAGTGAATCGCCTCATAGACGTGCTTCACTGACACTACAGCATCTGATGTAATTATCTTCTAGCAAATGTCTGACTTTTGGACAGCTTAATTTAGTAAGGTGACTTCTACACTGAATGAAACCTTTAAAGACTTCTCTCATCGGACATTGCCAAAACCCAATACAGCTAGATTGTAGGGTGGAGACTGTACTGAGCTGCCTATGCCACCTTTTCTTCACCTGCATGCATGGAATAATAACATTGACCTCTGGTATGGCTGACTGTACTCAAAATACGCCACAATTATGAGATAGCACTTCTCTTTTTAATTTTTACTACTTTCATCTATGTAGACAAAAGGTAAGCACAGCCTCGTCAGTCATCCTCAATGAGAGTTTGTTTTTCCCTTAAACCTTGGCTATGTCTCCATGCACATGCTGATGAATAACTTTTGGGCAGGACTCTGGCAGACTATTTGCATTGGCAATTTGTAGCCTTTCTGCTGTCCAGTTTTGAATATTCCAGTTACTACTATCGTTGTTGTCATTGCTATCATTATCACTGGTCAGTTGACAAACATCCCTTTTTTTAGCGTCACGGTAGTTGGATGTTTTTGATTACTATTCTCTTTTTTCATGATGCTCTTATTCTAGCAGTATGTTAGGAAAGATATTTCTAACATGAAGCCACATTTGAGTTTTGGTCCAACCAACAATGTCAGGGACTGAAAGGTTTATTAAGTTAAAACTCTTACTAAAATAAGTGTTTTTTTTTTTTTTTAATGGGCACTGAATGAGAAGTATATTTTTTCCAGGTCTAGAGATCCTTGCTTAGTAATTAATTCTTCATTATTTAGAATTATGGAACTAACTCTAATCTGATACCAACCAAAGACGGCCAGGGCTAGATGTTAATATAGGCAAAGACCAACAACCTGAAGGGAGAAGCAAAATGGCAGTGATCTTGCTGTTCATCTGCAAAGTACTAGAAAGGCAAGTCTGACTGCTCCAGCGGGGATAGGCAGATGTATGGGATTGGGTCTACTGGTGGGGAGGGGGGCATCCCCTGCAGGTTTTGTGTGCTTTTATTTTGGCTTTATGGTGTCAACAGGTACAGGCAAGTCCAATTCTGCAGGGGTCTCCTTGCATTCTTTGTGGCCTCTCTGCCCTTCTTCCCATGGCAGATACAGGTCATCTAGGGGGTGGTAGACCAAATTTTGCATATGTTTCTGACAAGTATTGATGCAGGTCTGGGGGTCATTAAGATACCTGGCTCAAGTGCTTTTGACATTACTGTCAATGTCTGCTGACTTGTGCTGTCATGTGTGCTTCAGCCTCAGTCCTCTGTAGATTTAGGTTTAAACTGCTACCATCCTGAAACATTATAATAAGATTAATCTATGAAACCACTGTTCAGCTCTGGGGCTATCAAATTCCACAGTATGGGAGAACTTCTGCCCAAGAAACAGAAAAGCAGGAGAAAGTCAGGCAACTTAACATCTTGCAAAAGCATCAGATTGACAGGCTCAGTAGATACCTGGTGAAGATATGGCTTTTAAGGACAAGAAAAGACTTTGAAAATCTGCCATTTGGATGAAGGTTCATAAGATGGCTGGAAGGGAAAGAAAACTGTAATACTAATAATAGAAAGCGCTTATGGACCAAACCAGCAAGCCTTGGTGGGTGACATAATTACCTACCCCGCTGATTACAGTTGGGGCTTTATTACTTGAAGCCTATACAAACAATCTTTTCAGATTGCTAGATGATCCATCTCAATCATTCAGTCCCAGCTGCCTCCTAGTTCTGTCAATGTGTTTTGGAAATGATTTCTCACATTTTCCTTGGGTGAGGACACCTACAGATGAGGGCATAGGCATATGAAAGATGGTGCCTGATTCATGTGGCTAAGAAGGTAATTGTTATTTAGGAAAAAAGTGGTGTCTTACGTGGCTTCCATCAAACATGACAGGGAGATGCTTTCTTGCAAGGAACTGAGCAGTCCTGATAGATACAAAAGACAAGCAATTTGTCTATTAAAGACAGAATAGAGATGGCATCTGTTCTATCTGCCTTTAAATCTTTGCCTTTACAATTAGCCTGGCTTGTGAAGATACTGGCCTTAGGTTTAACTTCAGAATCAGCAGAAAACAGCCATTTTCCATTTCCAGGGAGGCAAAATGAGTGATTGGAATAGGTATAAAAATCACTTTCTGCTTTATGATGTGTGGATTAATGAAAGTATTAAACCATTCTAAATGATAGATAAGAAAATTATTTCCACTGTAGCTTGAAAGAAATAAAACCACTCTGTCTTAAATTAAAGAGGTTTAAAACTTTGCAAGCTCATCAAAAGTGCATGGGCAACAAAGAGGGGCAAGTTTATAACCATTTATGGATCACCTTAATTTTTTAACATTCGTCATTTTTCTGCTTCATTACTGTTAGTGTTTCCCATAGGCTTTGAGAAACAGACTAATTTCTCCAGAAAAGAAGAATAAATATGGGTCAGGCTAGTAGGTTTTATAGGCAATGATGGGATTTTCCCATTTTATTACCATTTTGCCCTATTAATTTTATACCATTGACATTGTTGTCTTCATTGCTCATGTCTCACAGGCTTGGAGAGGATTATTTATCGTGCTCAGATTCAAGCTGGAAGTGAAATTAATGTGATGCAATTGAATAGAGTCCTGTGGACTGTACGAGTACAAGGATGTGGTTGTTCACAGTTTGGTCTGTGGAGATGCAGAACAGAGACTGCCTCTTTGTTTTCATGTGCAGCTGTGATTGTGTTTGAATATGGTTTGTGCATGAATATGCACCTGAACGTGTGCAACTACATATGTATTTGTTGATAAGAGTGTGTGGTCTTGTGTGGTTGTATATATTCATATGCAAATATTGTCTTGTGTTCATGATTATGTATCTATATACTTACCTTAGTGTTTGCATAGAGGTGAATTTTTTATGTATTTTGATATCAGCATGTGGACATTCATATGATGGAATGATTCTCTGTGCAGAGTGACTGCATATGTATTCGTGCGTAATTCTTTGTGCAAAAAAGTTTGCTTCTACTTGGTGATTGTCAATAGAAGCTTACACAATTTTGACTAAAAACATATTATAAGCTATTTAACATCAAAGGACATCTGGAAAATGGAAGAGATGGGTCTGTTTATCTGTTTACTGGTGCCTGGAGTTTAAGCCTGGAAAGCTCTGTAATAGGCTGCTCTTACCTGACCTGCTGGATAATGGCCAGTAGAATGTGCTCATATATGGCATTTATAGACAAAAGGGAGAGTGATGGGTTAAAAAAGAGTCTGATAAGTCCTATGTGGGAGGAAAAGTTATGGCTTCAGGGAACAGAGTAGAAGCAAGAAGCCAAGGTTCCTTTAGCAAAAATGATGAATAATCACCTTGGCTTATCCAAGAAACAGTAGTGGCCCCATGCTGCTGCCCAAAAACCTTGGTAACTTTCTGATGTTCTGACAAATCAGTCTGTCCATCCTTCTCAAGAACCAGAATTTTTTTTCTTCCATCAATCCAGACTCAAAATTTTGAATATTAGAGTACGAGTCATGTGAAAACTGTGGAGTCAACTTTTGGGCAGTGCATCCTTGTGTTACTTCTCTTGAGAATTTTGATAACACAAGAAGTAACTCAAATCAAAGCAGAGAAAATGACTTCAGCTTTTAGCTCCCGTGTCCTTCACAACACATACCATAGAATTTCACCTAGAAAATCTTGTGTTGAGCCTGCATAATTTGCAATGGAATCATGCAGTTGGACTGCAGTGGTGTCTTTAAGAAAAACATCCAGAATGAGAAAAGGATTTTAAGTGGTGGCAAATCTGCTGTATCTCTGGGTATCCTGGATACAGAGAGTCATTCAAAAAAAAACCCCAAAAACAACAACAAAAAAAAACACCACACACCAAACTCCAGCTCAGTCCTCTCCTCTCTCCTATAATGCAGTGATATCCACTGTTGTTATGGTACAAATTCACTACCTGGCAGCAGTGTAGTATGATCAGGCTTTGATATTCAGATCCGTCAGAGCCACAACAGTCATATGGTGTTTAAACACTCAACTGAGACTGTTTTGAAGCAATTAATAATCTCCAATTTCTAGTCAATAGCTCAATTATCATCTTAGCAGGATGGATTTACGTTTCTGGTTTGCAACTTGCTGTATTTTATCCCTACCTAGCAGTGGGCAAAACCATTATAATATTACATGATAGTGGTGCCGGAGCAGTACTAGATTTATCATGGTACTTCCTCTTTGGTTTCAGGTTTATAAATGAAAGGGGGGATTGCGCTCTCTCCCCTCACTAACAGCAACTTACCCATGGATCTGACCTCTCTGTGCATGCTTTGCCCTGTCCCTCCTGTTGGAGGCTTGAGCTGATTCTTAGTTTTCTTCACAGTCATAGCCTGATGTAATATAATCCTACTGTAATACAATCTCACCATCACCTCTTTCTCCCAGACAGTCCCCTGACCCCACACTTGTGAAAGACAGCTTTGACTTGCTTTAGCTCATGACTGTGAGCTGAGGGTGGGGAGATGTGCAGTCCCATTTCAGCTCCTAGCTCTGAGCTGTTGGAGCAGAAGCAAGTCAATGCCTCCAAAGAGGGATTTGATAGAGCAGGGAGGCCCAGAGGTGAAGCCACACATAGCAGGACTAGACACCAGGAAACCATTCCCAAAGAGCAAAGACTCAGAAGTAGCTGAGGAGTCTTCATCTATGCCACAACACGTTTACAGGTCTACACTGTGCTCAGATGAAACCACAGACGACTCCTTATAGGCATACTCAGTACTGCCCTTTTGTAGCAACTTTTGAACAGGTATTTCTTCATTGATTTTGCCTTGCACTGCATGAGCATGCCAGTGCGAAGGACAGCAAAGTCCCAGTGTGGTCTTGTTTAATGTCTTTTAAAGTCTTAATAGTAATTAATAAATGGGGCTACTGTGCTCAGCTTGCCTATCCCAGGGCAAGCAGATTCCCAGCCTGTCCCTGTTTACCCTATTTTATCAGCTTGCATCATTTGAGTGACTAGCGTCCTCTTATAGAAACCACATGGAGTTCATTAAGCATTCAGTCTACAGTACCTGTTGAATACCACCAAGATAACTGATGGTAGTGTTAACCATATAATTGTATATGTGATACTACTTGAGTGCTTTAAAAATAATTATTCTCTTTATATTTGTTTTTATTTATTTAGATTTTCAAACAAAGTATGACTGAAATGTCTCTATCCTTCAAACCTGGCATATCCAGAACCTTTGACAATCAGAGTTACTATTAATTTAGGTGTTCATGACAGGCATGAAGCAGAGCGGTAAATGAGTGTGGATGCCAATTGCTATGGAGCAATCTGTGCAGGCCATGGCATCTTTGAGGGGAGGCACAGCAGGGCAGCAATGCAGAGGTAGAAGCAACAGTTGCTGTATTCAACTGTGAAGTACTAGTCATGGAGGAGCCATGATGAAGCTGTGGTTTCTCTTCAGGTAACAGTCAATACCTTCATAAGGCCTTTTGCAAGAAATAAAATGTCAGTGAGATTATGGTAATGTTCCTGTTGTAAGGAAGAAAAAAATCTGAATAGCACAAACCTCTCATTCTGTTTCATGGCAAATTCAAATTTGGAAAAATATCACTTTTTTTCAGTTGAAACAAAATTTCAGTATATTTGGTAAAATGGTTAATAGAAATGGCATTTTAAAGCAAGCAAAATCGTCAGTTCTGATGAAACTGAAATATTCCAGTTATCTGTCCAGCACTGGGATGCAAAATGAAAGGATATCTTGAAAAATGTATTATTCTAAACAAGAAAAAAAACCTTGCATGACATTAAAAAAAGAGTGACCATTCAGAATGTTTCAGCATATATACTTAACAAAGGTATTGACAAAATCATCAGGCATTTACACTGAACTTCAGTTTTGCCAAATTTGATGCTTTGACCAGAATGATTTCAATGTGATAACTTTCTCCTAGCTCTAGTTTTGACCAAAGCAAATATGTTTTTAAGATATACTTTCAGCCGATTTTGAGGCAGGAGGAATCCTGTTGCCATCCTTTCACCTCACTTCAAAGTGTTACCAACACTGTGTGAGCAGCAAGTAATGGCATAAGGTACATTCTTTCACAGTCAGGTTGAGTCCACCTGAGCAGAAGAAAGTTGTTTCCCATACATATCACATCAAACAGCGGTGGGTGAACTTTTTAAGTACTGCAACAATCTCTCTACCTATGCAGAAGGCAATTTAATGGCCCATTATGTGACACCATGTGTTGAGAATCAGCCCTATCTAGCTATATTTTATGAAGATGCTCTTTTCTGCACATTGGTCAGTAATTTTTTTTTCTCCTTGGCTTGCCATTTCTGACTGTGGTCATTTGTTATGGTCTTAAGCAAAATTTCTTTTCTGTCCAGAGTAGGGTCTGAGGCATATATCTGCAATCTTGCTGTGGAATGCTGTAGAGTGAAAATGAACTTTTTATATAGGATGTTCTGAGGCAGGCTAAAATTATTTATGAGGCTATGCTAGCTTCTTCTGCGTCCATTTGTTCTGTGACAGGTACGTCCATACTTTTCCAGCTGTGGGTCATGTTGACAGTTTGCCAGGCGCCTTCTGGCTGCATATGATATTGATAAATGAGATCAGATAACAGCCTGCTTGTTTACTGAAGCTGGGAGGTGTCCCACAGGCAATGCTCGCTCTTGATTTGTTTAGGAGCCCTGGAGCTCCTAGGAGCTCCTAGTGTACGAATGTGAGAGGACATGTGGGCTGTACGGACTATGCTCATACCTTATTGAGCCTGATCTTAAAAATCACTGCCTTCAGTGGATTTTGGATCCAAGTGCCTTTCCATGAAGGTCAAGAGAAATCAGTAGGAAGCTAACAGCTTATATCTTAAAGTAACCATGTCCCGAACACCCAATAATGCTGCTCCTAAGAGCATGAGTTTGCCTAAGCCTTGTAGTAGAATCCAGACTGAGCTCTGAATGAAATTGGATCAGATCTCTTAGATTTAGCCTCTGACCATTTCTTACGTTTATTAGCCTTTACAGTTTAAAATGACTGTCTGCTGTTTCTATTCTTTCTCCTTTATTGTCCATTCAGTACTAGAGCTCAGGTTCAGGAAAGGAAAAAATCCTATCTGCGATTCACCAGTGACTGTCACAGATCAGTGGCATTTACTCAGTGAGATGTTAAGCAGTGTCATGGAGGTGGAAGTTGTGATTTTTAATTCATTGAGGTTACCCTGTGAAATTGGTGTAGTTTATAGCCCTTGGCCATCATGAATTGGCCTGTACAGAAAAATTCTTGCTGCCGGTATAATAAGTGTAGCTTTGCACTAATGTGAAAGGATTTTTCTTTTTACCTTGCTCCTGCATGTTAGTATGTTGCCTTCACCAGGTGAAATTCATCCCTCTTCATAGAAGTCTTTATCACTCTGGCTTTGCTCAAATCCTCCCAGGAAGTTTTAGCTAGAATTTAATATCATGATGCTAGGACTTGACCCTACACAGTTGAGATAGACACCTTTGCAACTGTACGCTATGGGCATTGCTTAACTACAAGCCCAGACAATTTCTCTATGGCTCACATGAAAATTGGGGAAGGGCAGATGTTAACACTGGCTGTCATTAGCAATAAGAAATTTTTTTCTGTTACTACACTCTTTGACACTTTGACAGGTCACTTAGTCACAGATGTGGATGAATGTAATTACACCCAGGAAGTGATTGCTGAAGTTCTCTTATTGATATGCATGCTGGAGTACTGCTACTGGGTTGTTTTTTTCATTTTAAAAAATATTCCCCTAGGGATTTATATGCCTTGAGTCAGCTTGTCAACCATTATAAAAGGGATGTCACAGAATCTCTAATGTGGAGGAGGCTTACTTCAGTGCAGGAAGAGGTGGAGAAGGGGGAATATGTGTGTGTGTATGTTTTATGAAATAAATTAGAGAATATTCTTTCTCTCCTCCATTAGCATCCTGAATGTCAATCTGATGCTGAATGGAGGCTACCCACGCTGTCCCATGGCCGCAAACAGAAGGCCAAGTTCCTGAAAAGAGATTTGATGCTGATGGGACCTAGTTGTGAATGTATGACACAGTTCATATATACACAGCTCCTCCTACGGGAGGCCCATGAGCAGTATGACTCAATACAAGTATAGCTAGAGAGCTATGTGTGATTAACTCCAAGTATAGCAGCTCATCCTTTTAACTCTGGGGGACTTTGTTTTAGTATCGTCACCAAGATATTAGAGCAATCGGACACTGCTGCTTCTTTTACAAACACCACTGAAGATGTAGGGAGAAGAACATTTGAAGTGCGAGATGGTGCCTCCGTGCCCACAGTGATGGGTGAGCAGTAGGTGGCAGCTCAAAGGAGCCATAAGGAGGTTGGCAGGGGCATGGCTGAATGAGCAGAGAGTAAGCTGGACCTTGGGAAAACACCTCAGAGTGAGAATGAGTTACTTAGCTTTGTTCATCGGGGTGTCTCAAGAGATCGTCCCGTGGTTGGACACAGCCCCACTTCATTAACCCTAGAGGGAGTTCAGTGGGATAGCACCATATGTACTCTTCCTATCCTCCAGCATCCCTAGGGAGGAAGAATTACTCAATAGTTCAGTGCACTTCAGGATTTCTGTAACTGTGTCCAGCATTACCAGAGATGATCTACTGGAGTAAATAGGTCACCAACCAATGGCAACAGAGTAAGTAACATGCTAATCCAGACTGGAGGTGCCTTTGCCTGGACTGAAATGAAGATGGCTGTTACTTCCACAATGTCTGGAATGATCTTAATGCTAATTAAGTTACAAGTATCTAGTTTTTATCAATGAGAAATGAATTCACAGAATTTGGTCTTGAGACTCCTAATGATGTGACTGAAGGTAAAAATAGGCATCAGTAATTAAAAAAAAAAAAGAAAAAGGCTGTGTTCTGTTAGAGCGCTGTAAGATCAAATCCTGCTGGGGGCTTAGTAGCTCTCGTTAATGGTGCTAAGCACTTCCTACTAAATCAGAAGTCCCACTGGGCTCCTTTAGTGGTTGAAGTTGTTCAGTGCTTCTCTTGGCTTGTAATTGCTTTTATAAGAAAGAATCAGCATATGAAAATGTGCTGAAGCCCTCTTGTCAGCCTCTGAGGCAAAATCAAATGGCAATAAATCCTGATTGAAACTCCGGCTTGATGCTCAGACCTGAACAGCTGTTGAAAAGATTGATTGGCATGTCAGGGTGGGATGCTCACTCTGCGAGTGAGAGTGCTGCAGGGTGACTTGATGACACGTGTGTCAGGCCTGCACTGGGATACAGGTTGGTCTAATGCTCTCAGCCAAGCCTACATTTGCTTCTTCACAGGGTTAGAATTAAGATCTGATGGTAGCTGGGGAGCTCTTCTGCAGATGACCTGCAGCAAAGTGGCTAGGGCAGAACTAATTACCCCCTCTTCCCCTCCCCTCTGTCTCTCTCTCTCTCTCTTTTTTTTTAAATAATATCATTTGTACAATACTGACAGCAACAAAACCAGACTGTTTCATTGGACCTGTCTGGTTTAAGTATTTCTTCTTGATAGTTCCATTTCTGGCACCTTTTTGTCAGAGGTTAATATTTTAGAGGTTTCAAAAAAACTAACACTTTTGAAGATGTCCTAAAGTGGACATCCCAAAATGGAGGTGCTCAAGTTTACTCATTTGGAGGGGATTTCATTGACTCTTGCCAAAAAGCATGTGGCTACATTTCTGACAAATCAGGGGCCCTTGAGAATATGTTTCGTTGCTTATGTTACCCTACAGTCTGTCATCTCTGAAAGATATTTTCCCAAAACCCATTTGACTGGAGTTCCTCTGTAAGCTCCTTTGATGTTTATGAAGCAGTTGAGATCACTTAAAGTAAAGAGGAGATTTTCCCATTTACTATCCATGGAATTTGGACCAGCCCCTTGAGAAGGTGATGGGACAGCTCTTTCGGTATGCAAGTTCAAATGACAGGATTGTCAGTTATCACCAGTATTATCAACTTTCCATGTCATCATTTCAGAGATCTTACTCCAACTTGGTGAGGTCTGGGGCAACAATCTTGGCCTATGTACAGAAGTATCTCAGCATGCTGTAGTGCAGCCATGTTTCGCTGCTGTCAGAGCTGCAGGAAAAAATAATTTTACCTCCTCACATCTCTGACAAGGCTTTGTGTGGCTTGCCACAGTCCGCTAAAAAATGCTTCAGAGAAGGATGAGACTGTAACAAAGAGCTCATATAAGCTGCTCTTCCTATGACTGAAGAGGAGCTGGGTTGCATGGGCTGGTAGAAGGGGATGTAGAAGGGGAAATGTGTGCAACCCAAACAGGAAGGAAGCTGAGCCCCATGGTGGATTTAAGCATAAGAATTTTCCTGAGCTCTCTGGCAAAGTGACAGAGTTGGGAAGGAAAAGCTGGAGTCCAGTTCAGACTTCAAATGCTGCAGCTCTTATTTGATACTAAGATTACAAGAACATGAGATATTGCTCCAGATCCAAGTACTAATTACCTCAGATGCAAGGGGTACCTAGTACTGGTGTTTATTCCAGAGGTCCAATCTGAGATTACCCCAAGAACAGTCTGGGATTACAAATTGAGGACCAAATCTTGGTCAAGATGCAAGTCAGAGAAACATTACTAATTTCAATTGTCCGATGTTCACTGTTTATTGGGGACCAGCAGTGTCTGAATTCCCTGGCCTGTGTCTTATTTTCTTTACAGCATGGTTTGGGGATTTTATTTGGTTGTTGTCAGTGCTACTTCTCAAGGAAAATAGCAGGGGATGAGTACTGCTCACTGCTCAGATATTGGGAGTTCATGCAGGTTTCAGTCTCCATCCCTTGATTCAAATAAAGTTGCTGTGAGCGCATTACCTTTGTGGGTATTGGAAGAAGATGCTGCCTATACCCAGCTCCCTGCCTTGAATCCTAACCTGGCTTTTTCATCCCCCCCCCAGCTACCAGGAGATCCAGAAGCTTTATTGACAGGGAGGAAATTCACTGGTCAACCTCTAAGCTGAACTCATATTTGAATAATGGCTTGCAATGAGCTGATTAGCAAAACCACAGACAGATGTGTGGTGAAAATTTTCAAGAAAGAAAAAAAAATAGTAATCGAGCAGTTTTCTTGACTTCAAATGCCTCTTGTGAGCAGTGCAGACTTCCATGGACGTTGGCAGATCAGGGTACAGGTCCCCTGCCCATAGAAAGCAGGAGTAATGCTCTCCCTTTGCTGCCAGCTGGTGGGATATGACAGCCCCAGCCTGGAGTTTCTGTGCTAGGTCAGTGTGGTGCTGAGTCTGAAGTATTAAGCCCTGATAAGAAACAAGGCATGAAGCCGTGTGACCGGATGTAACCCCACGGCAGTGTGGTTCACATCTTGTGGAGTTGGGACATGGGCACGATGATGCTGCCCTGAATCCTTCAGTGACTTGGCTGGCCAGCCACAAGCACCTGTGCTGAAGGGAGAGGGAACTTCTCTGCTCTCTGCTTTTGAAGACCCTCCACTGGCACCTTTCACTAGCTACAATTCATTCAGGTTGTTGACCGGTCTGACTCAATCCTTTTCCTTTTCAGATGCAGCAAACCAAGGGCTGTCTGGATGGCTCTGACACACACCCTTCATACCTGCACTGAGACATAGACTAAATAAGGAGGATGCCAGAGGTGAGTCTGGGGCAAGCCAAGGCCACTGAATGAAATGTGCTGACCTCCAGCAGTGTTGTCAATTGTTTTGGATGGAAATGACCTCCTATAAAGTCGTAGAGGTGTAATACCCCTTCTTCATGCATCTCCATTTTGCACTCACTGCTTGTTTGTTTGGTCTATATTAATTATATGCTCTTTGGAGATTGTTATGTGAATATTCAGCAGTGAGTGCAATAGTTCTGTACAGTCCTCCTCTAACATATGCTGTTATTAAAAAAAAAAATACAGATGTATTATTATTAATAGCAACGAATGGCAATATTTCAAATGATCCGTCTATCATTTTTCACAGTAACAGTATGAGTAATAGTAAAAGAGACAGTAACATCAATGACGGTGAAAAAGAAGAAGAGAATCCTCTCCTGGGACTCAAATCCTTCTCCACACTCTGACACAAAACCGTAAGAACAGCTGTACTGAGTGAGGTCAGTGACGCCTTAGATCTGTATCCTGGTTTTGGCAGTTGTTAGCAACATATGCATAAGGAACATATGCTAAAGGGCAGAAAAAGCATGCAGTGAAACTTCCCCAGTACATGCTCCCAGACCCGGTGCCTTGTGGTTCAGGAACTTCCTGAGCTAGAGATCGCGTCTTTGTGTTTAATAATCCTGGATGGATTTTTCTTCCTGTATTTAAAGCTGTGTTAAATTTTGGCATGTACAGTAGCCTGTGGAAAAGAGTTCCATAGTTTCACTATGAGCTATGTGAAGAAGTCCTTCTGGTTGTTTTGAACCCATTCCTGGAAATTTCATGTGATGCCCTCTGATTTCTTGCATTAGGAGAGGCAGAAACTAATCATTCTTTATTTATCTCTGCATATTTTTGAGTGAATCTCCTTCACACTGGCAATTCCAAGGCATACATTTTTAAGTACCAACTGTTTGAGGTTGACAAGAAATCACTGGGGGAATAATGCTTAAAATAATAAATATTCTCCATGTTACCCAAGTAGGACTCCTTCCCCCAAATTTTCAGTCTCAGAATCAGTGAATTATAACTAGGTCTTGGTAACAAAAGTAAAAATAAATAAATAGATAAATAGATCAATAGCAATAAATCCTCCTCCTCCACCATCCTCCTCTGTGCAGCACATCTAGTTTTCAGCTGCTGTTATTATCCTCTTCTACTTGCTGAAATGAAATTGATACATTCTGCTGTTATTTTGTACACTGCAGCTCTTTTTTTTGTCTATTAGACTATTGATGACTTTGTGCTTAAAAAAAAAAAATCATCCAGATGAACTAATTTTGTGCTTTTGAAAGACTAGCTCTTATTAGGCTATAATGTCATTATGTAAATCACTGCTGCAGTCTTAACTTAATGTTGTATGAGGTACTGGCCGCTCTCTTTTAAAAAAAGATTTGGCTGACATAGAGGGGAAAAGGCTGAGAAAAATAGTCAAGCACTGGAGAAGACTCGTGTGAAGAGTTATGAAGAGAATGTGATAGCTTAGAAAAGAGATGAATAAGAGAAGTCAAGATAAAAGAAGATCAAATAATGAGTCGCCTAGAAAAGACAGATGAGATTCTCTTCTCCCGATCTCATAAAACAAGAATCACAACCATTCAATTCAATTAGAAGTGGGAAATTCAAAACTTATTGAAAGAGATACTTTTTTGCATTCTGCGGAATTAGACTTTTTAAGTCATTGGCACAGGAAATTTTTGAGATCTAGGTAATATGAAGCCTCAAAAAACAGATTGGCCACTTATGTGAAAAATAAGAATGACTGAGCTGAATGTTCAATAGCATTAGGGCAGAGAAACTACTCTTGGCAACTCATATCTTAAACTAATTTTTCATACCATATTCATGTGCGTGAGACGACAGGATGAGATCTAGCCTGGGTAAAGAGGGGAAGATTATTGCACACCTGTTTGCTGTGGGATCTTGCACCTTCCTCTAAATGGCTTGCTACCAGGTGCTGTCAGCTACTGAACTAGATTGTGCTGCTCCTGCCCCAGTGCAGCAACACGTGTCGCCCCGTGTTTGGGAGGGGAGGAATGGGCCTAGGGAATGAGAAAAGACATTGGCAAGGTGCTAGTACGACTGGCAGCTGCTGTGTTTACTCTCCAAACCAGTCTGAAACAGGAGCTGCTGTTGCATTTTACTCAGTTAGACACTGAAGGCACTGATCCTTATGTGCACAAAGTAAAACTGGGAGGCCATCATCAGCTAAACCTGCATCGCTGAATCAGTGAATGTCTGGAGATGGTATCAGAAAAGCTGAAAAGGTCTGGATATATGAGCATGTGTGAGAGTGGAGTGGATGCCTGTATACACACTTGAGCATGTTTCTTGCTGTCCATGCCAAGAAACAGCAGGATGAGGTCCTCCTCCCTGTGTTACTGCCAAGATTCATGGCTCCAGCTTTTGGAGCACCCAGAGCTCTGAACGAAGTCGGCCAAAACCAAAGGGGCCCAGCACCTCGTGAAGTCCAGTCTTTAAAGGGCAACTTTGTGGGCACTGCAGTTTATCTCCCCCTGAGCCAGTGGAGCTACTCTGGTGTGGTGCTGGCAGATTCAGGTAACTCACCTTGTTCTTCCCAAAAGATGCCAAATTCCCTCACAAGTGGCTAATAGTGCAACGGCCACTTGCTTACCTGGTGTGCAAATCACCCCCACTCGCTCTGTGCCCTGGAAGCCTTCTGAGCTTCTCCTGACTCCTCAGTGCTTACGAGTTCATGGCTGTTCTGTGGGGGACAGTCATAGGAGCTGTCATCTGACTGTCCAGTCTCTCATTTCAGACATATTTCTATTGCAATGCTTTTGGCTTCCAATATAGTAGAGCTCCAAAATGTGTTTAATAATAAGCCTGTGAGCTGTCTATGCAAATCAGAAAAATATTAAAGATCAGCTTCATTTTTAGTGTATCTAAATCCAGTCCACTTGAACATTGACAAATTTGTATTAAGCTAGCACTGATATAGGTCTCCAACTTTAAGTACATGTTTATAATCCACTGAAGTGGATTGAGATCAATAGGTTTGAGGAATATGCTTAAAATTAAGAGTATACTTGAGTGCTTGTAGAGTCAAGGCCCTGGTAAAGAGCTCATCAAAGGTTTTCTTAGATGCAAAGTTGCACTGATATAAATTTGAAAGTGATTTGAAATTGATTGGATTAAACTCATGTGAAAGTTTGTTAAATGAATTTGGCAAAAGGGCATGTTTGAGGGTCTAGAGACAAGTTTTGATAAAGCTAGTTGGAGTTAATATAGGCACTACTGCTATCCTGTGCCTCCTTGCCCCTGTCGTATGTATAAACGCCCCCAGGACAGAGTGGCATAACATACATGTTCCCGCACCTCCGCTGATCAGTTTGCAGGTTGTTAGATTAAACTGTCTAGTAAAGCAATTTTACTCTAAAATTTCAAATTAGGTACAGAAGCAATTGAGTCACTTGTCCAAGTCCCCTTTTGCTCTTCCTGAATTAGTGGACAGTAACCTTTGCCAATGCGACAGGCAAGCAGCCAGGGAGTCAGAGCATCTTCAGTTGCTCCTGCTGTTTGTGTCAGTGGGTGTGTGTCAGAGATGGCAAATAAATGGAAATGAACCTCTCAATCTGGAGTGGCTTCATGCAGGAGTGTTTGAAGAGGGCTTTCATCAGTTTAACTAGATCAAAAACCTGTAATTGCCTAAACCTCCCAAACTTTCTCCTGCAAGCCTGGGCTGGGGGTGGTAAGTAACTAGTTTAGTATATCTTAGAGAGCAAATGTTTGTTAGCTAAGCTGCAAAAATTGTTTGCATGCTCTCAGCTCACCCCAATCGCAACGTAAATTGTGTTATATTCAGGGCTAACCTGCGAGCCATGTAATGTAAGTACACTCCCAAAATTTAACAAATAACACAGTCTTTAAATCCCTCCCTGCCTGCACACAGACTGCCAGTGCTTTTAACATACCTATGAACGTGCACCAAACTTACAATATTTTGCTGATGTCAAAAGGGTCTTCAGAGATTAGGTTGTGGTTCTACAGATCTATGCCTTTAGTATTTGTGGCTGCAATGGCTTTATATTCTATGCGAAGTATTTGTATCTATCATTCATTATATTTCAGCCCTTATTTCCACTCGCATGCTTTTTTTCCCTCCTCTCGAAAGTTCTATGTAAATGAAAATATATCCTTAAAAGTCTCTCCCTATGCATTCTCCCCCCTGCAGCTTCTGGCAACACAGTCTGGTTCAAGTTGAGTTAGTTTTATTAAGCCTTTGATTCTGGGGGAAAATAATAACCTTTTTTTCCATTATTGCCAGTATGGGATCATCACATCTTTGAGTTCAATCCATTGCCCAGGAAACACTCTCACAGATGGTCAATAGTTCATGCAAGGAGGCAGCAGACCATGTAAACAAGCCTTTGGATTCAGGCATTATTATGACCAGAGTAGCTTGGTAATAAAGCCAAACCCTTTGAGAAATTGCTCACTGCTACTGCTAGCATTCAAACCTAGCCTAATTTAGGATGAAAAAAAAATCTAGAATGAATTGATTTCTGAAAATTTTGTTTATTCTTTTAAAATTATGTATATACATTATATATATATACACACATGAGAATGAAAAAGATAAGAAGAACTAGTGTGATCTATGTTTTGCCCCATCCATTGCCCAGATCTGTGTTATGTCTTAGCCATTTCTCTTATGTTCTAAATTATATGGGACTTTACTGGTCTTTAAAAGCATACATGCTATAAAGTGCAAGCATTACCAGACCAATATGCAGTATGTGAACTCCAAGAGGAAGACTAGTCACAGGTGATAGAGGTAATAGTCCCTCAGTTAATAGGAAGGAAACTGTCCTTTTGGAAGAGTTTTTTTTTTTTTCTTTTTCTATTTTAGCTCTGCCGCTTTTGATCCAGGACTTCAGCAGTGGTTTCACTATTTGGATTTTAAGTCTCCCTTGATGCTGTGCACCACTCCTTATCCTGACAGTGACAGCTTCACAGCTCTGCAGTCTCATTTTCTACAAGAATTTTCCTCTGGAAAGATCCTCCCAAAGGTCTGAAGAACAGCAGCACTGTTCTTACTTATACTGGCATCTGTCAGTCAAAGGTTACGTCTGAATGAGAACTATTCATGATTTAAGTTATGACCTAGTTTTCCACCTATCCAGAGAAATGTAACCACCCTGCCTGCACAAACCATTGCAATTAAGGGAGGGCAAGAGAAGACCAGACTTGGCGGAAAGGGAAGGAGGAGCCAGGAAAGTGCATTGGTGCTGGAGACCAGCTGCCATTTACTGCGAATGGATCTTGATAGCAGTCTTTGGCAAAGTAAGGAGTCAACTGGCTCCTAGTGAGCAAGTGGCTGACCTGAAATCCCCTTCAGCCAGGTGTTCATGGTCAGGCCTACAACCAGAGGTGGAGGATTGAAGGACAGAAGTTAGAGCAGACTAGCTTTGGAGAGACAGAAAAGGTTGGAAAAATAGCTTGACTCCTGTGCTGAGGCACTCCTGCTCCACAGGTGGAGTTAGCACAGGAACAAAATACGCAGATCTGCTTATGCTCTGCAGAGAGCAATGGGCTTTTCTGGCTGGCTCCATCTGCTTAAAATTCTTCAAATCAGTGGCAAACTAGTGATGCCTTGCTGTTTCCCTCCCCCCTTTTTTAAGTTGTGATGCGGAGACATGGGGAAGTGTGTGACTGCAAACACTGCTGGGCTATCTAAGGGTTCAGGAACCACACTAGGAACTGGATTTGTCAGTGTGTCTGGCTGCTGAGCTGTCCCTAAAACCATGGTTTCACACTGCCTTGAGGAGAGACCACCCCTCAGACTGCATACTCATACCTCTTCCTATCAGACCTCAGCCTGTGTACTGCCCCTTGCAAAAACCTCTGGAAGCTGGCTGGGAGTATATGAACGTACTAGGTGGTGGCATGTTCGGAACAAAGTTCAGGTGCTCCTTCTATATATGTCGTGATATCAAACCTCCTTTGAGCATCTGCTGTTGGCTGGAGTGGGGCACAGGACACTGAACTAGAAGATCTTTGGTTTGACCTGGTATGGTTTTCTTATGCATGACTTAATGCTGAAGAAAGCCCAAGGGGCCTCTATTCTAGTGCTTCACGGTAGCATTGAAATAAACACTGATCAGCACCAGCTGAGGGTGAGTCCTGGTGTGGATTAAATGTCTTACAGTTATGGAACTAGCTCGCAGGTGTATATTTCTTGCGCAAACCAGTTGTGGACATTCCTTATCTAGTTTTCTAAAACACTCTCAGGTGTGTTTGATTTCTCATATCACCCTTCATATCTCAAACAGATATGATTGTAGCCAGAGATGTTAATGACAGGGATGTTATCTGATGTGGCATTTCAGCTATATGCCACTTGGGGGCTTTGCATTTCTGAAAGGTGGAGGGATACAGAGAAGTGGATGGGGAGGAGGGAAGATACATTTTTGCTCTTGCAGTGGTGATCCAATCAACAGTCTCTGTGTGCATGAAATCACAGTTGTCTAATTAAAAGCTGAGTTATAGCTTGCATGTTTGGCTGCTGCTGTTCTTTCACTGGTATTGGGGTGATGTTCTCAAGCCACATGCAGTGAGTCAGTCCTTCTGTCCAGGCAATGCATTCAATTTCTTTTTCTGCTTTCCCACCCTGCAATGTCCCCTTCAATGCATAAGAATTTGTGTTTGTATTTGAGCATGCCAAGGGCAGTATTAAAAATCTCTTTGACATGAAGAGAGAGCATACTAGTGTTTAAAAAAGTGAAGGGATAAATCTTCATTGAAGGTACAAAGTGATAAAGAGACTTGCAATGACCTGAGCATAGGTCAAGTTGACCTATGTGAGAATAGAGAGAAAGTAATGAAAGGAAAACAAGTTAGAGGAAAAGACAGCACTAAAAATATGAGCTGCAACCATTAGTTGCAGCACTCTTAGATCCTAAAGTGTCTGGGCAATACTTTACCTTTGTCTCCTGTGCTAGAATCTAAAAGCACAGGAGACAATCAACCTACGTACTAGCCTTGCTGCATGCAGAAGTGTTATCCTAACTGGAGAAACTGAGTTATGGAGCAGCAAAATGTCCTGTCATGGGGTGTGAGATAGTCGCAGTATGTCTGGGGAAAGAAGAAAGATCCTCCAGGGCTATGGCTCTGTTAGGTTGCTTACCATTACAGTGCTTGTTGTGTCACACCACTTTGGATAGAGATCACGATCCACCATTTGATGTTGTTACAGCAGCTTCACATACAGAGATAAAGGGTAAGAGGCACTGTTTAAAAAAAAAAAAAGTAAAAAAAAAGAAAAATCCAACAATTTATGTCCTTCGTTACCCAGCAGCCTTTGTAACTTTTGGCTTTATGTATTCCAGGCTGATGCATCACTTATTGGGGACCATAAAAGAGAATTTGTATGAACTGCAAAGTATATGCAAGGATATTACATGTCCTTAATTTTTTACATTTGTCATGTCCAAGATGCTAGATGCACAAGGCAGAGGGTGGTGGAAGGAATTTCTTACCATGGGAGTTGGAGATGCTTGTGGGGATTTTTCTTGTTCTGCAGAAAGTTGGGGAGGGATCAACAGTTAGGATCTGCAGGAATGTCATTCTCAATTAATTTCCTGAGATTACACTCTGAAGTTGTGTTTTGAAAATGAATTAATATTGGTGAAAAGCACCAATATCCTTGGATAAAGGGCAACAGAGAAGAACACATTGTTATTATTAAACTGTTGTAGAAATCCTCTCTTTGGCTTTGACTGAATTATTGCAGTGAGTTTCCTTGGTGATATGACGTAAAATTTACTGGAGTGTTTGTGCTATATAATTGAAAATGACACTACCTTTATTAAACAATCTATGGGTTACTCTCAGCTCTTTTCTACTGTGCAAACCAGCTTTGCCTGTGATTCTTATCAAACGTCCTGAACCAGTAAAGCAGAGGCTGATCAGACATCTACTACGAGATATCTAAGGAAAAGTTAAGAAGAGGCGGAGGGCAAAAATACATGTCTTACACAAGGTAAATGTAATAATAATAGATGGATAATGAATGTGGCTGAAGTCTTAGTTAACCATTCATTACACTGTTGCCCATTGATAACAAAGGAAAGGGTGAAAGTGCTTGTCATCTTCTCTTTTCCTCCCTCAAACTAATAAAATTGGGTTTGGGGTCGAGAGACCTCTATATCATCAGTTTATAGCTTTCTTTGTTCTCACTACCTGAAAGTTGGCATTAATGGCTGTTCATTTATCTAAGCAAAATGAGTTAGTGGTTCTAGTCCAGTTCTTCTCAGACAGGTGTCTACATCATAACAAACCTCATCTCAAACAACACTAATTGCTGCCCCTGCCAGCACTCTCTGAAGTGGGTTTTAGGGAGCAAGCAGGCTCTGGAGGTTAGATCTGATGGGGTCACACACTTAGGGATCAATAACAGGACTAGCATTTCAAAAGTTGTCAGTCTGGCATTAAATACAATGAATACCAGAGACAAATATCCTGCCTTGAATTTCTCCCACAGTTGAGATATTAGGGTAGTCAGGCTAAAGATTAAAGGTGTTCAGCTAGTTAATTGCTAGTGCAAATTACCAAGCAATCGTTCCAATGAGATTTCTGTTCTGGTGAAGCAGGGTGGTAATGTGCTTCCCAGCTGAGCTCTGTCCTACAGCAGCACAGTGACTTTATTGCCTAGGGTGCAGGAAGACCCTCAAACATGAAGTGTCTGCTGTGCAGTATCTTTGCTCTCTGATAGCGCGTTGTACCAGTGTTGCCTTTACAATAGCCTACGGGGTTTGATGAAGGAACTATACAACTGAAAGCTTACCTGAGTTCTCCAAGTAAATGCTGGTGTCAAAAAAAAAAATTACATCTTCCTAAGAATATAATCATTCCCTTGATGAATTAAAGAGTAAATTTCTTCTTCTTAAATTTGTTTGTATCTTATAATGATTGCTTAGTCCTACAAATGCCAGAATAATGGGACTACAGATGCACTTTGATAGAATGCAGATCCTTTCCTGATATTACCCCAACTTGATCACACATCCTGTTGGATCTTAAGCAGAAAGTTCGGGTTCGCTTAAATCAAAATGCATGCTGCTTTTATCATACCATGAAGAAAAATCCAAGAGCCTGATTATTATCTGGGTTTCATGCCTATTCTTATAAAGACAATAGGAACTCTTCAAAAGAATTGACAGCTCTGATAAATATTCATAGCTATGTAGCACTGATGATTTGCTGCTTCACACTCTGGGATGGGACAGGATAATGTATAACGGAAGGGAAGAAAAGTTATTATAGAATATAAATGTGTTTAATGAAGAAAATTTAAATTATCCCTTATTAAAATAAGATAATTCTGTCCTCACAAATTGGATGCTCTCTGATTGAGGTATTGAAATTCTTCAATGTTTGATGAGACAAGAAACAAATTTGTTCCGTATGTTCTGGGAGTTCTTAAAGTTTAGCAGTTTCTTGGTTTACATTTCGCCTTAAACCTCCCCTTGCCATCCTAAACATTCATTGTTTAATACAATGCTTAACTTCATGCAGGCACACAGGCTGGACAGAGCAATAGGATGGACCTCTCATCTGTAAAACAAAGAGTATTGACTTCACAGTCTTTCCATGCTGGGCTAGACGTTCTCTCTTCGATCTTCTGTTTGTGAAATTACCTAGCTGTCAGACGCAGGCTGGAATTATCCATATCAGTACTGATGAGGGCAGACCATGAGCCGAAAGATGATATTTTGCTAGTCATTTGCTTGTTATCTACGGCTTTCTGAGCTTTCAGGAAACACAAATCTAGGAAGAAGTTAAGAAAAGTGGCTGGAAAAACTGAAGTCAAGGAGGAAACCAAGGTGTGTTAGATTAAGTTTGAACTAGGAAAGATGTGACAGAACTTTATTTCCTTTTACTTTTTTCTATATGTGATATCATTACAGAACTCGTTATTTCTATCTCACTGATAGTGATTCTGGGAATAAATGCTTGATCCTGAGACATGTTTTGTGCTTTGTTCTTGGTCCAACGCCCACTGAACCTGGTGGAAAAACTTGCTCTGGGTCAGGCTTTGTAGCAGGAGTTGAGGCTGCTTCTGACCAGAAGCCTAGTTTCTTACTATCTCCAAGAAATCTATTTTTCTTTTCATTGCTGCTTTAAACTCCACGGAGATATTTCTTCATGGGAATATGAGGTGTCTGGAAAAATTAGACAGTTTATTGGTTTGCTTCTCAATGCAAAGAATAAAATCTTTTCCTCCATGACACTGGAGCAGACAGAATGGGACAAATCTGAAAGAAATAACTCACCCTTTGTATTAAAGGGCAGTAGGAAAAGCAACTGAATAGGCCGAGATTAATTGCCTTCCCTCCCTACCCCCCCAGATTATTTTTTCCCTTGTAACAAGTGCTTGTGAAGATTACAAATGCCAAGAACAGCAATGAACCCTGTGCATCTATTCCATCTAATCACAAGCCATGTATGGTTAGAGAGTGGAGTTACAGCTGCTAATCCCTTGTGACTTCCAGATGAATTGAAATGCTACCTTGATATGTACTGGGTCACAGGTTCATCTCGTTCACAGAGAAGAGTACAGTCTGCAAACAAACCATCAGTTGCACAGCTGAGCCAGGCCAGATGATTTATTCCTTTTCTTCCAGATCACCAAGTCATGATGAATTGCTTCAGAGCTTGGTGGATCCCATCAGAAGCCTGTCTTTAGTTTCTGAGGTCCAGGGCCATTATGGGACTCACTCACAGATGTAACAGGTAATAGGTAAATGCCTTTTAGGGGCTTGATGAAAGACAAACTGAGACTTTCTGAGAATCTCCTGTTTAAATTGGATCAGCCCACAATCATAAATAAATTCTCAGGTCAGGCTGTCTCCTGTTAGCTCGTGAAATTGGTTTTGTGACACCACAGTTGCATGAGACATTAGATCGGTTAAACGTGGCTCAGTTGCATTGACTTTCCTTACACATCTACGTATTCTGCGTACAATGCTGAGATGTCTGCTGAAGTTTTCTTTCCTCCCAGAGATGCCTATCTATACATTCTGTCACTTACTATGCATGCATGTGTACAGTCTACCTACAATTACTTGAAACTGCTGATTTGATATCTAAGCATACAGCACATTTAAACTGTGACCATGTTTAGGAAGCTCTATTCCTTTTTGACTCCTTATGCCCAGAGGAAAGAATGAAAGGAAAAATATGTGCATTTTTGAGTAGGAAAAAAGAGGATTGCTCTCAGGAGACTTTCTCTTCAGATTCTGTCATGAGTAATGCTCCTGTCAATTACTAGGTTATTCAGAAATAATCTAGCAAAAAAAAAAAAGGCTTAATTTTAGTTTCATTCCTTTTTTGTACTGATATCATTTCTACTCCTGTGAAAACAGGTATCTCCTGTGGAAGAGAAGAGCTCTTAGCTGGACAACAGATCAATGCCAATTAAGATCACAGTAATGATTAAGGACTTCACACCCTGGGTGTTCATCTGAGATTGTATTAATACGCTGGGAGATGCGTATGCAAGCAGCTTTTTAAGCAATACGAAGGAGGAGGGAAGTTTCCCTGCAATATTAAGTTCGGGACTTTTGGTGTAAGTCGCAAAGTGCTAAAACAGGTATTTTTTGTTATATCTATATTTTATTAGTATAGTGGGACTATAATTACTTGATGGATCAATATCTGTGACTTAACATCTGTTCTCAGAGAGGGTAAGATTTAGCACATTTGTTGAGTTCTTCTTTTTAATTTGTGTTAATTATATGATGGATGTATGACTGTTTCTTCAGTAAAATCCCTCTCCCAGGGTGAGAGATCGTGAGCTGTAAAACCTAAGTTGATGGGCAATGAGAATGGGATTTATGTCCTGTAATTTAAACAGGAAAAACGTATGCTTCTAAAGAGGTTAATTAGCTGGATCTTTCTCTGTGCAAAGGAAATCAAATGGCAACTCTATCCACCTATTTTAGGTACCAATTTTAGAATGAATTGCCCTTTGAAAATCCCTTGTCACTCCTTTTGTGGAGAGAAGAAACTTGAATGCCTGGCATAGAACAGATGCCTAATTTTTATACAGCTAAAATTAGGTGAATGAATCCTACCTTTGGTATATTTAAGAATTACATGTTTCTTCTCTATAGAGTTGAAGCAGTTAGGAGCTGGCTACCCTGATTTGAAAGCATTTTGTGTCTTTTTGTCCTGAATTCCAGGATCCAGAGATCTTAAATCTGTCCGTTCTAATGCATTGGATGGATTTTCCAGTGATTTACCACAGAGGCAATTGCATTACAGCTGCAGATCAACCAGTTTAGACCTGAAACTTATAAGTAATTCTGGCAGACAGGTAGTCACAGGACAAAGGTCTATTCCTTCGAATAGTATGGAGTGCTCTGAGGTCTGCAAAAATTCACACTTGATTATTACTTACTTCTGTGGCTTTTTCTACAACATGCTTTAGTGGAAGGGCTCTAGTCTTGCTGTCCTGCCTTGGTGTTTTTCTTTGGGAGCAAGGGAAGCTGTGAATGGAACAACAGACAGCAAAGGTCCTAATTCCCATTAGCAGTCAATGGGGATTATGCCCTTAGATCTTCATTGATGACTTCAGATAGTTTTTCTTTTGTTTTGAAGTTATTTTGGGGGAAGGGACTCCACAGTCAGACAGATGCAAAGTGTTCATTAACAGTGCTTCCTGTTCGTAGTAGCTGAAAAGCAGCTTGTGTGAAGATGTTATTTGGATAACTCAAAAAAAATTGTGAGAGGTAAGAAATGCTTCAGAGAGACACAACGCTAACAATTTTTTAACATCTCTTTCCATTTCTGCCTCTTGAGCCCTTGATGAAACTCAGTCACAAAGCAAATGGAATAACATTGGTGACACTAAAAAAAAAAAAAAATTATTTGTTGTCTGTTAGAGTGGAGGTTAGAAAAGAGGGGAAATAGAGGGGAAAAAAACCCAACCCACTAAGCTAGTTTAGCCCTCTGATAGAGGCTTTGGAATTCATATTATTCTGTGCAATCTGGAATGTACACTAAGAATGTAATTCTGTGTTGTAAACTTATTTAAAAGGAATGAGACTGCCAGGTCTCATTCCTGTAACAATATTTTATGTGGATGAGCTTACGGGTTGATCCCATACACTTATTGGATTTCATGGTCGAAGTATCATTCAGATTTCAAAGGGAGAAAAAGAAACCTAAGTGTCAAGGTTTATAAAGATAAGAAATGTCAGGTGAACTCTACTTGTCTGCTGTCCCCTGCACTTTTGCTCTCCCTTCACGTCCTTTCCAAAGTCTGTGTTTTCTTTGCCAATGTCACTGGGGAATGGCTGTCCAAGGGATGTGAGAACTGGGCCTTGGATTTTCATGTCTAGGCTGAGGATTTCTGTCATCTGAGCATGCTGCTCGTGGAGAAGTTGCTTTCATGAGTTGAGTGCTGAGGTACATATAAATGAGCAGGTGGTTTCAGCCCTCACCTAAATCAGCAGATCTCTGTCTGAGAACAGCCACCGTTTCTGGCATTAATTGCAAAATCCCCCAGGAGAGCCCTGCGTGGGCAAAGAGAATAAATTGCTTCCTCACTTGCTGAAGCGGTCCCTGAAGTTCAACGTTAAAAAGTGCATGGGGAGACATCATAGGAGAGATTTTGCTGCTCCTGTCTATAATAAGGTTAAAAGGTAACTTGATCACATTCTCTGAGTATCTCCGAGGGGAATAACTAGTATATAGTACAGAGATGTGAGAGGGCTCATTAATTTTAGACAAAGTCATAACAAGAAACAGTAGCTGGAAATTGAAACTAGATGAATTAAAAATGAACATAGGGCCTTTTTTATTTCTGATTTATTTGTTTTCTTAAAGCAGAGGTAATTAACAACTTGGGCTGACTACTCAGAGGAAATGGAAGGTTTTCCATCACTTGAAATCTTTAAATTACAATGAAATCTCTTTCTAACAGAGCAGTTTTAACCACTCCAGAAGTCACTGAGCTGGGTAGGGGAACTCCTGGGTGAAGTGTTGCCATTAATATTATTGAGACTTTGAGGCTGCAGATCACCATGGGTCTGTTTGATCTTAAAAAATCTATAAATAGCTGTGTATAATATACCTTTTCAAGGTCATTTTGTTAGATGGTTGAGCTTTTATGAAACTTTCCTTGCACAGTTCTGCATACAGAACTTTACAGGTTCTTTCAGGCTACTTCTGTGATGCTCTTAAGCTCAGTTTTAACTGTGTCACAAACCACTGTCTTCCTACCACCGCTGATGGAAATGAGTAAAATGGAAGAACAAGCAAAGACTATTGCAGCTCTGACTGGAATTTACCCTTAAGCCCCTCTCTGAGCCTTCTTGGACTCCTTCCTAAGAGAGAGCAAGGAGGAAGAACTCAAGTCTCTGGGGCTTTCCTTTGCCTTTACTTACTCTTTGTAATTCCTAGACTTTCCTTCTATTGCCCTTTCCTTGTAAATTTAAAAGCTATTTCAACAACCCTTTTCCTTCTTCACAGGCTCATATCTGTGACCTCAGTCCAAAGAAGATCTGAATGATCTCCTTCCATGCTCTTATCAGTTATCTTCATCTGTTATCATGCCTTGGGGAAAGGTTCTGCCTTGCTGCAGAGAATGAGCAGAGCTTGAGAGCCTGCTTGATAGTGCAGAAGGGAGACGAGCAAAAACGAGATCTATTTAGCACTCATATCAGGAATCAGCACTCATTTTCATAATGAATTTGCCTGTGTTCATCATCATTGCAGCTTTTCATTACAGAAGTATGACAGATGAAATTTCTCAGTCTGCCATTTCCATGATATCCCCAGCAGTGGATTGCTCAAGGAAAGATCTCTTACTTGAATCACTGCTGTGAAGCATCAGGTTGTGGGTGGGACTGGGGCTTGTTTCTGGCAGGATAGGGAAGGGGAAAGACTTAAAGGAAAGCTTTCTATGCCTACAACTTGTCAGCTTAGCACTAATACATGTGCTCCTGCACTCCTCTTAACTCACTTGTTTATTGATTTATTTGTATAAGTGGTACTTTACGATGAAGGAATACTGTCCACCTTTCCTCCTGAAATGTGGCTGCCTCTGTGGTGGAGCATAGCAGGTATTTAGCACCAACGAGACAATGTGATATTTTAGAAGCAGAGGAAAGGAAAACCACTTGATCTCGTTCAAGTACAGGGGAAACCAAGGAAGTGGAAACAGTGCCACACCATCTGTAGAGACCATCTAATCAGTAAATATACATAGTACCCTAATACAGCCCAAAAGGTTTTATTTGTGTTTTTAGCTTCAAGAAGTACAAGTCCGGGCTTTTTAGCCACACACTTCAAGATTTTGATATTCTTAACTTACAGGAATGAATTTTTCTTTCAGGAAAGGGGGCAGCTGCTGGTGACTGTGAGTATGAGTCATCAGTGTGAAGGAGCATGAAGCGAAAAGCAGAAGTACAGTTGGTTTTCCCTTGCTGAATGGGGTTTATCTGATTAGCTTTCTGTCACCTAGCTGGTGGCATAAGAGTTAAAAAGAGAGTTTGAAAAAAGTAATGGCTCTGTGTAGAAAGAAGCTTCTAGCAGTGACTTAGACACATGTGCACACGGTGTGGCTTGACTCGAGATGAAGAGGCACCGAGACTCTGGTTTGTACACTTCAATTTTTCCTGTCTTTGAAGGCATAAGTACTGGGGGAGGTCTCATGCAAATGGGCGACAGTGAAATGATGTTTATCTTGTTTTGCTTTCAGAGTAGTACAATGAAATCAGCAGAGGTCTCTCCCCCTCCTCCCCTCTTCATAGCAAACAAACCTTCCTTTAGAAGAATTAGAATGCATTGTGGATAAAGGAAGGTCACCCGGGTCTTGGATCTATTTTCTTCATTAGCAGCAAATCAGCATCTAGCGATTGCTCCTTCCAGTATCAATGCTGGAGCATTTAACCAGTCAGAAGAGCTCACAGATGCCAGAAGAGAAAGCCAGTGATGCATGTAATATATTACTGGGATCATAAATAGCTGAGACAAGGGCTGGTTATTGCTTAGTTCAATATCGTTGTTTAATAGCAACTCTAAATACACTCTGCTGGGTTAAATACTGTACTGTTAACTCCAGAGATAATGATCTTCCTAGACTGAATGAGGGGCAACCATATAACGGTGTGATGCATTTTTCCCAGCTCCCCATAGGTGAGCAGGGTAATTGAGGGGACTAGTGATTCTGTAAGCTATCCTAAGGGTCAAATTCTCTCATTGTATGGCTCCCCCTTTCCAAAGAGATCAGAAAGACTTGCTCTATGAATATAAAAGGATTAGATGACCCTGCTTTGTATATTTGTAAAGCACCCGTCAACCCAGTGTCTCAGGCTGTGGATATTATCCATCTCTAATTATATCTATTCCACAAGACTGCATGGTAGTTTCAAAGATATCAATTGATCCAGGCTTCTCTCTCATCCTTTCTTATAAGTAACTGTTTGAACTAAGAAATGAGTTGTCTTCATGTTGATTTTCTCTCTCTCTCTCTCTCCCCACCCCATCTGAACTAGAAAAAAATAAAAAAGAACTCAAAGGAGAAAAGAGCCTTGTTTCTAAAAGGGCAGTAATGTCCCTAGAAAATGTCCTACCCTTAAACCCAGCTGAATAGTTCAATAAGACTATAGAACACATAGACAGTTGGAGGGGAAGTTTTTGTGATATTTTAGGAATAACTTGTGATATTTTAGGAATAGCTTTTTAGCTAGCCAAACAAAAGAGGAATCTGGAGGAAGGAAGAAATGCCCACAGTTTACCTTTGCCTGCAACAGGCTATTCACTTTACTCATATTGTACATTTGATACTAGGGTGTCCCTCCTTTTGTATTTCTTATGTTCTCCGTGGCTGTTTTGTTCTGTGCTGTACTGAAATGTTTCATTAAAAGGATTCAAAGTTATGGGGAGGAAATTTTATATATTTATATGTGTGTATATATATGTGTGTGTGTTTATGTGTGTATATATACATGCATGTATGAAGTTCTTAGTAACAAAGACAGCATATTGTATATACTTTTCAGGTCCCTTCTGAGATTTATAATTTTAGCCCTCATTATGTTTTTGCTTTAGATTCAGAACCTTTAGGTAGCAAACTGGTGCTATCTAAATCTATAACAGCTACAAAAGGCTGGCATCAGCAATCAGGAGAGACTTTCATCTCCATTCTACTATCTTTACTCCAGATTTGTACAATGGACACTGAAGGTCTGCAGACAGGGGTCCCATAATGCCAGGTGCTACACAAGCATAAGCAAGAAGATTCTGCTGGTATGTTATTTGAACTATTTTCAAACTTTTTGTTTAAAACAATGAACTTTGTGAATCTTTTCACATTGCAATTAAAAGGAAAGCATTAGAATAGCTAGGGTAAATTACTAAGTAACTGTAGTAAATGAGGAGCTATCTAACAAGGACTATACAGCAGTTTTTATAGGTTAATTTATACTAATCTATCTGCAGAATGACCTCTGCAAATCTTGCTTATTGGGGGCATTCTGCATATGCATTATTCCTGAGTTTGTCCTATCCCTTGAAGGTGACCTTCAAGGGAGGTTGCATATTAGGCCTCCTCCTTCATGGTGGTGAGGATTTAGTTTTATTACATTTAAAAATGGGTTAGGTGCTTCTGATTTTCCTGCTGATATCTTTTTAATTTCATCGTGGGAGTCTTGCCCCTGGATGCATTGTGATTTTGAGTCCTAGTTTTAATACCTAGGTAAAATGAAGGAGATACCTGAAAAATTTCCCACTGAAATGCAAGGGTACTTCTGATTCGTCAGCTTGTTGCTCTCTCTGAAACTACTTGCAAGGTAATGGCTGCTAAGCACAGGTGGATATACTCTGGTGTGTTGTGCACGTAAATCTTCACATGATCATCAGCTATAGAATGATTTATGATACAATAGCACAGATAGTAAAAGTATAGGGTTGTTGGTATGTGAATAGGAAGATTTAGATTTCTGGTTGAAAAGGACTTTTTTCTTTACTATCTTTGCAAAGACCCATGAATTCTTACTGGGATCCCATTGTTCCTTTAATATGTTTTTTCCACTGGGTAGTTTTTAGATTTGTCTTGGCTCCCAGTTTGAAGTGTGTCTATTGCTCTGGGATTTCAGTTTATTCTGTTCAATCCTAATATTAAATAGAAACAAAACAAACAAAAAAATTACACTGTTGCTTGACTACAACGTTTTTGAGAAAAAATGGAATTAATCATATCCTTGGAGATTATGTTGATTTGCACTAATTCAAGATCAAGTTGTCTTTGTGTCGTCTTTGCTAAGGTTTTTTTTTTTATTATTTTTTCAAAGAAAAATATATCCTATATCCCCCAAAGCAGAAAGAGGCTATATAGTTCCACAAGACAGAATAGTCCATAGCAGAGTCCATGGAGATATACTCTAAACCACTTTCATGCCTTACTTTTCTTAAAATAAATAAACTGTTCTTTATGGAATAACTATAATACAGCATAATATACAAGACCAAACCTGAAAAGGTATTGACCATCATCATAACACATAAGCTAGTTATGGGAAGTTACTGAAATCATCATAGAACAGATACTCCTTTTTAATGAATGGGGTAACCAATAAATGATTATTTCTATATATTATTTCAGTACAAAACTGAAAGAAATGTCTACCAACCTGAGCTGACATCTTAAGGTAACATGCCATCCTGTTTTATTAACATTTTTCCCATAAATAAAGAAACAAATCATTTTGGAAATTTCTTCATTGTGTGATTTATTAATTTTAATGCTTGAAATGACCTCAGACTGTCTGTGGCTATTTGTGAAATATTTATTTAAAGGATTTATTTCTGTTTTTTGAGGTTGAGGGGAGGAACTGAGTGCAGCGTGAAGGCATAAGATAAAAGTTTAAAGAGGTATGGCTTCTTTTCAGGAACTGGATTAAAATAAACATATACCCAAAAGAGGAGAGTAGAACTATGGATCAGATGTTCAGCTGCCATTAAGGTGGTGTAGTGCCACCAAGAGCAGAGTGCCAAAACTAGCACAAAATTACAGATTTACCTTCAGACCAGCTGCAGGATATAGTTGCAAGATATGATATGGAAAAACAGTGAAGCATTCTCCAGGCATTTCAATACAAAGAGAATAAAGAAAGAAGAAACAAAACCAGGCTGTTTCTAATCACTGGTTCAGTAGTCAGTTGTCTACTGAAGGCAACAGCTTCAGTCAAGGCAATTATAGGTTTGTCTTTTGAGATGAACAGAACTAGAGAAGATAATATGTTCATATATTTAAATGTAGGAGGAAAAAGATATTCTGAGCAACTGTAGTCCCATTGGTGTCATCTTAGTGGTGTATAGAGGATTTAAATGGAAAACAGGGCAACTTACAACCTATGTTAGCTAGAAGTTGGCCATAGGTTATTTTTTTCCTTTTGTAAGGAATATATGTATACATTGTATATATTGTATACAAGGAAAAAGCAGATCACCTAGTTTTCCTGTCTTCAGTAAAGCATTTGATGTAGTAGTACATGGAGAGTTGTGAGTTAAAAGGAAGATGATATGTTTATAAAAACAAAGGAAGATCTGGATAAAATAGAATAATGACTGGGGAAGGGTTGGACTGGAAGTAGGCCACTAGCAAAGTTCCATGAGGATTGGTTTTAGGCTCAGTTTTGTGTAATATTTTCCCTAGGGACTTTGGTGCAGTAGGAATTATGTTGATGAAATTTGCTGATGGTACAACATTTGGAGATATCAGTACAGAGGAGCGTTGAGATATTGTTTAAATGAACTCAGTGACCTTCAGAGGGGAAGTAATAGAAATGGAACAAAATTCAAGCTAACAAAGGGCAAGTTCATACACTTAGGGACTAATCATAAGATTTTCTCATTTAGGTTGGGAACTCAGCAGTGGAAATGACAGAGGAAGAAAAGGAAATGGGTGAGGAAATAGTTAATCAGAAAATGACTGTGAGCCCTCATCTTGCAGTCCTCTGGAAAAGACAGATAAGACCCTTCAGCCTATTGAGATAATTAATATCCAACAGAGACACAGAAATCTGAATTCCAAGATGCAAAGCACGGATACAAAGCAAATCATTGCATAGTACAAAGCAGTGGGGAGACTTTACCTGGAGTACTGGGCTGAGTTCTGGCCATTCATAGAGCAGAAAGCCAAGAGGGCTGGAAAAGCTGCAGGCAAGGTCTAACAAGAGGATGAGTGAGAGAAGACCAACGCAGGTTGTTTGGACAACCACACTGCCTGTGTACATGGGAGGAGATTGAGAAAATGTGTTCAAACTTCACTTGACCTGTGTAAAGGACCCTGTATAAAGGGCACATGAACCTGAGCCTTGGTTGAGGTTAGCAGCTGAGTGGGTATGTCCTGCCACATGCCTGCACAGTGGGTTCATGGGACAGCAGATGTGGCAGAAGCATGCCCCATCAGGGTGAGACTGGGGTGTGCACTCTGCTTTCCTGTTGTGGGGAGGAAGCTGTGATCTGACTTTAGTGGTTGTCCCATCTGGATGGTTAGTGTGCTGCAATTGCAGCGTATGCCTGGAGGCAGTGTAGATGCAGACAGTGAAAGCTGCTGTACTGAATGTGTGCTGTCAGGCCAGCTTAGGCTAATGAAGGGTCTGGTCCCATAAGACAGCTTTGCAAGCACTGTTTTTCTCCCAGTGATCTATGTTATTAACTTTCAACCCTGGGTACTAATCATGTTCTGGTCTAAACTTCTCTTGCCTCCAACGTGATGACTTTCAAAAGACATGCTGGACCCAAGCGTCGTAATTCTGATCAATTGCCAGCCTGCATCTGGACTTAAAGACCACATTTGAACAGTTATATACCCGGGGAAAATTTGATTTTGTATTTGACTGCACTTTTGAACATCATGAGTCAGCTCTATCTTGTGCTATCTGGCATCTCCTAAGATGTCACACTGCTATGTCAAAGGTTTCAAATAGGCACAGATAATTTCAGTTGAAGTCACCTCTACTGCTAAAAATTAATTAAACATAACAATCAAATTAGTCACAGCTTGATGATTATCAGCCTCTTGGTATAATTCAGAGACAAGAGTTATACAAAAGTTTCCACCTACTGTACAGGCAAAATCTACTCGAGGATGCTACCTGATCTTTTGCTGGAGTAACCTTTTCCAGCTTAATAATAATATAAAATTTACTGAAGAGAAGTGCAAAGTATGGTAATTCACATGGAAATTCAGTTGCACAAACACAAAACAAGGAATATGAGGCTGAGCAGCTGTACTAGAAAGAATATAGTATGGGGTTGTAGCATAGGGCTCAGCAATGCAAAGCTCTAGGAAAAGAAGTATTATCTGCATGAACAGCAACTTCACACAGAAGACATGCAAGATAACTATGCATTTCCCTTTGGCTCTCTAAAGGCTGCAGATCATAAAACAGCATTGTAGGACAGTTTAAGTTGAAATAGACCTTTGGAGGTGGTGTCATGTTCTCGGTACCAGATATTAGGAACCATGGAATGGGAGCAAGCTCTGGAGAACTGCCTAACAAATGTGGTAAAAATGAACCTTGATGAAAGGTTGAAAATTTGGGTTTGTTTTGTCTAGAAAAGAAGAGACTGAAAGGGAGGGTTAATTAAAACTTTTGAATACATATGGGTTTTTATAAGATTGATTATTGTTGTTATATTGATTGATATATAATGATTATTGTCCACAAGCTGTTGGACAAGTAGTTGGCTGAAATAGCAAGAAGGGAGATTACAGCTGTATAGTAAGCTAGGAATGAGTAATATACTTTTAGAAAAATATATTTCTGGGGTAGTCTAGGTAAAACTTGTCCTACTTCAAAGGACTTCTAGTCACAGAATTTTAGGATTCAGCACTCTGTATTTTACAATAATGGAGGATATGAGTAATAAAGTAATGGGATTGACATGTCTACTGAATTAAATCATACTCTGTGATTGCAAGAGACAGAATTTCCTTGTTTGGAAATGTAATGGGTTTCACAAAGTCTGACCGGGACACAGACCAACAAGGATTTTGTAGATTTTTCTCCTGGAAAACCGTGTGTGTCCTTTCTGTTGTTCATTGGGTAGGCAGCTTGGCAGTCAAATGCATGAAACAAACATGCAGACATGGATGAAGTGTAAAAATCATTTTCCAAAGCTAAGGAGTACTGGGGTGGTGTTGGTGGTGTGTTCGTTTTTTCCTATCAAGTGCTATGTGTTAGCAAAATCAGGATGAAATATAGCTGCAAATAACTCAAGAAAAATAATTGTCTGATGAAATCAACAGAAGTTCCCACCTTAGGTAACCATGTTTTTAATAACTTGATCTTTTGGACTGCTGTAAATCTTTGGGAAGATGCTGCATCCTTGGTGAAAGTCAAGGAAATGAAAACGCTGAGCACAAACTGTGCGCTTTACTAGTTCACTGAATCAACGCTTAGAACTATTACAGAAGACACTCCATAACTTTAAGAAAATGTTACTGTTCTTATGATTGCTTTCTTTATTCTTGGAGGACTTGCCTTCCCTAGAATCTGTTTCAAATTCATCACATCTCAATGGATAGGGAAAAAGACATAAACAAACCAGCACTTTTTCCTATGGAGCCAAATGTTATTTTGGGCCATATACACTAATTGGCTCTGGGTAGAAAGCGTTTTTTCCACCAGGTGAAATACATCTTTAGCTTGGGAGAGGCAAGCTCACAGGTATGACAGCTAACAGATGAGGAGGAGACTTCATTTATGGCATCTTCCTGAAGGCGGAGATTTTTCTAATGGGTCTATAAGATCCCTTCCAATTAACTTGAGGCAGATGACTAACTCCCATAGACTGCTTCCAACACATCTGCCTGTTTTTCCAGGTACAGGTGAAAGTGATTTTTTTCTGATTTGTCTTCTTTCCTGTGTAGACCTATATTTGATCACTATACTGCTTTATTCACTTGGGACATTTGTGCAGTATCCCATATCCCAAACTGAGTTTACAGATTTCTAATGTCCAGACCTGTGGTGCCTGCTCCTCTCCCTATTTATTACAGCACTCTGTGGCACAGAAAACCCAAGAGATGGGGCTTGACCATATACAGATTAGGTTTCCTTCCATTTTTCAGCAAGCATCAGAGGGGAAAGTGTGTGTCATCCTTTGCACAGACGTTCACAGAGCAGCCGATTCAGATTCATCCCAGCGCGTCAGGGCATATGGAGCAGGGTGGGAGGGCTACAGCAGTGCCTTGCTGTGCTTGCTGCGTGACTCTGAAACAACATGACTGGGGTTCCAGAGCAACCGGCAACTGCTGACTAATTCTGAAGGCGACCTAATGATTTTTGTTTGGGAAGGGGCTGGCAGATGATGGATTGGAGGATGGACCTCCCAGCTGTTCCCGATCCATCTTCCGCTGAAGCTAAAGAATTAGAATGAGCAACCAGGCAAAAGCTTCATCCGGCCGTCTGTGGATCGTGTCACCAAGCCAGACGGCAGTAATTTAACTTTCCTCTCTCATAAGACCAGTGTATACTGGCAGAAATTTATTACTTCTTCATTACTAAAGATTTACCGGATGCTTTGTTGTTCTTGGGGGGAAGGCAATATTTCCTGCTTTGTAAATGTGACCTTTCCTATCTGTGTATTTTTTTTAGCCAGCTATTTTTTGCTTATATGAGATAAATGTGTGGACCATTACAGGGAAGAAAAAGTCCCAACTGGAATTAATAAGGAAGCTTTGATCTGCATAGTGAGGTATACTTAGCTGTGTTATTATCTAAATCTACATATAGACTATTTTCATAGGGCTGTGATGTAGGACCAAATGGCTTTAGAAAATCACCAGATTGAATTGGGGGGGGGGGGGGGGGAAATAACAAGCAATGAATTGTAGCAAAAAATAGACCAGATCTTTAATGAACTTAAATTAGTGATGCTTGCTTAGAGATAATGACATTCACATCTGCAGAAGTTCTGGCCAGAGACAGCTCTGCCGGGGACCTGGTCTGCTGAACAGGGACTCCAGGATGACATCAAGCACCTACTGAAGACCAGTCTGTTTTCAAATGACGGGAGCACTTCTTGTTTTGCAAAAGTGCAAATTTGCTCTAGATTAGCTCTAATTAGCCTCCTGTCTCTATAGCTGCAACTGAATGATGGCGGGGGTTTATGCTGTAAGTCTCTTTTTAGTTTGTAAGAAGTCATCTGTTATTTAGTTTCAGAACAGCTGTGCTTTTCTAATAGAGAGGCATCTATTCTGGTTATTTTTTATCAATTTAAGAAATTCATGATAGCTTTTCCCACTACCAAGCCAAGCAATCGCCTTGTGTATCAAATCAGTAGTAGTAGTGAATCTCATCAGAGAGGAAGCAGGAGGTAAACCATCTTTGATCTTTGTAACCTTTTAAGGTTAGGGTTGCTACACGCATGTTGGGTATCTGAATTGGGTGAAATATAAAACACCATTTTATGAAACACTTTAAAATACTAACTTTTTTCCCCAGGATTCAAAACAAGTTCCCTTTGATATTCAAAGATGCAGGCTAGGAAAAAAGTTTTCAGATAAAACTTATGTAAGATGAACAAGTTACTTCTTGGAAAGTTGCACTCAGACTGTTTGTCAGCAATTCTTAATCCAGTTGGAAGGATGTGTTACATTGGCTGCACAGGGAGCTTTCTTAGGAGTGGTACTGTTCATTAATTAATAATTTATCAATTAATTAACAGTATTAATTATTTTACTAGCATCTTTAATGGTGTAGGGAGAATGGTTTACTGCTGGCATAAAATTGGGAAAATTTGCAGATGCCACAAGCACTGTGGAGAACTCAAAATGATCTTCATAAATTAGAGAAAGTGTTTGAAAGAAAAAAGTCTGCGATTGAGTAATAGCGAATGCAAAGTGCCACGTAGAAGTTGATGATAACCTGGCTCGGTTTCAAGAAAAATGATCGAAAACTGAAACTAGTCTAATGGATACCCACAGAAATGATCCCAGCACTTAAGAAAAGACTTATGGATTTTGGAAACTTTGCTGGAAATTTTAGAGAAGAGATTAGAAAAAATGTCAGAATTGAAATAAAGGGAACAGGCCAAATGACCTCTCAAGATCCTGTCCTACCATACTTTCTCTGGGTCAATGATTTTCTAATGATTTTTTTTCTAACGTAAGTGGGATTTTCACCATCTTAAAAAAAAAGAAAAAGAAAGAAAGAAATCGGAATTAATTTTTTTGTACTTCAACTTAGAGCCAAAAATTTGTGACACTCCATAAATGAAAATTAGCTAACAATCTTAAATATAATTTTGATTGGAAAAATAAAAGAACATCACAAAGCATTTCAGGAAGTATCTATACCATTGATAGATTTCCACAAGATGTCTGACACCCAAACTTTAGGACTGAAAATGTCAAATCACATCCCATTTGCTTAATGTTATTTGTATCACAACAAGAGAATAAAAAGAAATCATGGTTCTGCAGTGCAAGGTATTAAACAAACAAACAAAGTTGGAATGAAGCCTCTTGCCATAGATTAAGGGAAGTGCTAGGATCAAGAAGGAATGTAATGAGCATGAGCCATGACCCTTAGGCCAGCCAGCTGAGCTATGCACAAAATGGTGTCAAGTGACCTGTCTCTCTCCTCTCTTTGCTGGAAATGTTCAAAGCACTTAGAGCAACACCTGCAGGTGACGCTGCTGCTGTGGGGACTGTTACTCACCCCCCAAAGCTGTCTGAAACATTAACTACAGTCTCCTCTTTGGGGTCTTTTTAATGTCAGTGCTTAGAGCAAAGATGCTGACAGAAATTAACTTCTTGGATCCGAGTCCTTTGTTTGGACCTCTGTTTTTAATTAAACCATTTTTTCACTGTCTATAGCTGCTCTTCCTGAGGTTGGGTATGGTTGTGAGGCTGAGACAATTTTGTGCATGTTGACACAGGAATCACTTCCCTCCTTTCAGCAGCATCTGTTTTTCAGACATGATGCTGGAATAGATATGTACTCCTCTGCTTAGGTTTCCTGCAGCACTGAGATCAATTATAAAAAAAAATCCATGCTCTTGAGCTTTAAAGACTGTAGATAGTGGGGATTCTGGAAATTAGACTGAAGTAGTTAAGTGTTGCAAATTTCCCCTCTCGAGAGACTGTGGCTTGATACGGCTGCTTAAAGGATTTTTTGGCAAATGGATTGCATTTCCTAGTGGGATTTGTGCTGTGAATAAATAAATTTCTGTAATCAACTTCTGCAGTCTTCGTAGCTCGTCTTTCAACTAAATGGACATGTATATAAAAATATCTATCCAGTTAAAAACTAGTAAGGCATCAAACTGGAAGGAAACTCCACACCTAGCAAAAAAATCCATCCTTTTTTCCCTCTGCTTTGTAAATATAGTATGGATTTTCTTAGTGCTTTGGCCTATTTAATGTTCACTAGGTGTCAATCAAATGCAGATCTCACTTGCCAGTGGGAGTGCTCTGGAAATGAGAGGTAGCATCTTGGAACATCTTGCATTTAAAGAGTGATATGCCCTCAGCTTTCCAAAGCTGCATAATTTCCTTTTAAGCTGACACTTTTACAAATCCAAACAGCTCTTGTTTCAAACAGAAGCTGAATTAAGGGATGCCAGCCTGGAAGGAAGGAAGCTTGAGGGAAGAAGCTCCCCAGGGCAGACAATGAAAGGTCTATAGGCATTATATTTATATACAAATTGATAGCTGAGCTTCTAGAATATTGATAGATTTGGCTGCAGTTTTGCCCTGTCTTTTTGTTTTGTTTTTCCCAGGTGGTAGTGGTGTGGTTGTGGTTGTTTTCTCTGACCTTTGGAAGGCTTTGATGCTTTACATGCACTCTTGGTCACTTATTTGGTGCTGAAATGGAAAGCAAGCTCTTCTGGAAATACTGTTTTCATAGGAGTGGCTGGTATCAGGAACAGGGCTGGGGAACCTCTGGCGTTCCAGTTCTGGGTCTTAATATCTTCTGACATAAATAGGACTGACTGTGAGAAATACTTACAGTTTGCACATTGCATGTGTTTGATGATGCACAACACTACAATTGCACCGCTGTTCTTCCTTAAATAACCTTCCTCCTGCTTTTTGAGTCTTAGCGTAGTGATGCCAACATTTCTGTCAACTTGGGGAGTTCTGTGCCTGCCAATGGGTGAATTTTCTGTCAGCTCATTAGTGCTAGCTCTTTGAACATCTTGCTGTTGAACTGTCAGCTGTTATATGATCTGATCTATTTTCTTGACAAATTAGGAGTAAAATAAGTAAATACCACCCCCTCAGCTATGTACACACACTTGATAATCTACTGTTTTCCATAGAAATTTTTATTCTTTCACTTTTTTGCTTTTCTTGTTCTCTAGTCTCTTCCCAGTCCTCCAAAATATTAACCTAACCAAGAAAAGGAGCTTTATAAAAATATTTTCCTAGATGCACCTCCACTTCAGAGAAGTGACTCTAATTTTCTTCTTCTCTCTTCAGAAAATGCAGCACTCACTTTCAGTTGTGCCACTGTGCTATGGCCAGATGCCTCAGGTGGAGCTCAAACTTTCTAGCTAAAAGTAAAATAAGAAAGGTGATGCTGATATACTGTGCTGCTAGCTCAGAATCCAGGAGAAAGCCTGGGATCCAGTCCTGGTCCTGGCAAACAGACTGTTGCCATTTCTGACAGGAGCAGGATCCAGATGGAAAATAAAGGATTTTTCACTTCATTGTAAGAGGATGTAACAGTACAAAGATGTGGCACTTAATTCTAATCTGTTTTATCTTCACTCACTTTGGATTGGCAGGCTGCTGTGGTCTTGCTTTTGCATCTAAGTGTTTCACCAGCAGAGATCCTATTCAAACCCTTTCCACAACATAACCACAATGCTTCTGTTTTCCCAAATGGTCTATTACATTAGCTGAAGTCACTTAATATGCCATCTGATGTAAACACATTGTGCCTAGAACACACACACGCGTTCCTATATATATACACATATATATATATAATCTGCACAAGAAACCTGATCTTCACGTAGCATTTTCTATTTGTTTGTTTTTCACTGACTGAGAGTGAGGCATGGTAAAAAACAGGGAATTGTCACTTGTCACTGCTCTGTTGCAGTAATTTTGGAGCCAGCTAGCAGAGCTCAGGATCCCATCTGTGGTGAAATCAAAGCTGTATTACAGATTCCTAGGATAAACTTTTAATGGGGAAACAGTGGGAGAACAGCCTCTTCTGTACAGAGCTGGAGCTAAGACAGAAGAAGGTTGAGCAAGCAGAGGAGTATCTCTGTTCACAGTCTGAACCACCAAAGGGAGTTATTCCCTTCCCTTTGCATCCCTTCTGTTAACACCACCTCTTAATACCACTTCTCTGTCACTTTCCACCAAAAAAACCCCTCAAAGCTTTTGTCTGCTTTCAGTCTAGTGTTCGCCTCCATTTCTATACAGTTGTCATCTGTAATAGTGCCAGCTCTCATAATGCTATCACAAGCATGTACATTTTGAAGTTTGTCTCAAATGCTTGGCTGGAGCTGAGGCTCTGAGAGCAATTTTAGTTGTGCAAAATGAGAGTTTCTGGAAGATGGAAGCTCTTACGCCCTAGACCTAGTGCAATATGTGCTGTGCAAAGACCACATCCTTTCCAGAGTTCTGGTTGTCTGGAAATGATCAGGCTTTTTCTCTTTTACATAATCCCTTTGATTGAAAGGTGGGAATAAAGCAGTTTGGCAAAAATAAATGCAAAAGAAGATGAACATATTCTTACAGAAGACAGTCAAATGAGGGGATCTGTTTCCCATGGAGTGGGATGGAAGCTTCATCCATCTCATATCTGCTTCTGAAGATCTGTCATCAAGGCTAGGAAGCTGATGAAAGGTGCTGCCTGGTAAGTAGAAGTAGCCTGGAAGTGAACGTTCAAATGCCTGAGATGAACCCTGACCTGTTGTATCCCCTGGTGTGTCAACAGCCCACCTTTCTTTTCCGTCATGGGAAGGCCTTGACCTGGTGTGTCTTTGCCTAGCTAGTGTTGTCTGCAAACTAATTTCTGGCTTTCACGTTTTAAGTGAGGTATTATTACGAGGATGAGCTCATTTTGGCACATCCAGCTAGCATGCCTGTTTAAATCCAGTGTGCTTTGGCAACCGTACCTTAGCTACCAGTGCCAAAGAGGTGGTGGAAGGAATCATGAGTCACAGAAGGCCAGTGGTGGAGGAGGAGCAGCAGGTGCCAGGAGAAAGAAGAAATAATACCCAGAGAAACAATAGCATCAATGAGCTTTTGATGGCAGCACTTTGTGTTCAGCAATTAGTATAAGTACTGCCCAATTGGCATGGACAGGGATAAAGTCACACAGTGGGTGAGCTTCAAAAATAACCCTCTTTACGAATCAGACTCAGTTTCCCCCTCGTCTCTTCACCCATTACAGCTCCAGGAATTGCTCTCATGTGCAGATAGGTTCTCTTTTTTCCACAGGGCAGATTTGATTTGATTGTCTGCCCTTGAAGGATAATTATTAGAGCTGGCTTCCCCATCACAGTGAACCTGTAATTTCATAAGTAACACCTGTTGTGGCTTCATCATAGAAGAAGGAGAGATAGAAAATGGAGCTGGAAGACAGCAGGGGAGTCATTTGTATCAAACTAAGAAACCTGATGGAAAGATTCTGGACCAGATACTCAACTGCTAAAGAACAAGGGAGCTGCCAATGGACAGCACCGTTCCCAGCTATTTCTGTATCTTTTCCCTTCACTGAGGCCGTAGGTGTTATGATTTGTCCAAGCTGCAGACAATGACTCCAAAATGGTGTTCAAGTGTCATTCAGGAATGCTTGAATTTGTCCAAAGAGACGATTCTCCATCCTTGGCTTCTTTCATATTATCTAGCTATTTCTTCAGATGGGAAATTGAACTGGGCTAGATTTACTGAAACATGTGTTAATGTTAAGCTCTGTCCGGATAATCATGAAGTGGAAAAAATGAATGTCTAGCAAATGAATTCCTCCTGGATTCGCCCAGCTGGAAGGGGAATCTGCTCAAACACACCTTAAAGCAGTGGATTTTATTTTTCCTTTATTGTGCTGTTTTACCATATCTATTCCCCATCAGGGGACCAACATAATATAGGTACCGCAGATGTAGGAGGAGCATCTCTGAACTCTGGTCTGTCCAAGCCCAGGAGAGAAATATGAGCTCTGACACTCTCTGCATTGATACTTCTGTTCTTTGTGGATGTGTTCACAGTGGGCTTTGATATAAATAACATTATACCCCTCATGTAGTGACATTATAACCTTTGGAGTGGTATTAGCTGATGCAGAGGTCTCTTTTTTTCTTTGTTTCTTTCTTTCTTTCCTTTTGTTCATTTTTTTTTTTCTCTCTGCTCTCTGGACTGTACTACTCAAACCTGCATGGCTTCTGTTTTGAAGCTGCCTTGAGCCTGGCTGACTCAGCGATGTGTGGAGCTGAGTTGTGGTCATTAAAGCGATCTGCAAAAGATCATGCAGACCTATCTTTACTTCCCCTTTGATCTCGCATACACTGTGCACTCCATTTCTTGGTCATAATTTGAGCCTGTGTGTTCTTTTTATGCTGCCTAGGTAACTAAGGTATAATACAACTGCAGTTGTATGATGTGTTTGAAATCACCTTGACATGAGCTACTTTACTGCCTAAGAAGGGGATCAAAATACATAGCTAGTTGCCAGCCATAATGAATCCCAGTCTGTTCCTCAGGTATTCCTCTCAGCCTGATAGGCATTTCCTGACTTCCAAAGCAAATTCTGCTGGATCTCCCTAAGTATCTGTAAAATACGGTATTGCCATAGTAATGTGCAAAATTAGGACCAGAAGAGACTTTTAGGTCACTCGGTCCTATCCCCTGGTATCACAGGCAGCCATATCCTTTAATTCCTTTCATAAACTTATCAAGCTTTTTCATCCTGAAAGTAGTTTGGCCGTTCTGGGAGACCCAGGAGGGATTTGAAAGGGCAAAGTATATCCAGAGCACTTGATGATGCTGACGGTGCAGGCTTTAGGAGGCTGCCTTCTGTGTGCTGTTTGGGCAGCTCCCCTGTCTCAATGGCAGATGGAATTTTTGCTATTGGAAGCAACAAAGTTAGGATCAGGGCTTCAAAAAAAAAAAAAAAAAAAAAAAAAAAAAAAACTTTCCCAAAATGTCATATCATTCCTCTCTTCTCCCAAATGTGCAATATTGATAGAGACTTTTCCAATGGATGTTTGCATCCTGTTGATTTCCGGGGAGGTCTCTCTACCTTTAGCACCTCTGAAAGGCTGGCACCTCTGTCTTCCTCTTGGAAGGCAGAGATGATTGTACCATGGAGACTTCAGCATCTTCCTCCACTTTGCCCTGAAGCCACCTATGTGATACAAACCTGCTCTGTTGCTGCCTTTATGGCAGTGCTCATAAAGGGACTGCAGTTCACTTGATAGCCCCATCCAGATGGGACCTTTCACCAACATCCGATGCACTCTCCAAAAGATGATTTCCCCCGCCCCCACCCCCATCCTCCGTAGTTAAAACCTTTATTGACAATGAGCAGCAACAAGTCTTAGGAAAAAAAAAACAGGGGAATAAAAAGGCTCTGGAACAAGATGGAGAAACTGAGTTTTTGCATAGAGAAATTCTTTGAGTAGAGCAGTAAAGTGAAAGAAAGATAGAGGCGTTGACAGTGTTTACTAGTATTGCAATTGCACATTCTCAATATGAGCAAACTACTGTGGTCTGCTATTTATAGGAAATTCAGAGAACAAAATGTTGGAATTCTTCCTAATGTGCATTAAAAAAAACACCATCAGACTCTGGCTTGGCTGCAAGTTGAAGACAGTGCCATGACACATAACTGACTTCTTCAAAGTGCTTTAATTTTTCTTTCTGAGTTTTTCCATCCCTGGCACAGATGCTGATCCCTGATTTTGTGCTGCTCCACCTTTTGGTTAAATTTTACTCCAAATAAGGAGAGTGGAAATTTTACAGAGAACAGTTTTGATTGTAAATACCTGGTTTTTTACCTATGATGCTTGCAAGGACAGGGAAGGCTTATGTGGTATATGAGAATGAAGGAAGACACAGGTATCATTTCTCTATCGGCATCTATCTTCCATGCAGGAGATGCTGGGCTAGTCAAGCTTTAATATGCACACAAATTTGTGCTAAAGTCAGGCACACTCGTTAACAGAGATCCCACAAATTGTTCTATAAGTATGCGAGGTTTAGAGGGGTTAAAGGGAGGCTTTTAGCTATTCCCTCTCCTCTCCATGCCTACAGGAAAGGGCATATGTAAGAAGTCTGCAGCATCAGAACCCTGTGTTGAACTGCCAGTGGAGTTATGAATTTTGGCACCCTTTGCCTCCCTAGCTCACAAGATGACTGTAGTTCCTAGTTCTTTAAGTTTCATAATGAATCAGACCCCAGGAGCCTTAAAGCCTGGAACAACAAGCAAAAGGAGCCAGTCCTTTAATTTGCTGCCCTGTAATTTCCAAGCTGGAGTAGGGACTAGTTGAGCTCTGGTTTACCTGAGGGCAGCCTGAGGAATACTCTGCATGAAAATTTCCTGACTTGCAGGAAAATGCTCAGAAAGAAGTATTAGAGCAGCCCAAAAATGCAGGTGTTTCCATGACTGATTAGTTGAAGGCTGGTAACATCCACTCCCTTGGCAGACCGCTTATGATACCCTCTAACTTGGAAAGCTTTACTATTTAGATCTCCCTCTGGCAATGTCTGCCCTTATCAGTGAGACATGTATTTCTGAAGATCTGAGACTATCCAATAAGCTATTATGATTGAGCATATTTACAAATATGCTTTTGATATGGTTGCTTATGACAGGTGGTGTTACAAATATGCCCCTTTCCTCCCTCTGTCCTCTTCTTCCCACACACCACTGCTGTTGTCAAGTGTCAGGTGGTAGAACCCTATAAATATATTTAAGGTTTTCTTTTTTGGTTTTTGTTTTTTGCCTTTTTTTTTTCCTGCAAATGCAAAGACAACAAGTACTGGAACCTCTTCTGATAATTAGATCTTGGGAGCCAGCCCATCTGTTTTTGTTTTTATGCTACCCAAAAAACATCTATTTTAGCAACACTAACCACAAGCAAGGTCCAGAAGTCCTTCTCAGTAATTATGTACTTTAGGTCTTTAGAAAATACATTTAGTAGCCCATTGACCCTGGTGGAATTCCATTTTATAGAGGAGATCTTAGCTAGCAGTAATTGGCCAGCTGGAAATTTCCCTTGAGCAAGTTTAAAACAGATCTTCTTTATCTGCAATGGAAAAGAAGTTTGTCCTATTATCGTCCCAGACATAAAGATGTACTTTAGCCTCATGGAGAACTTTGAAAACATTCCCGTTAGAGAGAGCTCTGCTTATATACAGAAGGGCTCCACATGTTTAGTAATTATTACATAGAATGCATTTGCAGAAAAATGGGAATTGCGTGGCTTGGCAGTTCATCTATTTCTCAGCTAGATCTGCCATTTGCTGTCACATTTCTAGCCTCTTTGCAGCATTTCAATAAATAATTAAAATATCGGGTCTGATTCTCCACTCCATTACCAGCCTTTATAGTGGAACTTCATTTAGTATGGGGGGATCATAACAATGTATATACCTTGCCACCTGGAGGAGAGGGGAGAATTTAGGAAGGTTCTGACTGAAAAGTCAAGCATTGCTAAAGAAAATTCTGGCTGGGAATAATAATTTTTAATTTTGGGGCACAATAATGGTGAAGAGAGGAAAAAAGAGAAATCATTTCCTAATCAACTACAAGTCACCTCAAGGATAAAAGATAAAATCAGAAGTGAAACCAAGTAACTAATTTTCAGCATCAGGTTATAATGAAAAGACTATTCTTTTCCTCGGGTATTGTCACAATTAGTTTCTAGGGGATAATTAGAATCAAACGTGACTGATTTCAGGTAGAAAGGCAAGCAGCAGGGGCAGATGAACTTCTGAGCCACAAAGCACTTTTTTTTCTTTCCATTGTCATTAGGGATAATAATTAAAAAGAGACATAGTTGAGCCTCCCTGGAGGTATGATATTTCGGCAGAAGTGTCCCTAAAACTAACATTCTCCAAGTTTCCCATGAAGCCTCAGCAGCTATTTAACTTGCTGGCAACCAATTGTGTGTTTTCTCCGTTACCAGTAAGATTGCCCTGCCGCTGGTGACAGAAGTGCTCAAGGAAGCCTGCTGAAGACAGCGAACGCTTCTCTTGATCCACCATTTCACTCACGTCACTCTCATCAGAATACAACTTTTGATTTGCCTTGACTGAAGGGCGGGATGGAGGAGCAGGTCTGAATGCTGAGGACCTGTCCGCTTCAATTTTCTCACGCTGACTGGCAGATGTAACAAAACCTTTCAGTCACGACACGGTTGTCCATTAAAACTCTTATGGGAGGAGGGCTGTTCTGGCACTGCCTCAAGAATGAGTCTTCACCAGCCAATAAAATTCCAGCATATTTATCCAGGCTATCACCCATAGCAATCTAGCCCTGTATTGGCTTTCTGAGTTACATGAATTCATCTTCCCGATGACAGAGGTATTCATTTTCCCTATCTGAGAAAAAAATGACCTATGGGGTGTTTCCAAAAAAACCTCCTGCTGCCATTTAGTGATTGACCCTTGAAGTAGCATGTTATTGTTTCTGCTTCTCTGTAGGATGACTGAACACTACCCAAATAACTCATTGCTGATAAAAGACATTCAGTTGAAAATGCCGCTCCTGCTTCTATCTGGGAAAATGCGAATATTGACAAGATTACATGGCCATCATCTGAACAACAGCATGTGATGAATTATGTGACCCCTAGGCACCACAGCAAGCTGAACTCTGTACTCTGAGCTTCCCCAAATTATAGGTCTATAGACTTTTGGAATGTAAAGTCTGGCCTAATAACATAGGCACAATGGAGTAAAACAGGTGAGTAGGCAAATGATTAAAGGAGACCGTCTGTTTGAAATGGCATATTACAAAAATGAGATTCAAACATATCAGCCATTTTTTTTCTTAGATGACTTAAGGTGGCTGAAATTTTTTTTTTGGGAGCTGCAGCTGCATTTTGTTAGGACACAACATCTTGCTCTGAGTTTAATTTTTGTCCACTGCATTTTGCTTGTTCTAATCTTGTCCTGTCTTGTCATCATCTAGGTGTTAATAACATGGCCAAGAAGTTACACTCTGACGTTTTCCATGTGACATGAACTGTTTCAGCAATTTCCACTTTTTTATTAGTGCTTCTGAAATAATACATTTCACTTTGATTTTTTTCAGAAGAAAAACATCTTTTTTTTCTGTTGTTTTTCTCCACTCAGTGAAAAATGCTGAAATATTGTTATCTTGTCCTGATTCAGGGACTGAACGGATTCAAAAATCACCCCCATACATGCACACACACATACAACAAGACAGGAATTCAGTTGTTTTAATAGCACTGTTTCCTGTGTTTCTTGCTTTGAATGCACCCTCTTTCAGTGGTATAATTTTCAATAAAAGCTTGTAATACTGAAAGGAAAAGCTATGCATTAGCAGGCAGTGCGATGCAAGAAGAGAAGCTCTGTAGAGGGAAATGATGCAGAAGAGGTGGTGTAGACCCTACAGATGTTTCAGGGAGTTTTATTTTGGACCAGCTCTAATAGTGTCCCATGAACTGAAAGCCCATTAGTAGCTCTCCTGTGGCTTGGTTTTATCCTGAACAAGTCTAGTTCACATGCTCCAAGACTATGCAGCAATGCAAATCAAAATGCTTTAAGTGGGGCTGATCAGGAGAGTCACTCTACTAAAATGTCACTGCAGATGCAGTCTGAGACACCGCCTCCTAGGGACAGGCCACTAACTTTCCATTTGTGGATATTTATCCTTCCTTTATGTTCTACTGCCTTTTGAAACTTTCTTCATTGCCAGTGTTGATCTTCCAGTTATACAGAACTTGGCAGCAAAGGGTGTCTTACGGTGCTTTCCTGATGATATTGCATTTGTCATAAAGAATGAAAAAATCATTATTTATTGTTATTAATAGAAACCATTGACTGTGCAATGATAATTGCAATGTGAATTACTATGAAATAAGTGATATCCATTATTGTGATTGTTTAGGTGACTTTAACACAATAGGAGTTTTTGTTAAATAAATCTGAAGGCAGGTTTAGAGACTTTTATCTTACTATTTTTAATCTAAATGAGTGTAATTTCAAGATCTGAGAGACCAAGAATCATACCATTAGATTCCAGAAACATAAATTGTTTTGTCAAGTTATTAGTGGAACTGACGATTTGACAGTTTTTTTATAAATGCTGACATGACGTGTACGTACTTAAGTGGTTTTACTCTGCAGGAAGTCGATTAATTCAGACTCTTTTTAGCCCCACAAACTGTCAGCTTAGGGAGATGGCTTATTAAATTTACCTGAACATGAAATTAAAATGTGATTGATGTCTTTTTATTTGATGTATGTATAATTTTGTGGCAGTAGTGAGAGCTGCGTATTTTGAATGTTACGTACAATGAAAATTCAGTTGCAATTAAGCTAAATAGAGGATGAAGAAGCAGTTAATACAGTAGGTATTTCATGACTAGTTAGCTCTTGTAGTCTCAGATATGGTGATTAACCTGGGTGGGGAGGGAGGCTGACAACTCCAGATACAGAAATTGAATTGTCTTTAGGGAGAATAAAAGAGTGCTTCTCCTTGGAGGGCAGTTTCTGAAGACAGTGACCTTCTGCCAGTTCTTCAATGAAGGCTCTTATTATTTGCAAAACTGTTTTATGCTTTTATGACCCCAAATGTGTAACAGAAGCACAGCTTGATTGGAGCTTTCCAGATCCCTCTAATTTTATGGAGATATTAGCAATACTGGCCTGATAATGTCAGGAAGCAAGGCCAAAGACAGAGCAGTAAAGTTCAGCTCTGCTGAACTAAAACTTATGCTGCAGGTTCACTTCAGAATGAATCCTATTCTGATACTTAAACACACATCTCCTTCATTTCCTTGATGCTTGAGAAGAGATTGTAAGTCACTATTCAATTGTGTTGAAGACATTTACAAATTAAAGTCTTTTAGATAAGTCTTCTAGGAAAAAGATTTAAATTTCAATATAAAGGACAGAAATGAAGGAATTAATGACTTTCATAACTTCTTAAAATAGTTAATGTAAAAACTTCCTGTAATGCAATGTTCTGACTGAAAATTAATGTGCAGAAGTCCAAGAGAATTTAAAATGATAGTTCCCATAGCTACTGTAACTCATCTACCAATCCAGTTAGGCAGTCCTTGATAAAAGTGCATCTGGCCATGTCTAATTTTGAGTTTTGCAGATGGACCTGTTAACTTCTTCAGAGGTATGAAGTGAAGCTTTGGCCAACTGGGATATTAGCTGGCCACATTGTCATTAAGTAAGCATGATAGAGTCTCAGCTAAACGGTACAGTAAAGGTGAAATTTCATCAACACCAGGACACATTATTGCACAAAAAAGGCCTTATTCACAGCCTTGTGAAAGGAAAGCCTCTCATTGACTGCAGGGAGTTCAGGGAAGGATCCAGAAGAACAGCGGGGATTTGCATGCTGCAAATGGGCACATGCTGTGAAGATCTCTTCTAGTCTGTCTTCTGCAAGCCATAAGCATCCCTTCTTTTGGGCAGGCTGATAACACAAGAATGAATAAACACCAGGTAACATTTCCCTGCTTGTGAATTTCAGAGAAAACTACTATTCAAAGCCTAAATAGCTGCAGCAGTACAGCAAAAAATTAACCCTGGGCTTGTGTGTATGTTTTCAGCAAAGGCATCTTCTGAGCCACTGGAGACAAAATAAATCTTACTACCCTGATGACAGTCTCTGAAAGCGAAATTTGGTGATCTAGATGGTTCAGGGAAAACGGAATCTTGTATTTTTTGACAGCATAATTATTATGCTCTGTCAGATTTATATAGCTTTTTCATAAGAAACACTTAATACTTCATACGGATATTACTTTTCCCATCAAATATCACTTTAGAAAAAGTTAATAATTTAGGAACTTTTATATTAAAAAATGGCTAATTCAACTGATGCGTGTGATACCATCACCAGACATTGCATGAAGGGCACTAAAACTTTTCCCCTTAAGCTTTGGAGTAGATCTGTTGTTTATGCCAAATTGCTCCAAGCCTGAAGACGCTAGATTTCAAGTAGTAGTTTAAGGCTACAATGCAGGAGATATGTGGTTAGTCCCTTCCATATTGTTCTGTACCGAGACTGATGGCCAGCTTACTCTCAGATTCCTTTGCCCTGCTCTATCTTTTATTTCATTTAAAAAAAATATTCTGTTTATCCTTCTACTCAAGTTCTGATTTTCAGGTTTATCTGAATTTCATTGGCACAAAAAAATCAGCTGTAAGTTATATTGCGCTGTCAATATATCTTACTGGGAGAAATAGTAAAATCAGCCTCTGATATAGTTCATAAAAACTGAGAAGAAGTGTGATCTTTGCTGTGAATGCAACAGAATTTCTCTAAGTGTTTCTCCTGATTTAGAAGCAACAAATAATACAGGACACATTGCATAAAAAGGAAGACTTGATCTTTGGAAAAAGAAAAAAAAAACCTTACAGATGTGATTAATTCAAATAGTTTTTCATTCATAAATGTATGCTGGACAGGAGTCTGGATGGGGCTTATTAATTAGAGACAAATACATTTGTATGTGTTAATAGATATACACAAAAACATGTGCGCGCACGCACACAATTATTTACTTAAGTGTAACTGTATGTGTGTGTAATGTGTGTGTACATGAGCATCTTTTCCCCTAATTTACCAGTCACCCTGAAGAGAGCAAAGTGCAGTGAAAATTGGATGTTATGAGATGAGATTTGGGGGGAATAAATATACAACGAGTAATGTTTTAGGACATTACTTAGGCTCAAATCTCAGTCTGTGAAGTCAGAGGGAAATCTGGAGAAGGCTGAGTAAATAAAAGATTGTTTCTGAAGTGCCTTCCACAGGAGTTTAAATATTTCATCCTTGACATTGCAAATGCTCTTACTCCATCAGGGACACCATTGCCAAGTTAGCCTCATTGATTCTCAAGGAAAAGCACTATAACACCGCTTCATTTTTCATTAATCTATGGAAGAGTACAACAGACCCACTGCAGCACATTAAGTGGAATTAAGGGATGCGTGTAGCATCTTTCTAAAGCAGTTCCTAAGACACCCATCAGTCTGTGTCTTCTGCTTCGCAGAGGAGATGATAGATGAATGCAATACAAAAACTGTACAGTTGTCTAGCTCAGACTGAATGCCACCAATAGCAGAAGGGACAAGCTTGATTAGGCTAGTGGTGGTGTCAGGGAGTTGCTGTTAATTGTTGTTGCTGTTGAAAATCTAAGTGCTTTGTATGACAGGCTCATTTTTCTGCACATTTGTCTCTGAATCTCAGGAAGAGGCAATTTAAATCATAGGTCACACAAAATGTAAGGACAAACAGCAAAGGGAATTAGAGGCTTTTGTTAGACAGGACTTCCTTCCAGGGGCTTTTGAAGGTGCTTCCCTTCATTTATGAGATAGGGAATTTAGGCACTTGCTTTCACAGGATTACCTCACTTGGTACTTAAAATTATGTATGACTTGAATCTTGTTGTACATTTTTAGGATTCATCAGCTGATGAAGTACGATGAAGTATGATACCTAAATTTCTAGAGGTATGAATCATCTCTTCAGAGATAGCTCCCTTTCTTTGAAAATAGAGAAAAACTTAGGATAAGGATCTTGTCCAACTCACATAGAAACCTATGGTAGGTGACGCAACTTTCCCACTTTTCTCCTGTCTTCTGTTAGCCCAGAAAGCAGCATGGAAAATTTGGTAGTGGTTAAACTTTGGTAGCTGCCAATGTAAGTATGTAAGTATAGATCTATATTCTTTTGAAAATCAGGTCCCAGATGAAGTGGAAACTGAGGGAAGAGATCTTGTCAGCTCACAGCTGCAGCATTTGAACTGCTGTTACAGCTCTACCTGCAGCTGACTGTGTGCACGCGGGCTGGTGTACACATGTGTACGCATGTGTACGGGATGATAGGTAAGCCTGCCTTCAGAAGCCACTCAGCTGTGTCCATGGCATAGCAGCCACCACTGCTTTGTGCCCTTCAAGGCCCAGACACATGCTGGATCTTTCAGCGTATTGCACTACATTTCTGATTGGATTGTTTCATTCCAATTCAAAAGATGACCGTAGCTGTGTACACTGAGAAGCATCTGGGTAAACATAACATGCAACTTGTTAGAGAAAATTGTTTGTCAGTGAGGGGTGTTGAGGGAGATGGCATTGACCTTGATATCTCTTTAAAGAGATGGAGGTCATTGAAGATATAACTTAGCTTCAGATACCAACAGCAAAAAAGGATACATTCTTCCAGAGCTGTGAAACACATTTACCAAGAGACTAAGCAGTGTGTCCATCTATGCAAGACATGGTCTAATGAGTTCCTTAAGGATATTTGCCTTGCACAGAAAATGTTCGGTTCCCCTGATCTTCCAGGATCAAGGAAAACGACTGTCAGCAACGTTGGGGAAAGCTGCTAAGTGGATCGAGACCATCGTTCTACCTTCTGCCTTGGTTGGGCAGAAAATGGCTATTAAGAAGAGTCAGAGAGGCAAGTGCTGACACCAGGAAACCCTCTTTGTGGCTAAATTCTACCTTGGAATACATCTTTGAAGGGTGGTGTATTGCTTTGGCAGGCCAAAGGTTAAATCCAAATCACTGCTAATGAACACATTTCTATAAATACACAATAATCATTGCTACTCTAGCAATTCTTTTAATATTCTGTTACGATTAATTAAAATGCTGGTCTAACATGCTTGTTATATATCCGCTCTAGATCTTTAATTTCTCTACTTTGTGTCTGGTTTTGGATCACATGTGATGCACAGATGAGGCAAAAGAAATGAAGAAATGCTGTTATTACCACTTCTGATGAAAATCAATAGTTTTCCCCTTTCCTCCCTACACAGCCAAGTATACAAAGATTTCAAATGTGGTTGAGGAAAGCTGGGCACCTTTACAGGTTACTCCATAGGTACAATGCCTAACACAGAGAAAGCATATGTTGTGCTGAAAAAGAAGAGATCCACCTGAGCTTAGCTGAATCATTGGCATTTTTTGGTAAAGGAGCAAGAGTTTCTGCATCCAGTGGTACCCATGTATATGATGGATCCAGCACGCCACTTGTCATCCAGCCTGACTGCCCAGGTATGCATTTACAGAGAGGAAGGAAGGATAGAAGAAGTAATAAGCAACATTCAAAGTGGACACTTACATTCAAAGGATGAGCATTTCTGGAAATGAAGGTTATAGTATATCTGCTTGCTATCACTTTTTATTGGAAGGCAAAGCAAATGCTTAGCTAGCATCTATTTGCACCAGTGCAAATAGAAGGGAAATACTTATAACATCAAGGAGAGGAAGAATAAGCAAGCTTTTGAAACCTTGCAGTAAAATCCTTTCCTTTTTTTCTTCAGTTTCCCTGGTGCAACATTTCTATATTCATAATACAGTCTTTCTTATATTCTCATATTTTATTATGATTGTCTATATTATAAATCTACAGGGGGTCATCTTAATGGTTGGGCTAAACTTGAACTGGATTCATACTAATACAAAAGGTGAGTTAGCCCTTTTTCTTATCTTCATCCAGCATCTGAACGAATGAAATACGCTGTTGTATTTCAACACATTGCACCATTATCTTGATAAAACACAGACTTTGGTTGTGGGGATTTGCTTACGCTTTGCCTTCGAGTGACGGAGCAGACTCAATGTCGTTATACTTTTGTCACAAAAACAACCACAGCTGCATTTGGACTGATACCACAAACTTACAGAAGAGTTCTTGTCTGCCATATATTGAATCTGTAGCCAGAAGTCTTCACTGCTTTGTCACTGCAGAGCACCATGTTGCACAGATATTCCCAATTAAATATAAGTGGATATTGGATAGTTTTCTCCTGAAATATGCTAATGGTTCCTAGCATATGATTCTTTGATAAGGCTTCTATAAGACTGTCCATTAACCGGGTTTGTGTACTTTGAGATTGTTTCCTTAGACCAAAGTAGCTATAACAGGCAGTTGCAGGCTGATAAAGCACTTTGGTCTGGGGCTTGTTTTCCCATGATTGCAAAGTTATCAGTTTGCTGCATCTATGGAGATGAGCTGAGATGCAGTAACAGTCCACATGGATGCTCTCAGCACAGCCCAACTGCAAAGTAAGACAGGCTGAGCTCAATCACAGTAAACCCATTTTGCCTTATAATTGGGGTGAGCTAGAAGTTAGCATGCCAATTACTGTGTGTCAGCTGAAGGTGGTAACATAACATGCGATAGTTTGGCCACTTGCAAAAGTGTGAACAGATTCTGTGGCTGCCCTTTAAATACGGCCCCCGGCAAGCTGACGCAACACCATAATGGAAGGGAGGGAGGGTATGTTCTGATACTAGTCTAACCTATGTTTGGTTGAAGAACCAGAGGGTGGTGTGAAATCATCAAATAAGTAACCATGCATAGCTACTCATTTTCTCTTTTTGATTTTCTCCTTTCTTTCCCCCCTCTGGTTCAATGGCTTCTCTGAATCTGCTTAGGGACAGTGTGAGTTCATGGCAACAGGGAACATGCCAGACCAAAAGAAAACATGAAGTGCTGCTGAGATCAGTGCAGAGCTCCCCAGGTTTTTATTAACTAAATAAATGACTTCCATGCCAGCAGCCACAAGGTAAATTCTCAAGTCAGAGAGAACACCAAACTACAAAACCAGGAATGAATTATCAAAAATTTGCAGCAGGCAGAGAAAAAAAATGAATTCTAGATTAACCCCAGTGGCAACTAGTTCAGAAAGCAGCTTAATATAGGTAACAGCCCAATGAAAAGATACAGCAATGAAAAAAAGTACCTTTCAGAAGAGAAGATGAGAAAAGCAGCATACTGAAAAGGGAAGACACTTGGGACTCTAACTGAAGGAGAAAAATAAAGTAAAAAAATAAAAAGCCATCCTGTGTTCAGGTACATTTCAGCATACCATAAGGATTGTAAGTAGTCTTGTAAGAGAAATGTAGTATAAATCAAAGAAGATATTGTTATTGCTAGGAGGCCTGGGGAATGAAGGCCTTGCTCACAGCAGAGCGTTCAGGTTTGGTCACTAAACTTGAGAAAACATGTAATTGCTGTTGAAGGGAAAGCAGTGCTGAGCAATCACAGATTAGTCCTGATTTCCAAGATTCAATCAGAGAAAAAAAGAGTGAGAAAGGTCAGACTTATTTCTCCTTGCTACAGATAAGAAAGAGCTCCATGGGGACCTCCATGTTTCTGGTAGAATCACCAAAGAAGCCTGAGAAAATGTGATCCAGTTATACTATTTAAATAACCTGAAAGTGGGAATGTTTGGCCCAGTGTGTGGAGGAAGGGAATTTCAAGTGAAAGCCATGAGTCTCAGAATAAAAGTGGTAAGAAGAGAAAACGAGTTTTTGACTGGAAAGGTTAGAATGAGAAAGAGATCCATGGAGCTCAGGACAAAAAATGAACAGAATAAGTCTCTCTTAATCTATTAGACTCTTCCTTAGTGTACGTAACACTAAGACATCACTGACCAGAAGGTGACCCACCTGGCAGCACAAGCTGATGGTGCTTCCTTGCACCTCTCCATTCACTTTTGACCTACATAAATTCTGTTATTCTAATGCTGAATGGTTTTTTTCATGGTGTAGGATTCTGGGAAACAAGATCAACTCCACATGGCTCAACAGCTCTTCCTCTGCACTTAGTATTTCTGTTGCATTAGTTCCTAAATGCTACAATCTGGAGTTGGGTCTCCACAGTACCAGGTGCTGTATAGGGCAAAAAAGGATTTTTCCCTTTCCTAAAGGTTTTGTGAACCACAAAATCAGAGGGTTATTCTCAAAAGGAATTTGTTCCTTTATACCAAAGGTTTTTGGTCAGGAAGTTAGGCTGAAAGTTTTGTAAGTCTGGACCATCATCTACTGATTCTAAGACTGGAAACACTATAAAAACATTATAGAAATACAGTGTAGCTGCAGTAAGTAAAAGCAGTAAAAGTAAAGTGGCTGCTAAATGCAGAGATACCGTGTCTGTCTCAGAATCTGCAAATTGTTAAAAGCTGGGAGCATATAAAAACAGAATACTGTTCTTACATTCTCTTCTGTTATGGAGACAGACTTGTTATTGAAAGCACAATACCGTACAAGATGAACCTTTGCTCCAAACCAGTCCAGATGTTCTTGTGCTATGCATGCTGTATGCAAAGAAACTTTCTGATAATTTTGAGCTCTCCACTGTGGTGAGTTTGGGTTCTCAGGTTTTCCACAGTCCTTATCCTGCCAAAAATCAACAGATGATGCTAAGTTTAGAGCCACTTATATCATTTCCCTGTTTACACTGTTAAAGAAACAGGCACACTGTAAGTGGTCTCATTGTATGTTGCTTTAACATAAACTGTATGAGCTTTGTAAACACTTCAGAGGAAAGCAATCTCTTATATAAATAAGAAGAAAGAAATTTGGTGCAGGTTTCAGTAAGGTTCTGTAAAAGTTCATGATAATTTATCTGCTTCAAGACAATGAGGATTGCATTTGTGCTGTTTTTGGTGCAAAAAGATAAGGTATTCTGAAAAGAAAGGAAAGATGGGTGGGATCTGGTAATGCATGTGAAGAAGCTAATTTTCATTAAGCTAATTTTAACTTTAGGAGGCTAGTTAATGGAAAGAAGCTTTTCCCTAATGTTATTCTGTGCTGTGAAATGCTGTGTGGATGAACTTCCTGTTCTTCATTAATCGACAAGGTAGAGTAAGGAGCTATAATCCTACTCTAAAGTTAGTTCACAGTTCTCTCTCTGCCTTGCATGACATATTCTTCAGTGTGTGTGCAGTGCTCAGAGTGACAGGGCATGAAAGTGGTGGGCCCTTTGGGACCCAGCCAAAAATCAAACCCTGTAACAGATACCCTGTCTTTGATAACTTCTCTTGGGAAGTGGCTGAGAAAGCATCAGAGAGGGGGATTGCTACCACCATGGTATGGGGTCTCATCCAGAACTGAAATCTAACTAAAATGTTGAAAGACAAAAGCTGAGATTTGAACTGATCTAGACCTAGCACTTCTGCTGGGGCTCATCGCTGTTCTGATCTCCATACGAGCCTAGGTTTGACTGAAACCATCCTCACATGCTTTGCACAGGGCCTGGCTGCACACATGCATCACTTCATGAATTTTGCATTTGGAAGGAACTGTGATAAGTTTTGCACTTTTAACCAGTTGATTCTAGTGAATATTTACAAACCGAACTACCAATATTAGTTTCAGCTAGAAGAGGGGTTTATTCTGAAAATTTTGGTTTGAACACGCAGGGAGATAATGAATAACCAAACTGCAATTCAAATGTGAACCTTCTCAAAGTTTTGCAATGAGTTTCTTGGTGTATGCAAATTCCATATCCACCTCAATGCTTCCTGAAAATCAGGACATGTTTTATGGTGAAAACTTAAAGATATCAATGTTTTATTTCACACATAACAGTTCATACGTGTGGAAGTAACCTCATTTCTAAATGCTCCTGGTGACCATTTCCACAAGAGAATAGCATTTTTTTCTTTTTTCTTTTTTTTTTTGTGGGTATCTATAATTTTGAATGAGTGAAGAGGGAGTGGAGGATGGAAATGAGATCTGAAGGGAGCTATGAGGGCGTAATGGGACCAGTGGAAAGTGGCTGGTATCGTCTGTTGTTGTTCCAAGCAGCAATAGCATAAGTGACTTGTGTTTCTTCTGAAAAAGTTCCTTTCATCCGACCTGTTGGCCGTATGGGTAAAAGCCATGGTTTTCAGCATGCCCACACCTACTCTCTGGCCAACAGTCTGTCCTGGCCTAAGCACTGCTGTTTATTGTGCCATAGCAATTTTTTCTTCTAAGGAACCACAAAGGAATTTTTGTCTGCAAGGTGGGCTTTAGGAAAAATCTGAGAAAAATGAACATATGCATCAGTCTATTTTGAGCCAGTGGGTTTCTTTAGCCTTCCTCGCTGCTCTTGCAGGGGATTGAGAAAGGAATTGTGCTGGATTTTTGGCCATCTGGATCAACTGATAGTATTCTGAAAAGTGTCTGTGCGAAGACTTGATATACACTGGACTGGCCACACTCTGAGTTAGGAGCAATCAAAAATGGGTCCTCTCCTAGAATCCATCTTGGATTCTGCATTAAATCAATACACATCAGTGATTCAGTGCAGTGTTTAGGTGGGAATTTGCCTTGTGTCTACAGCTGGAGTCTTGTTGTAAGCACCTGACTGCAGTGCTGGTGCTCTAGGAGTATTTTCTTTCTGGTGGAACCAAGGTTGGAGGCCCACACTCGAGCACTGCTTGCCATGTGGGTGCTGGCCCTCCATCCCTTAGCTCTCTGCATATGCACAGTGCACATCTGGAATTAGCGACTGGCAGAAACTTCACTGCCAATAAACACACAGTGTGGGTATATGACCTGGAACCATAATGGATTTCAACAAAATTAAGTCTGGTCCTTTCTTCTCTCCGTTGCACCAGGTAGGAACGTAGATATATCCCCTGAGACCAGAGCATTCTGGAAGGGGTGTGCAGTCATTCATGTGGCACAGAGACAACACCAAGATTTCTAATTGTGTATCTAAGGAATGAATCTGAAGGCCTGATGCAAATGTTATTGAAGCACCAGGGGAAAAGCATTTAAAAAACTTATAATAAAAAAATTTGGTTAGTTTTTGCTGTTAAGGTTTGGATCTTGACTTAATTTAGTGGTGGCACTCTTCTTCTAATCCTCAAACAATCCTTTTCACGGCTGATATTCTTGGCCTGTTCCTTTCACTCCAGAGAAAGAGTTTATTCCCATTCACAAGGGAAAAAATTGCCATCTACAGATAGTGATATTTTAGAATTGTCATCCATTGGTGTAATGTTTTCAGGTGAGTTGTCCTTACAGTATGATGATGTCCTGGCAGCCTTAGAAGCATTGTAGTTCTAAGTTTGGAACTGACTTTCTGTGGTGCACAACAATAAATCACACCACTCTTTCTATTCTTCAAGTCAGTGGAAGATGATGTTTAATATTCTATTCATGAATATTCAAAAGTAGCAAGGACTGAAAAAGTCAAAAAAGAATCCAAAAGCTGATTATTCTTGGAACATGATCAACACAGCTTAATATAGAGATTTGGGCCCAGCAGAACCTTAGCTGTAATGCTGTTAGCTTGCATCAAAAGCTGTGGAAATGAGGAAAGATTTACAGGATGAAAAGTGGCTAATGAAGCTTCTTCAGCTGATGCCCATTTCCAGAGTCTGAGTCTACTAATTTGCTCCTTGGCTTTCTTCAACTGGCCCCAGTTGTGTCTTGGAGTATCATTTCTTCTTGTCTCCAGCACAGATAGTACTTCTTTTTTAAGAGAAAGAGGAGTATAGTGTCAGTCTTAAACTTTGTAGTAAGCTGTCTGAATTTGTTCTCTGCTCTGTAGAATTGTACATAGAGGCAAGGTTTGGAAGGCCCTGGAAAGTGAGTAGACTGGATCACTCATTGTTCTCTTAAGCATAGATGCAAGCTGCAGGTGTCTGAATCCAGCAAAAAAATGTGCTCATGTGTGCTCTAAATACAACTCTTAGTGGCTATAAAATGTTAATGTACCATACCAAGGAAGTATGGAATAATATATGAAATGGAGTAACTCTTTGGTGACTCTCTGTGCTTCAAGTAGTGTTTTTTATAAGGTTGCATGAAATTCATTGTGGGATTGTGAATATATTTGTTGCTGTTAGAAGTAATTATTCTGCTCAGACTGTGTATGAACTTGGTTTTCTTTCTTTCTTTTTTCTTTTCCAGTACAAAAGGAATACTGCCTATCTGCATTATTTATGGTAAAATCAGTCCCTGTTTGCTCCAGCAGTGGGGAGGTAGGTGGATACTTTAGATACACCTGAATCTTCCTCTCGGACAGACAGTTATCAGCAGGGCTTTTGAAGGTGGGTAGCAGAACATTGTTTTCTAGCTAGTGGAGAAAATCTTCATAAAGTTCCCTGGATCAACTGCTAATGATTTTCTGGGGGCTGCACATCAGTGTGTCTCTTTGGCATTTGATAACCCGCTTGTAGCACAGCCAACAGATTGGCACAACTTACCTGGAGAAGAGGAAAGAAGATGTGCCTCATACCCACTCCCAGCATTGTCACTTTATGTGGATTTTCATACTAAAAAACATCAGGATACTTTTGTTAGGAGAAAAGTCATGTTTGTCAGAGTCTTAATGACAGTCTGTAGGCTGATGTGACTGCATCGTAAGATCATAGCAACATGTGGGTTGTGGTTATCGGATTCATAAAGAGAAGAAAATCAAAATCCATTCTGGAGGCACCCCTCTGGACCTCTTTTGCTCTGGTTACACTGCAGACTAGTGTGCCCTTCACAACAAGGGAAAACACTTTTCTAGGTTGTTAACTAACATTATGAACATATTTTGCTTTTGTGGAATGTGAGGGTTTTGATTGCTGTTTCTCCCTTATGCGCAAACAAGACTGAGATGGAAAAAAATCCCATTGTAATAAAACAGGTTTATTAAAGTGGGGCCATTTGCTTACAGACTAATGCTTAAATTAGAGAAGGCCTTTGTTCCCTCAGATGAACTGGTTCTGACACATACTTTTTATTAATACTTAGCACCTACATGATCCCCTCTTGCAGGGCTGTAAGGAGAGAATCCCACCTCCCCCAAAAAAGAAAGAGGAAAGAAAGCGTTTACAGTGAAAGTAACTGTGGCTTGCACGCTAACCTATTGTACTGGAAGGGGGGCTTTCACAGTAGAAGAATCAATTAATGAAAGACCATCTTTGATTACCTGCCCACAGTATATTCTTTGCAACCCTATGTCCTAGGACATCCTAATGTTGTTGAGATGTTTCGTGTGGGTGTATTGCAATAGTTAGCATATATAGCCCCAACTAGCAAAATAAGAGAATCCTGCAAGCTGCCTGCTGAAACACCTGGGAACAGGAGCCTTGGGATTGTTGCCTCTTGCAAGTTTTGGCTGATAAATAATAGGGAGACCATGCGGCCTAATGGTCTCCTAGGTACTGGGTGACCATCTCCTTTCCCTTGCTAGTCCTGCCACTTGTACATGATCATGAGCAAATCTCTCTGTATCTCTGTGTGGGTGGGGTTTTTGTGGTGGTGGTGGTGTTTGTCTTTTTTGTGCACCCTTTGTTTCCCTGGTCTCTTCTGTCTGCTAAATTCTCTTCAGACTGGAATCGAAGTTTCATATAGCCCTTTTCTAAACTTATTTTATGCCAAAGTCTTGTCAGGTGTTTAACTAGAAAATGATGGATTTGTTCTTGATTTGAAAAATCTTTGCATGATGGAAGCTTTGGCCTTGTGTTATGAGTGCTACCCTATGACAGACAGCTTGCCATTTGGATGTGTTTGGAGAAAAGATGTGGGATTTATAAGACCACTTGTTTCTTTATAACCCAGCAAATCAGCATCTGGAATGGGGTGCCCAGATGACAATTAAGGTGGCCTGGGTCCAAAGGTGACCTGTGTCAATCCTGTGGCTTTCTGCCCCTAAAAGTCGATCAAAGTTAGAGGCAACTGTCCTATATGCTTTATGGGCAAAGGTGTATGTTGGAGGTGGACAATGTGGGTCAGCACCTTTGTCCTCTCTGTGCTTGGAGAATACCCTGCAACAATGCCACCTTACTGCCTTTCAGAGAAATTTAGCCTGTAGTTTCCCTTTCCCCTCCCTTTCCTGCAACAGCTGTATTCTCCTCTCCTTCAATCTTAGCTGCATTTCATTTCTCCAGATAGCTAAGTGCTTTGGGAAATGTACGTCTGAGCCAATGAAGGTTAACAGGATCAGATTCTTATTTGGTGTCAGCCAGCTTTGCTCCATTGACATCAATGGAACAGCACCAATTTAGGTATATCCTATTGTATTCCTCCAGGGGACTAGCATCAGTAATGGGTTTGTGCTCGTTAAATGGTGTCTTCCTGACTCTGCCTCTCTCTGCTCCTGTAGGACCACATCAGTTTAAAAGTTCAGTGCCTGTAAAATATCATGTGTAGGGCGGCTGCTCATTGAATGGAAAATTATCTGGTTTGTTACAGGAATGCATATGTAAATCACATTTGGGAAACACTGTGTTAAAACTTAGTGTTACCAAATCGTCAATATTCTGAATTGGAAACATTGGAAATGTTGTTAACTGAGAAACTGTTATTTTTTGGCATTTTATAAGAAACTCTTAAAGACATCAAGAGGAGGGAAGGAGTGGTTGTTGAACTTGATAACAATGAGACTTTTTAGCACTGGGACATTTTTGGTAAGGGTGGTTGGTTCTTTGCCATTACAGGAGAAATTCAGGCTTTATCTGTATAGGCTTTACTAATAGCCAGGACAGACTGTTCCTCCCTTGGGGAACTTGGGCTCTGGATAATCATGGTGGGAGATGATGGTATTTAGTGTGGGACAGACTGGAGATGAGACCTCACAAAAGAAGTATAAAACAAAGGCCAGACTGGTTTGCTACCATCATTTCATCCTGAGTTGCTCAGTGGCCTTTTCTGGCTCACCTGTTGTAGGAATATGTTTTCCCTTGAAGCCTCTTGCAGATAATCCCCCCACTGTTGATACCTTCGCCCCCGCCCCTCCTTTTGTGTCATGGAGAAAGCTCAGTTTCCCCTCACAGCTCTGTTAAAATTGAAGTGTCCTTGTCTAAGAGAAGGTAGTGGGATAATCACCAATTCAATCAGCGTTGCTGCCTGATGAAGATAGAATTGAAGTAGAAGTTCGGTGGTGGCAGAGGTGGGCCAAATTCAATGTACTGAATATCTTGAACTTAGTTTAGCAATCACATTTGCTTCTCCTGTCTTTACTCCACCCTTTTACATTTCTGAGCACACTTTTTCCAGACCTGCAAAAGGAAAGGAGTCTGACCATAGATAAGAGATGAGATGACATAGATGAGAGCACTCTCCCAAGAGTCAGTCTGAATTGTGCTGAGTGACCTGCTTCTCTCTTGTACATGTGCATCATGTCTGTGCATCATCCTTACATAGCAGGATAATTCTGGGTTTTGAATTAGGTAAACTGTTTGTTTTGCTATTTTAAATATTTGATGCTGTAGTAGTACATATTCCATTTGTATTCCTTTGCATTCCTGGGTTTCTGTGGCATCTAGGTTTGTTTTTAGTTTGGGGGAGGGGGAATGTGTGTGTGTGTGTGTGTGTTTTAATTATGACTTCTTCTCTGTGCTCTTCTGTCTGTCATGATTTCTCAATTATTCATAATCACTACTATAACACCAAACACCTCATCTTCCTGATTCCTTTGCTATTCCTCACTCTATACATGCCTAATTCCTTTTAGATGCTGATGTGGGACAGGATCTGACAGCATCGCAAATCCGTTATAGCCGCACAGCTTTCCTTGTTCCCACGATCCTTTTAAAATTCAGATGGTTTTAGGAAACCACCTTTCACCTATCTTCTCAATGAATCACTGTGAACTCCTAATACGTATTCTGGCTCACCTTCTTCAGATGAAAAACTAAACATGGTTGTGGTCTTCTGGGTCAAATCATTTATTGACCTTAAAGGAAAACTTTGGCAACCTTTCTCCCTCTCTTGAAATGGAGACCAAGTGTCTTGTAATGCTCATGACAAATACATGCTTTCCAACTAAGACACAGAGTGGCATATTCCTTCACATATTCATGTGTTTCCCAACTCTAAAGGCACCCATCATCATTATATAGTGTACAGAAAGCCAGCAACAGATGATAACAGAAACAGTTTCACTGAGTTAAATACCTGTTTAACATCTGGAGAGACACAGCAATAGCTTGTCAATACTAAGTCCTTACATGCTCATGAGTGTCACACCACAGACCGAGACACCAGGTTTCTTCCAGGCTGATGTTCCCAGAAGTGCCCTGAAGTCAGTGGAATTCCTCCCTGGTGAAGCAGCTCTGACTGGGAGCTTAGAAGTGATGTGGGACTGTGATGATGGAGATGATGTGTACTGAAGGTCTGATCCCAAACCCTTCTCCTTTTGCCCAGCTGATCCTTTTTAACGTCACTGACTGACTCCCTTTGGTCAGTGATGGACAGTATCTATTTTGGTTTTCTTCACTTAAATGTCAAAGTGTGTGTGTGTGTGTGTATATATTCTTATTTAAAGATATATATATATATATACATATAAATATGTACATATACATAAAAATGTACATATACATATATATATATCTTTAAATAAGAAAGCAAGTGGCTCATGCAGAGCCATCTGGAGGGATGTAAGGATTGCTTTGTCTCTTCCAGAGCAGCAGACAAAAGGTCATAGACTTCAGGTAGAGCAGAAAGGAGAAAGAGATTTCCTCAAGGAGCTGCAGAGAGGCTGGGAGAAGTGGGTACAGAACACAGCCAAACCTCTGCGGCTGCAGAAAGAAAAACCTTCTCAGAAGGAGATGAAACTTCTCAGAGTTTGTTGCACCGTGAAAAGCCACTGAATTGATGGCAGCCACACCATGAATTGGCTTGGACCAGCCTTCCAAAGACAGAGTGAGCAGGGGAAGAAGTGTTTGCAAAGCCTTTTAACACTGTCTCATCAAGTTGCTTTGAGTTGTCTCTGCTTTACAAAGTTATTTGCTCTAGTTTATATTCCAGTAAAACCTGACTTTTGGGTTTTAAGGCATTTAGAGGAGCTGACTGTAAAGGAAAGAGCTAGATAAATCCATCACGAATGTTTGTCTGGTTGAGATCCTGTCAGACAGTGGGATGCTCTGTGGCTCTGCTCTATTTTGAGGGGAATTAGTGTAGGGGCAGTGCTGCCCTTGGGGCAGCAATGTTAAACATCCCACCAGTTCACTGGTGGGCTGCAGAAAGCATGTGAGCTGCAGCTCTGCACTGGCAAACCGTGAGGCTCAGAGCTGTAGGCCATCCTGCTGCAGTCACAGGGAATCAGAAAAGTTATTTAGAAACTTTTTCACATGGATGACTCCCGACTGCTTTTCTTAGAACATGAATCACAAAGTCCTTCCTAAGATAGGTACCAGCCATCATAAATAATGTCAAGAGAGTGCAGGGAAATATTGAGATCACTACGCAAAGGAAAAACAAACTTAGCTTGTCTAAATCATACACAGTCCAGGCTGTCTTTAGATCCAGGTGTTTTTTATTCAGTTAGAGACAGCAGAGGGGAAGTGGGGGGAGAGCACCGAGATGATTTTTGGCATGAATTTGGATTGTCTGTCTCCAGTTTTCAGCAGTGTGTTGTCATAGATGCTACTTTATCACTTCCATAAGACAAAACAAGGACAGGGTTTTTTAACTTATTTATTTTCCTTCCCCCTTTACTTTCAGTAACAGTTTCTGTACTTGAATCCTGCTCCCATTTTTCTGACAGTGAAACATCCTACCTCCTTCAGGCTAATTGGTGCTCTAGCAGCAGGAAATCATGTGCGAAGACAGCAGAATTCCCTGCCTCTTCAGCATCTGCAGTCTGGTTACATATATAATTTCAATATGAAGTTTAGATGTGATAAGAGTAAGTCTAGGTAGTAATAGGTTGAAATAAGCACAGGGCTATCAAAGCTTGAATAGTTTTATGGTTTGACTTAAAGTTGCCAGCCTTTTAAGAGCAATGATAAAGAACATGCTTAAAAGTAAGTCCTTTAAAAATATATATAAAACAAAACCACAATTTTTGTAATGTATCTGTGTAAATACTGGCTGGCAGAGTTTACCAAATTATTTCCTTGTAAGCTGTACATATATGGTATGTATGTCTCTATCCGTAATCTCAAAGCACCATATATATTTGTGTGAGCCAACCTTCTCAACATCTTGATGAGGCAGATACGATACTCAACTCGCTTCACCTCAAGGTGAACATCCAGCTTAATGAAATTATTACCAACAGATGACGTGCTTAAAATTCTCTGTATTCAGTAAATTACTTAGAGGCATTCGTAGGTGCCTATGAAGGCGTGGGATGCGAGAGCTCCATGTCTTTTCAATTCGGAGCAAGGCCTCGAGGCTGTGTCTCTGGGTACCTCGTAGCCATGTGTCAGTCCAGGCTCCTTGGTGCAGTGGAGCCAAGGCAGTTCTTCTGCAGAGCAGGATTTGTCAAGTTCAACGCTGATGAACTCCAGCTTCTCCGATGCTCCCCATGTACATGCTTATTATTATTACATATTAGGCTCATCAAGTTTGAAATTTCAGGGTTGATAATTATTAATATGTTACTGTGATGAATATAATGTTGTCTGAAAGGCTACTTCCCATTCATAACTGGGAGTCATATATTTCCAGCTTAACGTGGGTGTGGACATAAATCTATTTTTCACACTGTCCAGAAATTTCCTCTTTGCTGTAGGCTCAAGATTTGTTCTATATCACCTTCTGTCTGTAACCTGCTCTAAGAACCTGCAGATATTGAGGACTAGTCAGGGCAGCCTGCAAACTCCCTCCTTTCTTCATGAAATTGCTTCTTCCTGGCTCCCAGGCTGGGTGCTGTATGCCAGAGAGTAGGGAATCCAGAGTTTCAGTCATTTCAGCAGCAGAAATTGCTGAAGTCATGTTCGATTTCTGATCTGTAACCCCCTTAGCTACATCCACAATGCACCGAGATCCACCAGGAGCATCCTCTCAACCTTCTGTCATCTTTTCTGCTGTTGATGGGGCAAAGTGGATTCGAAAGCTATGTTTGTGAGAATGGTTTATAGACAAGAAGATGGATGTCATCACCCCACAATAAATTCCTGGCTGCATCATGCTGTGTTGTTCCACTGCCTTCCCCGTTAATTCATTCCCATTATCACCCAGGGCATCCCTTCCCCCTTCTCCTCCTCACTCTGCTCCTGAAGCCCTGATCTGCATTTAGTAAATAACGGACAAAATGAGTTCTCATCCACCTGACTAACGCTTTGGGTCTGAAATGAGAAAGTCTCTGTTGATGATGCAGTGCCCAATTTAAAGCAATATCACCTGTCAGTTTGATAAAAGGCACAGGGAAAATATCCCATCTTGGGCAAGGGGGAAAAAAAGTGTCATCTAAAATAGATGCTAACCTTAGGAAAAAAAAATACACAAACAAATGGCTGGGAATTGTTTTTATGGTTCTATTCACTGGCGCTAGTCCTTGCAACATAAATTACTGTTTATTTGTGACTCAAAGTGCACAGCCAAGAGAGAAGCTAGTAGGCCAGCAAGCACCCAGACTTGCTTGTGGTGCTTTTTAGTCAGAGCCAGTGAAAAGATCAGTCTGAAAGGTACATTTACAGAACCTGGCCTTGCCTGTCTCAGCCCTTTGATCTTTCTTTCTGTCCCAGAGTGATTCAGTATATTTACCTTTTTTCCTTGCTCTCTGAGCTTTTGCTTATGTTTCAGCCTATGGAAACGTGAACAGGGTCCTGCTTACTTGTTTCTTAAATAACCATATTGCTTAATACACCAGCTTTGTTTCTCTGTGTGCTGTGCTGCAGCAGAGCTGTTTCAAGGAGAACATGTGGCTCTGGAGATAGTGTTGATAGTTTATGCACAGCCTTTTCACTTTGAGTTGCAGATTAGGTTACAAGATGGTCTTTGACATTTGAAGACAATTCACTACCCCATTTGAAATAAATCTGGTGAGCACCATCCATTCCTTGGGTGGTAGAGCTGCAGACTGTTGTTCTTGGGTTGCAGAATGGGAATAAATGCTGGCAAAGGCAATGCAGCAAAGTCACGTAGCAGGACACGGAATGCACAGAGCTGACCCTCTGGTTCTCGGTCCATCTGATCTGTCCATTTAGCTGAAGCGTCTGGCGAGGGCAAAAGAAACACAAAAGCCATGTGAAGGTTCTGGGACTTAACAGTTACAGCATGGCCAAGTCAGGTCTCCCTTTCATAGCTTGGCCAGACTGTTGCGATGGAAGACAAAACTCTTCTCAGGTCTAATTTACAAGGGAGAATGTGGTGTTCTGCAGCATGTGATATCGTGATCTACGAGGTTGTCATCTCCCTTGAGCTGACGAAGAAAAAGATGGCAACAGCTGTGAGTAAGAAAATGTGTATTAATTGGAAAGTAAGCCAGTGAATTTATTCTTAACAGATGCCAGGTAAATATGTTTTCACCTCCCTAGGAATGGCAAAGCATTGAAAGAGCAAGAGATCCAAATCCTATGCCCCATAAAGAGGGGATAATTCAACCTAGAGTAGTCCGAAGTTTATTGGCAGAGCTGTGTTTTGGACTCGGGCACTGAAATCATTCTTATCATTATTTGTTAGCTATTAGTCTGCATCAAGGACAATCTAGAAACTTTTACTAATATGACATGAATTTGAAACTGGACATGAAATCATAGTTATGTTTTAATGACAAGATTTTTGACTGGAAATAGTCAAGTGCTGTTCCAAAACATCAGTATAAGAAAATAAAATGACACTTCATTAATAAAGCCCACTAGAATTCTCCAATAGAAAGAATAGAGGCATGTCCAACTAAATACACTATGCCCTCACAGAGTGCAAATAAATCATGACTTCTCCCAGGGGAATGCTGTAATGAAACAGTTTTCCATGATTTTGAGGTGGACTTCGGAGTCATCACTGAAGAATCTTTCCCTGAGATATCCAACATAGGATTTGCATTAGGCATGGGACATTTTAAGAGCACAGGCAGTACTGGGCTTATAAATCTCTGGATGCTATCAAAAGTTTATATTTTGATGTCTTGCAATAGCCAGGAGCTAGTTTTATGTCTTCTCAGTGCAGAAGGGTGCAAAGATCATCAGTTCTGTAATGGGGTTTTGATCCTTAAGGTAGCTTAATTCAGGATTATCTAAAAGTTCAGGCATTATGCTAGGCGTCAGCCAGCCAAACTCCAGTTTGTATTTCTCATAATTCTTCTCAGTCTGGTTCCCCTGACGATGGCACTATATTAATTGCCATTCTAGAACCTTATCTCAATCTCACTGAATTCAGTAGGAGTTTTCTACTGGACTCAAAGAGCTTTGAAACAGATTCTTACTTTAGATATAGTTAAGCTTTGTTAAGCATTGTACTTTAACCTGAGAGCCATCTTATAATTTGCCTCCAAGTGGATCATTTGTTTTTGTTGTTGTTCTTTGCTTGTTTTTCCTTTTAATTCTCAAATAGCTGGGATTTGACCTATAAGCAAGTACTTTGTTTCTTTTCTTGAAAGAAGTGTAGCAAGGTGGTGGCAGCCTGAGGAGATAAAAAAGAACAGTAGCTCTGTGGAGTGCTGTTAAGGTGTTTGTGAGATGCTGGGCAGCATATCAAGGAGCAGCAAACCCTGCATTAAGGGCAGTGATGCCTGAGAACATAGACTGGAAGTCACTTAGAGCATGGGAGTGCTTCACAATGTAAGTTGCCCAGTGTGGGGAGGGACATTTAGAGCTTGCGAATCACAGGGAAGTGTTAAATATATTCATAGCTGTCTCACCCTCAGGGTTGAAGTTTTGCTCCGAAGCCAGTTTGAGTTTGATTTCAAATGAAAGCTTTTACTCAATCTGTAATGCATTGTGATATCCAGCAGGTAGAAGTCATAGAGGGAAATTGCTTCCTGCAATGATATATGATTCATTCAGTCACATCTCTGAGCTATTTAGGGGAAATTATCCATGGGATTGTATCATTAGTTTAAAAGCTGCCTCAATTGTTTTTGTCAGGATAATTTTAAGCCACGCAAGAGTATTGGTTAGAAAAACATATTTGAAAAGGAGTCTAACTCCTTCCATATTGCTCCAATCTGGTTTTCAGGTAATGTTTTCCTCTTCATTTGTAACCACTCTATTGGTGGGTGGTGAGCAGAGTTCTGTCTTTGAGTTGGCCAGTGAGTTCCCATCTGGATACAGCTACTCTTGGACCCAATTTTCACAGGCTTATACTTTAGCCACTGGCCTTGTCTGTCCTTGTTACGTTTAAAAGGATCACAGCTTTGGAAATTTCCAACCACTGTCCTAACTAATGGCAAAATTCATGAAATAACAAAGCAGTAGCAAAGGAAGAACCCTGTTCACACTAATCAGCAATGTGGGCTTCTTCCAGGGGAGTTTGTTTAGTCAGAAATTCCAGAGAAAGTCAGAAAGGAAATTTAGACCAAAAGAAAGATGAAACTACTCAAAACTAGAGATACTGAACACAAGATAAGAATGTTGGAACATCAAAGAGATGAGAATTGGTGAAATACGAAGCTGGAGAGCAACTGAAAATTTCTCCTTGAGAAAAGCTCTGTACATCAAAGAGAAGACTGAATTAATAATAATGATGAATAGCAATGTGGCCTAAAGACTAAAGGAAAGGCAATGTCAACAGACACGAAGGAATGAGGAGACTTCCTGGGTCAGCTTTGGGAAGTCACTTTAGCTCCTAGCAATAAAATGAGGTAGCATGACTATGCTGCACAGATGAAGTACAGTCTATAAAGAGCTTGAAGTGTCTGAGTACTGTGGTAGTAAGTGCCCTGTATTGCTAGGTGGGATCCATGATTTTAGCTAAAAAACATTAATGTTCAGAGCTCTTGCTCTGTCCACCATGGACTCAAAGCTCTACATCTCAGAATGTAGATTTTGTCTTTAGCTTTGTGCTCTTTACTTTGTCCTTTCATTACTTTGGTTTCTCCTTTGAAACCTGGAGGTATGTTACATCTATTAAGGTAAAACTGTTAGGGTTTCTGTTCTGGGATTGAGGACCTGGACTGGCAGGTGCTATAAGAACCATCAGGCAGGGATGACAGAATTTACTCACCTAATCACAGTGATCTTGAGGCACATGGCAGGGTCAGTAGCAATGCCAGAAATGATCTGTAGTAACTGCTGTGAGGGCAGATATTGAAGAGGGATCCATCTACCTCAGCCGTAGCAAAAGCCAGATTTAGCATCTCTTGTATAGCCCAGCTGAGCTTGCTCTCACTTCCTTGACCAAAAAGCTCTTCACAAACTTGGTAATTGTCAGGTAAATAGATAGAATTCCAATACTTCTAGTCCCAAATTGCTCTTCTTGTTTGAATAGTAAAATTAGATGTTTTCATTATACTCTGAAGCCATGAAAATGATCCAAAGCAATGTGACATATGTTCACTTAGCAGGAAGCTACAGCCACAGGTATAGTGGACTGCATTTGTCACAAAGAGGGAACATAAGACACTGTCATGCACTGCTGGAAATCTGAGCACTTTCTGAATGAAGTCTGTAATAGAAAAACAACACTAATGTATAAAGTTTGAAAGACACATAGTGGGAGCAAACAACTCTGATGCAAGGGGCATTTTCTTGTGACTTTCTAAATTTTCAGCAAAGGGTGCTTAATAGTCACTCTTCCCATCCTGAAAGAATTGTAGATCATCAGACCACAGAAGACTGTACTTTGAATTTTTATGCAGGCAAAAGTGGAAGGGATTTAGAAGGTGGAATTTACTTTCTAATAAGAGTTTGGAAATGAACCATTAATATTTTTCTTCTCTCTGTCCTCTAGTATGATCTGTCAGGATCTGTTAGGGCTCATTAAAAATGTTGGGCATATAGAAAATGTTTTTCTGGAATTGTTGACATCAATCAGAGAAATAGCTAATGAGCAAAGTATTTGAAATTGTGAAATATATTTGCCCCAAAGGACACATCTGCATAATTATGCATAGAGTCAAATTTCCAGAACTAACTCCAAAGTGTGCCTGAAACTATTGGAAGATGCTGAACAAAAATTCTGATGCAAACAGTACCATACTCAAGGAGTTGTTGAGGTCTGGAGAGAGAATGACTCCAGAGACTCAGCTTTGGAATGACTCATTAAACACCTTCTCCAGACCTCTGGATTTGCTTGGATATCAGTTAAATCTGACCTTTGCAATTTAAGATCTTCTCTGATTAGAAAGGATGGGACATAAATGCGGTCTGTTCAAAGTTTGGATTTTATCCACCTGAAAAGGAGGGACATCCAAAATATCATCCAGGATAATATCCTAGACTTCCTTCTCTGCTGTTGCCAATGAATTAGCATCACTGTAACCTTCAAGGGGGATCAGTTGCCTAAAAAAACACATCTAGGATCATTCTGGATGTCCTAGGGCATCCACCTGCCTTCCAGCTGCCAGCAGAACACATCTCTGATGGGTAAGAAAATCATATCTGGCAGCCATCTGCAGGTGTGGCACATCTGTATTGGTGCAATTGAATCCTAGTCCTCTCACAGAGCATTTGGAAGTAAATCCTGTTCCCTCACATATAAAACCTACATAGCCTTGCAAAAACACAATTCCCTGTCCCCAGAGCTGGTGGTGTTAGTCAGGAAAAAGAAAGTTGTTTCAGGGGAAGGAGTCCTGCCTGCAGATCACAAATGCTAAATTAGAGTGTCCCTTCAATGGATGCTCTGAATAAAACCAGCCAAAAAGAGTCATGATTTACAGCTGTCCTAAATCTGTGTAACCCTGATATTATTGATGTCATCAGAGTTAAATTCATCTCACTGTGTTTTAGTAGGGTCCATTTCAAAAGAAAGTAGATGAAGTTTCAGCATAGCTAAGGGAAAAAAAGAAAAGTCTGTGCAACAACAAAATGTTATCAGAAGACAAGAAATCATGCATTATATTCCTGTTCTTTGCTGTGCTCCTTGCAAATGAAACTTTACTGTCCGGATATTGTGCTCCATCCTGCTCACAGGATAGAGAAACTGATACTGTAAAAAGATTAAAGTGGAAAAACCTATGGGAAGAAATGTCCCTAAGAAAGCCATTTTCCAAGCTCCTTCTTGGGGAGACACTTTGCGGAAGACTGAATATTCTAAATATATTGTCTGTGAGCTCTTAGAAGAAGAAGTATTGGGAGCCTGACTAATGTACATGTTTTTAATGTACATGTTTTGCACCGCTTATGACCATCCTCAGTAGAGTTTACCTTTAAAAACCTTCAGTACATTGTTTCCATGTTAAACTGTAAGAGGCCTTTTTCCATCTAAGCACTGTTAAGTAGTGATCTTGGATACAAGGACACTAGGCTTCTGGTATTGATGGAGAAGAAATCCTGTCATCTCTGTATGGCTTGTTATTATCCCTTTTCTGTGATTTTCCTGACTGCATGACTTTGTGAAAAATTATCCACCTGCAGCTCAGAAAGGCAATATCCATTCCATCCTCCAGAGGTAAAACATTTTAGCAGAGAAGAGTACTCCATCTTAGCTGGGGTTGCTTTGGCATCAATAAGAAGCATGTGTCTTGTACATCTACCTAGTCCAACGCATCTTAAAAGGCAAAAGGGTGAACAGAGTTACTCGTATTCATAGATAACTAACGCTCAGCACAAATATTACAGTTTATGAGAAAAGATGGACTTCTGATTTAGGATTAAACATAACATGAGCCTGACTAGTTTATTCCCAAATGTCGAATAGAGTCATACCTTGCAATGCTGTCAAATCAACATAAGAGTGTTTTTCTTCTATCCTGAATCTAACTGGGCCATTGCAATTAATTAGAGAGTTCATGCTGCACTTTTAAGAGACATTCATTCAATGCTTGATCACACTGGGCAGTTTGGGATGAGAGGATGGCTTCTAAGCCATAGGGATAGCTCACATGAAAGACATTCCCATAGGAAAAGTAACTCTGAGAAGTGCTTAACAGAATGTGGATGACTTACGTATTTGGAAGATGCAGGATGTATGGTGATTGACTTGGCAGGACCCAAGGAAGAAGATGATAAGTGAACACCAAATACATGGAGATGTCGCAAATGTGCAAATGGGAGTGATAGCAATGTTTCAGCGTAATCCTTCTTGAGAATGGTGTCATACCCCCGATATATACTGAACTGGTGTCTGCCTTTGCTCTATACTGCAGAAAATATACAGGCAATAAGAGAAAATATTAGCGTGTGTTTGTATGTGAGAGAGAGTGAGAAAGAGAGGGACTACAAACCAATGACCTTTAGTGGATGGAGTCAGAAGCAATCCAATTCACATCAAAAGATCAACTGAATGTCAGAAGCTTTCCAGAGTGGCAAAAATGTTGGAAATTCCCCTTTAGCTCATGCTTTTGGCTTCATAAGCGGGAGGATTTCAGCACCATGCCAATAACTCCCTAAAGTTCTGGTGAACCATGCTATGGGGGGAAAAAATCCCAATTTCTGGACAATAGTGATTTTGTAGTCAGTATATCTGCATCTGGTGAATTTACAAATATCAATGTGATTTTAACAAAAAGGATATATATACTTTTTGGTGTTACCAAAATCCAGAGACCTTCCCATCCTCATTTTGAGGGAGCAAATTTCCTACGGGTCACACTTTTACCCTGTATCATGACAATTTGGGGTTAAGGGTAGTGTGTTCCAAGTTTGTTTCTTTTTTCTAAATCCACATACACCATAAAAGTGGTCTGTAAAAGCATGAATGCTTGGCCAGTCCTTCCCGTTCCATTTCAGCTTCTTCCTCTAACACTGCCTTAAAAAGCTGTTTTCCTGAGATATTTGTTCTATAGTGCATTCTCTTTTAGGCTTTTTTTACACAGATGCCTGTGAGTAAATTATTTGAAATTCTGAACTAGACAACACCAACACAGAACAAACCGGTATCACCTGCTCTTTCTTGCTCTTGCTTTGATGCTGGGCTGAATATGCCCCTCAACCCCTTTCTCATCAGAACTGCCTTCAGTTCTGAGAAAACTGCAGCTGTGGGAGCATCTGGGTACTGTTCAAGTATTTTTTGATAGGAAAGTTTTCTACAAGAAAATGCAGGTCTGACTAATTTCACAGACAAGTCTTGACTGCATAGAATTTTTCTGCACTTTATTTCTATGAGGCTCAGGAGCAGCGTTTCAGTTTCATGATGTAATATCCTGCAATTCAGTAAGCACAATCTAATCTAATCCTTCACAAGCACTTTGATAAAGGCAATTTGATGTTTCCAAGAAGTCTGAAACTTTTGTTTCCTGGAAAACCTCAAAGTATCAACTTTTTGGTCAATTTTGGGAAGAACTCAAATGTGGAAATGCTGGCATTTTCACTTAGAGTAGAAATTCTGAGTTTTATTCAGCTGTAACAAGGGTGGATGAATCCTATACTGATATTAAATGAAATTCTGATGCCTTTTGAGATCTGAAGGGAGCTGTGGTTAGGTTTTTTTATGCAGATAAAAAAAAAGGACGATGACTGAGATATAATTAACTACAGGTCATACTGATGTCTACCATCACAATTGTCAGTTTACTAGTTTGTTTGCAGCTGGAGGAACCTGGGAGAGATATCAGCATCTGACGAATGTTTAAAGGTCCCAGCTGCACTCTTGGCTCTCTTGCTACTGCCTCGCATTTGCCTCAGTTGCTGCCTGCAATTATTGCCAGCAACCGCTTTGTGGTGGGAGGTGGAATCTGTGCGGGAGGGAATTGGAGAGCCAAGCTTGGAGCTAAAGGCAAATAATCTTGCTCTGTCGTGTGCAGTGGTACACTGTACACTAGTAAATTCTGGATTTCTGGCAGGGCTACAGTATCTCTAAATTGGTTTTGGTGATGCTGGAAAACTTGTTTCTTCCTCTGTTCAAGTTACTTGTCTCCAGCTGAAGCAGGAGCTTAGTGGACAGGTTCAGAAAGAAACAAAGGTCTTTCCCTGTGTTTTCTTAGCATCTGTTCAATGAGAATCCTTTGGTAGGGAGGATTAAAAAAAAAAAAAAAAAAAAAAGTTCAGTATCAGAAAGCTTTTTCTACTTGTTTGGGCTGCAGATTCAGACAGTTAAACATCTTTGAGTTAAAGACATTCTAGATGTTTTCTAAGGGCAATGTCCCGAGCTCCCAGTATATCTCATTTGTCTGTATTTTTGGACCTGGGAATGATTTGGATCTTCTATGGCTCCTAGCCAAACTGGGGTGAGACCTGAACATGCGTCATCTCTCCTTACCATGACATGCTGGTTCCCATGGTAAGGGAGTTCACACATGGGGATTGGAAAGAAGCCAATTTATCTTCCATCCGCTCCCCTATCTGGAGCATCAAGGGACCACAATCTCAGTGTGTGCCTGAGTTTCCTTTTTAATCTAGACATAGCTATGATTTCTCAAAATTCATCTCAGAAATCAAAAACTTTGTCACAGATCTGCTTTTGTTAATTCTTCTATTCAATTTAAGCAGAACCAAATCATGATTGCATGCACCACGGTGTTCCCCCCACCCCGCCTCCTGCAATGGCTGCTTCTGTAACCTCTAAAGACCTCAAAGATTAGCACTATTTACATTATACAACCTGCTTTTCCCCCACATTAGGGCTGGACTAGTCCCTCCAGAAATCTGCTAGATGCTCTGTCCAATACCAAGCAGCTCCTGGCCAGAATATGTTCCTTTTTCACACTCAGGTCATAAACTGCCTATTAAAAGGACATTAAAGCCAAAGGAAATCTATCCAAAGCCTAAAATGGATATTGGGTAAGGCCCACACTAGAGAATATGCTATGTAAGCATGCTCATAAATCATTAAAATTAAGATAGGATCTATCATTAATAAGTAAAGTTCAAGGACAGCCTTTATCTTGTTAAATTATCCAAATTTTGCTGTCTATTAGCATATCATTTAGAATGTAAGAATGGCTGTAGGTTTTTTCTTTTTCTTTTCCATCCTCAGTAATGACATTATGCAGAGTAAGAAGCCTTAGCAACTGTTCTAAGATGCCATAATAATACTGGAATTATTCTTTGGGGGAGGTCGTTGCATTAAGCAGCAAGTAATTAATGGTAAATTACACTAGAAAATCTTGGAAAAATGACAAATTACATACTCTCTTGTACTCCCACCCAACAAGTCTCATGTAATTAACAATATTAAGATAAATATGAGGGGAATTATTAATGATGAGATTAACTTCACATTATAGTGGAAACATGTATTTCTTCTATGCATGTGGTAGGAATTGAGAGTTAGTTGTAATTGCTAAAAATATCTGACATTACAGCTTCATGGAAATTCACTGCAGAACTATTGATTATTCTGAAATGCATGTCATTTGTGTTGTGACTTCTGTCCACACAGATCTCAAGTCACTTGACTAGGTATCCCGGGTAGATTGGGAGAGGTAGAACTGCACGATAATAGGGAAAACTCATTCTGGATAATATGGGTCAGACCCTCGGTAAGCATCAAGCTCCAGTAACCTTGCAATATATCTTAAATTGTTAGCAGTGAAGAGAGCTGCCTACTTAGTGCTATATTCAGCCAAGGTTCATGAGTCAACGCGCCATTAAAATACACACATAAGTAGAGAAGTAGCCAAAAAGACAGAGCAGTTTGTAATAAGAGAAGGTAACTGGGAATATAGGAATAGGAAAATAGGAAATGAAGAGTGGTATTATGCCCAGCTGAAATTTCAAAGGGAATAGATGGAAGCAGCAGATCAATTTCTCCTTTTGAGTTTGTCCTGAACAACAATAGTACTTGCCTTGTGCATTTGCTCTGTGTCTGGAAACTTTCAGGTGTAGAAGGCAATGTGCAGATTATCCTTGAATTCAGAAAACTTGGTTTCAATTCCTAGCTCTGCTTTGGTCTCTTTGTGCCTCATTTGCCCCACCTATATCAACTAATAGCCTGATCTCCATTCCCAGGCACTTCAAAGTCTGTTGATAATATGGAATTGGGTATGTGTTTTTATCTTTGTTCCCATAGCAACATCAGGTCTGATAATGTCTGCTGGAGGGCTACTCTCTCGAGGAAAGATCTATGTCTCCCAAATCACTAACAACATTTCTTCTATCACCTACCTGCTCCCTGAGTCTTCTGCTTCCCTGTGAATCTGCTTGAATCCTGTTTAACTTCTGGGATCTGACAGGCTATAAGAGGAGACTGCACCTGCATTTGCCTTGAAACAGGTCCTTGGCATAGTGACTTTTAATTTGAATATGAACAGCAAGTAAAGAATTTGGTGTCAATCAAGAGCATTTTGCTTGGTAAAACCTTAAACATGAAGAGAGAAAATTGTGTCTGCTCTAACACAAAGGCAAATGGGGAATACTTTTAAATCTTGTCTCATTTGACCTTGCTGGCACATACAGAGGAGCAATCACCAGAGCTTCTAGGTTAATTAATCGAGGCTCTCAGAAACGCAGATTCTTAATGGCTTCAGATGCCTTTCACCTTTCCTGTAGGTCCTGGTTTGAATCCAGCTCAAATCAGTAGGGATGGAGGGTGTGGCGGACAGATGAGTGAACTTTTGCCTTGAACATTTCTTGGTACATAAGTTGCAAGCGAACCATAACCCCGAACAAGCCATCTGTTCCCAGCGGAAACAGGACTGAGCTGCTGCGACCCCTGAAATGGTCTCCCTGCAACCATTCGGGACACACCGAGCCTGCGCTGAACCAGACCACGATCGGGCAGAGACTTTGGGACCTGGACTGCAAATTACTGCCGCTTAGCACAACTTTTATAAAAGTTGCTTAGCATGAGTAGCTAAATTTGCTGAAGCCTTAGGCCGCACTCCCTAGTTCAGTGGGAAAGGGCCCCAGAGCTAGTGCAGGCTGGAAAGATAAGGGAGTTACGAGCAGTTTGCATTCCTATGCGTCACACTCCGGGAGGGAGGATGTCAAGGCTTTGAAATAAGGCCTGCTTGGGCGCCAGGACCCAGAGAAACAAAGCCTCCCCTCACTGCTGAAACAGTGTTAATTAGGGGGGTCTGGATTGTATCCTCTTCATCAGGACCTTGGAAGATAACACTGTAAGTGTTAATTGCTGGAACAACACCTGTTTGTCAAGGCCCTGAGAAAGAAGGGCAGAGTAAAGGTAAGGGAGAAAAGTAGCCCGCCCAGGAACAATGATGAGACCCAATAAGGGAGCAGGAGACCCCAGACCCAAAGATTACTATTGGTCTGAACTGCCGCATGAGGGGAGGGAAACTTAATTTGAAAAGCTATAATTGCCCAGGGTTTTTCCTTTTTTTTTTTTTTTGGGGGTGGGGGGGGAACTCGCTCTCTTGCTCTCTCGTCCCTTGTCGGAGGCACCCAGCTTGAGCTGTGATTCGAGCGGAGTCAGCGGAACATCATCGGCCTCGGAGTGGTGGTAGCTAGCTTCTTCTCTCCTTTTCCAACTTTTCTCTATCTTTTCCCCTTACCCTTGTTCTGTTCCCCGCTTCCCTTCGCCTCCCCTTCGCTTTTCCCCCCACCTTTTCTCTCCACTCTGTGGAAAATAAAGCTAAAAGGTTGTACGATATTTGACCGGTTTTAGCGTCTTAATCTCGTCCTTGGGATCGTAACGAAACCCCCCCCCCCGATATTGGATCGGGACAGAGGGATGCAAGTGGCTTTTGCCTGCCTTGTTCAGCAGTGACAAGAACCTGTGACCTTAGCTGAGTTTCCATTTCATTAGGCACACACAGGTTTAATATCAGAGCCATGATTAGCCATCTCAGTGGGCAGGTTTGGGCAGACTGTGTGTGGATGCACAAATACTAGAGGGAGTCCCTTCAGGTCATGCTGGAGGGAGGCTAGTCCATGACTGACTGGACACATAAGGTGTCACTGTGTGCTTTGTACCTGCTGTTATTTTCCCTTGCTTTCTCTCTCGCTTTCTCCCTCTGTGAGGGAAAGGGGAATTAAAGGGATATCATTTTCTCTGTCAATCAGGTAGACTGGCGTGTCTCATGAGAACTCAACTGCACTCAAAGTCACTCAGCTTATTTTCTAGCCATAAAAATAATAGAAGATGGTTTTACTCTTGAAATATATTTCCCTTTGATTTTTTGGCAAATATAAGGACACTTTGGTGCCTTTTTCAAGGGAAAATAGTTATCTCCTGAAAGTAGAAGTGTCAGTCTGTGCTGGTCTCCATGGATTTTTAAAGCTTTGCTATGGAGTCTGTATCTTCTGATATATCTGTGCAGTGTCTGCCACAAAAGGATGCTGTTCCTACTTAGGGTCTGCAAGTTGGCCCCTGAAGGAACTACAAGAGTAGTGTATCATCATTTAATGTAATTTTCTATATTTCCACATGGGTAAACTGTACTTCTGACAAACTACACCCCTTTATTAGGATTTTAAAAATCTTCATACAGCCTGAACCAAGACAGATGCAGAAGTAAGGAACCATTAGAAGAAACAGAGAAGACCATGGGAAGTAAGAGGCAGCAATAATTGGGTACTTCTCATACAGTATCCAGTTAAGTTTTTTAAGCCTATAACTTCAAGGTTATATGCAAGCAAGCATGCTTCTTGAGAATATTTAATGTAGTTTTTCACTTGTTTGATGTAGTAGCAAGACCATTTTTCAGCTGTCTCCGACGGTTACCTCTTGCATTTTTTGCTGCCCAAGGTGGTCCTTTGTTCTCTATTACTGTTGGATTTCCCTGGATATTTTTAGTTTCTAATGCAAAAATCTGAGGGTTTGGGAATGTATGCATAACTGACGCCTAGCATTTTTATGGGAACCCAAAAGGTTTAGACACTGAAGTCCTCAGGAAATGCAACACTATTCATGAAGACCTCCACAGTCAGCTGAACTCTCAAATGCTTACCTCGCTCAAGCCCTGGTTTGTTGTGCTCATCGCTAATAATGACTGAGAAGACTCAGAGAATAATGATTTTTCACCACGTCTACAGAAGTGCTGCTTTAGCAACTGTAACTTCTACTTTAAAAGAGGATGTCATCAATGCAAAGGGCAGGTCTATATTTCTCTGTGACTAGAGCAGCACCATTATTGTCCAGAAAAATGATAGAGGAATGGATTTACTGTTTTAAGGGCTCCTCAATAAGTCATTGGTTTCAGTGGCGAAGCATCTTCCTAATGTATTTAGGAAGCAATCAGTCACCAGAAAATACATTCCGTACATGAAAGTGAGCCTTTGGGTCTCTGCCCAACTCAACCAACTGACCTGACAGGTCTCAGTAAGGTTAGTCTGACATTGCTCATCTCTGACATTAGGGGTTTTTGGTGGCTTCAGAAGCAGGTTGGAAATACCAGTTCCAGCAAGACACAAAAACAGCCCTGAGACATCTGAGAACACCCTGCACAGAGAAAGGGAATTGATCAGTCTGCTGTGGAGAGGACAAGAAGTTGAGGGCTTACATTGCAGTGAGGGAGGACTAGGCTAGACTTTAGGAAAGGATCACTAAAGTTTTGGAATAAATTATCTAAGTGTACTAAGTATAGTTTACTATACAGTCACTGGAGGTTTTGAGACCAGGCAGACCATCATAGACCTGTAGGTCATTATGGTATCTTGAGATGTGCTGAGCTTGTTATGTGCCTGAAAAGGAGCAGTAAGAAAGGAGGATGTCAAGTTTTAGAAAGATGAAGCTGAAGTCTTTTAGCCAGTTCATAGTGCAGCCATCTGAACCTGTTTCCCTAATTGCTTGGCCACAGATCTCATTCCAGGGTGGGACTGAGGAATGGGATGCTCCTCTGCAATCCCAGACCTGTGAAGGGAGGTCAGAAACAGAGGAGAAGAGTGAAGAACGGAGATCCAGGTCCTCATCCTTCCTGCCCTCCCACCCAGCCCAAGCTGGGAGCCTGCTGGACAGTCTTTGTGGCCTCCAGCCACTCCCCAGGTGGAGGTGATGGAAGAGGGCGGTCCACAACCTTGGCTTTGTGCTCCCTGTCTCTACTGGGTGTTGTCCTTTGCAGTAGCGGGTCCACAGTTAAAGCTACGCAGGGTGTCCCACAATCCCTGTAAGAGCTGTTTTTGAGGTTTGTCCTAACCTCGAGATTCTCATGATCACTCTGCAGTTCTCTCTCCTTGATGTTAGTACTTTTCCATCCCTTCCTTTTCCATATGTGGCAGCTCCAGGAATCAGAAATGGGTAGTCTACTTTTTTTCAAATATTTAACCATTTTCTGAAGGGCAGATTTGGTATATAGGTGCTGGATAGTGAATTTAACCACAGGAGATGAGCGAAAGTTAGCACTGATCTGTCCTGCTCTGTTATCCTTGCCCAGTGTTACAGCAGACTATCAGAGAGCTGCGCTCCCTGTCCCTTGTTGGAGGGCAGTAAACACTACAGCTGGTACCAAGTGACTAACACAGAGCACTTGCCACAAATCCTCCGCCATGCTTGAAGAACAAACATCTGCTGCAAACTGATCAGCTCTAAAGTGATCATTTTCTGGGTGGCCTCTGCTCTTATGAGATCTATTTACTTCCCATTCAAAAGAAGTGGCTTTCTAATCTGCACCAAAATGAGAGGTTACATGGTTTTATAAGCTATAATAGCAATCTAATGAAATCATTTCCAAGCTTGAACGTTACTGTTTTGTACGTGTCCTATTTTAGTGAATATCCTGAATTTATACACTAATGGACAATAGTAGAAGAGGAAAGAATGGATAGATAGATATAGAGTATTGCCAACTTAAACTACTTCAGTTTGCTGATTTTGATATTTTTTCTTAAAAATAATCTCTGGAATATTGTTATGACTAACATCAGCTTTCATTTTTTAAAAAAGGTTGATTTTTGATCCTTCACAGTCGCAGTGAAAAGTAGAAGTGTGAACTATGAGCTAAAAGCTACAATGCCTTTTTTTTTAAAGCTGCAATACATGCTTTTTTTTGGCCTTACTCTTTTTAAACTCATGTCATGGTTTTGAGACACATGATTCCCTGCTGCTGAAATCGTTGGATTAAAAATACTGGGTGTGTCAGCAGGCAAAGAGGTATCACTTCTAACAGTCAAGTCTGTTCTGCAGGGGTGTTGTCATATTATTGATTTCTTTTGAAGTCTACATCTTTACTATTGACTTTCCTAGCAGTGAAGATAGTTCCTGTATTTTTGGTATCAGCCCTGCTGGGATCTGGAGCTGAAGCACAAGCCCTTATCCTTTTCACTTGTTTTGCAAGTGTTGTACAGAAGCTATAGTTGGTTGAACAAATTCTGTAGAAACTGGAAAGAGGTCTTTTTTAATTAAAGATTCAATTTTCAATTAAACTCTACATTCATGCAAGAAAACATGTCTTCTAGCTTTGAAAAATATAGTTTTTTGTTCAAAACACTAAAATTCCAAAGTCTGAAATAGTTAAATTAAGAAATTGTGCTGTTCTGGGTGCAGACTCTCCAAGTTGTCATGCTTTTCTACACCCTGTAGGGTGCTGCTCCACTTCTTGCTGCATCTCCTATGATGTCTCTACTCTCATGAGCACCACAATATATAGATTTGTTTCCAGAGAAGCACTAAAGACGCATCATGGAAAATGCATTGATCTCAAGCTGCTTCATTTACAAAGGCATTTGAGGCATTTTAGCTACAGGTCTCATGACGTATCATGAAAGAGCTTAATATCCTTCCCCATATCTTCTTTAATGGTTCCACTGAACACACTAATCTTTCCAAGTAGGTGTTTTCAGTCCTAGGATTTTCTCTTCCATTCTGCTGATCTGACAAAGTTATTTTTAAAGCTTTCTTGACATATTATAAACTTTATGTACTCATTGAGGCTTTTGCTGGAGGCCCATAGTTTGAGAAGGCTGAATTTTGTTCTGCAGGTGTGAGAAAGTTTATTCAGGCTGGTTCTTAGTCAATTTTGTGTCTTGTTAGTTGATGCTTTATCATTTTTTGTACATGCATCTGGAGGGGATCTGCATTGGATCCATTTTTTACAGTGTGAAAAATAAGTAAAATAACATAAACAGTCCCTGAGGGAGCCTTCATCCCTCACACCAGTAGAGTCCTCCATTAGAACTGGTGTGGACCCTTCAGGAGTTGCCAATTGCTCCAGAGGTCTGGTGGAGGGACTTCATCTCTTCAGATAGATCATGCCTTACTTTGCCCAGGAGTACATATTCTGGAAGGTCTGGTATGTATTTGATGTTGTCTACTAATGCCGTCTCTGAGTGTACAGAAGTAGGACTGTGAGGGACAGTCTAAGAACTTCTTTTCTTGGAAACGGCAAGATATTGTTGGTTGTGGAGCACATGCCTTGCAGTATTTGAAATTTCTCTTACATGGTACCAGTCGTGTTAGAAAACTATGGGTTTGCCATAGACAGCTGGTTCAATTAACAGGATTTTGCTTTTACTGGAATCTACTAACCATAATGTAATTGGATCTCCATAAATATGGATAAAAAATTAACCAACTGATGCTGATAAAAGCAAGTATCTGTCAGATACATTCTCCATCCTCCTAAACTACATTCAATTCGTATCATACATGCATCTACATGTTGAGATAACTCTCAAGTATTTTTAGGCAGCAGAGACATTAAAATTAATGGCTGCTTCTGCCAGCGTTTTACTAAGTCTTTCAATGAGCTCACCCTACCCCTTCCAGAAATATTTTAGACAATTAATGTTTACTATTAGTTGTCATTTTTATTATTACTATACCATTTCTAATGGGGGGGGGGGTAGAAGGTAAGTATGGACCTTTCCCTCGAAAGCTCTTCTTAAGGAGTCATTCACAGTGCCTACATACAGGGTCATTTAGAAAAAGTGCAGTTTAAGCTAATATTAAACTACACTCCTCTTCTTAACTAGTCAATTGAGAAAAGAATTTTGCACAGATTTTGCAGATAACCAAAGGTTTTGTCACTACTGCATGTTTTTCTCCATTCTCAACTCCATTTTCTGTTTTATTTACCGGAACATAATTGTCCAGTCAAATCCTAGAAAGGGTATGGTAATCTTTTGCTGATTCCCCGAAGAGCTGATTGATGTGAAGATGCTTTTGTCTGAATAAATATCATGTGTAAAAATAAAAGCTTTTAGAAGTGCTTTCCCTCTGTGATTCCAGTTCATATAAGCAACACAACCCCAAATTTTGCACTGTGAACATTTCTGAGAATTTTTACAATATCCTTCGTCTGAATGTATCCAAGGTTTACTGTTTTTTGATCTGTTTCTCATTTTCTTCTAAATTGTTTCTGTCTTCTGATTTCTCTCCCCAAGTTCTTTGCTTTCTTTCCAATGTTGTTAGAGGCTCTTTATGAATTTATATTTCGTTTCTTTTTTTCCCTCCCCTCTGAGTTCCTCTTCTCCTCTTTAGTTCTTTGATTGCTGCTGGGGGCTAAGGTTATAATTTAGTCAGTCTGTTCTGCTCTGCTGCCTGTTTAAAAAAAAAAAAAATTCTCTCTCTGCCTGCCTGTCTTTTAGCTTACTGTTTTTTTTAATTATTTTTATTATTATCATTATTATGGAGTTTTGTCCTGCTGCTACAGTGTCCTCTCATCATTCAATGGAAATGCTTTCCTTCCTCTGACCTCCCTGCCTTCCCTGCCTCACATGGGATGTCTATTCTTAGGGACTGGTAAGAGACAATCAACCCCAGGGGCAATCTCTTTAACAGCTGTTTAGGCAGTGATATCTTCTCTGAATTTTCTCTGTACCTGCCTATGGTTTTAAACTCTGTATTCTCATTTAAAACTCTAAGACATTGTGCTATATTGATGTATTTTAATGAAATATATGCATTGACATGTTTTAATGAAACATAACTGTGAGCATGTAGTGGGTTAAAAAGACCACAGGAGTGGATGGAATGAATAGGACCAGTAAAGGGACCATGTGGCATGGGAAATCTGGGCCATCTGAAAGACTGTTGCAGTTATGGGTTTGACTGAGCCTTTGATCATGTGCCTTAATGCACTTTTTTTTATGGTGGATCACCACACAGCAAGTTTGTTTTCAGGATGGCAATGAGAGAAGCTTTTATAAATGGTTTTGCAAGTAAGGGTATCAGAAAGCCAGTGTTCAATTTCTGGGTCTAAAATACACACCTTATAGGATGTTGCAAAACTCATTTAATATCTTTATGCTTTCATATTGTAAAATGTCAATGGCAATCATTTCTTTGCCAGCCTTGCCAATTTAGATTGAGAATGCTTAGGAACAGTCTTGTTGAACAATATGTAGGACAATAGATCTCCTGGGGCAGAAACAGTACGAAATATCTGAATTTAGCATCTGAATACCTCTTTTGACCCACAGCTTCACAGTGCAGTGAGTTGAGATCCATCTGCGGGCCTCACACCACAAATGACTTCTTTGTATGAGAAAAGTTGAGCTCTTATGGAGATATATTCTCTTTCATATGTTTATGTAACCCATTTGCCAGTGTGTGCAAGCTGCTCCAGCAGTCGTAATTCCATGAGCAGTGTCTGGCTTTTGTTATTGACTGTTATGCTTCTAGTTCTTGAGATTGCTAGCTCCATTTTTCCATGCTGCATAAGATGGTGCCATCACAGATTTGTACACATGTATTTCCCTTTGCATACATCTAAATAACTTTTTCTCTAGTATGTATTACACTAGAGAGTATAGAATGTACTATGTACTTGGTGTGTGTATTCAAACTTGCCCCATGCTTGATAGATAGAAGGAGATGCAAAATTGATGGCTACTATCTCAGAAAATGGCAAAACAATCTTAAAAAGGTCACGTCGGCCAGGCTGATCAGGAATGGACTGAAGACACAAGAAAAGGAAGGAAAAAGAAGACCAAAGATGCATTAATTTAGCACAAAATCAAGATACCAAGAAACACTTAAATGAAGCAAAAAAAGAATCAGAAAGACTGGGTTGTATAATTGTCCATACTCCAGTACTGTAAACTTTGTCAACAAACAAATATAATTTTTAATTTATGAACTTAAATTTGTTTTGGCAGCTATTACTGAGGTCCAGTAAGACTGTTTACATGCTAAAATTATGAAAACCACTGTTTATAACCAGTCTTAAATTGACAAAGTTGACTTTCTCAAAAATGTCATTCACAGCTTTGAGAATGATCTAGCATGTTTACGGTTCATATTAAAATACTCACAGTGTAAGATGGATATTTGTTGCTGCCATCAACTGCTGATCCCTGAAGCACTAGGGAACAGTACAAACACTTCCTTAAAGATCCCCCTGTAATGCACAGGGGAGAAAAATGTTACAGTATTATGGGAGACCAGCATGTTCAAAGTTTCATGCTGTTAATACTAAAATGTCCTTTATAGCACACAATAAGAATGTTGCATTCAACACTGGAGATTTCAGTGTTATGCTCTATATTCACAGTCAAAGAGAAACTGATCTCAGAACTACCAATGCATACTTGCTTAGGTGTGCATGTTCATGTCTTTAATGCACACACTTTATGCAAACAAAATAAATTTAATATCATTTATATTTATACCTGATGCTTTAAAAAGGTCAGATTTTCAGAGACAGAAACAATTATGAACTAAATTTGCAGGGAGAAAATATTTAAATGTGAAAATTGGGACCTGTTTGAGAACATTTTATTAAATGTCAAAAAGTTACAATCACATACTTTGAAGAAAACATGCTTAAAAAAATCTCAATCCTACTTAGAATGAAAATTAAAATACTCAAATCTGCATCTATATATATGAATGACAAATGAAAGAATTGAAAGATAGGAAGTATGAAAATTTGATAAAGGAAGCAAAAGGACACATGAAGAAATTTGCACTCATCAGATTTGATGATAAACCCAACATTTAAAGTATGTCATGAGAAACATAACAATAGCCTTGGTACATTATTGGGACCTGCCAAGAATACAATAATATGGGAAGAAAGTTCAGTAGGTATTTCTGTTCCATATTTCAGAGTCAATGAATATTAATATCAGATGATGACTACAATGAACAGAAATTTCAACTTCAACAAAAATCTAGGATAGCGTCAAACAAATTTTAAAATCAGCAGATACTGATATCTTGCAGCTTAAAAAAAAAACCAGTGGTCAATAACTGTTAATATTGATTTAGTCTAGGAATACAAAGAGTATCCCAGGGAACTTGAATAAAGTCAACATGATACCAATATTTGAAAAAGGTAAACAGAATGATTTAGGTAATTACTAGTTTGTCAGCCCACCATCAGTTCTGGGCAAAATAAAGACATGTTTGAAACACAACCCTAGTAACAAAGAGTTAATGAGGGGGAAATAACAAAGCCAAAATGGTTTTATGGAAAAAGGGTCTTGTTTAAATGACTTGATACTATTTTTCAAAATGAAATTGCAAGTCTGTTTTATAAATGTAACATTGTTGATATAATAGTCTTCTCTCAGACATTTGGAATAATACTCACATGATGTATTGATTTGTAAGCCAGAGTGATAGAAAATCAATGGGACACACACTGAATGCATTGAAAACTGGTTAAACAATAGATCTTAAAATCTAATTACAAAAAGAAAATTTTTGTTAAATGTCTGTGTATCCCACAAGAATCCGTGCTCAGCCCTACGCTATTTAACAAATGTGTCAACTACTTGTAAATAAAAATTAGAATGTAATTATGGATTAAGTCTATAAATAACACAGGCTTGGGTAAGCATGGAAGGGAACAGATTGCTGAGTGATCTGGCAGTTTGAAGATATCTAGCAAACAGTATGGGTTTCAGCTGAGCCAAATCTAAGGTTATATGCCTGGAAAATAAAAATATAGGTTATACACATAGCATGGAAGACTCTCCTGAAATCAATGGCTGAAAAAAAAGTCATTGGGGTCATAGAGGGTCTTCATGCTCACTGAGCATGGCTCAAAAAAACAGTGTAGTCTTTGGATGTTTAAATGTGAGAGAACTGAGTAGGAGTAGTGAGGTTAAATTAATTCTGCATTTGGCGCTGGTGAGATTGCTGCTGGAATACGATTTGGTTCTGGTGCCTACACTTCAGATGGATATTGATGAATTGGAAGGGATTCAGAGAAGAGCCACATGAATGCTCGCAGGCATGGAAAACGTGCCTCGTTGTGAAAGTCTCAAGCAACTCTATTTAGTTATCAAGAAAAGCTTAGAGGGCAACCTGATTGCAGTCTAAATATACCTGCAGGGGGAAGGGAAAGGGCAGAAGGAATAAATTTGATAAGACTCTGCAGTGTAACAAAGGTGAAACAATGACTGGGAGTTCACATAAGACAAATTCCAACTAAAAATGAAGCACAGATTTGAATAATGAGCAAATTAACCACTGGAACAACTTGCTAAGGCCTGCAGTAGCTTTCCTATCACTGCAAGTTTTAAAATCAACTTTGTGTTTATCTTAAAGAAAAAAAGGAAAAAAAATGCCTACCTCACTCTGGTTCATGAATTTGATTCAAAATGAGTATCATGAAGACCAATACCTTGTGCTGCCTTGTGTTATGCATGTCACACTAGACAATCATTGGGGTCTTTTCTGCCCTTAAAAAATCTATGAATCTTTTTCTCTCTACTGACTACTTCAGGGGATTAAATTGAGCCAAGAGAAATAGAGCCAGAATATCAAATAAAACCCTCTAGCAGTGACATCCATTAATTTTTGGAATGGTCTGTCAAGAGGAGAAGTGGGGGGAACCTTTTGGGGTTATTTAAGAGGAGAGTGGTAAATATAACAGAAAAAAATATCTCAGCATTGGGACAGAGACTGGAGGAATAAGTTCAGGCATCTTTTCTTACTCTGTTTTTTATAATGCTGGGCATTAACTGAGCCACAGCTCGTGATGAAACATGGTGTCTTCAAAATCCGCTTTATCCCCAGACGTCTCCAGACCTTTGTCTATTTTGTCAGGAGAGGGGAAACTCACCTTTCCAGGTCCTAGTGGTGAGCTGTTCTCACCACTATTTTATACCTTGATTGAGAAGTGAAAGGAGCATCTAGCCAAACACTCTGCTAGCAGTAACCTCAGCAGCAGCAGCAGAGACCTTAGGGTGTTGATTGAGTTTCTCTGCTCCATGTTGACTAGAGGTTTGTTCATCTCCCACTCCATCCAGACCTGTTCCTCTTACTATCCTTTTTCCCATATGCTGCCAACTCTTCCTTTCCAAGGAGAGACTGTCTTTAAGAGGATATTAAAACAGCATGCTGAGTTTAGCCTCGCAGAAAAACGTTTAAAGGGGGTTGTTTTCTACTTATACTTCAGTGGGCAAACATTATAGAGGAAGGTAGGCTATTTAAGTTAAAGTCAATATTCATACAGAAAGAAATGGGTATAAATTTCCTCCGAGTAACTTTCTGCAATGGTCTTGCTGGAGCTAGAGGAGGAAAAAGCATAAATAGCTTGAAGATAGGTCCTGATGTTTTTTTCAAGTGATTACCTGCAGTGTTAAAGGACTGGTCTGGCTGAGATTCTTTCAAATTCTAGATTTCTGTGAAGCCTATTTCCATTTCTAACTTTACATTATACATTCCTCTACTTCAGAAGTTCTCTAGTGGCTTTGTATTTCATATACAATATAAATCCATCAGTCTAATGCTGTCTGTCACGTTTAGAAAGTTGCTGTTTTCATATTCATGACACGCAAGCATCTGTCACTCAAACCCCTGTAGAAATCCAAATTTGCTAATGGGACTCCTGCATGCTTCTGTTTAACAAGGAGCAGAATAGTGACCCTGGGTACAGACACAACTGGCAGGAATGATTACGGTGGAGTTTATACAGTGGTAAAAGTTCTGCTATGCCAGAAAGCAGAAATTTCCCAAATTAATAAAAACTCTCCAACCCTGCATGTTAAAAGTAGTCATTTGCAGTGAGAGGCAAATCATATTTCCCTTAAAAAAATGAAGAAGAAACAAACAGATCATTTTTCTCAAATCCAGTTTATGACAAAGGAACTGGAAACGTGTTCAGTTTTTATGATCCCCATAATATAAATCGCCAAACCTTTAGGTTTCTGTCTACTTGTTTTTCTCCTGGGAAAGAAAAAAAAGAACAAAATTATGACTTAGAATAGAAGGCCATTTTTCACCGTAAAAAGAGTCAATGCTATTGTAATCCATGTTCAGACTGTGGCAGTTATTTTCTGAATTTCAGAGACTGAGTGTTGGTGGCTGCCTCCAAAAGCAATGGGACACTTGTGAGTGGGGACTTGAGATTTTACCCAGGACAGAGATTCCTGAATGAAAGTTATTAGGGAAGTGCTGAGCAATATCTGCTATAAGTCACAGATACTGATATTTTTTTAGCCCTGGTTTCTGAGTTTGCTGAGCTCTGCTAGCAGGTGCTCCCTGGGGGAAATTACAGTGTTTTTAGCTGTGTGGCTAATTGGCTGAGGCTACTTGCTGTTGATTAGGTTTAATTGAAAGCGGAGCGCTTGCTGCATTATCACCATGTTCTGAGCATAAACAGAGCGTTCACCACAGCTGACTGCATCGTGGGCTAATGCCAGTTCTGGTTCAGTCCCAAGCCAAAAAACCCGTGGTCTTTATGAATAAAAATAAAACCTGAGTAGCACTGAGTATATCTCAGGAGTGAAGGAAAAAAAAAAGTGTGTGTGGAGGATGCTTACTGTATTTGTGTGTGTGTGTGTGTGTGTGTGTGTGTGTGTGTGTGTGTGTGTGTGTGTGTGTGTGTGTGTGTGTGTTAAGGTTTGGGGGGTTTTGTTTGTTTGTTTTTCTTCTCCCTTTTCAGAGCATGTTGAAGTCACTTTACTGAGGAGGTAGGTCACATTTTTCACTAGACCCCAGCATTAGACCGTCTATGGGTTTGGCCTCAGCTGGGACTCAGCATCACTCCATAGCAGGCAATGGTGGCACTTAGGTGTGGTTCTGATCATCCTTCTGCTCTTTCTCTGGAGAGATGTCAAGATTTAGAGACTACAAGTTTGTGGCAGTTAGTTTGGGAATGACACTGGTACCCAGACTGCAGATGAGGCTCTCCGCATATGCTGCTGGCATTACTCAGCCTGATAACTCTGTTCTGTGTGGATGTACCAGGCTTACTCAATGGAAACTCAGGAGTTTCTGCCCTGTACAGTTAAAATGTGATTTACGTCATCTCAGTGAGGGTGAAGCTCTTCAGAGAGTAGGATGTTGCAATGTGGAGTTCAGCAATGCCAAAATATTTTAAAAGTCTGGGCTTTAGCCAATTACTTTTCAAGGACAGGGTATTCTCAACTGCCAGTGTCTCTGCAGCAAGCACACCTCTGACTCATCAAAATCTTTGCATAGCCAAATTGATTTCCCCCCCTTTTATTCCACCCTCTCTCTCCCCAGTTTGGCCACCAATGTGAAACAAACATAATTCCGCCTCCCAGCAGGCAGGTGGCAAAGGCTGTGTGGCTGCCCCGTGGTTTGTAGGGCAACAGTCCTCTAAGGTGGCTTTTCTCCGTAATGCTGGGACCAGCTTTGCAGAGCTTCCCTGGGGCACATAGGATGGTCATAGCAGAGCCACAGAGGGCTTGAAGGTTTCCCTTCGGTCACCCACCCCAGGGCTTTTCTTGCTAAGGGTTTTGAGTAACACACATCCAGCCTGAGTCTTGGCCCTCATATCCTGGCACCTATGGTGATGTTTTAGAGATAGATCTAAATATAGGTGTCTCAAACTTAATCCCCATATTTTCTGGGGTGATAGGGTGAGAAGCTGACAGCTTCTGGTAATCTGTACCGTATTTTATCATGCTTCATGCCTGCAAAGACAAGGAAGCCAAGGCATTGATCATTTCAGAGTTCACCGGAGTTGTGCGCCCTTCTCATTGTCCTTGTTTACAGGGTGTCCTGCCACTCTATTCAGAAACAGAGATCAATCTCGGAAGATGAATGGTACTTGCAGAAATAGAAAACTGTGTTTCTTTGGTATGAGTTGAACTTCTTGGAAGTTATTCTGTGGATGAGTTTGGGCTTTGGGCATGTTTAGAGGCAGGCTTCTATCACAAAATTTAGGAGAGCTGCAGCCTAAGGCTGTATGTAAGAAATATATCTCTGTATAGCCCCAATTCTAAGGATGGAAGATGCTTTCCAAATATGGATTACATTTAGATTCAGATTTCAAATACCCCCAAAATGTTTACTTGCTTTATTTTCTTTATTTTCAGCCTCTGTGCACTATGTAAATGTATAAAAGACAGTTTGTTTAGTTGTGTATAACTCTATTCTTAGCTCAGAAAATCTTATGCTTCTATTTTCCTGATTACACCAGTGCTGATTGCAAATCTGCTTCAAGACATGCTTAAAATGATACTGTGATCCAGTTTTTGGACAGTAAAAAAGATGCTGACAGCACGAATGCCGCAGAGACTAGGGCCAAGGATTGGAAGGGTTGTGGAGATAAAATTTTACTGATAGTCCAAACAAGGCCGAAGAGCATTGGCAGTGAGAGAAACCTGCCCTTCCATTCTCCATCTATTCTCCAGGCTGAAGATTGATAGAGATTTTCATCTTCTGGCTGTAAATCTGAAGTCGTATACTAGCACACACTCACACAAAAAGAATCACTTAACAGGGAAATAATAATCCTATTTGCTGGATAATTAACAGCGAGCAATATCATTCTATGGTTTATATTTTCATTGAAATTCTTTATCTCATAGTCATATGGACTGAAAATATATTTCAATTATACAGCCATGAATGTCTTTTATATTAGGTGGAAATGTTTTAATAGATGTTTCAGTTATCCATTTATTGATCTTAATGTATTTTTAATATGCAGGCACAGGTCTACACTAACTGAGATATATCTGCTTTTCTCTAGCTGAGTTCTACAAATTAAAAATAATTATTTCTCTTTTTTATAAGCAGTATATGGTGGGTTTCCGTCTTGTGGGCAATATCTGCTATGAGCTGCTTTTTAATTTATGAGGTTAATCTGTGCTCACAAAGGGAGATCTGAATGTGAGCAACAGAGTTTCACTATAGATTTCAGGAGGAAAAACCACTGGAGCAGAGCAGCCAGTAGAGGAGAGATTTTTGCTAGACCCCGTGAGAAAGAAGAATCAGCAGATGACCTAGGCTTTTTGTTCTTTCATGCACTATTTGAGCCATGGCTTTGGCAGAGAAGTCCAATCTGGAGAACAGTCATTTTCAATAGCAGGATTGTTCCCTACTTAAATTGCACTATTTTGTAGCAACCCTCTCTTTCCCTCCAGTAAGATTTCCCAAGGATTTTTGAAGAAATACAGAAAAAATGATTTGAGAAGTTTGAGATTCTGGGCTGAGGACCTCATTTGCTGTGGCCTCTATAGGAATGAGTCATAGTGACACACTTTAAGTGGTAAACCTCATGCCATAAGACTGTGCATTCTTGATAGAAGAAAATACATGTGAAATGGCAGATTAGCCATGACCTGAGGAAAGCCCCAGTTTTGATCAAGATCCCTTTCTAGCTTTCTTCAAAAGCCTCAGTCCTGGCTCATCTTAATCAGTGCTGAAATTAATCATTTATGGAGTGTCAAAGACCAGTTAGGTAAAAAATAAGAATTTTCTTCCTGCAGAGAAATTGCAATGTTTCAACATTGTTTTGAGGTAGAAAAGATGCTCTGCAAATGCTTCCCAGAAAAGAAAATCTGAAGGTCTTTATTTTTGAATGGTGACAGACTGTGTTTGGGATATTTTGAATAACAACGCATTTCAGTGTTTGTGACTATAAATACTCATTTTAGATGGCTGAATGTGCAAGGGTTTGTTTCACATCCATTCAAACTGTGCTTTGTCCACCTACGGTGACTCACTGATTCCTCAGCTCATATGTTTGGTGACCCAGTAATATCACAAAGATGGCTTCCCATGATGACTTTACCATCTACATCCTACAAGTTTTTTAGGGGCTTAGTTACTAGAGAAAGGCTTAAAAATTGGTGGGAAAATTTCCCTTAACCTTCTGATGAAGATGGGAGACTGGGAGAAAATTCTGCATTATTATTTGGTGTAAGTATTGTGGTCATTCTGCCACCGAGATGTGTCCAGGGACCTTCATTCTTTGATAATCTGGCTTACTCTAGCAATTATCTTTACATCCTCTGTCTTGTTGTCTCTGTTGGTAATTGAGAATTGTAATTCCTCTTTTGTAAAGTGTTTTCAAATAACCATCTCTGTGAAAGGACTATGGATTGATCGTGGTGATTTCTTTAGCTATGCCAGGGTTTTCAAATGAAATGTCCTTTGTCCTCTTGAAATTTGGAGTTGATTGTGTGGAAATATCTTTAAAAAGATCACCTTTGATACTAAGAGTAGGGACGTATTTCCAAGATTCCCAGCATAGGACCCTAGCAACGAAAAAGTAAATGTGATGAGATTTGATGCACAGAAGCAAAAGACGCAATAAGAAATCTATCCAAAGAAGGTGTTAACTTATTCACACGGGGTGAGAATCACAAGGACTAGTAACAGTAAAGAAAATAGTGCAAGAAAGATGGCTGTGTGTCTTCCACTTTCACCTTGGCAGACAGTGAGCAACGAATGGAGCCAAGGAGGAAATGAAGGAAATTGTAGGTGCAAGTGACAAACTCAATTTCAAATAAAATATCTGAGCTGTTAGAAGTACTGAGCACAAAGCCAGAGAGTGGTAAAAGACATGAAAGGTACTTTGAATGGCACAGCAACCAACACAGCAGTAACTGGGACAGATTTTTGAGTGAGATGAGTTTGCTTTAATTAGATGGAGCTACTCTTTCTTGGTAATGCTTCTGCCCCCTTCACTTTCTGGCATAATGGGGACAGAAGACTGGGGGAGAACCTGCTTCAACAAAAAGAAATGTCCTTTGTACACTATCCTTCACCGGCTCAGCTCCAGCTTCCCGGCTGCTGTAACACATATTTGGTCTCTGGTCACACAGGTGTAAGCAGGGAGCAAGTTGTCAGGGGAGCAGGGTGACTGGGCCCAATTCCTCCATTCTGTGCGAATCCACTGGACACCCACCACGCCACTGGGAATGGTGTTATCGGGTAGCACGAAAATGTGCATATCATCCCGGTGTGTGGGTGGGAGGGGTTCAGGAAAATGAGAAAGGAGATAACTCCCCTCTGCAACCCAGACCCAAGAGCTATCAGAGGATTCTCCCCTAAAAGTGCTTCTGCTCAGGAAGCTGAGGGAAATAGCATATATTTCACCACATCAGTTCAGCACTGTTAGCTCCACAGACCCGTTATCTATCTTCAGCAGTAGTATATTGCAACCATTTTTTTTCCTAAGGTTGTCATTTTTTAGTTCTTATCAGTTTCAGTCTTATGCTGATTATTATTGTAGGGCAGAGTTTGTTCTTCCCCACATTGATATTTTATGGAGCATTGACATGCTTTGCCACCTCAGTGCAGGACTAGCTCATAAGGCAGAGTTAATGTCCTCATTTATGCTTACATGAAGCTGGGGATACATTTCTCTTCACAGAAATATGCCAGCAGGATGTAAAAAAGATCATTTTTTTTCCAGATGATATAAAAATGATCTTTCTTTATTCTGTGAACATGGAGTTCTAGATGCAGAATGTGTGAACATGTTCTTGCAAATTAAAAACAAAAAAACAAAAAAACAAGCTTAAAAGCATGTACTCTCATCTTACACTAGGAAGAAACAAGAGATAATGCCCCTTGTGTCATTAGCTGGCCCAAAAGTGCAAGGCAGGAGGTAAGAGCACCAATATGTGCATCTATACAACAGACTTTTTTTTTTAGCAAACTGTCATAGCAGCGCTCATAAAGTTGCTAACAGAGGGGAAAGAGTGTGTTGTTCTTGGTAATACAGCAAATTAAGAACTGAGAAACCTGCAATCTATTCCTAACTCTTCCAGTTTGTGCGGCTTTGGCAAACTGTCTTCATTTCTTTTAGCCTGTTTTCCTCCTTCAGAGCTTTTTCTCTCTCTGCAAGTTGCTTTGCAAGCTCCTTTGTGCCTGGACAGTCCCAGGTAGGTTTGTATGACACCCAACACAACAGAGACACAATTCCATTGAGGGACTCTACATTATGCTATCATATACATAATAATGCTATTGAAAGGACAATCAATCTTCTTGAAAGAAAAACATGTAATCTCAGAGAACAGAAAATACAGACTATTAACTTGTTCCTACACCAGTCTTTTGAGAGAAGGCCATAGAGCATTAACAAACACATATATTTCTCATGACTTCGTAATGAGTTTTCCCAAACTTACTAAAAAAATATATCTGTATGAGCAAAGGCGAAAATGTTAAAACTATAAAACCTTCTGATCTATAAAAATGACATCTATAATTGAATATTTCTAGGACACTTGCTCCTTTTTTATTAATCTAGGTATTATAAAGATGACATGATATAATGTCTGTATATAGTGGCGTGAGCATTTGCATGTGTGTCTGTTGTACGTTAAGTGTACTTGCATGTATCCAGAGGATGACAATATTGTAACATTAGATCTCCAGTAATTAGCTAGAGAGGAGGCCTCAGAAATTTTGGCAGTGATTCATGCACTGAATACAGGAAGATCACAAAATTTCCAAGATTCAGCTAATTATAAACAGATAAATAAAAGTCACAGAGAGAGGAAAGAGGTGAAAGGTTCAGAAAGAGCTCAGAAGTGCAGAGAGAGATACCAACCAGCAAGACACAGACTGTTTCTGCAGTAAGTGCTGATGGGGGACCTGGGGATATCCTTTCTCTAGTGAATCTCTGCCCAGATGGAGGCGTTTGTGTGAGTAAGGGAAACAGCCTCGTTGTGCCTGCGAGTGTCCCTCTGGGTGTGGGAATGCCAGCAGGTGCTGGTCCAAGCCTCCAGAGAAGGACGGTATTTCAGATATACTGGAAGACTTTCTCTGTGAAGAGGTCCATACAGGAGATAGGAGCTTGCTGATTGTAGAGGATAACCTTAACATAAGAAGCACTGGGTGCTGGAGTGGGAAGCAGGCAATAAGATTGAAAAGTGTGTTGCGGTGATATGCACCTAACACTTTTCAGAAGGATTTCTTCAGACCGGAATGACAAATTTGTGGCCCAAAGACCTGCTCTGCAGCCTGGGCAATTTTCTCTAGCATCCTGGAGTACTTGCTAGGTTATGGGCCAAACAAATGGAGGTTATCAAAATATAAGAGATCTTGGGAAATGAACAAATGTGGATAGACTGAGAAAGAAGGTGGCAACATTTATTAACCAAGTTCTCCATTGATACAAATATGGGTTGCCTGGGAATTAAAATGATACTTAAAGATGCATTTGCACTGGAACTTCTTTGGTGACATAAGTAACTTCTGTTGTTTTTCAGTTGTATCGGTTTTCCAGCCTGGTTCAGCATGTGCCCTCACAAACTCTTGTGCTGGCACCGTGAATGGTGCACAGCAGGGATAAGAATGAGCAGCCAGGGATGGAGGAGGGATATCAAAAACTATTTATTCTATACTGGCACCAGCTTCTAACCATTGCTGGATGAGAGATTGAAATGGCCTCTTCTGATACAGGAAGTACCTGCCAGAAGGTTTCTACATTTCTGAGCCATTTTTTCTGCATTTCTACATTTTTTCAGGTTTTCTTTGCCAAGGATAGGAAGAAATTCTTGAAGAGATAATTGGAGTGAAAGGAAATAGATCAAAAGTGAGGATCCTTTACCTTCTGCAGAGTTATGGACTTGATTTGTATTTTCACAATACTAGCAACATCAGCCCCCGTTTTTTGAATACCAGTTGCTCACTGTGGGTTCATCTTAACATCATTGTACCTTCTACCACCACCGCCTTACCTTCAGGAAAGTGCTAAAAACCAAACTGCCTACTTCTAGCATTCCTTCTAGAATGCCAGACTCTTTCTCCTGAATGGGGAATGAGTGTCTGTATTTTATTTTCCCAGACACATGCATGTCAAACTGGAAACTTAGGAAAGAAGTCCATCAGATTCTCTCTTAAACACGTGGCTTTGCAGTTAATGGCATTTGGAAGAATGTCACCTTGCTAGAATTGGCACTGTGCCTTCTTTTTCCTTTCTATTGGGAATGGGCTGCATTCTAATTTAACAGCCTCTGTAATTTCCTTAGCTGTCATCCCAAATGGTCTCTTTCAAATGCTACAATCAATGTGTGAACCTCCACTCTTCTCCTTCCAATAAAGGAAGTTCTGAACTCAGGAGTGTTGAGCAGAAATGATTAGAAAGAAATCACAAAGCACATAGAAACAAACCAAGCGAAAACCAGAAAACAAAGGAAAAGCCCATGTCATTATATAGCTACAGTAATCTGTGGCATATGTGGTTTCCTCTAATTGCTAACTAACATTGAAGCTTGCTTATGGATAGGAGGGAGATAGCAATTGTTTGCTGTCACTGCCTTAACAATTGTAAAACTAATTATACCCCTCCCTAAATGTAAATAATTAACAGAAAATATCTTCTCTGTCTTTTATTCATCTGTTTATCATTTTGGAAACAACTGGTTTAGCTGGGCATTGGCACATCTGTGCAGGAACAAAAAACAATAATTACAGAAATCACAGATGTTCCAAACAGTCTGCGCCAGGTGAATTTCTCCCTGGAAGTTTGCAGAGGCTTTGCCCCTATTTTTTACAGCATCTGTTAGAATACCAGGGTTGCCCAGGCATAACGCCCACTGTAAATTCTCCGAAAGTACTGTGCTCCTGGGATGGGATATGGACAGCTTTCCATACTGCCCTGATGTTACTGACTAGATCTCCATTAACCGCAATGGGAATTTAAGCACCTGGCTTAAGTGTCAATATGGCTCTGTTGCTCACATGTAGGTATTTTAGGCATTAGGGTATCCAAGACACCCTCATGCAGCTGGTACGACACAGGATCTGCACCCTCTGGAGCAGCAGGTAGAGTCCAGGAGGGACAGTGCAGTGCAACAAAAATGACTCCACATGGTACTAAATTCCACCTCTTATTTGCTGTCTTAATCTGGAACTGAATCTCCCATCTAGGGTCTTGCCATTTTAGCCTATGTTATGGTACTTGACTCAGTACTTCAGATGGTATTAATCTAAACAACTACACTGTACATGTCTGCCTCTTAAGCTAGACATCCCCTGGTCCCTCTGGAGTCCCTGGAGAGACATGGGTACTTTAAGAATATGTTTCATCCAACGTATTTTGGAAGATTGTTTTAAGATGAAAGAAATAATTCCTACTCCGAAAGGACCTATTTCTCTCTGGGGATTGCAAAGAGAGCCTGCACAACTATCTCAAAAGTAGGCATAAACCAGTTTGAAACCAAAGACGGTATTTAGAGAGGAGCTTTATGAAGAGCTTGCAACTACACCCAGAACCTGAGTTCCCAGTAAATCAGTGGAGCTCTGATCAGTGCAGTCAACAGAATTAGGGTGTGATTCATCACCTCATCCATAACCGAAGATAGGTATCTACTTCAGGTCACTGGGAATCACTTCCCAAACTCCAGGAGTGATATTGATCAGATCTCATTTGTTGTAAAGAGAGAAGGTGGCTTTGAGCAAACCACGATGAGTCTACTGAGTTTTGGATAAAGTTACACAAGACATATTCAAACCCAACACCTTTTTGAGCAAATAATTTCCACTCATGTCACAGTAAGTTTTAATGCTTTTAAGCAGTTATTAGGAGACTAAATACTTCCGTGCTATGGACAGCTGAAGATGGCTTCTGCAGTCTCTCTCATTAATCACCAAATTGCAATTGGTTAGAAAATTAATCCCTTAATTTAGGGAAAACATTGGGGTTTATATGCAGAATGAGGAAACAGTTCCTGGCTATCCAGTAAAATATTTATGGTTTCTCTTACGTGCTTTTCAGGCTCCAAATATTCTTTGGAACCAGGGGCTTCAGGCAAGCATCAGACTGAAAGATGACAAATTTAACCTTCTAATGAGAGCACTTAAATCAGAAGAAATTTTCACTGGAAAACACTGTATGTTTTCCTGTGGAGAAACAAAGAACCAAGCAACCATTTGTTGTGGTTCATCAGGGCTGAACACCTTAAATGATTAGGACTGCATTTCAGAGAGTAATGCATGTCTGAGGGTATCATTATAAGCAACTCGGAGAGGAGCATGGGTAGGATTTCTTTTGAAGAGGAAGGGCTGCCTGTGCCACTTTTGAAGAGGAAGGAAAGGCTGGAGCAGAAGCTGCTGCAGGATTTCCCTGCAGTTTCTGGATTGGAGAGAGGGGCTTCCAGTCTGCTGGGCAGCCAGTTCACACCTTACTGTGCTCACCAAAAGCAGGATGCTGCCGTGAGAAACTGCTGCAGGATGACTTCAGGGGCTGCTGTAACATGCTTGCAGCTACCAAGAGCTCTTGGAAAACCTTTTAAAGCCAGAGAGTTTAGAAAGAGGTTCTCTGTCTCCCCACTGATTTTGCCTAAAGGGAAGCAAACTCTAAACTACAGCTTCTAAACCAACCCAGATGTATGGCCATGAAGGAGTTGAAAGTGCCTGATTCCTGTCTGCTGCGTAAAAACTCTGGGAAGGGAAAAACATTGCTTTGGAAAGTCATCCAACAGGACATTGGGGACAGCAATAGACAGAATATTCAAAAAAACACCAGTGCTTTCAAAAGGGGCATGGATAGATATCTAATTTTTCAAAAGAGCTGACCACTTGCATGTTGAAAAGATTTGATGCTTTCAGTTCAAAAATATTTTAAGAATATATTCAGATTGGTGACATGTACTTGAACAATTTGCTCTGAAAAGCAGAAAATATCATGTGCAATAGTGAATTGTAACCACCATCCCCACAAATTAACAGTAACTCAGAACTCATCAGGTATCCTTCAGTGATAGGTACCAATTCCATCCAATCCTGCAGACAGTGTTGTGTCATTTTTTTTCTTCTTCTGATAATTTAGATTAATGCCTTTTATTGTTGGTTGTCAGCTTTGACTGATTGAACAGTACAGTTGCATTTCATTTCCTCTCTTTTCATTATGGCAGTTTGTGAGGGAAAAATACAAATGAATTCAGATGTTTAATTGGAGCATAGAAATATTTTTTGGCTCCAGTCTTGAGAACAAGCTTAGAGAGATGCATAGATGCACTGGCTGGGTTATTGATTGGGTTAGTGCAAATTCACTTACTGATTGTTCTCTCTGTCTGTGGTAGGTAGTTCAGACTGGAGTAATGTTTTTGTTGTCAGTTTATCACTTTCTAAGATTCTGTAAGTATCTGCAGAAAGACCATCCACATCCCTGAAAACAGATATTTTCCACTATCTCCACCTCAGTTCTCTCTCTGGATTAATTTCCCTCTCCTGTATAATCTTAATCTCACTCTCTCTCACCTACCCACAAGCAAAGGGAGAAAGCCTGAGAAAAGAGGGCAGATGTAAGAAGTCAAAGTTAATTGGATACAGTGCATATTGCCAGTCCTGGAGGCTGATCAATCCATCAGTGCTGGCAAAAATCCTTATCAACTTTTCATAAAGGATGAAAAATGGACAGCACAAGAACGTCCTTTCTAGGCTTTTTGTAGCTGAGCAGGGAAAAAGTTTTACTCCTCTTTCTTGCACCTCAATATGACATTTTGGTGGATATTGTTATGCTCAAGGACACCAGTAGTTTTTGATCCAGTCAGTCACAGACTCCTGCATGCTACTGGAGCTGAGTTCAGTGGAAAAAACGGCTAACCTGCTTGAAGTAATGAAGGAGCTTCAGACTGTGAAACCACCATCCATAGCACTGGGCTGTAGGTAAGTCAGAATAAATTACTTGGAGTGAGGTGTTCTTTCTGCAAAAACAGTGGTAAAGATATTGCAGGTTTGCAGGCTGTAGGGTTTGGAGAAACAGGAAACCAAACAGAAGGACTAGTGGCAGGGTAGCAAGAGGAAATTTGGGGTTTCATACCAACCCACTCAATCAACAGACTTTCTGATTTCTGGCAGTGATTTCTGACCAAGGACACTACTTAACTCTGGTTTATTGCTACACTGCTCAGGAAAAACAGAGCCTGGGTGTGTGCTTTCTAAAATTAAGTAATTTACACTGAAGAGAGTACCCGTCTCATATCAGCCTTCATTTTTTTTCACCCTAAGTGCAAACAAACCTCCAGCATGCCAAATAATGGATCACAGTGCAAAACTGGAGTGAGCAGATTCATTCACAGTAAAGCTAGTTTTTTAAGATGCCAAATGCCTTCAAAAGGAGCTCATGCCCTGATCTTCTTGAAGTGTTTGAGGCCAGGATTAAGCTCCTAAATGTCTATGCTGATCTAAACCTGAGTGTTCCAAAATCCCATTTTTTTAAAGTCTTTTTAAAAGGTGTATATACTGTACCTGTCTTATTTTCAGAAAACATCAAATACTGTGTCTGACAATAGCACCTAACTAGATTTGGAGAGCCCTGCAACAGAGACGCTCCTAGTCATTGCCTGCTCTGTGCTTCCTGACAGGCCTTGTGCTAGCAGCCACTGAAAGGCAAAATTAGCTGATTCCCTCATTTTTTGCTAATCTACTTGTTGTTATCTGTTTTCTGTTTGTTTCCTTTTCCCCCAAGTAAATTTGGCGCAGGCAAACTGCTCCGGCTGACAGCACGGCAAAGCACAGGTGTCTGTAGTGCCTGCACAGGGCTGTGCAGTGATTTCTCAAGCAGCTGCGAGTGAGGGCAGGCGCAGGGCTGATGGGGCTGAAGTGGGACGTTTAAGGGTGCGTCTCTATGTGCTGTCCAGTGCAACAGGCAGTGAGACACCACGTGGCATGGGATACTCTGATCCCTCTTTTAGGATGTGGAGAATTAAGTGTGATTTGGACTTGGAGAGTCAGAATTTGTTCTTTCCTTGCTGGGGGAGTGCAGGAAAATCTAACTCACCCCTTATCAGAAAACCAGCCTATTCCCATCTACCTTAGTGAATGGGTGAGGAGTCTGCAGGAAATAGAGGGATATGGCCAGGAGGAGTCCAAAGTCCTCTGCTCTCTGCTTTCTACCACTCAGCCTCCCAGCTGTGCACTTTGAAAATCTCCTCCTTAACCCACTTCCCTACTCAGTTCAGAATTTTTCTCTACAATCAGGTCATACTTCTCTCCATTCTTCGTATATATATATATACATATATATATATGTATATAACCCATCCAATCTGTTTAGTCCCTTTCCTCCTTAACAAGTGAGCCAGTGGTTTTCAAAGCAGACTATAATCTTTAAATCAGTACTTAGTTAAAAGTCCAGTGGCAAGAGCATTCTGGAAAGTTTAGAGGTGAAAATGGTAGTTACCTATAAAGTTAACTTGTGAACTCAGGATGATATGAGGCAAATAATTCAGGAGAGGATTAGGCACTTACATGAATATGAATAACATCAGCAATTGCACTGGCAAAGAGAAAAATTTACAAGGGCTATCAATCCTTATGCTTCAGAGCATGGGACCATTTCTGGGAAGAAATATTTTCCTGCCTATGTAGCCCTCAATCCTCAGAGGCCTCAATGTATGACACCAGCCTTTAAAGCATCTCTGAGTGACTCTGAAAGAGAGGCACAACAAAATTTAGGGTGAGGTGAGAAGAGTTTCCTTAGGAGGTTAAAAACAAGGCATGAGTGGAGCAGGGTTACCAAGAGGAAGGACTGGCTGTTCCTGCTTCTGTCAGAAGCAGAGACCCATCAGGAAACATCACTGAAGCATGGATCATCACTAAGGCGTGAAGGGCAATAACTCTTCTCCAAGTGCGGTGAGGGTCTCTGCCAGTTTTCGCTGTGCGTTGAACAGAAGAAACTTCCACTTCCCACCTTTGGCTTGGTGAGCATCTTGCTGAGTCACTAGTAAAGCAAGAAGCATTGGGATTAAAGTTGTCCCTTGCTCAAGCTGTACCTCCATCCACTTGAATTACAAGCTCCACATCCAGATACTGGCTCCTTCTGTCCAGTTCTTCTCCCAGCAAGGTTACACTCCTCAGGGAAATGAAGAGGCACTAATACTTTGCACCACAACTATGAGATTAAATCAGTACTGCAAAATTTATGGTGAGACTAAGAGGAGCGAGTTTGTACTTTAATGACATTCTAAGTACTCATTTTCTTTCACCTTTCTCAGAAGGCAAAGTAGAGGGATTTATCTGTGGTGTAACTCTGCCAAACTCTATAGAGATCCACTGGGAGTTTGTCCCTTGTGATACTGTCTCTCCCTGGCTGAGGGGGTCTTATCTTAAAATTGCTTAAAGTACTTGTTCCCTAGCCCACGTGATAAAAAAGAGCTGTAGGCTCTGGATGTCATCGAAGTTTTCCAATAGGAGTATTACATTGCCAGAAATACAGTCCTGCCTTACACTTGCCAACCCTCATTTGCCTTGATGTGTCTCATGCAATATCTTGGGTTTCATCAGGAGATTCCTATCCAATATGGGAGACAGTGAAGTCATGGGAATTGTTTTGAATTCAAACTCTCTTAAGTACAGCATCATATCATGGTGAAGCCACTAGGTAAAATGAAGACTGACAGTTTAATTTCTTGAAGTACTGGAAAAGACATCTGCCATGAGGGCCACTGGCTTCCACAAGCTGAAAGTAATAGACTGTGAGGCCCTTTACAGCTTAAGAAATTAATCCTTTTTCTTGCCTTGTCTATCTAGTCCACAAAAAATGTCATTTTATAACCAGCTCTGTTTTCTTCCCTGACTCAATGAACATTTCTTGAGTCTAGGATCCATGATGAAAAGTCACCTGAGATGCAAAAAGAGGGGATGAAGTTTGGGATCAGAGTAAACTAACCAGGAATTTCATAGGCAGTAGAGCTGGAGCAGGCAAGTTACATGTGGATTTGTGGTGGTTGTCTCTTCCACCTGAATAGCATCGACTCCCTTTACTCACCCTCGTCCTCTGTGTGTCCTTGGCTATCCTGTATTCTGCATGCACTGATTTGCCAGCTGGTAATTCCCAAACAGGGTGTACAACAGCTTTCTCCATGCCTTTCTTTTGATGGAGCCAGTCATTCAAGTCTCACTTCTCTACCCAGGCAGTGTTTTCAGTGTAACTTGTAAGGACTTCACTGTACCTGGGACTTATCTCCCTCTTTCAAATGTGTTTGAAATTGGAAAGTATGTTCAAAAGTAATTAAGGCAGAAATGACAGACAGTTTGACAATGCACCTTATTTCCTTAGGAAATTGGGCTAGAAAAAAAAGGTTGTCAAAAATCATAATTTTTTCCAAAACACAAAACTTCCTCTGTTCCCTTGAGCATCAAAGATTAACAAAAGCTGGAGGAATTTTAAATTCTAATTTAAACTTCAGCATTTATGCTCATGGTTTACTATTCAATTGTCAATTATCTTGGTCTTTTTAATTAACTCTGCTTTTAGGCTCTGTTACAATATTTATTTATTCTGTTTTACGGAAAAACACGTGGAACTTAGTAGAAATAAAACTGACTTTCCATGGATCAAAAAGAAAGTAAAATAAATTCCTCTAGCATTTGAAGGTTATTTGTTTAGAGTTTTCCATTACTTTCCAAAGTGTGGTCTAGCAAAAGACAGGAAAGTGATCGTTTTCTAATATAAGCTATAAGCTGTTCCTTCCTGATCCATGCAGTATTTGTCCCTCTATATTTACAAATACAGAGGGACAGAGAGAATAAGTTGGTCATGAACTACAGGAGAGCTGGAGAGCCCGCAGGATTCCCCTTCCGATGACGCTTGGTGGCACAGCGCGTGTGTGGGCTGACTGGCACACTGGGCGTTGAACTGGGAGGCTGCAGATCTACAGAGTGATCTGAGAAGCTGAGGACCTGCACATGCAGGCTGTAACCTTTCATACGCCTTATGGATCTAGAGTAGAGGATTTTCATGTACACCGTTTACTGGGTTACATGCAGAATACATGAGCATCGACCAAAAGGCCAGCACTGCATGACACCACACACAGGTAGAATTACTCTTTGTGCTAGAACAGCTCTGCCCGAGATTTTCTTCCCTCTTACCAAAACAGGAGAAAGTTTGCCTGGAATATCAGAGACATGAGACCTCTCTTAGGAATCCCTCATGAGTGTGTCAACAAACTAAGACAAAGTTTCCTAAAATCCACTGTTAAGAATGAGAGTTTGCAGAATCGGAGTCCAAAAATTGGCATTGTTTGAATTTTTGCTGCACCTCAGAACCTTTAAGATCCTGCCAGCTTGAAATTTGATGGCTCTGGATGCCCAAGATTTGGACTTTTTTCTTTCTCTTTGTTAATTTCAACGATGTTTTAAAATCTTCTGTCATTAAAAAACAACGGTAGGAAAACATTCTGCTAATACTGAATTTCCAAACTTTTTACTGCTTTTTCATTTTAGGAGTGTTTCTTGATATTGTTCTTTCTAAAGTTCCCAGGGATGAAAATATAACAAACAGTCTCTTGAACTATTTTAATAATGTATGACTGATGACTAGACACATAGATCTTTTTTGTAGCTCTTTAATTGAATTTTTTTAAATTAGACTAGGTCTTGGAACAGATGCAATATTTGAAATCACAGTTTTAATCTTTATCAAGAGACAATTTCCTGTCCACACACTATGTTGGTGTCTTTTCTGTCACCAGCAATAAATAAATAAATATGAGTAACTCAGCTTTTTATCATCTTGCAGTGGTATGCTATAATCAGGACATCCTAGCACCATGCAGCTGAATTTGTCAATCAGTGGCCATTTGCAGAGAGCAACCAGGTTCCAGTACTTTCTTCTATGTCTCCTCCCTTCCATGTGGAAATTTATCTATTAAAAAGCTGCCTCCAACATAATTTTGTAATGAAACAGATAATCAAACCCATACCTGTAGGGCAGACATGGTTCTTCATCTGTGTAAATCAGGCTTTGAAATATGATTACCAGTATAGTCCTAGAAGGCACAAATGATCCATGCTTCCATTCTTGCTAATACTACCTATGGTAAAATTGCTGTGAAAATGTCCCTGTATCATTCTCATCACTAGTAAGAACAGCGAGTGTGTTAACAGACAGGTGATCAGTATTTAATTGCTGTTCTGATAAAAGAAATAATAAAGAAAAAGAAATTAAAGAAAAAAAACCCTTTGCTTTCTTTTCATTTTTTTCCCCTCACCTTAGCAACAAGTGCCACTATAACCAGAATACTGAACTGGCATTTATGGTGCCTTGGTTTCTTAATCTACCTATAGTCTGCTGGGCAGCTTGGGAAAATATCTCACTGTTCTCATCTGTAAAATGATGTTCAGTCTGAAGTGTTCTGAGAGTGACTGATAGAAATTGTGATGTGCTTGTTGGGACTTCTATTACAGAGGGCAGAAGGAGAAAATCTTATCTTTTTCTTTCATAATGAACCCTTATTGGATCATAAACAAACTGTAAACTCAAGATCCTCAGCTACAACATTAGAGGTATAATTATTAAGGTGGAACTAGTTTTAAACTTAGACTATACTATAGACTAACTATAGACTAACCGCTGGAAAGGTCGAATGCATCATACTCACTCAAATCCACACATTTTCAACTGCTCCCAGCTGCTGTTATCAGGAAAAAAAAGTGATGATAATGCTGAAAAATCTGAGAACCAGGGAAGTAATTATCATATATATATTTTGTATATTAAATATGCACACTGTGTCTGTATTTACATCTCTATATATCTATATATATGTGTATATGTATATTTATATGCATGCACAGTGCTCAAAAAAAATGTAGTTGTTCTACTATGGAAATTTAGGGATCTAGGTATGAAACTTTTATTCTCAGATTGACCAATGAGATTCCACATCCCAGCTGATGTTGATATCTGTATTTATGTATAACTGGACTTCTATTGTATTGCATGCAAGTGTTTATTTTCCTGAGCTGGAGAACAATTGGTACCCTTTTCAGGAATGTTCATGACACACATCTGATGTACAGCACTGGAGATAAAATCTGGGCAGAGGTGACCTTCAAAAGCAGGGTGGGGAGGAAAGGAAACATTTGCTATAGACCTGCACTTTGTTTCAGAGTTGTATTTTTTTCCATTTTTCAAAGGTCAAACTGGTGAGAAAGGACAGGGACACAGAAGAGAATTGTGAAATGCCTTCGTAGGTATGCTCTCCATTGCATACATGCATGATTCTGTGATTTCTGTCTGTAATCTTTGCTCACTCTGAACCTAGCTGTAGAATGAACAGTTAATTGCTCCAGTCTCCTTGTGGAGCTGTAAAAAAAGGTGACAGTGTTTCTGTCCTTAGGAAATAGAACTGAAAGAAGTGAAATCTCTTAAAGTGAGAATTGCATGCAGTCATTACAACGTGGTGTTGAGCTTCAATAACAACAAAATCTTTCTCTAGAGTAGCCAGATCTTAAGCATTTCACAGAATCACAGAATAGCTGAGACTAGAAGGCACCTCTGGAGATCATCTGGTCCAATCCCCCCCTGCTCAAGCAGGGTTACCTACAGCAAGTTGTCAAGGACCATGTCCGGATGGTTTTTGAATATCTCCAAGGATGGAGACTCCACAGTCTCTCTGGGCAATCTGTTCCAGTGCTCAATCACCCTCACGAGGAAGAAGTGTTTTCTTGTATTCAGGTGATATTTCTTGTGTTTCAGTTTGTGCCAGTTGCCTCTTGTCCTGTCACTGGGCATCACTGAAAAGTCTGGCTCCATCTTTCTTTATACTCTTCCTTCAGACATGTATTCACATTGATAAGGCCCCCCCAAGCATTCTCTTCTGCTCATTTTTCTGTTTTGCCTTCCCAAACTCCCTTTCCAATTTTTGGAGCTAAGTGCTACATGACTCTTAAGGACTGTACTGGGTTGGAGTTGCTTTCGTAGCATTACGGGACTGGTCCAGCTACGCTGCTTCAGGATGAGCAAGCTCATCTTTAAAGAACTTCTATTACAGTGGTTTTCAACATTTTCATTGAGAAAACTATTTCCTTCTCCATGCTTTCACTTAGAATTGTTGAACGTCCAGGTCTTCACTTCTGCTTTCCATCAGGCTGGGATCAATATGAGATTTCATCTGCTGGCTCTGGCCACCCTTGATGAAACTAAGACCTATCATCTCTCTTCCTCTATCAGTTATTTTCATTGTTTCCTTGTTCATATAAGTAGTGCTGAAGGAAGGTGCTGCAGTGGCAGAAGGAGTACTGTATCAAGAAGCAGTTGACTAAAGATTTAAATGTTTGTCTGTTCTCTGTTGCAGAATATTATCTGCGTATTTCCTACCTGTTCCTATTCAGATTTGCAATGTTCTTGTAGCAAGCAAAGTGTTGCTTTGAGGGCTGGCAGTCACCTAAACGGCTAAATCAAAATGCTCTGGTGCATTGAATTTTGGCATTATTATGCAGTAAACCATAACTCCTACTCTCCTCTCTCTTGCTATGTCTTCTTTTTATACAGCATCTGCCTCTGACACCAGATGAATATAGCCTGAATATCCAGGCAGAGTGAAGTACACCCAGGAACAGAGGTTGCTCTTGAGGCAACTCTTACTGTGTGTGTCTGTCTCCTGATATGTTAACCATGTTATATCCTGAGCAGCTTATCAAATGCAAAGAGTGGCTCCTGAATTACTGTTGGGTATCCTTCAAACTCAGGCTGTAAGGCAGAAAAAGAGCCAGTGCCAGGCAGCTGTAGGAGGTGGGCAAGGAAAGCAAAGGCAATGTGAGCTAGAGGTTAAATCCAATAACTAAACACTAATGAAAAATCCCCTTAGCTTTTCAGTGAATAAGCCCCTGGACTGCCATATGAATTCATCAGTTTGGAGACATTTCTCCAGCCAGCAAGGTTTATTCAATCTACTTATTTTTTTCTCTAAAGCTTGGATCTGGATTTCAGGCTGGAGTACTGCTGATTTGCTACAACAAACCCATTGTATTTATACTACTGTTTTATTTCTGTTTGGTCAACCTGTTCCATGCTCAGAGAGATCACCTAACCTGGGCGGAAAAAAACTTTTGTCCTCTAATATTTTACACAAATTAAGGACATGCTATGAACCTACTGGCTGATCAGTCATTTCTGGCTCTTTTACTAAGTTTTTCCTCGTGGTTAACTCAGGTTTGTAATGTCCTTTCACTCCATAACCTAAAATGTGCTTTGCTTAAGAGCTGCTGCTGTATTACCCTCTCCAAGCAAGCTATGAGGTTTGTGGAAGTTTTTCCACTATGCTCCAAAGCCCTTTGGGACAGGCAACATTTGGTATGCTGTTTATGAGGTGCTCTTCCAATGATGACTTTATTCCGAGATCTCTGTGCCTGAGATCATGCATTACTGGGCTTGACATTGGTATTAGTGAGGGGAAGGTCTATATCAGGCACTGCGTGTGACAACACAGCTCTCTCATGTCTGTGAATCCCTCAGCCATTTCTTTGACATTGCAACTGTGCTGGCTGCCTTCCCTTTTTTTATAGTGAGCAGTCGGTCATTAGTCACTGAGCTGAGGTGAGCTTACCTGGGAAAACTTTCCCTCAGGAAGAAAAAATACGAAAAGGCAGGAGGGGAGAAAGTCGCTGATGAAATGCACAAATACCTTATTTGAACTCTGGATTTCAAAATCACCTCCACTATGTTTCATCTTGGAATGTTTTGCAGCACTTGTATAGGAGCACCTATAGCATATCCCTGTATGCAATTATGGTTACAGTGACTAGAAGGTCTGCTCCAGAGCTCACAGAAAAGCCTGCAGAGAAACTCCCACTGACTTCATTAAGAATCAGGTTTCTCTGAGGATAGCTGTGTTACTGCAATTTGCCTGTTGATACTTGGGGAAGGTGGAGACAGCATGATTTGGCCCATTTTAAGAATAAAATTGCTCTCTTTCATAAAAAGCCTGTTTGTTGCTTTGCAATTGCTTCTGGCCTACACCAACAAACCGGTGGAATTAGTGGGATGTTTTGGCAAGTTAGCATCCTTCTTCAGGCTCTCCCACCCCTCATCTGTTCATTTCAGCAAGTTTTGCAAAATTGGCAGCATTTAAAAAATAATAATTAAAAAAGGGAAAAAATCCACTATTCAGAGGCAGCCAAGCAAAAAGCTGAAATACAATGGCTTTTACTTTTTTGTTGGTTTAAGATCTATTATCAAGACACAAACTGTGACTGTCTAAAAAAGTGAGGGAAAAAAGAGAAGTCAATAAAGGAAAAGCCTTTCCTCATTTTAAATGTACCTGTGTCAGTCTTCCAACCTGCAAAACTAAGGGTTAGGCTACTTGGGAGTAGCAGAATGAGCCAACTAAAGAGAAAATCTTTGGACACAAAACTTTGATGAAGTCAATGCAGCACCGGCATGGGGACCTGTGGGTCAGGGACAGGGACGTGAGATAAGCTGTTTTAAAACAGATGGGCAATTTCCTGGTGAGAAAGTATCTTCAGGTACTGTATAGTTAAGTGCTCCTGCTGTCTAGTACCTTTTCTTGCCTCCCCAGTCCTTCCTGGAATAAAGGTTACTTCATGCTGCTGAAGTGGTATAAAACCTTAAAAAGCACCGCCATGCTAGAGTCCCTGAGCTTTGTCAGATCTCGATTCCATCCTCACCCTCTGCAGCAACACCAAACTGCACTTGAGACAGCTGTTGATCTGTAGGGGTGATATGTGATGGCATGAAAGATACAGCAAGTGGTGGATCCCAAATAAAGTCCTGTATCCAAAACCTCTAATGCATCCTGTGAGTATGCCCCTGATCCAAAGGTAAGTTCAGGTCCATATTCAGAAAAAACAACTTTCCAGTAAAACAGGTCAGAGAGATCTTTCAGTCTGATCACGCACATTTCATGACAGTACTCAGATGCCGCCAGCCTGGCCATTGGGGTAAAACTTCAGCTTGACGCTGCAGCCTAGTTTCTCATTTCATCCTGATAACTGGCGTACGTTCCATTCGTCTGCTATAATAGATGGTTTCTTCATCCTCTGCCCTTTCAGTATGTGATGGCTATACACCACTGGTTACAAAGCCCGAACATTTCAGAGTCTAGTGACATTTAAGGAAAAAGATTCCCAAGCTCTTGAAAGAAATGCACCACTGAAATACACAAAGAAGCAAGTGCAACTTCCTTGCTGTTAAAGCGATAAAGAAATTAATGACACACCAGGTTCCAAAATCCCACGGCTGTTTGGAGATATCTCTTTTTTTTTCTTATTTTTTAAGCACTTCTCTCCCTCCACAAAGTATAAAGGTGTCTGCAGTTAAAGAGATGGCAAGACACAGAAAAGATATTGCTTCCCCTGAGTTTTATGAAGCTGATATCAATCTTTTATTTCATAAACTGCAGACCTGTTATTACCCTAAAAGCGTGTTCCACGGCATTTAATGTGACACTGATGAGAATACAAATAAGAGGAAGTGAGAGAGGTGGACAGAGAGAGAATAATCAAATGATGTTAAATGCGAGGACCTGAACAACGCTTCCATATCCATTGCCATTGAGGAGAGTTTAAAAGGGCCATGAAACAGCAGAGCATCTGAATTGTGTTTAGGGGCAGTAAATCTATTTAAGCTTCAGCAGTGAGGAAAAAAATACCATCTGAGGCAGGTAAGAAAAGAAATTCAGGTTATGGAGGCATGAAGGCTTGCCTGTGAGCTAATGAGGCGTCCTTTAGCTAAGTGTTGTGTGGAAACTCAGGGTATAAATGCCCTTGAAATTGGGATGATTTGGGGAGTGAAAAAAAAAAAAATCAGATTTTCTAAACTTTCACCTGGAAGTATATGAAATGCTGATTAGTTTTTATGTCTTTTTTTATCCAGTGCTTGACTAGATTCTGGTGGACCTACTTAACTTTAAGTATATAAATGTTTCTGCTCCTGAGTAGTGAGAAAAAGTTGGATAGGATTCACTTGTTTTGTGTCTTTTCAGATACGTGAATAGCTAAAAACTGGCACAAAAACAAACAGAAAGAGGTAGTTCTACACACGGCATGTAGCTACGGAAGTCCTTGCTGAGGATTATTGCACATACATGAACTATACTCGGTTTGGGAAGTCCTTGAGCTGCAAATTGCTGGAGGATGGAGAGTATTTTGAAGAAGTATTACTACACATCTATCCAATGCTCATATTCTTTCCTTGGCATCTGCTTTTTGTCTCTCTCAAATATACAGTCGTAGGTAGCCTGACTCACTATGTTCATTCTTAAGATGACTGGACTCAAGACTAAATTCACTATGATTTCACACATGATTGGAGACTGTTCTTCAGAGGGTGAGGGACCCTAGTAGTTTACCCAGCTACCATGCTCATTTTTGCATGTTGTTGGAAGCAATCCACAATCCTTCTTTTGCCCACAGGAGGCAGGAGCTAGGATGGGAGAGCAGGGCCTGCCAAGATCATGGTCTTTCTGGAGGTCATTCTTTCACCTTGGTAGTGAAGCCAAGGCCAAGTGGGTTGTTCTACAATTACAGAGCTGGCCTTGTAGATGACATTCATCAGGCTAAATGTCCTGGGGAAAACAGGGCTGCTCCACTGGAGTCAGCCTTGAGCTATCCCAGCTGAAGAATTGAGACCCATAGCACCTTTCACTTAGATGGACTCATCAGACTGCTGTAGCAATTACATGCAGTACATAATCCAGCTGCAGCTCCACTGGGTAACAGTCCGAACGTTCAGCTACTTCATGAAATTATTCCTTTCCCCCAGCTGACATCCTTAAACTTTGTTGCTATGGGGTAGTTTAGAGGACAGTACATGCAGAAGCAAGCAACAAACAACATCTCTGAACCAAACCCAGAGGAGAAGTGGTGGAGTGTGAGCTGGACCCAGACTTGAATGTAGTCAGAGCAGTGAGTTCCTTCTGTTTGCTGTTACATTTCCAGTGTGATGTAACATCAAAGCTTGAGGAAGTAATAGAGGAACCAGAGAAGTCAGTTCAACAGTCTTATGAGAAATCCATACTAGCACTTTTAAAAAGTGTTGCTGTGAGCAGGGTGTAAATGAAATGGTGACAAATTACCCAGGACCGCCATAGGAAACAATGCTTTAGGCATTCTCTTGACAGCCCTTCCAGACTCCCTAAATGGTCCATAAATATATTAATTTTTAGAATGAATTGCAGACTATGTGATATGTATTATCAGTTCTCAGTTCATAGTTTCAACTCAGCTACCCTGCACCAAATTTACATAGACTAGTGTACGAGGGAAAAAAAGCCTCTCATTTTCAGACTATTATTCCAAATAAGGATTCGGAATATGCACATGAATATTATATGTAGTTTTCCACAAGCATGAAACTTTGAATTTAATGCAATCTATATTTGGATATGAAACGAACCATTACGACAACTCCAGGTTTGTCAAAAAAAGACAAAAAATACCAATAAAATTTGCAGCAGTCAGAGTATCTTGTTTTTGAGTTTTGATGAGATGCAAAACTGACTGAAAGTTTTTCAGGTTTCTGCAAATGAAAACATCTCGAAATGTCAGTTTTGATGAGAGTTTTCAATAGCTCTTCATGTGACACAAAGTACTCTTACATCAACCTTAGAAACTCCAAGCTATTTAGACTTCCTACATAAGGAATTTCTTTCACAGAGATAATTCATACCTGAGGATCAAAACAGTTCTTCAGGACTGTTAGAAGAAAAGAAAAAACGTTTCAGGAGAGATTGCAAGTCTGAAAAGCAATGTCTTTCTCATTTTTTACTGACTCAGTGCTCAGTGAAGAAAGACAGGATATCTTTTCCTTTGATTGGAAAACAGCTGACACATTATAATCAAAAGATTAGATTGTAATATAACTTGAAGAAGTTGTAATCCTACAGCTTCTTCGGGTGAGGTTTTGTGCCAGCCATTTAACTCCCACTAATTTAGTTTGGGACAGGTCATAACTCACAACACAGGTTGTGATTATTTGGGGCTTTGGTACCTCAGATGCACTCGACAAAATCTTTCTATGTCTCTATGCATCCACATTTAATCCTGTGTTTAGGACAGTAGATTACTGAACAGCAAAAATCATCACTTCCTGCATAAAAGAGCTGCCCAACACCATCAAGTCATTCCACAAAAGCCAAAAATGTTTGGTTTCAACTGAAAAGCTTTCTAACAGTGGAAAAACGATGAAGAATTTGAATTCTTTGAGTGCTTTGAATTTTTTTTCCCCTGATCAGGAAGCAACTGTTCTGAAATCCTCTGCAAAAGCATGTCTTCTAATAAAGGTAGGCAAGTCATCAGAAGTGTCATGGTTGTGTAGAGAAAAGTTATAATGACAGTGTAACTAGGTCAGTACCTGTCTCTCTGTTACAGTCTCACGGTATCTTAGTGCCCTGACTAGCCCCAGTCTTTGTCGTTATTCACATTTGTCATGTGAATATTTTCATGTATTTTATGAGCAGAGGGAGTTTGAGTTCTCTGCCTCTCTTTCCTTCAGTGGCTGATACTTCCGTTTGCCCGATTAAGCCGACTGCGTGTGAATCAGGATCATGAGCCAAAAGGCTGCTACGGCCAGTTCCAGGCTGCCACTGTCTCAAGATGCCACAGATCCTGTGGGAATTGTTGGACGTCCCCATGGCAGCACCAGGCCTCCAGCCCTCTTCTTTCAAAAGCATCTTCAGTGCAGAAGCCACTTGCCAGGCTCAAAATCAGTGTCTAACTTGGGCTTTGTATCTATTACCTGTGTTACATGTTGTACCAACAGATGTTTGTTACATACAGGCTTAATTATACAACTAATGAGAAATAGTTCTATACTGTACACAACACCGCGTGAGTCCACAATGGGGAAGCCCCAGTGGATTTTCACTGTCAGAGAAACTTGTCATAACTCTAGATATTTACTTTATCAGCAGAGATATTTGTAATAAATGAAATTTCAGCTTCAGCAGCTTCCTGTGGCAATGGGTTCCAGGGTATGATTCAGTAGGAACAGGAGTGAAACTATGCAGGCTGAGACTTCAGATATTTGTGATTGAGCCTGTGTGTTCATGAGGACCAGGGCTGATCTATGCCTTCAAAGCTGAGCAGAAAACCGGCTTGCTTATGGGAGAATTCGGTCTGCACTCAACAGGTGGAAGAATGGTTTTCACCTAACTGAAATAGTATGTTCAAAAAAGGTCCTTCGGGAAAAAGAAACAATCTTATTTTATTACTTAAAACTTGATTCTGCTGAATACTAAAAGACCTATCTAATAGCAATACATTTTTAAAGTAATGAAATATTTACAGCTGGAGCCTTCAGCAGAGGAGCAGTAGAGTATGTTTATTTTGCAGTTCAGTAAATTATATATATACCAAGAATCAAACTGATGCTTTCAGCTGATCATGTTAATCCAAACAAGCTTTCTTTATGCTTTTTAATCTGGAGAATTTGTTTTTCATTCCTATGCACATAATTATCAAAGCATGTATTAGACACTATAAATAAATCCAGGCCCTAAAATTTGTCTCCAGACTCTAAATACACAGTGTGACTGCAGGGCATATCATTTCTCAGCAGAAGCTAGTGGTTTTGTCACTCTCCCTGGTCCCTTGCTAGACCCTTCAAGGAAAACTGTGGCGATAGCTAAATAAATATTTGTTAAATAAGAACATATATATTGAAATTTATGCAAAACAGTGTTTAGAAATATCTGGCAACATTTCCATCTCTGCACTACTGTAAAGGGTGCTTATACATTTCCATAAACTTTGCCAACTTGCTCTTTTTCTGCCCATTTAAGCTTTGGGATAATTTGCCCAACTTCAAACTCCCCTGTGAAAACTGGCTGGTGGTAGGGGAGCAGGACCGCCTGTGCATACGGTGCGCCCTCACACCCGGGAGGCCGAGCTTCGTTCCGTGCTCTGCTGATGTTGCGCACAGGGTTTGGAAACATCTTTTTTAAGGTAAATGTATGTGCTCAGCAGGACTCTCAGGAGCGGCAAAGCACCTAATTCCCAGAGTTTTCAAGTCCCTGTAAAGTACAGCATCTCAGTGGCTCCACCAGGAAAATTTGAGGTCATGTTTCTCCCCTGCCTCACTGAGGGGCTGACCTTGAAAGATCACATAGGGACATACTTGAGCAGCATGACAAGGGACTGTGAGATGGTAGCCTGGTCAGGAAGTTCTCAGAGTAGTAACCCTCAAGGGAAATGTGAAGGACCAAATCTTTCACCCAATACCTGTCCTTCAGTGGAGCCCGAGGCAGACTCTCAATTCTTGCATTTAAAAGCTGGGTTTTTTCCTCAGACCTGCTTTGTAACCCAAGTGTCCTCAGCCTGTCTTTGGGTTGTTTTACCTGTGTGTGAGATGGGTTAGCCAAGTCCAGAAGGGATGAGAGTGGGATTCAGTTTTCATACTTTTTTCCATAACTTGTATATAGGCGAAAGTCCCATTGTGAACTATCCTCAGGCAGATTCCCCTGAACACTTGGGAGGAGAGACAGAAATTGTATATAAAGGTAGAGGATGCTGTTGGTTAGACAAGCTCTGTTGTTTCTTTTCTCAGCAGACTTCACCCCAGCACAAGTCCTAGCTAATCATTTGAAAAGAGCAACTTGCAAGAGAGAAGATTTCAGATACAAATTTAGAAAAATGCTAAAAAAAAGATATATATTTCTCTCTGTGTGCATGTGTGTTTGTGTGTGTTTACCCGTGTGTGCACATATTGACTTGGAAATGTGCCAGCCCCTCACCTTCCCATCGGCCTTCGCTTTGCCACTGCTCATTGCTGTGTGTACACCATGTGAGCTGCAGGATCTAAGGCCTGCTGGGTCTTACTGGAGATCCAGTGGCATGACCGTGAGCTGCCTGTTGGATTTGTGCTGAAGGCTACTCCTGGTTGCATTGCTTAGATGTAGTCATGCGGTAAGTGGTCACTCAGGGGGACTTGAAGGTGGCTGGCTATGATGGTATCATTTTGCTGTGTTTCTTGCTATTGCAACTGGTGGGTCTTTAGTGTGCTAAGCCAAGAGCTCGCTCCATTCATGCCACATGTAATAAGCAAGTGATATGGATATTATGACAGAAAGAATGAACAACAAAAGTGGCAAGAAAAAGGCGACTCACCCAAAGTCAGTCAATAGGTCAGCACCAGCCCCTCTCAAATCCCGGACCTGCTCTAATTACCTTTCCTTTATAGGCAAACATCCTCCTCACCAATACTACATTCAGATGGTTTTTGACTCTCAGGCTTCCCTCCAGCACTGAAACAGGGGCAGTCTTCACTAGATGAATGTGGATTTCCCTTATGAAAGGTTGTATCCCCACCAGGGTTATTTCAGTCACTCCATTGGAGCCTATGGCAAGTTAATTCCCATCAGCCAAGGAACTGACCTAAGTTGCTATTAGTCGTTTTTTGTTTTTTGTTTTTTTTAAGAAGGTTTGTGAGAAAAACTCACTGGAAAAAGTGCAGAAAACAAAAAGCTTCATATTGCTTAGCTGATTCTTTCCAGCTGGACTGTTCTCTAATGCTGAATGTTAATTGGAAAATAACAGCGTTCCTGCCTGCTTTTAGAAAATCAACATGCGTTTTTCTCTCCCCCTTCCCCCTATTCAGGTTAAGTCATTACCAAGATATTTCTGGACAACTGAATACATAAAAACAACCCCTTTCCAGTCAAAAATTAATAACTATAACCAGCCAGAAAAAGCTCTCCAGTGCGGTTCTTGCTCTTCCCTCAGTGTCATTCACTGCACCATCAGTGCCAATTGCCTGTCCCAAACCATGTGCCTTTCCACAAAAAATGGATATGCATCCTCCATTCTTCTGAACTGGCACAAGCTGGTGGATCAAAGCCTCTGTTTGGCAGGGACTGAGCTGCTGGACGCTTTGCAGCAGGGACAGCTTTGTGACGTTGCCACTGTGCATGGCTGTTAGTGCCGGCTCACCAGCCCCCATGAGCCAAGAGAAAGAGCAAGGCAGGAGAAGGGAGGACAAAACTAGAAATGCAAGGAGGTGACATCGTATTTCACAGAAAGTGCCACATAACATAAGCAAACGATGATTCTAACAACACTTTTTTGGCTTTTTTTAATACACAGTCCTGCTGAAATCTCCCTGGATCTAATTAAAACTTTGTTGACCACCCACCAATCAAGATAATTATGTTGGATGGCAAAAAAACAGTAACAAAGACAAAATAAAATTGTGCAGAAAGGTCCACCTATGTGACTTAAAAAAAAGACCCAAAACAAAACAAATAAACAAAACACCCAAACTAGAAAATGTCCAGGCTCCATGACATATTTATTTATTTTTGCCTCTTTTGGAAGCCACAAAAAACCCCAAATTATATAAAAGATGGTGTGTTTGTGCCTCGAAGAGTCCTGCAGCAGATATTCAAGGCAGCAAAATGCCCAGAGAGTGTCAACGGGAATTTGAAATCATGATAAGGGAATCCTGCAGGAGAGCCAAGCACCATGTTAAATATTAAGATGAGCTGACTGCTGGGAGCGTCTGAATCAGAAAATAAGCTCTTGCCACACTGAAAGGGCAGACACTCAAGATATGTTATATACAGTAGTCACCATTAATAAACCAGCACTTGCTCCCGAGCAAGGTCTGCTATCCTGGGTTTATTTCCTGTACTTAGAAAAGGCATTTACTGTAGTCCCTTGGATGCTACTGCTGTGAAAGTTGGCTTGTTTCATGGCAGCAAACATATGTAAGTCATACTGCAGACAAACCTGATCCAAATCCCATTGAAATCAATGAAAGGCCTCTCACTGACTGCAATCAGACCTAAATGAACCAAAATGCACCCAGAGCCTTGGCCAGGCTGGAAAATTGAAGCCATCTTAAAGCAGTATCTCAAGGAGTCTTGTTAAAAAACTTTAAAATGGCTTTTCATTGAACAAAGACAGAATTGGAGCACACTTAACATCATTTGAACTAACATTGTTTCAAAGGGATGAGAAAATCAGAGCAATTCAGACTTGGAATAACATCTGCATCTGGATGGCTCCAAAATCTGCCAAGCACAGTTTTGGCATAAGAAAAGCATAAACTCCACATTATTATTAATTGTATGAAAATATATCCAAATGGACTTCCTCCCTCATGCTTTCTAGATACAAGAATAGATATTAAACACTCACACCATGTACACACAAATGCCGGCAGAGATATACAACATCTCAGGGAAGTCCTCTGGTGATGAAATCATTAGAAGATGAATTTATGAGTTTCTTCCACTGCTTGGGCTATTTATTGAGCTCTCTGTGTGTATATATGTATTGAACAGTCAGATTTATCAATTTGTCATCAGTCTTATTCCATAAATAATCTGATTCTTCTAGAAGAAAGGCTTCTGACTGAGGATGAGGGGATTTCTCTCTCTCTTTCTTTCTTTTTCTTTCTCTCTCTCTTTCTCCCTTTCTCTCTTTCTCTCTCTCTTTCTTTAGGTCCTTCCATCCTTCTTTATTTCTTGGGATTCATTAGAAACTGAAATCATCATTTTGATTCATATTGGATTTCACCCTTATATGGTGTCAAATTTTGTCCTAAAATAAGTTATCATTGTTAGAGTCTTATTTACTAAAACAAATGCTTGTATGCAAGCTTTACATAGCTTCATCCTCCAGGTGCTACACCCACAACTGCCCCAAATAAATCGCTAAGAGCTCTGGGCAAGAAATGAACCTAGTACCAAACCCACAGAAAGGAATTTTTATGTTGCAAGGTGTTCTGGCAAACATCTTACATAATTAGAGCCACATGAGTAATTGACTTCTTTATTTTGCTGCCCAAACAAAGTAAAAAATCTAGAAGAAGATTCAGAAATAAAAGATTAATTTCAAGTCGAATGGAATGGTTTGTTCAACTTGAAACAAAAAATTTTGTTTTCCTTTTATGTGTGTATATATACATATATATTTAAAATATAGATATTTTAAAAAATCTTAAATGTAGGCAAATTTAGCTTCAGAATACCATTTTCAAGGAAAAAAGGGAAACCCTTCATTTTCAAAGTGTCAGCATGGATTATTTAAATTTGACTACTTTGACTTCATATTTTGGGTTGAAACATTTCCACAGAATAATCAGGAATTCACAAATAGAGGTCTGTGTGTGGCGGAGGGGTTCTATTATTACTTTGTTTGTAATTATTCCCAAATGTGTCTTTTAGGCACTAATTATCACTATTACATATGCACTCCTCATGAGACTGACTGTGTATGGACTTCTTTCTTTGGGTAAAACAGCTCTAACAAAACAGCAGCACTGCCAACCTCAAGTGGACAAAAATCATGAGTCAGGCCCTAAAGCATCACAGAAAAAGTATAAACACATCTTCTTTTTTTTTCTACCCTTTTTTTGGATTGGGTTTGACAACCTTCCAGATTTTGAGCAAGTAGGAGCCTTGTTTTCATACTATTCCCATAGTTAGAGCGCTATTTTTTCTAAGTGAGAAAAGAAAACAAAGGAAGAGAGTTGATAAACTTGTATAACCTCATGACATCAAGAGCTCAGGATTTACTACATGATTCACAGTAAAAAGATTGGCAGCATGGAGATATAGATTTACTTTGTATTTTCTCCAGATTTTCCACCACCCACTCTGATATTTTGGTCCGCAAAGTTTGCCACTGACTGTGGGACTGACCTGCTGCCTCTCACTACCATTTCTTCTGCCCTTATTAGAGGATGTATCTCTTTCTATCCCACAGAGCTACAAAATGGTAGATGAATGCCACAAATCTAAGAAGCTGTTGAAGAAATTGTCAGGCTGGAGGGAGAAAAGGTCAGAGAAAATTTTCCTCTCTTCATCTGCCTTCATTTCTGGCTAGGCAGATGGTATGAAAGCATTAACCCTCCAAACAACTGCGGTGATGGAAGAGGCCACTGACTACACACTGTAATGCTCAGACTATGGATGTCTGCTGGAAATTATCACACTGCTCAGCAACTAGCAGAGCAGTTCATGTGAGTACCTCCTAACTCATTTCAGGTAAAATGAGCTGGATAAATATAAATAGTTTTAACTGATAGTCAAATCTGTCTCACCTGATTTTGCACCATGGGACTGCACCCATGAAATACTCTGCTGTTTGATTTCTGAGTGATGAAGCTATCTCCCAAAAAGGATGTCTGACTGTGACTTTAGAAATGATGCACCAGTGAAGTAGGACAGAGTTTGTGCCAAAGTGCCTCTCTGTTGCCTCACAGAAATTTTTGCCTGGCCATTTTTTCAATCCTGAAATAAAATACTGTCAATGAGCAAGCTTACATCTTCAGTCAGCCTCAGGGGTTCTTGTTTTCTCATTCTTTTATTTTTCTTGCAATAAAAAGGTAGGATAGAATAATAATCTTTTTTTCTTCTTTTTTCTCTTTCTTCTAATAGAAATTTTATCTTTAGCTGTACCTAGAACCCCTATTTTTTCAACACTTCTGGCTATGAGAGATCAAGAAAAGAGCACAAGCAAGAAAATACCATCTGTAATGATGACAAACCATAAACAACATTCACAGGCCATTAAGTTTGTAATCTTTTTCTTTTCATCATTAATCTCTTACCTACATTAAATTTTTCTACAACCAAATGAAGACCTAAAGGTGACAATGATAGCAATAGACAAGTATTTTTATTGTCCTGTGGATACAAATAAACCCAGAGCTGGTAGAATGTCAGGCTAACTTCCCCAGCAATGAGTAAAGTTCAGTAATCTCTGAAAAAGGGAGAAAATACAAATGATTTTTATGCCCGTTAGGCTTTTAAGAAGATTTATGGTACTGAAGTATTCTGCATCTATGGAAGATGCTTTGAATGATGTCTGTTGTTCACAGGAAACTATCACCAGCACTTGATTGGCGTGCTTCAAATTGCAGATTTGCAAGATTGCAAGACAACTGGAGGAATCCCATTGCTATGATTCTTTTGAGAAAGGGGAAAGGCAGGAGGTCTAGAAGATGAGGGAATGAGAAAGACTCAGTGGACAAAGCTAAGCAATTTGCAGCTGATTCTGAATAGCTGCAAAGACCCATTGCTGGTTGTGGAAAGGAAGATTTGCCTCTCCTGCTGAAGAAAGGAGGAGAAAGGTCCATGCTGAGTGCCAGATAAAGAACAGATATATGCCCAGTGAGACAATGGAGAAAGCAAGCTAAAGTACAAGTTTCTGAGTATGGCCAGCTCTAGGATGTTACAGCACAATCACCTCTGAATTTTGTTGACCAGTGGGTGCCACACACGGTAATAGGCCTTTGGCCTGAACTCCAGCTTATCCCCCTCCCAAATAAACATCATGAGTCTTGTAGAGCTCTGTGAAGGGTGGGTGACAATACTGTTAGGCCAGGAGGGATGGGACCCAAGAGGATGAGATTGTCTAAGAGTCCCCATTGGTTTGTTAAACTGCTACTGGAGATATCAATACTCAGTGAAAGGAGGACTGGACTGTCCTCTGGAGAAATATGAATTTCATCGCAAGATGGTATCTCAAACTCCTGCTGTACCTGGGAACCACCCTGTGGTGGACAGATGAGTGAACTTTTGCCTTAAACATTTCTTGGTACATAAGGTGCAAGCAAACCATAACCCCGAACAAGCCATCTGTCCCCAGCGGAAACAGGACTGAGCTGCTGCGACCCCCGAAACGGTCTCCCTGCGACCACCCGGGACACACCGAGCCTGCGCCGAACCAGGGCACGATCGGGCAGAGACTTTGGGACCTGGCCCTAGTTCAGTGAGAAAGGGCCCCAGAGCTGGTGCAGGCTGGAAAGATAAGGGAGTTACGAGCAGTTTGCATTCCTATGCGTCACGCTCCGGGAGGGAGGATGTCAAGGCTTTGAAGTGAGGCCTGCTTGGGTGCCAGCACCGTGGGAAACAAAGCCTCCCCTCATTGCTGAAGCAGTGTTAATTAGGAGGGGGTCTGGATTATATCCTCTTCGTCAGGACCTTGGAAGATAACACCTACTGTCACTGCTGGGGCAGTGCTAATTGCTGGAACAACACCTGTTGGTCAGGGCCCTGAGAAAGAAGGGCAGAACCCGAGGAATCAAAACACATTTGTCAGCAGAAACCGCAACAGTAAAGATAAGGGAGAAAAGCAGCCTGTCTAGGAACAATGATGAGACCCAATAGGGAGCAGGAGACCCCAGACCCCAAAATTACTATTGGTCTGAACTACCGCGTGAGGGGTGGGAAACTTAATTTGAAAAAGCTATAATTGCCCAGGGAGTTCTTTGTTCGAGGTCCCTCTTCGGAGGCACCCAACTTGAGCTGTAACTACTGCATGCGTGTCATTACAATTTATTTATTTAATTTGCCTTGATTTGGCTCTGAACTTTTCAGTGGGAACCTAGGGTCGGACCCTGCTCGAGTTGTAATTACTGCACGCGCATCGCTAAAATTTACACCCAGGGTGAAGAGGACCAACGGGACGCCGCTGGATCCATGGGTGGTGATATCTCTTTCTCTCTCCCCCTTTCTCTCTCTCTCTTTCTCTCTCTCCTCCCCTTCGCCTTTCCCCACCTTTTCTCCCCACTCCGTGGAAAATAAAGTTAAAAGGTTGTACGATATTTGACCGGTTTTAGTGTCTTAATCTCGTCCTTGGGATTGTAACGAAACCCCCCCACCCCGATATTGGATCGGGACACACTCGTCACTGGGACATGGTACTGCACTTACCTTGGGGAGAGGCAGGGTTTTTTCCTGCCTTTAGCTGCAGATATCTCTTCTCCTACAGTTTTTCTCATGTCATAGAATCAAAGATTTAAATAAATGTTTATTGGAAGAGACCAACCTCCCACTAGAAGCACCAACGCTAGATCAGGTCAGCCATAGTTTTGCCTTCCCAGAGTCTTGATAACATCGAAGGATAGAAATGCTGCAAATGCTCTGGGTAACCTGTCCTGGTGTTGCACTATCCTCTTGGGCTAGGTTTTTCTTATTTTCCATCTCAACTCTCAAACCACAATTTGTCGCTTGTTTTACCACCTGCCACAACCAAGAAGAATTTGTCTTCTTCATCTTTGTAACTCCCTCTCAAATATTTGTAGGCTGATACTAGTTTGCTCTTTAGCATCCACTTCTCCAGACTAAACTAGCCCAGCTCTCTAGCTCTTCTTGGTCATGTGCTCACCTTGGTAGCCCTCCACTCAGTAGCCTTCCTCCATTTCTCCATGTCCCATTTGAACCGTAGAAACAGTATTCCATATTTAGCCTCCCCAGTGCTAAATAAAGGGGGATTATAACTTTTTTTATAACTCATCTCCTGATGAGACTCTTCCAAATACAGTTTGCCTTATTTGCAAAAAGATGACATTGTCAGGTCATATTTGACTTGGCACCCACTGCAACCCCCAGGCCCTTTCCAGGATGGCTACTGTCCAGCCAGGTGATTCTCAGCCTTTGAGACTAGAGATACAGCCAATTTTCTAGCCTCTAGCGGTCGGTTTGACCTGCCCATACTTCCTCAGTTTACAATAAGACTGCTGTGGGAGATGGTGTTAAAATAGTCAGCTATGTAGTAACAGGAGACAATCAGGTTGGTCAAGCATTATTTGCTTTTGCTAAAGCCATGTTGATTTTTCCTAGTTACTTGCTTGCCCTTTGTGTGGCTGGAAATGTCCACAGTGCACATTTCAGTTACTAGTGGCAAAATTCTTCAGGGTATTATGGGGTTGCTTTAAAACAGCCAGGATAAAATGTGACAGTGGCTGGGTCATCTGGTGGTTATTATTCATACTGGTGGTGGTGAGGGACTTGACCGTGAGAGGCACTCCAGGCTCCCTCCTTCTGCCCATGTTTACTAGTTTGAAAGTTGTTATAATAAAAGCTCATTCTAGCTCAGTTTCTGTTTAACTGCCAGCTCAGAGCACTAGCTGTGTACGCAGAGTCCTGGCGTAAGTGCAGTCCTTGCAACGCTACTTTAAACACAGCTAGGCTACAGACACTTTGGGGAACCTGGTGCCAGGCGTGGGCACTGAGTACCTTCCTGGGCTTAGAGGCAGTGACACTGGATCTGCCTGCCGCCTAGCTCTACTTGCTGGCTAAATTGCCGTCTGAAATCTCCATCTGAGGATTTAGTAAAGCAAAGTGGCTGTTTAAATTGTAAGTAGCAAACTTTTGAACGCTTTTGGGATTACTTTAAACTTCAGTCTTTGCAACAGGCTGCAGCAAGAGGGAGTAAAAGAACAAAAAGCCCTTACTGTTAATATTTATGGCAACTAAAGCAAAATCACACCACATTTGCAGATGAATGGGAGTCCCTGTTAAAAGCTGAAGCAGCCTAATTTGGGGATGGCACTGGTTTGGAGGGTGATTGTCTGGAATAACAAAAGAGAGCTTTCATGTTAATTAATTTAGAGCAATTATTAGTGTTAAAAAATAAATATTTCAGTTACCTTTCCAGAAATAATCTGAGCGAGGTAAATGAAATTCTGTGGCAAGCAGATACAGATTTTAAGTTATTTTGGTTTCATAATCTGTCTCAAACCATTTTTGTGTACCAAATGTATTACCCCTATTTGAAATCCCAGAACCTATTTCAGAAAATACCTGCATACCAACTATGTATATAAATCTTTTCACAAAACAGTCCATGTAGGTAAATAATTTCCATCTGTTCAGTGCAATAACTGGCACTTGGAAATGGTTGTTTTGGTGTATATAATTAGTCCCTCTTTTATTTAGAGAAAAAAGCACCCAGAACCTATTTAGCAAAAAAAACCCTATGTGATATTTACAGTTGAGAGCCATCAATTTTTTGCTAAGAGAAACTGCAACAAGTCCTGTTGTATCCTGATTTGTAATTATTTTTTTTTTCAAACAGGGATTCCTTTTGGAGGAATTATGTGTAATGGCCAAGCACAGTATTCATCACCCACCGTAGCTTGGTAGGAATCAATGGAGCAGTGTTTTTCTTGGGCTCCCTTCACTGCACAGTCTTTACAGAGAAAACTGATCTTTTAAAATGACTGAAGATTCACAACATCTCAGTTAAACAAATATTTACTAAAGAGAGATTTTACTGTTTAGTCTAAAAGATCTGAGAGGAGGATAGACTATCCCCCACTCCTATATTGAAAACTCAGCTGGTCAAACCCACCTATTTCTGCTTCTTTCTCTCCATCCTTTTTCGTTCTTCCCCCCGTTTCTAACCCACCAGATTTCAGGCAATGTTGGCATAATCACCGAGGTGCTTCCAGTGTGCAGGGGTCTATCACCCAGTGTTTTTCAGATGATAGGCTCCTATGGAGCCAGGAAGTACCTTAGCATCACACTTTCACACGTAGTCTCTGATTGTGAGTGTGAAATGCTCCAGGGTCAAGGATGATGGCACATGCTGGATTATTGTAATCATTATGTAAAGGATTTATGCCCTTGACCAAGCCCATATTCCCATCTCTCTCTGAACCTGCCCAGTCCCAAGTGAAGATTTGTGCACTCAGCTACATTTCCTTCTGTTTCCTTTCTCTTCTGGAGGCTACGTAGATCCTTAGGAAGATGTTTGCTCCATCATGCCCAGAAGTGGTACCTACTCCCTTCACTAGGTTCCCTCTTGTGCTTCCTGACCCCCACAGTGAGATCCCCCAAAACCCTCTCATGTCTGTGCAGACCTGTCCCTTTGCAGAGGTCCTCTCCAGTGGAGAGGAACACCCCCTTGCCACTGCTTATCTTGGTAAAGGCAGAGGCTGAAGTGGCCAGCTGAGACCCGTATTTGCTCTCATAGCATTGTGTTTTATAGTGCCAACGACTGTCCTCCTGTTCCACAGCTGCGAAGAGACTACCCCACTTCCAGGACCTTCTTCTCTGCCCTCCCTCAGAGGAATATTGGAATATTGTACGAAACAGAAGAGCAATCTCCTGATCGGGTTAATGTAGGGGCTCTAATGGAAAACACGTTCTCAGCAGTGGGTAGAGCTGAATATGTGGTGTAGTCCATGCCATCAAAACATCAGATCAGGTGTACCTTCAGATCAGGAATCCCATGAGTGCAGCCTTCCCCTGCATGTAAGCATGGCTGGTGGAGAGCACTATCCCATGGAGTGTGCTATCCCTACACACCAGTGCTTCCCTTTCCTGAGTATTTGAACACAGCCCCCTCTAATGACAGCACAGGAGCTTACTATAGCTCCCAACTCAAGAAAGCTATTTCTTACATCAAATGACAGGGGATTATTCTTTCTGTGCCAAAGACTCTGGGTTGAGACTTCTGATAGCTCAATCATCACATCATCTGTGGCAGAAAGATAGCTGGCACAGGATTAGATTACGGCAATTTAAAATGTCTCTCAGATAAATGCAGACCATGAGTATTCAAAAGCACACATAATCAGATTGTAAAACTGACTACCACAGCATTGCAGACCAAGAATATAAATAAAGATAAGACAAATTCAGGAAAGAGAGGTCCATCAGTAGCTATTAAACACAAGGGATCAAATGCAATTGCTGCTGCTGGAATCTCCTAAACTGAGGATTTCCAGAAACGGGGATCAGGGATTGTACCATACATCTGTACTTGACTTCCATCCACAACAGTGAGAACCTGGGCTAGGCGGTCCTTGGGTCTAATCCAGTATTTTCACACCATGCCTGACTCTTGTATGCATTTGCTGAAGAGCTCTGAAAGTGTAGTATGTTCACAGTGTATAAGGTGTGCTGTAACAGGCATATCCACATCACTCACTGGTTGCTCATCACATTTGAGATATAATCATCTGTCTAAATGAGATGGCTAGATTGTCTCTCTCATTAGCCTTAGCCACTCTTTGGGGTGCAAATCTCTATCACAAGCAGAGATAATCCTGGGAGAAATTTCCTCTGACTCTTTATTCATCTCCACCTTTTAAGTTCTTTCTCTCTTGCACCAACTCACCTCTTTGAATTTCATCCTTTTAAATTAAACCCTCCTTAAGGGACCTACTTGTCCTAGGAAGGTGTTACTCTCTAAAGCATCCATTGGGATAGATCCATCTGGTGAACCTGCTATATGGAAGAAAATGGATCGGGTTGATAATGAGGTCTCCAATCCTTACTGCATTGCTGATCTCACTGTGACTCAGTTTCCCCCACTGATACAACAACGGTAAAATTCACTGGCCTTTGTGAAGAACTTTGGGCTCAATAAAGGCAAAGAGCTGTTTAAGTGCAAAGTGTTAATTATTATCACTGACAGGCTATAACTAATAGTAACCATTCAGCTGGGAGATACGGAAGCAGGTATGGAGTTAATTGGTTTACAGCAGATTTAGCTGAGCTCTGATGGTTAGACTGCAGACAATCCATCATTACTGTAAGCAGCATGAAGTTATGCCCAGCCTCAATTACTGTGAGTCTCCCTTCTCTTGTGATCTTGTGCTAATACCCTAAGATGTGTAACCAGTGAGCATTTGAGTGAAATATCTAAAAGAATGTGGAACAAATCTGTAAATCTCCTTCTGAAATGCTCTGCCAAAAAAATAAAATAGAGTCTTCCATGTCAGGAAGAAAAAGTTAAAAACATTAATTAAAAAAAACCCTCTCATGGAAATCAAATGGAAGTGAGTGAGAGCAGGCAGACGAGGTGGAATAAAGCTCCAGTGGCAGAACCTTTAATTCCCTCTAGTCTTAAAGCATGTGGGCACTTGTCTGCAAAACCTTGGGCCGCTGTCCTGCAGAGTGGGCCGTCACCGCTGCCCGGAGTAAGGGACAAGCGGCTCACGTGGGGCAGGCAGAGCTGGTCTCCACAACCAGGGGCCGGTGATCTGCTCTGGCCAGTGCTAATGAAAACTCCTTTGAGAAGGGATCTGATGAGCTCCTGCGGGGTGAAATTGCTGATCCTTGAGAGGTGAGAGGTGGCTAGAGCAGAAATGTTTTTTTTACCGATAAACCACTAGTGGGGAATCCCTCCCCTCCCCTCTCTCCCCGACTGCTGTCATTTCATTTCCAAAAGCATGTCACTGTCTCCATCACCATTTATCTGAGCAAATTTCTGTCATGCCCGAGTAATTTATCTAAACACCGCCAGCTACTGTAACTGATGGTACAGCGAAGCAAAGGCAGAGGAGGGAACAGAGGGGTGGAAATGTGACTTCCCCTCGGTGAAATCAAGTACAGGTGTCTACAGAAGGACTGACTCTTCACTTCCTTCCCTTCGTATTCCCTGCAATGCCAGCGCATTTGCATCAGTCTCTGCGGTGAGAAAGAAGGGGTCATTGCAGAGCCTGCTTGGACATTTAAGGCCATTTGCTTAACCAAATTAAAACATTTCCCCCTGGAAAGGCCATACACAGACGCATGCATATGTGTGTGTATCGCTCCTTCACTCCACACTTTCGCTTCCAGTCCCCCTGTGCCGGCTGTAGCGTTTTGGGGCTCGGGAGCAGGTGTTAGGGGTTCGAGGGCTTGGGAAGCGCGGGGGAGGAAGGGCGCAGATGCGGGAGCGCGTGTGGAAGTCGGGGTGAGTCCTGGAGCGAGCGTGTGCGGGTGAGGCAGAGCGAGCGAGATCCTTCCCCCCGGCAGCGGCGAGCACCCCGGGGGCTGCTGCGCGGGGAGCGCGCTGTCGCGGCGCGGAGGGAGCGCGGCGGCGGCGAGCGCGCTGGCACTTCCACGCAGGCAGCCGGGAGGAAGCGCCAGCCAGGATTTGCTCCACTCCCTCTCCCTCGCTCGCTGACTTCAGTTCAGCTCCTCCCCCGTGTGGTTGTGGCTTTCCCTTCCATCAAAAGCCTGATCAGCAACGCCAGTCTTGGGGGAAAAAAAAAGAAAGAAAAAGAAAAAGAAAAAAAAAGAGGAAAAAAGAAAAAAGTGCAAAAGCGGGAAAAGAAAACCAGGGGAAAAAAGAGGGGGAGAGAAAGCCGCTTCCCCTCCTCCCCGGCTGCATCAAACACAGCAGAGTCTGAAACTTTATGGAGTTGTGGTTGTGTTCACCCCGCGGTGGGTAAATCGGCAGCACCCCGCTCTCTCGCTCCTTCGCTCTCCTTCCTGCTCCTTCTCTCTCCCTCTCATCAGCAATCAGCAGCGATGGAAAAAGTTGCTGGCTGGTGCCCAGCCTGGCACGTCGCTCTCCTGTACTGGACATGGCTTTTCCTCTTCACTTTTGGCTTTGCCGGTGCAGAAATAACTTGCAGATCCTGCCATTCCCAGGTGAAGCCGCAGCAGCAGCATCCGCAGCAGGGACCGCTAATGCATTTGCGGAGCGACCGAGGAGAAAGGGAGCAGGGGAGGTTCCCGGCGGAGAGGCGAGGTGAGAGCGGGCACGGGGCCGGCAAGGAGGAGGAGGAGGATGCCGGGCTGCAAGCGACCCTCGCCCCTGCTCCCACGGCGGCGAAGCTCCGCGGCGGCAGAGCACCGAGGCAGCCGGCGGCGGCCGGGGGCCGCCGGCCGCGGGAGAGCGCGGCCCCCCCCGCGCCGGCCGCTGCCCGCCGGGGCCCGGCGCCCCCCGGGCGGCCGCGGCGCAGCCGGGCCGAGCCGCCGCCGCCGCCGCCGCCGCCGGGCCGCAGCCCGCGGGGCGCGGCGGGGCCGGGCGCGGCGGGGCGGGAGCCGGGGGGCGCCGGCGCCGCCCGCTTCGGGCTGGAGGAGCTGCGGCTGGGCAGCACCACCTTCGCCCTCGCCGGCGACTCGGCGCACAACCAAGCCATGGTGCACTGGTCCGGGCACAACAGCAGCGTGAGTACCGCCGCCGCGGGGCCCCCTCCCTTCCTCGTCCTCAGCCGCGGCTTCGGGGGGGCGGGCGTGGGGGAGGGCGTCGGGCTTTTCTTCTCCGACGGGGCGCTTTGCGCCTCCGTCCGTTCCCGGGCGCCGCGGCTTGGCTTCGCTTAGCAGTGTGCAGTGGGGCAGAAGTGCCTGAAAAGGGCCTTTCTTCTGGAGCAGAAAAACTTTCCACCGCCCGCCCGCTGAGCGCAGCCCCCCCAGCCCCTTCTCCCTCGGCCGGGGCGGAGAGGGGAAGACCACCACCACCGCCGCCGCCCTCACCACCCGCGGCGCGGGGAGGAAGGGGCGCTCGGGGGCACCCATCTCTCGCAGCCCCCGGGATAACCCTGCTGAGAGCCAGGGAGGCTCAGCTGCAAGCAAGGGCTGCAAAGCCCCTCTGCACCTCCTCCCCCCGGTGCCGCGGCCGAGGGGCTCCGTCCCGGCGTCCCGTGGGTGGGGAGAGGCTGGGCGGCATCAGGACTTCATCTCCGAGGTGCCTCCGTGCAGGGAGGGAGGAACTGCTCTCTGCCTCTTGTCCCCCAGGTGTTAACACGAAACAGTTCTCACCCCTCCCCTTAACCCAGACCTGCCTCGTGAATAGCAGCAAAAGGGCCCTGAAGAAGCAGCCAGAGAAGTAGGTGATTTGGTTTCCAGACTGGAGAAAAAGTCATGACACCAAAGTTACCAAGTAAACTTAAGTCCTGCATCCGCCCTCCCGCTGCTGCGAAGGTAACCCGAGCTGGAGGGCTGAGGCCTGGGGCAGGCCAAGGGGGTTGCTTGCCTGGCCCCCAGTTGCCCTAAACTCTGCTCGGGGGCTAGCAGAAGTGGGGAGATCCGGCTGTTTGAACGCTCAGACTTCTGCCACTTTGTCTCTTTGAGACAGCGAGCAGAATGCTGATGGGGGAGAGGGGGACGCTGGTGTGACAGCGCTGCCCGTACGACCCCTGCGGAGGAAGGGGGACTCGGGCTCCTCTTCTCCCAGGCGTCTGCAGCTGTAACACCAGGAGGTTTCTGGCTGCTCTGGGCAAGCCTTGGGCCTCCCCTTCAGCTTTCAGTAATAGAAGCCTGGTAACATTTTGCAATAATGGTTTGATGATTATGAATTCCTTCTGGTATAGATTGTATTAAGGTATATCACAGTCACCCCATTTAGAATTAATGTAGATGTCAGAGGCACCTCGCTATGGGGTTCCGCCGTAGTTAATTGGAACATGGTTTTATGCTCTTATCAGGAGCTTTTTAATCAATTAATTGACTGAGGAATACTTGTCATCTTGGTTTTGAAGACCATTTCTCTTTCGTCCCAGCTCTGCTAGCCTCTCTTGTACAGTTGTGCTAACAGAAATTCCCTTGTAGGAACTCAGGTCTGATTGACTTGAGGCTGACACCAGTTTAAGGTGAAGCATTTGTTAAGCAAAAGCTTCTAACATAAAAAGCCGTCCTGAAGACATCAGTTCTCCTGGTCTTTTGCTGCGAGGGTGTTTCATCCCTACATTTATGAAGACGTATTATAATTAGATGTGAATGTGTGTTTTGTTATACATGTGCCTAGGTATATGTATATGTGTATATGTGTTTCTGCCCATTGTGGTAATACGGACTGTTAAATGCCAGGGACTGCTTTGCTGCCATCTTTTTGAAAGAGCTCTGGGTTGTGTCGTGGTTGGGGAGGTTACGCTCCCACCTCGTTCCTGGGGTCCTTGGCAGTGTTGTGAAATCTTGTGCAGTGACCGCGTCCCCCTCTCAAAGCTAAATGAAGCTGGGCCCCAGCAGGACTTGGATGAATGACAGACTTGCCCAGGCTCAGCTGAAGCAGTGGTGTGTGTTCAGTTGGTTGCCCGAAGTGGCACCGACTCAGTGTCTCTGCGTGGGGCATTTGGGCAGTCACCTGTGAAGGAGCTGGGAGTGGGAGGGGGCTGGGAAAAGAGGCTCCCTGTGGGATACAACGTGTGTAGTCCTGCGTGCACGGGGTCACAGGAGAGCCCATGACGCTGTTTGCAGGAGATGCTGTGTAGCCCATGCCCTGGCCACACTCCAGCAGAGGTAGCTGCTGGCTTCCTGCCTGGGTTTCCCTGCTGGGCAGGTGGATGCAGCATCCCCTCTTCTTGGTGGCTTCTACTGTGTCGTGTTAGTGCTGCTGTTAAACAGCTTTTGCCTTTCACCTGGGCACAGGGGCACTCTGGAGGGGGTTGTAGTTTGCAGCATCTGTGTGAGTACAGGAAAAAGGCAAAACAAAACACAGAACATCGGAGGTCCCTTTAGATTGAAAAGCTGGAAAAATAAAACACTGTTGCCACTAATTTGTTTTATTATAATACACCTTATTCTGCCAGCCAGAGCCTAGTTCCCTGTATCCTTAGTTTGGTAATGTACTCAGTTTGGATACAATCACAGTGCTTCTGATGGAGGAGAAGGGACTCCTGTAAGGACTGTTGATTTCTATAAGGGATTGGTCTGGGTGTTTGCAGCTTCTTTGAGGCAGGGCTGTCATTCCATGCTGAGTTTGCACACTGTCTGACCTATGGCATCCTGCTGAGGCATTCTGCGTGGGGGTGGACTCGCTGTGGACTCAGCCACAAGTGGAATAAGAATAATAAATAATGGTCCAAGTGATGTGGGTATAACTCTACCAACATAAATTAGTTTACATCAGGGATTGTTTTGGCCCATTAATGACTTGTTGTGCTCCCTAGACAGCTTATCCTCCAGCACAGTATCGTATTGTCGTTGACATCAGTGCCTGAACAAGCATACAACTTTTTAAGCCAAGTGCTATCCACACTGTGGAGACCTCAGAGCTTTGGTGAGTGCACAGCTCACATCTGTAGGGACACAATTCACATGCACACTGGTCTCTCCTGTATATCTTGGCTTTTTCATCAGTGGAGCCAGTAGGTGCTCTCTAGAGGACAGCATAGACGTAGGGAGCCTGGATTGTCAGAAGACTGATGAGAATGAAACCTGGAGTATATTCGGTGTTGTATTACAATATAGATGAACCTTGGCCTTTCTCTGACTGCAGTGGAGGTCAATGAGGCTACACAGGCCAGTGCGCATGGTCTGGCATCTCCAAAATACTGAACTCTTTTAGACTGCAAAACAGAGAAGAGCAGCTGCAACTAAATTGGGTACTGGGAATGGTCTTTGGCTTGTACTGTCTCCCAGACGATGTCTGGGAATGATCCAGGAGGGTTTTAACTGGCCCAAGCCAAAACCATGCCAGGAACCACTCTGATAATTTAATACGTCTCTGAATTGGTCTGGTATTGCTTATTTTACTTGGATTGATACATCTTGAGAGTCTTTCCACTGACTTCCCTAGAAATTGGAGAAGTAGATCCTACCAAAAGAAATCTTTCTCAGACCCTTCCTACAAGACATGCACGTAAGATCTGCTGGGTCTTTGCACCGCTGGGGAATTTCATCATCAATGTGGAACTTGGCAGATTTATTAGCTTGCAGACTTATCAAACATGCTTCCTGATTTGGTGTATGCAAACACTGTAGATTTGGAGTCCCTTGATGCTGTGCTACAGAGCAGGAGAATACAGCTAGCAGGGATTTGTGTGCAGAGCTAAAAGAGACTAGAGAGTCTTGCTTTTAATGGAGAGAAGCAAATCTCCAGGAGAGGTTTATTATGAGCTTTTGGGATGTAGATGGTTTCATCAGTCTTGGGTGTCTCAGAGCATCTGAGAAACGAAGGTTGTTTCTGTCCTAGGGTGGCTCTGAGTGAGATAGGTGCCTTACTTGTTGATTTGAAAGGTACTCTGGTAAAAGAACAAAAATTGGAGGAGGTCAGAGGGTGAGTAGGTCTGAGCAGAAGCCTTGATGTTGGGCTGCAATGTGGTGCTCTGAAGGAAAGCAGCATGCATTTTACAGTCCCTTAATGGGGCAGGCTACAGTTGCCTTGCTCTGGACAGAATGTGTTCTCTGAGGCTGGACTGGACTTTGGTGTAGATGTCAAAGTGGCAAAGAATTCAATCATGTACCCTGCTGTAAACCTGGGGGACTGGCTTTCACATGTCATCCAGCGCTTGCATCTTCTGCAGCCCAGGAAATCTTTAAACAGCTGGTTCAACTTTCTGTGATTTACATGACATGAGCATGGTGATTTACATGGACAGAGCTGAGCTTCTGTTAGGTCCTCCATAACAGAAGGTCCTCATCAGACTGATGGAGATGGAGTCTGGACCAGATGCAAAACAACCTGGCCAAACAGGTTTTATATTCCATCCACAGTAGAAAATCAATACTCCTGATGAGTCCAGTGCAGGATGAAGCATGCAAGGTCATCATTGCAGTTGTCAGGTGATTGCACTAGACAACACAGGAAGAGTTAGGTCTCTTACGGGAGAACTTTTAGACAAGGTGAGACTCTACAGTAGGTATTACTTGCAAGATCTTACTCAATGTAGTTGACAAGACAAACTAAATGCAGGGAAGGCTGAATAACGGTGTGCTATATATTTCCAATGCACTGTATTTTCTCCAGGGCAAAGTAATTTGGAGTAATGTGTTGGATTTTAAGTTGAAGAGTTCAAACCTACTTTATAAATTAGGAACTTAAAGAATGGGATAGAACTATGGCAGGTACTACATCCTACAGCCCTAAACTGATCACACTCCATCTTAAAAACAATCGGGTTTCTTTCGCCGCACCCTCCTATTGCCTTCTTCCTTTCTGGGTAGCTGTTCCACTATTATTCTTTGGGTTTTTTGAAACCTCTGTCTAATTTCTGTTCTAACACTGACATTAGGCAATTTAGATTTTTTTTTTTCATTTGTCCACATGCCTTTTAATTCCAAAGTTATTTTCCTTCCCTGGTGCTTAAGTCCCCTGGAATCATTACACAGGTAGAAATCAGCAATCCCTTTCTGTTTCTGCTTTGCTAAATCAAACAAGCACTGCTCTTTCTGTACCCTCTTGTAAGACAGACTGTGGAAAGTGAACTGTGAATTTCTAGGAGTCAGGTTCCTGAGAGCTCAAATTTGAATCAAATTTTTGCTTTTGATGGACACAGTTCCACGCAGATGATAATGAATGTATTCCCTTTTACAAGAGACACATCAAAGGAGCCTGTAAAGGCATGACAAAAGTATCTTAAATCGCCAGTGTTTTTTGGTTCAGACCAGAACAGGGAATCGCAATCAAAATTTCACCATCTTCTCACCCTGAGACTCTTTTGCTGGGGCCCTTTGTTCATGAAACTGGCTGCAGTTAGTACCCGCTGTCCTTCTTCACAAGCAGAGTTGTGGCTCAAGTGTGAATTTACCAGTGAAGAAAGAAGAACCTTCCAACATCATCCTGTCTCGAATTGGCATCACTGTGTATGATTGCTCCCTTCTTCCCAGGGGGTACTGTATTATTAGAAATTAAGGAGGTGAATATGGTTGTGGAGGCCAGAGGCAGTGCTGCAGTGAGACCCATGGCAAGGAATGACCCTGTTGTCAGTCATTTTGTCTTTAGATTGGTTCCGAGGGTGCAGAAGAAAGAGATCCCCAAAAAGAATTATCCGAGATGGATGTCTGCATTAACAATATATAATAACATTAATAGTAGTAATGCACCAGATGCTGATACTGTTTCAGGCTAATCTCTCACTAGAACTAGAGAGTTTATTTAGCAAGGACTGAGTACAAAGTGAGGGAAAAGAAAGGGATTTAAACCATAAAGAATCAGGTTAAATTAAAGTATTACCAAAAGTCCTCCATGTTTCAAATTTTAGTCTTCTGGATTACATTTTCTACTGTATAGATCATGTATCCATTCCACTTTATATCCATTCTAGTTACGAAACTTTCTTTAAAACAAACCTTCAGTGAGAGAAAACATTGGAAAATTTCACTGTGACTTTGAATTAAGACCTTATTTCTTTAACAAAAACAAAACTGTTTTTTTTTTGCTTTTATGAGTGGGGAAAAAAGAGCCAATAGCCATAGTATTTCTTTATTCTGTGTTGCAATCCATGGCTAGGTATATTTTTTAACCAGATAGAATGTAGGCTTTTCATACACAGAATATGAAATGGGACACACGGGAAATAGTTATTAAGAATAGCCACGTATTAAGAGAAATCGGTGGGTGAAAGAGAATCTGTGAGGACTAGAAGAAAGGCTTGTCGTTGAGCGAATCCGGTCTCAGTGAAAGTATTTGGGAGATGGAGAGGAACTTGCACCCGGATTGACAGATGTGATATGCAAATCCTACCACGATGGGAGATTAAGGAGAATAATGGAAGAGCTCTGACAGTTGTAACTGATTTTCATGCAATATCAAGAGGCTATAAACTGTATAAAGCAATAGGGTTATAGTTTTCAGTCTTAATACTGGGCTTAATAATAGAAAAGGGTTTTCTCCCCTTCCTCCTGTCCTCAGACAAAACTTTTTTAATTTCTCTGACCTGGAAATCATGATGAGGTCTGTCCAGAGGGGGAAGAAAAGAGGTCAGAAGTCTCCAACTCATTTTGGAGAGGTTAGGGAACGCTCTGACCCCTTCTGTTGCTGTACAGCTTTACCTATGGAAGGCCACAAGATGAGCATCACCCATGGACGGTCTTGCATGCTCTGGGCCTTTCTTACTGTGCCAGACTGAACACAGCCATCGTGTTGTGCAGAGCCCCAGTGAGGGGAGTGAAAGTGCCCCGTCACAGACCTCTCCCTCTGGAAAACGCTGGCGTAGCTTGACCAGAACATTTCATAGGTTCAAACTCAGTTCCTTTAACTTTTATTTGACCCTCTTATTTGCTACTCCTGGGCATGGGACTCCTGTGGGTCCTGTATCCTACCCAGCAGCCCACGCCTGGAAATGGTAGAGCATCTCAAAATATGTGCCGATATTTGGACAACTGATCTAAGCCTGAAGTCTGTCTTGTGCTTGATCCTGTTCATCCAGAACCAAAGCCACGTTCAGGTTTTCATTTCATAAGGGGAGAAAAAAACTTCGGACTGACACAAGGCGCTTCTTTTCGCTCAGTTTTCTTATCTCTGGCCAACAAACCAAAAAATCAATGACTCCCGCAGCTCTAATTGACATTTTGATGTTAAATGAAAATGAGCCTTGATTCCAATTCAAATGGCAGCATTGGATGATAGGCTAATTATTTTGGAATTTTAAATGCATATAAAAGTTGATGCAGTAAAATGATTTTTTGTGCCATTTGCATTTTTTTTTGGCTGTCTCTCTTAAATCAAACAACAGCTAACATAAGAGCCCTTAATCCCTAATTCTGAGCACTGGTAACACAATAACACTTTTACTGGTTGGTATTACACTTTCTCTCCTTAGAGAACATAAAAGGGAAAGTATTTTGAGTAGGAACAGGATATTTTAGGATGTGCCCTAAAATGTAATTCGTTTCTTTTAGAGGATCTCCAAGAACTTAATTTAACCTCACATTGCGTCCCTAAATAGGAAAGTGATGTTTTTCTCCCATGATAATACTTCAGGACTCAAAAGTGCCTCTGAGCTTCTCATTGCACTGCAAAGCTGCTTTTTGCCATGCTGGGGTTGCGGGGCAGTGGGCCGGCTGTGCCGAGGCCACTGCCAGCATGGGAAGAGGGGCAAGAGAAGGCTGAGGAACGAGGTGGAGCTCTGTGGCTGCAGGGAAGGAGGTGGGAAACCAGATTTGCCGCTTCTGCCGCCAGAGAGGGTTCTGGGTGCCAAGGACGGGCTGGAGGACAAATCCTTTCGCAGGAGAGGACCTCCTGCACTCACTGCCCACAAGGTGGTTGGTGGCAGATGCGGTCCTGCAGTGGAAGGACGCCGCAGGACGTCGCGGGACAGAACGAGCTGATGGCAAAGTACACACAAGACAGCGACCTAGAGGACAACAGCAAACCCCACCTGCCTTTACCCTCCCCGCCCAGGAGTTCACCCTCATAAAATAAAGATGCTTTTTTTCCCCAGAATATTACATTCTCTAATGCAGTAGCAGCAGGGCATGGCAGATACTCTTGGACCAGCTGGGCTGGCAAAAGTGCCGGAGTGCATCTCATACATAAAGATAGGACCGGTGTTCGGATGTGGCTGAAATGTATTCATCAAGGCAGCTCGCAGACTGCCACCAGGAAAATGTGTCCGGTGCCCTACTTATCGCCTCTTAGTCCCCCTCGTACCCTAAGAGCTGATTTGCAGAGTCTTTCATGCTTTGCACAGATATGTTAAATCAAGAGATGGAGGAGGAGGGATGGAAGCAGGTGATTTGCAGTTGTCATCCCAAGGCAAGTGCTTTCCCAAGGCCTGGATTTTTGGATGGAGGGTGCTCAGATACCCACGAGAGCTCCTGATCCCTCACAGCACTGAGTCCCAACTCACTGTCAGTGCTCACATCTATTTGTATTAGGTTTTATGTTGCCTTTGCCAGTGATTATTTATAGCCAGCAGTGCCAGGAGCTCTTGCAGATCATTTTCATACAGCCCTTTAGGAGGAGGTGAAAGGCTGTTTAGAAAATCTTGGGCTATTTAGATAATCCAGCAGAGATATCCTATTTCTCTCCCAAAATGTTTCCCTTCCTCCCCCATTCTTACCTCCCCCACTATATTTCAGGTTGAGAAAATAATTCAAGGGAAATATTTTATACAATAAATGTAGGCTTTTTTTTTCCTCTTCACTAATTGTCCCTGCTCGTTGTATGTTTTTTTTCAGGTGCTTAAAAAAATTTTTTTTTGTGTGCATTAATCGTAAAGTCCCTGACTCAGAAATGCTTAAAATCAATGGGAGACTCTTCAGTGATGTTGGAAAGGGCCCCATTTAATGACTTGGAACAGATCTTGTGTGGAATATTTTTATTTTAAATCCAAGATGCATTTTCAGTGGTTAAAAGAGGTAATATACTCACTTCATGTGCGTGTGACTGGGTCAGTATAAACCTTTAGAAGTAGCTTAATGTTCCCTCCTTAACGAAGAATTCTGCCAGTCCTTTTTGCTGAATGTTATCTGAAAACAACTAGAGGTGAATTTCCCTGTATACTCAAATGAATATTCAGGGACCTTATTTTTAAAGTATTTACTTACATATAAGCAGCAACACATTTTTTTTCCCAGGGGTAGCAGTCAAACTTAACGTAAAAACCAAGCTTTATATGTGAAAGAATCTGATACGAAAATTTAATTTGCTTTCTATATAGTTTTAGGTCAGGTTCCCAAGAAAACATGACTTTTCTGTAAGCAAAAGATAATAAGCTTTAAATAAATCATTACAGTAAACACAGTCAAATCATGGGAATGGTTATCTGCAAATCAAAGTTAAGTCCTACGTTGATTACATGAAACAATAGATTTTTTTATAGGGGAGGATAAAGAGGTAATTAAAAATCCATCAGCAAAACAGCAGCTGCATTAAACTAATACTGCATTGCATAGACCTGTGGTGAAATATCACTAGTTAGAGGAGTTTGGGGGATATTTGTTCCTTGAGATGGGATTTTGGCGGGGAGGTGGGGATAGCACTACAGGAGGGGACTGCACTGCACCTCTTGAACTTCATCTGCGTGTGTTTTTGCAGTCCTCTAAATACATTAAGGTGGACAGAGCCTGGGCTAGAGAGGTGTAAAGAATACACATCTGGGCTTAGCCTGGATCCAGTGACCAGCACCTCTACAGAGGAGCCACTGAAATGTAGTAATAGCTATTTCAGATGATCATAACCTAGAAGAAGCTTTGATGTGGGTCCAGCATCTTTGGGCAGGTGCAGCTGGCTGTTCTTCTTCTTTGCAGTCTTTCCTTCCTCCACCAAAATGTTTGTTTCCAAAGCGCCTGAACGGGCTGTTATTTTTGCCATGCTACGAACCAGGGCTGGAGCTGGTCCCCCTCTGCACTGTCGAGCCACGCCACGCTTGTTCGCTTGTTCGCTCTCCAGCTGCCTCCTCCTCCTCCTCCTCCCCCTCGTCCTCCTCTTCCTCCTCCTCCTCCACCTCCTCCTCCTCCTCCTTCTCACTGGCTACCCGGGCCCTGCCTGTTTGATGCTGTTGCCTGGCGACTGCTCCGTGATGGACACCTTGGAGGGGAACGATGATTTAAACAACCTGATTTGCCATCTGAGAGCAGCGATCGTTATTGTAATGTGACAAGCGGTGACAGCTAAGACAGCGACACGCTTGGAGTGCAATTCATAGATAAATAAATAAATAAATAAATAAATGCAGGGGGAGAGTGCCGCATACCTGCATGCGTAGCAGGAGGCATGTGTCTTTTTTAACAAAGGGAGAACGTAACCCTAATCATCGCAGTGACGACTGGGCCGGCCCATGCGTGCCTCTTGGGTCGACACTGCCAGAGGTGGCAGCCAAGCCGGCGGGCAGAGGCAGCGACTGAGCGGGCCGCGGGAGCTGCCGAGGGGGCTACGTGGCGGGCGACGCTTCCCTCCGAACGGCTGCTGGCCGCGGCGGAGAGACGGACGGCACTTGCTAAGTGCAGGCAGCAGCATTCGCCTTGCAAAGAGTCACGAACAGCAGCCTGGGCCCGCAGGCAGCACTCCTGCCGGCTCCCTTGCCATGGCTCCTGACCTTCTCTGAGTCGAGCAGACAAGTATAAGTCCAAGCACACAGGGTGGGTTCAGCCCCAGTGGGAAATGCATGTGGTTGTACGGCTGCATTGCCTGATTTAGAGGAGCGTGCATCACATCATCCAACGCAAAGTGGCAGGCTCCAGCCCCCTTAGTCTTCCTGATAAATCCAGGAGACACCAAATATTAACAGCCTGACTTAGCTTTGTTGTAACTTAATGGAAAATTGGTGGAATTTCACCAAGTGTTGTTTGTCCCAAGCTGTTCGTCGTCATCTTTGATGTTGCTGCCTCTAATTAAATGGCTGCATTTTGCAGCCTATTAGTGAAGGCTCCTCCGGCGTGCAAAGAAAATTGTTTTCTTGTTGGTTTGTACAGTGTGTGAAATGCTTGGCATGGAGAGGAAAGGAAAGTGTTATCAAAGCATAATGTCATGGCTGATGAACAGGGACTGGGCATGCTGTGTTTGACTAGAGAACCACAGTTTTGCATTCAAACGCCACCACATTTTAGAAGAACTCAATCTGCAACCCGAGTATTGCATTTGTAATCCTTGTCCTTGCAGGAAAAAAATTGAAAACATGATTAGATGCACCTTAAAAACTATATAAACCAGGACACTAAGAAGAAATGAATCACTTCTAGTTGAGAAACCTTAAGAAAACCCTACTCATGAACTTGGAGGATGAAAAATATCTTTTTTTTTTTTTTTTTTTTTTTTGAATATTCAGAACCAGCCAGTTCTGCAACAATTTGATTGGAACTTTGTGGATTTAGTCATTAAAGTTTCCTTAAGACAGGTTCCTATATCTCTTCCCTCCTACACTTTGCTCAGAAACTTTCCTATAAAGCATATTGTTTCCCTTTCCTCAGCTTCCTTTGACTTTGTCCCTCATAACGCAGCTCAGAATTAGACCCTGAGCCTGAGTTGCAACGAGGATACTTGGATATCTTGGCTTGCAAACCGGAGCAGAGGAGTGGCTGGACAGGATCACAGCTGATGTCTGACAAAACTCAGCACCCCCCCACTAAACAGATACGTGCCAGTTTTGCCATCTAAAGCCCCAAAGTAGTAGGTTTATATTCCTTCCAAAATTTGTCTTACTCTTAAGTGTAACAATGTTACTATACATGTCATTTTTTCAATCCCCTTTGAATGCTGGGCTTTGAATTATTTGATTGTGAATGTTTCCCTCTTTTGGGTAAGTGTGCTTAAAAGAGAAAATTCCTGACAATTTGAGAGTAGAACAGAGGTGTGTTTCTGATCCTCAGCTAGGGCACGGCAGCATGGGCTTATTTACATCAGCTGAAAATCAGCCTGTTCCTACCCCGCTGGGGCAAACACCGGGTCCGGCTGGCTGGAGTTGCTGGCTGTGGTGGTGGCACAGCTCCTGTGAGCTGACTCCTGCAGCTGGCACATCTCATCTGCTCCCCCAGTTAGTGCTGTGTTTGCACAGGAAAAACCCTGGCTAGGCCATCTCTGGCTCCTCTCCTGCAGGACTTTTAGTTTCAGGTAGGCTCCGAGGGACTTCAGAGCTGTCACCATCCAGGACTCATTAGATCCAATGGAGCAAATAGCTTTCTTGTTGGTGTTTTGTCTGATTTGTGCCTGGATTTGGAAGGAGGAAAAGAATGTGTCTGGTGCTTCCCACTTGCTTCTCAGGCCCTGCTTTTCGTCCTTATCCCGAATTAGCATGGATTACGTTTTTGCCATTCTTCTAGCCTGTTTGGGTACTGGGCTCTTTCAGCCCTCCTCGGGGAACTAGCACCATCATGGCAGGTTCATTACACCTGTATTTTCACTACAAAGAACAGCAGTGGGGGTTAGGTACAGTTTCAATGCAGGTAAAAATCATCTTTTTTTAGAGTTAGCTAAAGATATTCTGCTGAGTTTCTTTGAGCTTTTAAAGTGATGCTAAGTGGAGCAAATATTTCCAGGAAATGTTTGTGCATTGGATTATCCGCCTATGCTTTGGTGGTTGCTTATGTGTTTTAAATTGCTGCCAGTGCCTGTGCTTAGTACAGCAGCACTGATTTTATTCAGTGCTATTCAAGTTCTTAAGGCAGGCCCATCAGTGAGGCATCTGAATGCTGGCTTTAAAGGGAAATAAGAAATCAAACCCCAAACTGCTTCACAAAGATCCTTCCAAAAAGCATTAGGAAATCACTAGTGCTCCTGTCAGACTGAAAGAGGAGAGACAGGTGCACACAAGCGCATAGAGAAGAGGATTTCATTGCCTGTGCTGGTCTGTCCTTGCCATACCTACGTGACATCTGGCGCCGTCTCAGAATGAGGTGGTTCAGGAGAAATGTTGTGTCTGGGTCCCCGCTCCGTTTCTGCTCCTGGACCTCAGCATTCACTTGGGTGAAGCCAAGAGTTGCTCTGTGGCCAGCAGAAGGAGACCCCGTCTCTATTCCTTTCTAACTCCTGGCTATTCAAAGACCAGGCAGAAAAAAAGAAGCATTTGTGGGAAATCCTGGAGTTTCACAAGGTGAGTTTTGGTGAGAAGGACACCGCTATGAGCAAGCAGGGGAGGGAGGTACCTTGAGAGATCTAATGAGGAATGGACAACATAGTATAAAGGAATCAGCACCTCATTATGAAATGTTACTCGGGAGATGCATACTTAATCCTCTATCTAGAGAGCATTTTGCTTAAATAAGGACACACTATATCATTAACCAGATGGAGATCTTTGGAGAGAGTTCAGAAAAGGGAAAGATGCCTATAATTTGGTGCTTTTGCTTAAATACGTGAAATTGTGTAGTTGATGTCTGAACCTGGATGATAGGATATGAATTAGATTTTAACCCGTTAGTAAATTTGTCCTTCTAATAAGCTACTCAGTTTATCCAGAAATACAGCTCACATTATGCAGTTGCAGCTGCTAAGAGATTAAAATACTTCGTAATAGAAATACATGGTATAATGAGGTACGGGAAATGAATGCAGTAACATCAGTCTATCATAAAAAGGACAAAAGAAGATAGGCAGATGACATACAGTTTTAAATATTCACCTTCTGTGTTGAGTTTACAAAGGACAGATGATGTCAGTAAAGTAAAAACTCCACTGAAATGCATATAGCATTAAGCACGAGTCTTAGAGCCACCTGGGGAAAGAATGTCGACAGAATAATTTTCCACTAGAAAATACAGTTTAGTGAAAATCAGAAAATTTCTTGGGGGCATGTCTTATATAATGACATTTGCTACACTGAAAAATCAACCAAAATTGTCTGCATTATGATAGTGTCAAAAACTGTAGTGAGAAGCATTCCTTGTTGGCTTTTGCGTTAGTACCAAGATTATGGCAAGATATCAAGATATGTCATGTCAGGGACACATCTTTTATCCTGAATATATAAGAGTATGTAGAGTATATGGGACACTATGTGATGCTTAACCTCATTTTTGGGGGTGTAAAAGTTCTTTGTTCCTCTTTCCTCTTCAACCTTCCCTTCTGGGGAATGGGTCATATGAACAGATAGATTCTGTCTCCCTCCTGAAGAGATTTTATTTCCAATTATCTTCTCTTCCCATATGTCTCCTTAGTCACACAGTGGATATTGCTGAAGGATTTTTGCTGAAGGTATCCTAACAAGTTCTTTGGCCTCTAACTCCAGTGAGAAAGCAGGCAGATGGTCTCAAAGGCAATACAGTCTTTTCTTTTCTGTGCTGATACTTTTGGGAATTTCATCCTTGAAAGTGGCAGAAACTATATCTCTATCTATGTTTTAAGTAATATTTAATGTTCTGACATTATCAAAATGAAATGCTTTGGTGTTATTGAATATCAGCTGAAGAAAAAGTTTCCTGATATTCATTTTTGTGGGAAATTTCACAGGCTTGCATTTCCTTCTTGCTTGGGACAGAAATCAAATTTTGGTTTGAATCCCTCACAGAACAGAAATGCTGCCTTCTGACACATTCACATAGAGAATGTAGCTCGGAAGGTGGTTTTCTAGTGAATCTCAGCAATTTTTGCTTTCTATAAAATGATCCTCGGTGGCTGCTATAAAGTTAGGGTAAAGATAAGTTGAATGCCACTACTTCTTTTTGTTTCTGAAAAATTCTCAGCTTTTCTGAGGACAGCTCTGTGGAAAGTCAGAAATGTGGCACCTCAGCCATTTCTTAACCAGCCAGAAACTCAAGGGAAGAATGGATTACAAGGGAAACATTTGAAAACCCTAAGAGCTATTTTTTGCTGTTCTGTGCCCTTTCACTGCTGAGCAGATTGACAGGTGAGATCCTAATGAATGTGGTTTTCACCTGTGCAGGAGCCCTCCCAAAGGTGTTGATCACCAACATTGTTTGCATGCAAAACAAAGAGATGTCATCTCCCTGATAATTGCAAATCCTTGACAATGTTCCTTTAACAGCGCTGGAAACTATACTAGGCACTTCTTGGAAAACAGAGAAATACTTCATTCCTGGCCCGAAGAACTGACAATTGTATATTTAGACGTGATCTGGGAGGCAGATGTAACCACTTGGCTGCAGAAACAGGTGCAAGGACTGCTCTGGATTGCGTTACAGGGACATCAGATAATGTGATTGCCATGGTCTCTTCTTTAGGCAGGACATAGACTAGATAATTGGTCTTTCCTTAAATGTGTGAACAGGCAGCAAGAAGTAGCAGATGCATGAGGTTTACAAACACATTGATCGAGCAATCACTCAATTCAGCGTGGTAATTATTATTTTTTTTTTTTTTTTGTGATTTAGATAATGAATTTTTAAAAGGAAAACAAACAAGACACAGATGTGCACATGCATGAGATTGGCATTGACTTTTTAGTGGAGTGAGAGGGAGCAGGAGGTAGTTTGCAGGACACTGTCAGGGTGTAAGCTGGCCCTGTTAGGGCTAAGGACCCAGCTGGCTCTAATTCCCTGCCTTGCCAGGTGGAAGGAATGAGTGACTAAGGAGGAGGAGGAGATAAGAGGGCTAAGAGGGGAAGGGGAGAGTCTCTTAGGAGACTGGATGAAGTTGTAAGTAGTCCTTTGAAGAACTGCTAGTTAGGTATCTAAGAAGAAGAACAGGCTTGTTTGTTTTTGTGTAGAGAAGTTGACCTGTGGTTGCTGGTCAACTCTGAAAAAAAGCTGATCATAATTGGAGTGTTGAGCACTCTCTTAAGCTTAAGAAGAAACTTGACTGTGGCCAGGAGTGTTTCCTGCCTGAGAGGAGAAGCTGAGGATGAAGTGTGCCCTAAGCAGGAAGGAAGCCTCTCTGTTATGGAGGTATTAACTGGAGAATGAGAAAAGACTTGGCAAAACAGGGGTGGGTGAGGGTGGGAAAGCAATGTGTGCAAAGATGGTGCCTGGAAAGCCAGGGGGATGGAGCATCAAGCTGAAGTTACCAACAGAGAAGAAGGACATGGTGCTGTCCACAGGCCAGGTTTGTGGGATGTGGCCCTGAGAAGCAGACAACAGAAAAGGAGGTGCCAAGGCTGGGGTTCATGGACTGGTGTAATGTAACCGGAGCAGTTGATTAAAAGGGTAGTTTTAGCTCCAGAATAGCCTAAAAAGAGGCCTTAAAAATAAAAGAACATTTCACATTGCTAGTCTGACACAGTTTGATGGGTTAGTTCAAACAGAAGAAGGGAGAGCATAAGCCTTTGAAAGAGGAGTGTATGTTTTCTCTGTTGGGAATTCTGTGTTCAAGCAATGTGGAAGTACTGGCTGGTAGCAGAGGCAAAAAGAGAAGAGCCAGGTTAAAAAATGAAGCTTGGCTATTTGCTGGTGAACCCTGTTTTGTTTGTGAAATAGTTTGGAGGAGATCTGAGTTGCTGACTTGGAAAAAGGAGACAAATTGGTGTATTTTAACGTTGTTAGTCAAAATTTGATACTGAGTGGCAGAGATGGCCACTGGGGATAGGACCTGAATGGAAGAGTATACCTAAAGGTAACTTCCTACTCTGACTTCCCCTGCATGTGCTGCACTGTTTGTCAGCATCTCCATGTGAAAGTTGTCCTGCACTCAGCCAGCACCTGTGGAGGTTTGGCATGAGCCAGCCAGTGAGTTCAAAGCTTGTTTGATGCATCTGGTTTAATTGTATTTCTGTGCTTAGAGTCACAGCTGTAATATGTGAATGAGGCCTTCTTAGGGAACATAAGTAATTACACAGATTGGTGTTGAGACACTTTGCCAGAAGAGAGATATTGTGTTTACTTTTTTGTATTTGGCAGGGCAGAGGCTTTGCTATTTGTAGTGAAACAAGCTCTTACAGCTGGAGAGCTGCTGTCTGGGGTTGAGGAAAGCTCAGAAAGGAGTGAAATAACTGGGGACAACTAAAGGCTACAGTAGAGCAGCTCATGTTTTTACAAGGATGATATAAATGCACACAGAGGCCTTTGGCCCCTCCTTTGTCATCTTGACAAAATCTAACATGGACAAGGGATTCCCCTGGTCTCAGTGAGTAGTTGAGAGGTGTGTTTTTGCCTTTCAAGTATGCAGCTTTAAATATAAGCTCTCTTCTGGAGCTGGCAATGCAATCCCAGCAGAACTTCAGCTCAGCTTGGACTTGAGGCTTAGACCTGAAATGCAGTAAGTTACTGTTCATCAGCTGAATAGTGACAATGTTTGTTGTACTCCTGGCCTGCAGCAGGGCTGAGGTAACTATATTTACTTTGGCCCATGCTGTGAGGCAGCTAAATTGAGGGCTCCTCATCTTGGAAGAAAACTCATGTGGCAGTACCTGCAGAACAGCTAATGTGCGGCTACTCCTTAAGTTGTAGTAGTGTGAGCTACTTCACTTAAATCCTCAGATTTCTCCAGCTGAAGCTTTCACATGTCTGCCTACAGAAACCTGCACTAAGAAATTGCTTCTTGTGTCCTTAAGCTGTTGGCAGCCTGTAGCAAAGGGTTGATTTTTTAAATGGCTTGATATTTTATAAGAAGCATTAAACAGCTTCTAGCACCTGATTCCAAGAGTGTCTCATCTCAAGGGGGTGAGGAGTCTGTGGCCTCATCAAAAATTACAAAACCCCTTATCAGCTGCTGGCTGCCTATGACTTTTCTGAGAGGTGGTTTCTTCCATTCCTGTTGATACTTTTCTCCCCTCATTCATGTGTGTAAGTTCTCTAACTTGTGAAAGTAAAGTACAGCTTGGCCTGCTTCCCTTGAAGATCTGCCAACACCCACATTAACCCACAAGTATCTTCTTTCAAGCCAATGTTTTGGCAGGAGACCTTCTGTCTTGATACTGCATATTCCCTTCTGAAGAGTAGAGTGGAAAGATCTCACAGCACTGCTCATAGTTTTACTTAGATTTTCAAATATATATTTTGAGGCCGAAAGGAGCTTTTTGAGTTTTCCGACATGGTCTTTTCACATGAGATGTGAAAAGAAATTTGTGTTTAGTGGACACTGTCTGGTATGCGTGTGTCTTTTTTGTTGTGGGTTTTTGTGGGTCTTAACCAGATTGAGCCAAATGCATACCTGGTAATTAGTGTAGTATGGACCTTGGCATGCTTGTGCCTATTGACAGGCAGTGAGGATGGCAACTTGCTGGTTGATAATGGACAGGTGATTATATCCCAGCCATCCTGTCTTCCATCTGGTACACCAGCACTGTCCCTGAGTGCCAAAATGCATGTGGTATCACTAACCTGTACTTAAGAGAATGACAAGTCCTATCTCCCCAGAAGATAAGTGATGTAGCCTTTTAACATGGTTAAGGCACAGCATTTCTATGGTCCACAGCATTGCACAGCCAATGGTGCAGCTACTCTAGATACCTTGGTTGTAATAATCATCTGTCTACTTATAGCTGATCTACTGGGAGAGCTTATCATATACAACAGTGCTCTGCAGGCATGGCAGGGAGCATTAGCTGCTCTGCCAGTATAAGCTCTTGGACTAATGTGGAAATCATTTTCAGAAACAAATTGAACTGGGTTTGTTATTTCTCTTTTGGGCTTTGAGGATTTCCAGGCTGCTTTCTGCCATCAGAAAGATGAGAAAGAGCAGATAGTCTATCTGTTTGGCTTTGATCATGTTAGAATGAAGGGACTATCTTCATGGAGGTCTGGGATGCTGGTTTGCACTGCAGTTTCACTGAGGTGCAGGGCTTTCCTAGTCGTCCTCTCAAGGTTAGAAACTGACTTGTTCAGGAGAGGAGTTAGCCCTTGTCCTGCCCTTTAATTCATTACTTTTTAAATAAACCTGAAGTATTCACTTTGGAGTAGAACTGCAGCACTTTAAGATGTGGGGGCAAGATGCTTATTCCCAGCTCAGCACTTGCTTGCACTATTATCACCAGAAATGAAATGCTCCTGCGGTCCCATTACACAAAATTGGGATGTGAAGAAATATGCAGAAGACTTGATGAGACTCCACTGGTGGTCAGTATGTGGTGTTGCTGGATAGCATTTCCCTGTGGGTATGTATGCAGAAGGTAGTTTTGTCTGCATAGCCACAGCTAGCTGCAACCTGCTATTGACACCAATTCTGTTCCTTGCACAGAAAATAAATTGTAGCCAGAATGAAATATTTTGCTAATTAAAAAATGTTAAATGATCTCCATCTACCTTCTCCCCAATGAATAATGCAATTGAATTATCATTAGAGCTTGTACAGAACCTTTGATAACAATGGAGCTATTTGTATTAAATTCAGCCTTAGTTTTTTATTCAATCAAGTCCCATCATTGTGTTCATTATACTTTGAAGTCATAGCAAGCTTCCCTCTCCTGCTATTCGCTTGATTTATTTCAGCCCCAACACACAGCTCCTAAATTCTTGTTAAATTTGTTTCTGAACAAAAGGACTAAGCTCAGAGTCTGTCTTTTAAATGAAAGACATAAGGCAGTTATGGTTCCATTCATTTGCTTGTATCTATTGGCTGCATCTAGAGAGCTATTGTTATGCATGCAGTACTGGAAAATAATAATACTAATAAAAAATAATAATTTGCCAAGAGTCTGCTGTCAATAGCAACAATCTAAAGAGAACTCAAGCCTGGAGAGAGAGAGTGATGGTATTTCAGCTCTGCTGCTAAACTTTAATACTTTCTGGATGCAAAAAGTAGCTGCAGAAGAGGTGAAGCAGAGGAACTGGAGGGATCTGTTTAGTCACTGTGAGGTCAGGTCATCATGTGGTGTCAGTGGGGATTGTTCTACTCTGGACTGGATCCTTCTAATGGGAATACAGAGGTTACTGAGGTGTGACTCAAGAGCACTGCTTGAAGGGGCTGATAATCAACGAGGGAACTGTGCCTCCTTGCGGCCCCCCGTCTTTCTGCTCTTTTCCTGGGAAATCATTTTCAGACTCGGGTGCTTGCATCAGCTGAAGCTGTAGCTCCTGCTCTTTATGATGCTGGTCATGCATGAGCTGCTGTGAATGTGGAGCCCACGAGCCTGCCCTACTGATTGTCTCTGCATGGGGAGTCAGGATGAGCTGGGGCTGGAGCACAAGTTCAGTGGTTTAGTTGGAGAGCAATTTAAGCTAGTGAACTCAATGTGCAAGGGTTTATAAAGTTGTTGGAGGATTGTCTGTAACTTCAGGGATTGTGTGTGTGGACTATACCAGGTGTACAATAGGATGTTATTCCCTTCCAGCTGTCACTGGTTTCTGACTGTGACTGGCTTCTGTGAGGGCTAACCTCTCTTTCAAAAAGGAGGAGTTAAAAGTCCTGTTGTTGGCACTTGCTTTGAATCAGGTCAGGGTCGACACTGTTGATGATATCTGCTCTGTAGGACTTGTGCTTGTCTAGGCTGAGAGGTTGGCCTGGCACCCAGAAGGCTTTTTCTAGCTTAGGTGAGTAAAAGCCTACTGAATTGCAGGTCTGTTGAAAAGCCTGGTTATTTAAAATGCACTATTTCTGTGTTGGCCTCCTTGGAAAACTGAGTACAGAAGAGCTGGGTGGGTGGGATTAGCTTCCTTTCTGTGATAAAAGCAGATTAATCTTAACACTGGCTAAAATTGCATCCATTTTTTTCTTGGTAAATGAACCATAAGACACATTGTTAGAAGTGAGCCTTTCGTAATGACTGCGGTTAATATTTTAGAGCCATTTTCTCTGTGGATCAGAGCTTAGACTCAGGCATGTGAAAATCAGCAATATATGCTGTACATTAGCTTGATTTCTATTCATTTTCAGCTCAAGAGTTTTCCCCTTCCTTTATGCTAATTTCAGAATACCTGCTCTGTTTTGTTTTGTGAAGCAAGGGATTTACATCCCATTTCATCCACTGGTACATGCATAGTTACTTTGAGAGTGCAATCTTATAGGCAGAAGTGAAGTAGGACAGTTCATGTGCTTGTGGGTCTGAGCTGAAGCTTGGGAAATCTCCATTCAGTTGTCTGCTCTGCTGCAGACTTATGTGCTTTCAGGAAAAACCCCTTCCCTGCTGGTGCCTCAGTTTCCTGAATTGTAACATGCATATTAAAATCCTTGCCCTGCCTCTCATGGGACCCAAGAATGAAAATGTCTTCAAAGGATGTGCTATACTAAAATATCCTGTTACAAAAAGGCTAAGGTAGAGTGGGGAAAAGATCTCCTTGTGCCTGGTGGCAAAGCACCTACTCTGTTCATGTGTAGGTTCATACCAAAGGCTTATTTTGGATGTTGCTCCCCTTTCCTTGATTTTTGTGTGCTTGGACCATGGCAGTCTGCTTGAAAAGGGCTCAGCATGAAGCATTACTTTAAATTATGGAACTGCCTGTTGAATTAGATAAGGACCACTTCCACAGGGGGTAATTCCATGAAGCTCATCTAAGTGATTGCTCCTGCTGTCCTGACCCAGGTCTGCACCTTCCCTGCCTGAGGAAGGGAGGAGGACTGTGCTTCAGGAGCAAGGGAGAAGGTGACACCACAACAGAGGAGGGGAGAGGCTGTGGTTGTGATGGGGCCATGCTCTTCAGGTGACGTGACTAATTAAGTTTCACAGGCTGAGTATTGCCCTTGGGAGAGGGAGAGGAGCTTCCTGTCCCATAGTGCTTTCAAGAATTTATTTCTGTTTAGCCTTGGATCTTTTGGCATATTTAATGAAAAAGTAGCCTTACTTGCTGAAGGATAGCTGGTGGAGTTTGTGAGTGCAAATTCCTGTGCTGCAAGGAGCGCTACACATACCCAAGGCATGTGTCCTGACAGTCTGGCTCGGCTGTTCTTCCTCATTTTTTTCCCTTCTACTCCCATTCTACAGTGCACAGTTCATTAATTTCTCATTTTCCCAGTCCAGTGCAGAGATCACCAGCTACCGAGTGCCCATCGTGTCCATCTGGGGTAGGGAAAGGCCCTGCTCTGGTGTGTCTGTCACTGTGTTCACTGCTGTACAGCTCCAAAGGGGAGAGTAAAGGAGCCTGGGAGGTGAGGCACTTCCGAAGCGCTGGATAAACACCTTGATTCCTGTGATTATGCTGAAACTAGTTCAGTAATAGCCCTAGCATGATTCCTGCCTGAGGTGGTACCAGTCACCTTGCTGCATACCACCTATGAGCCCCAGGTTACATATATCAAGGCTTTATTCCATTCTTAAACAAGTGCCAGGCAAAGGATGGACATTGTCCGAGGTCCTTATGCCAGATCCCTCTGGTATGGTCCACTGGGGCTGGGGAAAACAAGTGATCAATAATTTGCTTTCTGTTTGCAGTGTGCTTTGCAGGGCTGTTTTCTGCCTGATTCCTGCTCTCACCTTACTGAAAGAAAAATTAAATTTTGGGCTGGGCGTCTCTGCTGGTAAAGGCCTGTCTCTGCCTGACAGCCTGGGTTTCGCCATTACTTTCGAGTCCTAATGTATAAACCAGAGCAGCAGAGTAAACTGTACAGTGCTTAAGAATGACTTGACCCTGTCATTCTCTTAATGTCTGCTTTGGTGCTGCTTGCAGGTGCTGAAACAAGTGAATAGCCTGGGTGGCTAAGAAAGCTGTAGCTGAGCTACAGCTAGCTGAGAAATTGCAGCAGGAATATGAGAGGGTTTTAAGACAGCTGCTCAGGAATGGAGGTTGGGACAATTTATGCTGTAGATATTGGCAGCTGGTAGGGTAAATGCAACTGATATGCTTAAAAAAAAAATTGGACATAGCCGAAGTAATATTTTTTCTAACAGCTCTTACTAGTAAAGATTAAGTTGCTAATATTGTAATTATTCTCAATAAAGTAATTTCTCCTGTGTATACATCTTGTCTTGCATTTCACCTACATTAGGGAAGTGAATTTTTTTCAGTTTCACTTCTTAGGTCTCAGGCCCTGGGACTACTAGGTGTAGGCTCTGAGGCATATTTAAGCAGGCCCCTATCTGGTTTTCCCCCAACTTTGTAAACAGAAATTTGGAAAATATCTTTCATCAAGTCCTTAGTGAAAACAAACTGCTAAATATTTTGACTAATGTTTTGGTTCTGTGATTATAACCAGTAACACTAAACAATTGTTTCTACAAATTGGATATTTTATACATGCTGGAAGAGTGACAGAGATGGAAGCTGTCATTCCTGCTATTTGCCCTTGTGAGAAGTCAGTGCGTTTTTCCCCAAAGTGTGTGTGTGTGGGGGGGAAGCCCTTAAGTTTGACGCTTCCTAGCCTTACTCAAGAAAGGAAAAGCGAGTGCTGTGAAGGTTCATGAAAGGTTTAAGGAACTTAAAAATTTAATGAAAAGAAATTAGAAGGTACTATCAGAACAGCTGGGGCAAGACAGGATCTGATTTCATATCTTTGTTATGGGGAATCTCCAGGGCTTGTGCTGGGACTCTGCTCTTTGCTTTGTCTGTGCCACACTTCACAACTCTGTCACACTGCAGCATTACCACAAATGAAACCCACCTTTTTATTTATGAATATCTGAGAAAAAATTGTCAGCACCATCTATTGGGGAAAAGGAGGTATTGGTTTCTTTACTGATTTGAATATGCAAGATCCTGTAGCTTTCTCTTGCTTTTTTGGTTTCTAGCTATGCTTTAAAGTGAAAATATGCCTAGACAACTTGCTTTTTTTTGTTTAGAGTAGCCTGGAGTTTGTGCTTGGGGGACTGTGCCTTGTTTCTGAAAGTACATTCAAGAAATGCAGTGAACTATTTAAAAGGGGGCAAGCAGACAAAGATTCAAATGTCAAAATGGTACCTAGGCTGTGGCAGGTTCTGTCACATCAATAGGACAAGAGGAGCAGCAGCAGTGAAACAATTTGCAGCCAGGGAGATAGAGGCATGACTACTGCCTTGAGTCAATCTAGACTAGTGTGTCTGAGAAATTTGGGTGGAGGATGGGATATTTGACCTTCTTGATCATCTTAGGACAAGGAAAACTATAGCTCAAAGAAAAGCCAGGGGAATTATTTCTGTATTAGCAGAAGACTGATTTCAAGACATCCCCCCCCTGTTGAGGGGTACTTAGGAAAGTATTTAAGATTTGAAGTCATTTAAGGACAGATGTGGTTTGATTAGTTATGAATCCTAGTGATCAATTAGTAGCCTTGCTAGCATGTTTCAGGAAATTCTTCATCTGCATAACCCCTCTTGAGACCTCTAGTGTGTGGCTATCTCCTAATTTTCATTTTTTCTGTTATACTATGTGTTTCTCCCTGTTTCTCTTGTATTCTCACCCATTGTTTTTGCACTGTCCTTTACCTTTGCATCACAGGTGTTTTTGGCTTCCCGGAACTCCTTCAATATCATGTAATTTCTTGCTAGGAACACCATACCTGCAGGTTCAAGTCACACTTCTGATAGACAGATGTCTTGAGAACACAACCAAGTCTGTTCCCTGCTGCTGTGGGAAACTGTTGTGACCTATTCCCTGATGGACCGATATCTTGCTACTGGTTTTTAAGTAGTTTGCCCTGCAATGTCTGGAGGATACTTCAAAAAAAAATCTTCCTCATCTGTTCATTGAAAAATCTTTCTTTAATGCCCAAACTAATTATATTTAGGTCTTATTTACCTATTGCTGCTCTGCCAACATAATCTTTTAATTTACATTGCTTTTCACTCTCTGCTATTTGTACTACCTTCCGCTATTTAGAAACAGAAGCCTTATCCCTTTGTAATCTCTGTTTTGCTTGGTAAACACGCAAAGGTCTTATGGCATGGTCAGATGATTGCAAATGATGGAGTTAGAGTATTTTAAGAAGTTAAGGACATACGGGTAACTAAATCACTAGCTGTTTAAGAAGTTGGGCAATTACTTGTCCAGACTCCCTGAACAGTTATTGGAGAGAACTCCAGAGGTTAATTTATGCCTCCGATCATAAACACACATTTTAGTGGCTTCCTCCATAGGTGGAGAGGGAGCTAGATTTTGGGTAATTAAATGCCTGTTTTTGGGATGGCTTACTATTTGGACAGCTAGATGAATGCCACTCAGACTATGGGAGGGATTAAATATGAGGGAGGGAGGACAGACAGCTGTGTTACCTTTGGGAATGTGGACTGGTTACAAATCCTAAGGGTTATCAGACCTCTGCAGACAGTGTAAGGTGGACAGCTTTGGCTTTGGTCCCACTGGCTGATGCAGGCTGGGGGGATTGCAAGGCTGCTGAAACAAACTGCGTAATTGCTTATGCACTGACAACCTCTGGAGCTCTCTTCAGTCCAGTTTTCAGTGATCTGAGTGACAAGGCTCCCCACATGCATCCCCTGAGAGGTGTGTGCTCACTCTAATTGATTGACCCATTAGCAAAGCAAATTTTTCTTGCTATTCTGCCAAAATTTTCCTTCTGCTTAATTTCAGCCCATCACTCCTAGTTATGCCCCTGGTGAGCCTGCCTGAGCTACCTCTGCCACGCTGTAGCTTTATTGATCTTGGCTCTGTACAAGTAAGTCTTAAAGGACTGAACTTAGTCCTGGCAGTACCAGTAAAGCGATGGCACTAAGAAGACTTCATTTTTTGGCTGTCTTTGATCCATGGGGCTGGTAGAGAGGAATGCAGTGAAAGAGTTTGGCATTGCTCAGTAACCTTTCTCAATGGTCATAGGGAGGAACAGTGACCTCTGAGTCCTTCCCAAGTTTGCAGATGTTTGAGTTTGCACAGCTCAGTGGAAGGTATGTGGATGCAGCAACTGCAGATATTTGGGCCTGTGGGTGTCAGATCAGGTGTCCTGAAATCAGAAGCCACCTCTGAAATACTTGGCCCCTGGAAGATCTCTCAAGGGTGGTTTTTGGCATCCCATAAGTCAGCACGCCAGTGTGTTTTGTGGAGACAAGGGCAGGATAATGTCCGAGAGGAGCGTTTTCTGGAAGTGTTTTGGCTGAGGAAAGCAGTGAGTTGGCTACACCTGGCCAACTGGTGGTGGAGAGGTATTGTGAGAATTGACCCCAGAACTTCATCTTCTGTGATCCCTATGTCTTTGGGGTGCCTGGTCTGGGTTAGATATTCCAGAAGCATTAAGCATGCTGAAGTCTACCTTGAACTGGGGGTAATAATCACTCCTGGACTTGCTCAGACCCATTGATGTTTTGTATGGCACTAGCTGATGGACTGAAGATTCATTGACCAGCCATGATTTCAATATGGTTGTATGAAAAGGGGTGGAGTTTTAGGTTTAAAAAAAGTGAGGCTTCAAGAGTGGGCCTAGCCATGGACAATCCAGGTCTGGGAACTTTATGCTCAGTGGTCTGCTGAGGTCACTGAGCAGAATGAAATCCCAAGGAACTGGAGATGGAGAGAGGGAGAATGGGGGCCCTGTGGAGTTAGCTGATGGAATGAACAGCTGTGAAAGCTGACTGGGGATCATGGCACAGAGTGCTGCAGTGCAGAAAAGATGTACACGTAGTGGGGTTTAGATCTGCCTTGTACTGGGACTATCTCACCACAAGCTTTGTGTTGGAGAACTTTGCTTCTGGGGAGGTGGTTCAGGTTACTGGCTGAGCAGGAAATCAATTGCTGGTATTGCTGGGTTTGAAAGTTTCTTTCATGTACCCTTTCCATTTAACCATGGATGCAGCAAGATCTCTTTACTAGAGGTGGAAAGGAAGGGAGTAGTATTTTTGTGCGATTTAATTTGAAGACCTTTTGCAAAGCATTTTGGGCAGCCTGCTTTGTAGGTACCATCATGAAAGCTGCTTGTCAGCATTTCTCCCCTGAGCTCCTAGAAAAACAGATCAACAGGACTGCAGAAAGGCAGTATTTTTAAGAATTAAAAACAAAGCACTGATGCAATTGTTTTATACTTAGGGAAAGTGGGGGAGCATGTGTGGAGCATGTGAGTATGTTGGCAGATAGAGCCATTCTGTGAAAAAAACAGCTTGCTTGTCTGTGCTGTTACTTCTCCCAGTGAGTCTATTGAACCAATAGCACAAAACCATGTAGTTTCAAAGCCTTAGGCAGTACAAAATATTTAAAAGCTGAGGTATCAACCTCCCTGGTTTAGGATACAAAGCCTCAGCCATGCAAAGGGAGCTCTAGCAAAGAAAAGAGCTGTGCCCAGAAAATTGCAGCAGCCTGCTGCTGCAATGCTAGTGGACACTGAACCACCCACATGCTACTTTACGTGTTCCCAGAGGCTGCCTGTACAATATATTAATAAATGTGAGCTCTGCACCTTTCTGTTGTGACTCCAAAAGCCAAGCCAATTATTTACCCATCGGAGTGAGGCTGTGGAGGCCCTCCTCCCCCCTTCTGTCCATTCTTTTGTTTTTGTATTGTTTTGCTGAGCATGTAAATGCAGAGGTGATTAATTGCCTTGCTGACCTGATTCTGTCTGTACATGGGATCTGCTTATATCAAAATGTTCCGGCCCAAAAGACTAAAGTATGTCAAGTTGTGGTGATTAAAGAATTATAAAATATTTTCTGAACATCCTATTCTCAACTCATTGTGACTTTGGACAGAAGCCCAGATGAGAGAGGCAGTGAGAAAGGGGAAAAATAAAAAGAGAGAATAAATTTTGTGAAAGGAACTTATGCAATATTTTGCTCCCATTTCATTGAGAAGATTGATAACAAACATTAGTGAGACAAAATTACAGTGATTTGTATAGATTCCCAGGTGGACAAGCGTAACATTAATAAAATATTATAGCCTGCTCTATCACAGATCCATTGTACTGATCATAAAATGGAAGGGTTTTATATATATAGGCAGGAGTCTGTTTATAATATGGATGGAGGCATCTCATTTTCTACTAACAAAATCCTGGAATAGTGAAGTGTTTAACTTCCCGTTAATGCAGTGGATGATTACTTTGGGAGAGGATGCACCTGGCAAGTTCTTTTATTTTGGATGCCAAAGCAAACCTATTGAGTCTTGATGAAATGACCCCTTAGCCACCAGTGCTTTAAAAACAGGCTCAGGTGCCCTGCTTGTTTTTGTTGAGCTTGGCAGGGTAGCTGTGCACCCTGTGGCTTGGGGTAGGTGCTAGTGTGGTGTGGCACACCAGAGCTAGCAAGTTAAGTGCTTTCTCCTTACTGCCCTAGACTCTGGTGATGAGGATCACCCAGGAGCCAGAGGTACCAGGTACCTTGTTCACTGCCTTTCTGGAAGTTAAAGCAGCCCCTAGCTTGCTCTAGCTTACAGCAAATATCTCCTGGTTTTGTGGTGTCAAGAGTAGAGAAGAGATGAATTTCACCACGATTCACACCATCCTCTGCTGTCCTGGTGCATGCTCTGGCCAAATTGCCAGAGGGGCAGGTGAAGTAAGCTGCCTGCTGAGCTTAGCTCTCCTGTGTTCTTTAGTGCAATCCTTAAGCTGCTTGATTTAGGATGTTGGAATTAGTGCCAAAGTAAAAAGGGAGGCAAACTTGTATTTAGGCATCAATTTCTGATTGGTTTCATCTTTCATTTTCCAGTGTGGTAAACAAATGTTTATACTGGGCATAGGCTTTCCTTTAAGCCATGTAGAACTGATGAATTGCTGTTTTATTTTCAGAGATTTAAAAAGTATGCTGAAATTATTTTTCTTCCAATGCTGAACAAAGATATTTCAGACTAAGATTCTCCCTTGGAATTTCCTTTTGGGATTTTAGTTTGGTTGAAGTTAACATTTTCTGCAAAATCATATTTTGACTGTGCTATGTTTTGGTCATAGAAATGAAGCAAACAGTTAAACACTTTCCTCTGGTATTTTGGCTAAAACTCACTTCAGATTTTGCTAAGAAAAATTATCTCCAACCCCTATTTATGTTTTTTTGCCAAGTCTGTGTCTTCCCCCTTACCTCCCTCCATTTTCCATGTTTTTTTCTATGGAAATATTTAAGAAATAGTAATTCAAAAACAGTCCCTATTCGCCGTTCTTCTCTGTGCTGTCCACATACACTTTAAAGGTTGTTTCAAAATGAGATATAAAGAAACTTTCCTTTGACCTTGCTTGCTTAAAAAAAAAATAAAACTCAGCATAGAAATCAAATGCATCAAAATTCAATCAAGAAATTTCAATAAGCACTTTGAGAAGGATTATTTTTCTCCCTGTCATGTATTTTCCTGGGAAAGAAAGCAAGCCATAGGTTGTCTGACCAAGTGTCATTAGTAATAACAAAGTGGACTATCAGAAGGGAAAGGGATATTGATACTTTGCTTAATTTCCCCTCTTGTGCTTGTCTGTTGAGTCAAAGATGGATTAATGATTGCCTCCAAGGGCTGGTGCTTGGAATGCCTTGGTTCAATTTCCTGCCCCATTATGGTATTCCCATTTGGGATTAAACAAATTAATTTCTCAAGCTGGGATACATTTTAACAGAAGCTTATACTGCAGCCAGCATGTTTCAGGTTTCTGAATTGTGTGGAAAGCAGTATGGCATCTGGCTCTGGCAGAATATATTTACTACTTTTGGTCTATTCTCATAAACTAGTCTTTAGTGCGCACTGTGTGCCCCCTTGTGCTTTGAGTTCCCTCTAATTTACAGGTATCTTCTGTCTTGTACCTTGGAACGAAGAATCAGCTGAGGAAGGATGTCGGGCCATGTGTATATGTATGCTTAGAGCGTCTCCTGAGCAGGAGCTGTGGGTAGCAGTGTTAAAATTGATCTCTGAATGGTGTGGGGAGGATGGGGAGGGCTGTTCAGTACTGCCCTTAATAATGGGTTGAACAGGATCTAAAATTACCAAGGAGAAGTACCATAGCAGGAAAAAATCTATACAAGTATTCAGCTTTGAAAGGATGACTATCATCATGTCCTTCAGGTTTTTTCCTCTGCCAGGTGATATGTGCTCTAGCAGACCAAGTGATCATGGATTTCACATCCCTAAAAACTGGGAGAATGGTTGTCTCATGGAAGAAACCAGGGATGGAATTAAGGCACCTGGTTTGGTTCATGCCTTGCTGATGATGCTGGGTGCAATATGTAGCAAATTGCTCCACTTGTGTTGTCTGTACCACAAGTTGTTTGAGGCAGTGGCTTTCTCTGAGGTGCTTGCTTGTGGAGTCTCTGGATTAGTGGTCTCAACCTTGGTGGCTGGTAGGCAACAAGATAGCGAGTCATACTCTGGACTGGCTGAACCTTTTCCTTTCCCCCATGCTGGGACATGAGTGCTTCATGTGGCTTAGTCTTATGAGTACCATTTCCCATGATCCAGAAGCTGGCTACCACTGCTTTAGATGCTGTGGTATGGCACCTATTTAGTAACCGAATTTAAGAGTGCTACCCATGCACTCAGGTTTAAAGAGAAAGGAAGGGGGGCTGATGTGGGAAGAGTTTCTTTTTTAAAAAAAAAAAAAACAAAAAAGAAAAAACAAAAATTCCCCCAAGTAGTAAAGATTAATGTTCCAGCATACCCTCTGCTATTATTCAGGCTGCTTCTAGAACAGCTGTGCTAAAAGTGAAACAATGGGTTGTCACTTCTAAAATGCTGGTGCCATAAAGACAGGAGCAGAGAGGAATGGCAGATGTTTATCTCCATGCTTATACCAAGTTTTAGTGCATCAATCACTCAGTGCTATCAAGACTTGTGGAGGAAAGATGATAAGATTTATTGGTGGCTGTTGGGATAACCCACCTGATGCATAAATATGTTACTAAAATGCTAGGGAGTCTTGCTCTATCAAAATGAAATAGGCAGAAAGGCACGTGGGCCTCCTGGCTGGGGAACAGCTGAGCTCCTTGTGGGAGGTCAGTTCTCCATGATCAGCCTGAATTGGAGGAGGCTCCTGAGGGATTATATTGCCTCCACCTTCAGGGATGGGATGAGAGGCAGAAATGAAGGAAGCAGAGTCTTGCAGTAGAGGAAGAACAAATGACAAGCAAACATGTGCTATGCATCTTTTCCATCCTCTCGTGTTAAGTCATCAGCAGTCTGACTGTGGCAGCTAGACTTGCAGCAGGCAGCTCTGATAGTAGGGATGGACTTGGCTGAAAAATTGCATAGAAGTATCCTGTGAGGGGTGGGTAATAAAGGAGAAGTTTGACTTGCATTTATTCACTACTCCTGAATTAGCAGCAGAAACTAACCATTCGGAGCATCTCAGGGGAAGGACAGCTGGGTTTCCCCTTGTGTTTCACTCTGGAGGAAAAAGGAATGCCATCCCCAGGTAGCTTAGCTTTGCTTCCTTTTTACTGATTGGCCAGGTTTGATGCTGTTGGTGTCATTTTGAAATGAAATACATACAAGCTAACACAATGCATGTCCCAGTGTGGCTGCAAGTATGTAGATGCTGATAACTGAAGATCAATTCTACTTCCAAGATATCTGCCATTTTTGGCTGGTGTACTTTGGAAGTTTTGTATTTTGTATGGTCCAGAGCTGGATGGTAAGCACTCATCTAATTGTAAAACTGGCATGGAATCAAGCTCAGTTATCTCACAATATGCAACAGTTCTGGGACTTGTGGAGAAACAAATCCAAAAGAATGAATTGAGCATCTGCAAACCAGGTGGCAAAAAGACCAGGCAGCAGGCTACTGCAGGCACTTGTTTAGGCTTACTCCTGTACTGTAGTAAGTAGAACATGCATCAGTTTCGGCTGTGCTAAAATGGGAAGAAAAAAAAAATACATGTGTGCAATGGCTTCCCCTTCTTTTGCATGCAGACAAATAGGTGCATATTTACCTATATGGGCAAGTAAAACTCTAGGTCCAAAGGATACGCAGGAGTCCAGAAGCCACCAGCCCCCATGTGCAGCCTAAGAGAGGCTGCTGAGGTTTGAGTTTTATGATTACACATTTGAACTTGGGCTGCCTGCTTCTCTGCAGAGTGCCCCCAAAATCATAATTCAGATAGGAGGGGACCTCAGGAGGTCTCTAGTCCAACCTGTTGCTCTAAGCAGCCAGCTGTGAGGCCAGGTCGGGTGGCTCAGGGCTTTTTCTGCTCAGATCTCAAACCCCTGAGGACGATGCCTCTCTGGGCAGCCTGTCCTGCTGCCTGGCTGTCTGCATGGGGCAACACCTTTCCCTCATATGCAGTCTGAACCTCTTGTGCTTCAGCTTAGCCCCTTCTCTCTTGTCCTCCACTGTGCCCCACTGAAGAGCCTGGTCCATCATCTTGATGAGCTCCCTGTAGGCACCGGGGGCAGCTGAGGTGCCTCCAAAGCTGCCCCTGCTCTGGGTGGCACAACCCTGTTCCTGCAGCCTCCCCTCAGGGCAAGTGCTGCAGTCCCCAAGGCTGCTCTGTCCTGAGCTTGCTCCAGTTTATCGGTGTCTCTTCTGTACTGGGGGTACCAAAACTGGATGCAGCATCTAGATGTGGTCTAATGAGTGCTGAACAGAGGGGAATAACTGCCTCCCTCAGTCTCTGGCTGTGATCCTGCTCCTGCAGCCCAGGATGCTGTTGGCTGTTGCTGCCGGGGTGTGCAGCTGGCTTGTGCTCCCTGTGCTGTCTGCCAGGACCCCCTGGGCCTGCTTGGTGAGCTGCTCCCCAGCCTGCACTGGAAATTTGGGCCCTTATAACAAGAAGCAGTTTATGAATGCTGCATAGTTCATGGACTCGCTCAAGTTGCACATCTCCAGAAGGCCAGGTCGCCTTCGAGCACTGTGGTAAGGCAGATTAGTAGCTGCTTGAACTTGGCAGCTTGACACTGTTTGAAATGCAAGTGTGATTTAAAAAAAGAAAAAACAAAACAAAAATCCCCACCTTCTGAATAGTGCTAACAGCAATGTTTTGTGCTCAGGGTCAATTCTGACCCAGGGAGTTCTTTATTCATTGCCTTTCTCCTCTTGAACAAAATGTCTTTAAAATGCATTTGGTAATGCACAAAATGTCTCAGAGTCTTAGTGTTAAACACCATCCCATTGAGCAGATGCTATACTTGCTACAGGATAATAGGAGATTATCCTTTGTATCCACTTCTTACCAACATTGCTTGAAAAGGAAACTATGCTTCCTTCCTTTTCTCAAAAATGCAGTAAAATTTGGGCTTTTTGTTTGGGGGGGGGGGGGTTAAGAAACAATCCTTCTCTTAACTACCTCTCACCTAGCTCAGTTGTTCAGAATTAGCTGCAGAGAAACCAATGTCCCTTTCTCTCAGCTGAACCAGTACCAGTGCATTAGACTGAACTAATTTCACTTCAGTAGTGTTAATGCTCAGTAGTGTTAAAGTTTGGACCCAGGAGTTTAATTCTGAGCCTGCCTAAGCTATGGCTTCACAGGGCAGATATGTGAATGGCTCATCAAATCTTGTTCTCTATTGTTGGTCATCCCATAGTTTGTCCAGTGCAGGTGTTGATGGCTCTTTTCTTAGAGGCAAATTTATGCAGTCTAATAGAATCAAGATACATTTCCTGGCACATGTTTTCTAATCTGTTTTATCTTTATCATTTGTTATGCTCTCATACGTAATCATTACACAGACTCTTTCCTTCCTTTTGTGCTTTCATCCATATTTGTCTACTATGCTGCCTTCCTCCTTGCAACTGTTATTTAGCCATAATGATGATGGTACAAGAAATACTATTTTAATGAACAGTAGGCTTCATAGCTGGGGATGTCTTCCTATAGCTCTCATTTCTCACAGGGAATGAAATTATTCCATGCAAGACAGGTTCGATGTCTTGTTTTACTTGTGCACACTCCAGCTGCTAGGAAAGACAGGGTATGACTAACATTTTACATCTCCCAGTGCGATCAGATGTTAAGTTAGGAATGGGAGGATCTGTTTGATTGTATTTTTTTTATATTTTCATTTCTGGCCCTGAAGGTGCTATATGCCTTCCTCTAGCAGCTGGGAAGCAATGCTCTGACTTCGGGTACATCTTAGTTTTGGATGCTCTGGAGCTCAAGAAAAGAAAATGATGGGGCTGGAATCTGAAAGTAAAAATGTTCTTTGGCAATAAATCTGACATGATGAAATTATTTTAAAATAAAAATGAAGTCAGGAACAGCTGACTGAAAGATGGGCAAGCTTTTGTTATCACTTTCTGGACATCTGCAGGAGGGACTCCAGCCACTTGGAGACTTGGGACTGTGTCCAAGGCCAGCCTGGCCACCCATATGCATAGCAAGTTGCAAAGCCTAGTCCAGGAGGTTGCTCTCCAGAGCCCATGCACCTGGATGTCTCAAGCTAGGCTGCCAGCAGCTAGCTGCATGGTCAGAGGCAGATGAGTTGCTGAGTGCTGGATATTTACAGCTGCTCTGACACTCAACCATAAAGCATAACCTAGACATGGCCATGGCTTTTCACGCAAAACCCAAGCAGGAGGACAACTGAGCAAACTTGGTGAGAAGCACAGGAGTCTTCAGACTGAGCCAAAGAGGGAAGATGGATTCAGGGCAAGGCAGGACTTGATAGCTTCCTCACAGGTGGGGATATCTGTTTTTTGTGCTGTGGGACTGCTGTAAAGACTTGCAAATGTGAATCAAATTGAGTGCTTTTATTAGAGAGAAAGACCAGAAAGGCAGGACTCCTGGGCGCCATAACTGCATCTCCTGTGTGGTCATGGGTATGGCAATTAAGTGCTCAGTGCTTTAGTGTAAGCCATCTGTAACATAAGCATCATGATACTTACCTGCCTCTGAGGGCCATTTACTTAATTAAATTGCCAAGATCTTCAGGTAAGAGATACTTTAAACAAGTAGTTTTGTGTGCAGTAGAAGTAATGGAGCTTGGTTTCCAATGGTTTTGTCCTGTGGTTCATTGCTGGCTCTGATTGAAGCTTTTCCCCCTGGGCCAGGACTTGGTGAGGGTTTTCTCTTTCTAATTCTCTGAGTTTCACAGGTGTTCAATAAGAGGTAAACTTAGCCTTTTGTGTAGAAAGGGTGCTCCCAGGGGATGCTTCCTGGATGTCTCTCTCTCTGCCCAGCTGCCTGTTTATTGTTGTTTTCTTGTGTTACTGTGGCTGTAAAACTTGGTCCAGTTGGCTAACTGATTCACAAATTAGGCAGCAGGAGGGGGGAGATGTGCTCAGAGACACAGATATGCAAACTCACAGGGCTGCTTGCAAAAGCCTTGCTTCTTTTGAAAGCCAGGTGAAAAACAGTAGGATAGAGCAGACCTATAGCCCAGCAGTGCTATAGGAGCTGCACCCTTACCAAAAGGGAGTGGGATGCAGGTATTTCTCAGACACTGACACAGGCATTGAGATCAAGACTCCAAAATCACTTAAACATTTTGCTTAGCTGCTCTGGTATGAGTTTGTCCTAAGGATGGCCAAGTCCTTTTCTTTTTAATCACTACCTTTACATTCAGATGTGTTCCTGTGAGGAAAGAGTTTTTTATGGATTTTCTTCAGTGAGTGCTGAAAGCCAAGGAGAGCCTGTCAAAACCAGTTAGCTTATCCCGGTCTCTTGTGCTGATAGTTCTGCGGAAGCTCCCCTTTCTGTAGCTCCTTCATATTGACAGACTGCCTGATTGGGAAGGGCTCTGCAGGATTTTCAGCTGTTCCAGCTTTTGTGCACTCCAGCTTCTGGGACTCCCAGGGACAGGCTGGAGATAATGCAGATGTGTCTTGGCCATTGCCCCTCTAAATTAGGCTGGCTGATGCCTTGTGAGTCCAGGAGAGCAGCTGGGGAGTTGCTCCCTGCAAAGAAGGGCAGCTGAAGAGAGGGCTTGAAGTGGGGAAAAGGGAATAGGGAGCATACCTGGTGGACTCTTTTTTGTGAACAGGAGTTTGCATGTCACTACATCCTTTAGGCAATGCTTCTGCTGTGGTTAAGCTTCATATCAAGTCAGCTCAGGGATTCACATACACTTGCTCTCTCTGTTGCAGTCCTACTCTGGGTGAAACATGGTGAGAGAAACTCCTCTGAGCTGTATTTCTGTTTCCTTGGGTTCTGCTCAGCTGAAGCTGGAACTAAACTGACTGTAGGGTGTAACTGCAGAGTAACATCACATGGTGGTGGAGGAATCCACTGGTGCAGGAATTACTCTGTAGATGCAGAGCTTGGGTTTTGGGCTTGCAGTTGGTGTAACTGCAGAGTAACATCACATGGTGGTGGAGGAATCCACTGGTGCAGGAATTACTCTGTAGATGCAGAGCTTGGGTTTTGGGCTTGCAGTTGCAAAAAAAAAAAAAAAAAAAAAAGTGCAGTGAATAGGCAGCTAATCGAAAATTAAAGTAGCTGTTTATTGATGGTATAGGAGGTTGGCTTGCCCTTTCTGCTATGTGTAATCTATGAGAGATCACTTGAAGTCAGCCTTGTTGACCCAGCTTGTTTTCAATATTTATTTTGCCTCTTCCAGTTGAATTTACATGCTGTGCTCTTCATTATTTCCTTTTTTAAGCTTCTCTTGTATTGTTGATACTGTTAAACTGCTGCTTGCACATACCCCGAGGCAGTTGTGCATCAGCGGTATAGAAAACCAATTCTTTTACCCAGCCAGTTAAATTCTGCCAACCTTTTCCTGACCCAAGACCTTTATTCCAGGTATCCCAAAAGAATTTTTAAGCTGTTTTTTGCCCAGATACATAATCCCATCTTTTTCCCAGAGCAGTCCTTCTAGCCTCCCTATTCTCATGAGCTGTGACTGCTTGCTGAGCAAAGGTCTTGAGTCAGGAAGTGAGGTAAATATTTATGGAATCCCATTGACTGAATGGGGCTACTTAGGTCTGCTTAAATTCTTTGCAGGGCTGAGGGGTTCATTCTTTGAAAGAAAGATGTGGTTGTTAATGCCTCTTTTGGCTGAGTTGCTTCCCAGTGGTTTGTACTTACTCAGCTTTTTTCCTATTTACAGATACAGTCTTATGAATATGTAGTGTCAGTGTTTCCATTTAGAAAATCACCTTGGTCAGGGGTATAGAACAGGAAAGTAGTTTATTAAGAAGATGATGTTTTCTCACATGGGAGATCACAGAAAACAACACAGTAACACTTTGGTGTTCTGATGATGTGGCTGCTGATGGCTTCTGCCTTTAAAAGCTCCCTCTAAGCTAATGCAGAATGTGATTACCAGGCAGAAGCCCTGGCAAATGGTTTGTGTGTGGATGCAGTGTCAAAATCTAAACATAGACAATATAGGGACTGCTTGCCAATAGAGCTAGCTGGCTTTTCTCTCACTAATGTTATAATAATTAGTGGTACTATAAGAATGGATTTTTCAAAGGGTTTTAAAAAAAGGGGGAAGGGGGGCCTGAAATGAAATGTAGCTCCCTTGCTACTTACCTGGAAAGTTTGTGTCCCTTTCAGCAGCTGTCTGCAGCTGGATGGTGGAGCAGAGGAAAGGCTGCAGCCCAGCTGCCAGGGAGAGAGGCAGGCACACAGTGGTCTGCAGAAAGCTTTGAGCATGGCCAGGAGGAGAAAGGCAGCATAGCTGGGAGGAACAAACTGGGGCACTCTACTTCCATCAGCCTACTGGGATGATGCTTTTCAGCCTCACTAGGGAGGCATCAGCTTGTTTTTTTTAAACTTTTTTTTTCCCCTGGTAGAATATACCTTTTAGATGCAGAAGGTCAAGAAGAAAGGAACTGAAACTGATATATGGAAAACTCATTTTAGTAGGAGTGTTTCCACCTGCAAATTTTTCTGACATAAAATTCCCAACCATCTATAGTAGGTAGTAATTTTGTTCAAATATTTGAAGAGCAGTCAAAGGCAAAAGGTGTCTTAAAGGATTTTGCTTTAATGAGGCTCAAGATACACAATGAGGAAGATTAGAATAGTTCTTTATTAACTGCCTAATATCTGGGCACTGTGCTAATGAACACTTAAGAAATGCCAGAAGTGCAGCATAGATTTGTGTTACTAATATTGAAGAAGGGTTCAGGACTTGGAACAAGTGGCTGATGTGCTAGGCTGAGGTGGTTTATGCTTGGAAGTGCTTGTTGTAAGTGAAGTAGCAAAAGATTTTTTTTTCTTAAAAAAGTGATCTGATAGCTATTATGGGCAAGGTCACTGAGGAGACCTGGAAACATGGCCCAGCCTATTGAATCCTGAGTGATGCTCTAGGTGAGGAGAAAAGCGAGATAAAGTGTCAAGATGCTCACAAAATGCTGGAGACCTGCTGACAGCAAAAGCAAGAAGATGGAGATGTGCTATTTGGAGTAGTTCTAAAAATGGATCCAGGGATGTTTATGGCAGCAATTTCATTGCTTGGAAACATGGACTTTTAATATCTAAGCTCTCTATAATATATGCAGTTTCATCTCCAGGGAATTAAAGCTGCAAGAATTATTTGGATTGCCTGTGTAGATTTGTATTACTGTTTGGTAGCTGAATCTCCTTTTGTTTGTTTTTTGATTATTTTTCTGGATTGAAGCTGCACATGAAAAATGTTTCAAGCCATTTAAGGGGCAGGCAATTGGTTATTAAATCCCTTTGCCATCCTTTGGCTATGCAGACTGGACAAGTGGATTGGAGAGTGCCAGATTGCTCACTGAGGATGGAATGATGAGAGGAGAAAGGTTTTCCTTGTAAATGAACCCAGTACCTTGCTGGCAGAAAACTTTCCCTTCTGACTTAATTGCAGTGTCTCTACCTTGGAAGTAGCAGGAATCACTTTGTATTAATTTGAATTTGGTCATGCTTGGGGTAGGAATAGCTGCATTTGGCAATTTTATTTATATCGGAGAAATATCCAAAGCCTCAGAACAGGATTCCACTGTGCTCAGTGCTGTACATCTACCTGGGAATCTTTACTCTGAATTCAATAGCCTGCAGGTTGGTTGGCTGTGTTAATCTAAATGTGGAAGTCGGCTTCATGCCAGCAGTGCTGGTTTGGAAAAGGCTGTCTGAGCTGATGGAGCAGGGAAGCCTTGGGCCCAGCCTGTGTGTTGGGGTTGTGCAGGTTGTTTGCACCCGGTTGGATCATTGTGCTTAATCTAACAGCTTTGTGCTGCTAGTCAGATTGCTTTGAGCTGTTGTCTCAGAAGTGCATTTTCACTTTGCTAGGAAGGAAACTAGATGAGGTCAGATTGCAACCTGTGACAGTGCCTGATTTTTCTCTCTAGACAAACAAGTGCTTTGCACCTGGTAATCTGCCTTATCTTCCAGGTTGTCTCAATCAGAGGGCAGTTACCCTATGAAGCAGTGGGCTTTTAGCAGTGGGAAGCAGATGCTGATTGGTATGTCTGTCCTGAGAAGTAGCCTGTGGATCAGAGATTGCTCAGGCTGGCCAAATCTGTGTGGTTCCATGTAGGTTTGCCTGCTCAGGCTGGTGTCCTGCCCCATATCCTAGAGAAGAAAAATGTGTGCTGAGGCTGGTCTACAACTGCATTGCAGCCCTGAGGGCCCTGCTTTGTACTTGCTGGTGCTGCTGGCCCCAAGGGTCTGCAGTGGGTGTTTTGCCCTCTGACTGGGAAGGCAGCTGGGATGGGCTGAACTTGTGTGGCTTGGTAGACCTCTGCCTCATGCATCTCAGCACTGAGCTGCTCCTCTCCAGGTGACTGGGATCTGCTCAGCCCCTGTAACTGGAGCAGCTGATTTTATACTGGGGAAGAAGGTCAGAGATGTACTCTCAAAGCCTGACAGAAAGCAGTAGCTTTTGGTAATAGCGTGGCCTTGCTGTGGGCTCTTGGTTGTCATGTGGCCCCCGGCTCAGTTGTGTACCTGTTGCATGTGGGCCCTTGCCCATAAGGAAGGGAAACATTTGGCATAGCTGATAGGTATCTGGTGGAAAGTTTTATAGGACAAAAGTCTGTCCATCACTCATTTTCCTCTTTATTGGGCAATCTTGAGAGAGAACAGGATGACTCATTTTGCCTAGGGCTGGGGAAATTAGTGTTCTGTTTTGTTTTTAAAGTAAGTCCTCCTAACAAATAGAGGGGATGCAGCATTTTCTACAGATGGGGCACTTCTGGACGCTATATATAAAATTAAAACCTTGGCCAGTTAAATTAGAAAACCAATTATTCACCACTGTACTAATAAAGAAATGGAGGTCAGTTGTTAGAAAGTCAAGACCACTCAGGGAAATGCCTCTGCTGCTCTGAGTGGTAGAAGAAATATCCCTCCTTCTAAAACAATTATTTTGTTCTGGAGAATAAACTTTGGTGTCTGCTGGATGGAACTTTAATGTAGTGCTCAGAGGACCTGGGTTCCAGTTCTACACCTTTGATGCCATAAGATAAGTTGATGTCTGTGCCTCAGTTTCCCCATCATGACCTGACATTTGTATGTTGAGACTCTAAGTGAAGAGCCATGTTTAGGAATAGAACAGGGTACTTACTGTTTGTGTGTTTTCACCTGAATTTAGTATTTGTGAAGGAGGTCACCTTGGTCATTCTGGTCCTTCTTAGGGCCTGAATTGTACTGTTAGAACTATTGCTAATGTCCTGCAGGGCCTGTACTGGCTCCCATGGACTTGCAGAGCAGGAGAGATTTTCATACAGACACCATTGCTGTGACATTCTTAGCAGGGTTAGGTGTTTGGGAGGTCCTGGCAGTTCATGCTGTTTAGGAGCTGGTTTCAGTAGTGTCAGGCATTTGCCTGTAATGACAGTTGTTGAAAGGCAGGCTGGAAGGAGGATGGTTTAAGGAAGCATTGCACCGTGTCCGTGGTAAATACAGGAAGCAGAAGCTGGGCTATTTGGCTTGAGTCCTCATGCTGCAGGGCAGCTCTGCTGTTAGGCAGTGGGGTAAGACTGTATGAGTGAGAGTAGGAGAGGTTGCATCTCTGCTTCTGGATAGCTGTACCAATTAAATAGGGGTGCTGACCACTGCTGGCCTGAAGAGCTAGGAGTTTGGGTTTTGGTCTGACAACCTGCCATGCCCCTTTGGTTTCAGTGCTTCCAAATTGAAACTTTGCTCATTCAGTGTAAACCCTCAATTAGTTGATCCTGAGCTGTTACGAATCCCACCTGGTGTTTGTGTGGTGCTAACTTGGCTCCAGCAGACTTGGCCTTGGTGGTAGACTCTGTTCCGGCATGTGCAGCATTAATGGCTTGAGGAGAAGAGGTTACCATTGCAGCTGTCTGGCAACTCCTGCATCCAAAGCATGCACTGTGGCAGCATTTGACAGCAGCATGTAATGACTACAGCAGCATTTGTGGTTTTTTTACCCTGAAAGTGCAACCTGCTTCATAAAATGGTGCTCAGAAAATTGGTCTATAAATATCAACTACTGAATGTGACAAGGAATTTGGAGATGTCTGCAATATGTGCTTTTTTTGCTGTCTAAGATGGGATTTTAGCTTGCTGGAGGTTAGCTGCTGGAGCCATTTAAAAGGAAGCCATGCTTGGTAATAAAATAGGAGCAGTCTGTGTAGTGGGAGTGCGATCTCCAGAGACTCACTTGGTTGTGCCTAACCATTGGCCTCTGGGAAATGACAGGAAGGGAGGGATCCATATCCTGAGATTTCCACACAGGAATACAGCCTGCTCAAGCCTTTAGTTTGAGGTAGGTAGGGTTTTGCTGGTAGGGTTTTAAACAGCTTGGGGAGTCAGATTAGAAAACTGTAGTGATTCCTTTGGGTGATTAAAAATCCAAAGACCAGGCAACCTGTCCTGAAGAGTCTGCAATCAGTTGAGATCAACAAAGGGGGTGCAGTGTAAAGAGAGAAATGTACCCATGTTATCATTTAGCCGTGAGTAGTCCCTTACTCCATGGCAGTCCCATTCTAGGCCAAGTCCATCCTGCTTGCAAGGCAGTTGTTTGAATTCGTGACAGTGATGCTGAATCCTCTTTCTGAACTCTGGCAAAAGATATGTGTTTTTCTATTTAAAAAGAAAATGACAATCCTGCTTCTAAGGGTCTTCAAGCATTCATTCTCTGAAGATGCAAGCAGCCTGTCTATTTAAAAATAAAAGCCCCCCCCCAACTTTCTTCTTTCTAACTGGAAAGCCAATAGCACTGCAGTACAAATCCAGCAGCACTTCACAGCAAGAAAGTGCAGCTCAGTGAGATGCTGAATAATGCTAAAACAGCACATAAATGAGCTGACAACAGTAAGCCCAGAAAATGCATCACATGTGGAACTCTTACCAGAGGAGGACTAGTGCGTGGAAATGTGCAAAAAGGTATTTGCACATATTTCAGGAACACTGCTTAGGAAATGGTTTTGAACCAGGTCTGCCTTAACTATTAGAGCTGTAGGGAACTCTGCACAATGATGGAGGGATGTAGACTGGATATTTGACAAAGCCATTTCTTAAATTTGTTTTTCTTTCAGTGTGTATGAAAAATGCTAGTTTACAAAATAATTATGTAGTGCTTAAAAAAAGAAAAGGAAATAAACAGCCTTAAAATTCAGATGTTTTTGCTGACAAAAATGATTCAATTCAAAAGGATGCCAAAATACCCCCTGTGCCATAAGGTTTCCTTCTCTGCAGTGCCTGTCCCTTAAATGGGCTCAGGATCTGGCTTTATTTTTCTGTGGTGCAGCGTACACAGAAAATTCCTCCTTTCATCCATTATCAGCACTTCCCACTAATGTAATATAGGGCTAGGAATACTAGGCAGGAATTCCTACTGCTTCCGAACTTCACTATGGCTATTGGCTATAACTTTTTTGAGGTGACCAGTGTTTTTTTTAGCCAGTTACTTGACGCAAGTGTTGTGGTGAAATAGGTGTAACCAACAGCTCTGGTTTTCCAGGAAGATATCTGAAATTGGAGCGAGGATAAGCATCCTTTGAAATCCTGTCCTCACTGAAGTAAGTATAACTGAAGTGGATAAACTTTACTGGTGATGCTGATGGCAACATGGTTTTGCCCTAGCTAGTCTAAAATGTGGCCTTAGAGGGTTTTTTCCCTTCAAAGACAGAGTTTACTGGAGTCAACTCTTGTGGACTCTGAATGGGCTTTTGATCAGGCCTTAATTAAGAGACTAAATGAAGTTGCTGTGACTGCTTCTCAATGGTAACTCTTTCTTGACATATATTAGAAATAGCTCTTCATGTTCTTACGTTAGACCATGATGGACCAGCCTAGGCTACCTGCTTAAATTTATCATTGGTCCTTGGAAGGTCTTGATTACCTTTAATTATGGTACTATTTCTCTAGCTTTAAGTATTAATGGAAATTCTTCCTTAGTAATTATTCCTTGGGAGAATTACTTTACAGTGCATACGTTTCATGTGAAACGTTTCTAAGGGATTCAGGTTTGACAGAGGCAGAAGTGATGGGGGCAAAGTGGGACAAAAAGGAATTTTATCACTTTAATAGAAGGTCTTGTCTAAGTTTCAGAGTTAAACTTAGCGTTCTTCAGTTTGTGCTGAATGAAAGTGCATTATTCATACAATGCATTTGTGCTTCAAGGACCTTCTTTGCACATGAAGCTTTGTGCAGGGCTCTGCAGATACCAGAGGGCCCTCTGCTTCCAGGAGTGTGTAGTGTTTAAAAACTAAGCTGCCCCTTCACTGTAGAGTTCTTTGGCAAGAAAGTGAGTCTGTGTGGAGTTCTGGGTGGTAATAGCTAGAGTGCAGTGAGTGTGCAAGTTCATGTAAAATCAGGCTTAGGCTTTTTATCCTACCCTGTGGTATGGATAATCCAAAGGCAGTGCTGTCTTCCTGACTGGAACAGATGGTGGGACAGGGAAATTAAGTGGATTAGCCAAGTCCTGACAGCAAAGCCTGCAGCTGTTTCTCCAGAGTATGTAGTCTTTGACTTAAAAAGACTGGCTTCTCCTTCTGTCTGTTCCTCTGACTTTCCTCCATTCCTTTTCTTTGTTCTCTGCAAAGATTTGTGTGCATTTTAATAATTTCGTAGGTGGTTGCTGCTTCTTAAATCTAACCAGTTACAGCTGTCCTAAATCTGCCTCTGCCTGGCCTCATGCTTGTAATGTAACATGGCACAGAGCAGTTTTCCTTTTCACGGTAAAGAGCAGTTAATGACTCCACACAGCACCCTGAAAAGCATGAAGTAAATGTAATTGTCCCCATTATGTTGATTAGGAAGCCAAAGGTATACCAAAGCTTTCCAGTTGAGGTAATGAGGCCTTAATATCTCTCTCTGCAGTTAGGTGCTGAAGTAAAAGTAACCTTGTAAGAAAAGTTTCTTACTAACATCAGTGGGGACTGGGAATTCTTCTCAAATTTAGCTTGTATATGTTGACACCTCACTGACTGTGCTCTTGCTTGCAGTGTTGATATTGCCGAGCTGTCCGAGGCTATGAGAGCAGCAAGCTGAGATCAAATTCAGAGTTGTTTCCCTGTCCTGTGCCCAGCCTGGCTCTCTCCTGGTCTCAGAAGTTTCATTGATCTTCGGGTACTGTTGTTGCTAGACCAAACTGTGCTGACGCTGCTGTTTTCCACTGACAGGTTCAGTTGGCTTGGAGTTTCATGGGGCATGCTGGCTGAAGCAGGAATGCCTCTTGAACAGTGAAACTTGTAAAATATAACTATCAAATGTAAATATGCAAAAGTACTTTCATTTTTATTTTAGAAATATCAGTCTGTTTGTCCAGGAAGTGTGAGATTTACCCAGCTGCAGGTTGGACATCCAGTCTGTTACAGATGCTATTCAGGCACAGGCATCTAAGGGAGCCCTTTGGAGTTTTGTCTTTCTTCATTGAGTATAATGGGAGTCTAGGCAATGAGTTCAGGTTGGACAACCAATAGTTAGAGAACTAAAGCAATCGTAGATGAATTGTCTTAAGTAACAAGTAGCATTTACTGTGAAAAATGGGTAGTGACTTATGTGCTCCAAATGACCTAGGATCCCTTAAAGGTTGCACATATCTTCCTTAGACTGCTAGCACTGATTCTGTTAATGCTGAAGTGTTATACTGGCTTTTTTTGTTCCCAAATTAAAAGGGCAGGGCTGACTTTTTGAAATCTACAGGTATGATTTCCCCTATATAGTAATGTAGTAATCTGTGCAGCAGTTTGATCCAGAAACTGAGGATATTGTTGTCATACTTGTACAAAAGGCTTGTGAATGGCCTATGTACTCTGGAGACCTGTCCTTCCTGTCTTTCCTTTGACAGGTAAGATGTACTTCCTTTTGGACCAGCTGTTTCTAAGGTTTAATTTATGCAGGGTGTAGTTGAGGAAAATCAACCCCTTGAAAGGCAGGAAGAGTTTGACTTTGCTCTTTCTTCAGAAGAAAGAAAGAGCACTTAGTCATCATCCTATCTAGATCCTTGGAGATCTTTCTGCACTTGAGTTCAGCTTATATCTCCCACTTGCCCTCTGAACTGGAAGAGAGGTGTGCTCAAAGATCTACTGTTCTGGAGATTTTTGGTTCCCACTTGTTATTTAAACTAACAAGGGTACAGAAACAGGCTAAGTATCTTCAAACTCGTAACGGTACTTTTCTAGTATCTCATAACGCTTCCATGTAAAGGTACAACTATTCAGGATACTTGAAATGGACTTGGCACTCACTGAGTAAGTAGTTTTTCCTCATTTTTTTAAAAGCAAATCCATGCTTGAGCTGACCTGTGATGTACTTGAATCAAACTTTCTGAGAAACTGGAGCTGTCATAAACCTTGTCACAAGTGTCGAAGGCTTAAAAAAGGCACAGACTAGCTATGAAAATCCTCCTGTTTTCCTAGGGTAACTATGTACTGGTGGGGTAAAGTGTTCCCCTGGTAACTTCTAATGCAGCACTAATTACAGGTTAAAAAGAAAATCTATGTATTTGGAAAACTTCACAGGGTTGTAATTGGTATAAGGTAAATACAACTACATACTTTTAAAAAGTAGCTAATCAGTGGCATCTTCTATGGGAACCAATTTTTTATTTATAAAGCAAAGTCTTTTCCTGAATTGAAAATACAGTATCTGCTATTCTGGACTCTAATGGTAAATTAAATGTGGCATTGGGTCAAAAGGCATCACCCTGGATTGCTAAGTATTTCAATACAGGTTCTTCTGTTTACAGAGATAGTCATCTAAGGTATCTGTACTAGTATGGCACGTTTTCATAAGCATGTTGGAGTGAGATATACCAGTAAAAGTACCCTTATACAGAGCTGTAATGACATCCAGAGTGGGGAGTTTGCTTTAGCTATATTAGTTTCTAAACAGTTATAATGAGATGTGATATATGGAGGAGACCTAAAAGTCATGTTTAGCTAGTCAAGGGTATTGAGATATATGTGCCCACGGGGCAAGTCTGTCCAAAAGTGCTCGGATTCTGATCACTCTTGGATAAATCACATGGTAAAAATTTACAGGTGAAGGACTGGTGGCTACTTGGTGAATGCATAACAAATGATATCTGAAAAAGCTGATCTGCTCACAAATTATGAAGAAGGTGTGTGGAAATCACTTTGGGAAAGACCTGTGAGAAATCTTTTTTTCTAGAAAGAGCTGAAATGGTAAGTGAGCATACCATGCTCCAGTGTTGCTCCTGTCTCCAAGTACGGAGTGCTTTGCTCCAGAGCAGAGAGCAGGACCGCGGAGGAGCTCTCGGGAGCGGTAGGGGAGAGCCCTTTTCAGCAAAGCAATACCTCTCCGCTGTCTGTTAGCCTCAATTCACTTTGTACTTATCTAGAATAGCAAGTGCAATTCAGTTCACTAAAAATCTCCTTGTGTAGCAGGAGTAGGGAAGGGTTTGGGGCTTTATATTCAGTTTCTTTTTACTGACAGGATGCCTTCTGTACAAGTCTGTGGGAGGTGAAGAAAGACCTGTGAGGTCATGTCCATGTGCATCAAGCTCCACAATGTCACAATCAAAAGCCTAGTGAAAACCCATCAGAATCAATATGCCAGTCTGAGTTAGAAGAATTATCTGAACCTCCAGAATTTTTTTTCCTTCAGATGTACTTGAAGGATTAGTACCTTTTCCCTGCTTCCAATAAAACACACACAATTGAGGCAAAACTTGGTCACCTTTTCATTGTGTTCTCAACAAGTCTTTTCTCTTGCCTGAATTCTGACTGTTTTCCATGCTATTCTCTGACCAGGAATAACACTACTAAGCCATGTACATTGAGCTAAAAGTAATCGATTTTGTTAGGAGATTCTCTTGAGTGTGCAGAAAATGTTTTGAAAAGGGGAGTGTTGTTTTGGAAAACTGTAGCTGTCTTCTTTCAAGGTGTCTGGAATGAAGAAAGACTAAGTTTGTCATTTCCAGTTGAAAGAACTCTCTTACAAGTTGCTAATGGGATTTCTTTTCAAATATGTTTTAAAGGACTTCTCTAAAGCCTCTGCTCCCAGCTAAAATACTTTTCCAAAACCTAATTTGCTGATACGACAGTAAGCTGAAAGGCCAGTAGGAAACAAATAGTCTCTCTACTATGTCAAAGATGACATGGATTATGTGAGCAGTGTTTTGTGGCATAGGTGGTTGGGCCAGGGAGGACCCTGAACTCTAATCAATGAAAATATGAAGTTTGTTGTCTCAGGAAGGTAGCAACAGAAAGGAATTACTGTATTTTAAAATGTCTATAACAATTACACTTTTCAGTAGTACTGAGGCATATTTTTGCATTGCAGGCTGGATTAAGGTCTCCCTTTGTAGCAAACTGCATTAAGCCATCAAAGTGTTGAGCAGGCGGAGAAACGCTGGGGGACAAGTTTTTTTTGTCTGGTTTAAAAACTTATAACTACATTTTTAATTTTCTTTTTGAAAAGCAAAGACTGGAAGCACAGAAAGAAATCTGAGCCATGTGACTTTCGGGAGGTATGAGAACCTGCCCTGTGCAATCCTTTTCAGGTTTTAATGAGGCTGCTAGCCAGGATCAGTAAAGATTTCTGAAAACCTTAGCCTGTGAGAAAGGGATGTCTGATATCAAAGAGCTCATGTGACCACTTGAGAGATTCTATTCCAGGAGAAAACAAAGCAGACAGTCCTGTTAGCCTCAAGTGACACTAAGACTATATAACTAATTACAGTTTGCAAGGTGTTACGATGTTTGTGGAATAGAAAGTCTGAATTCTTGCCCACAAGTAGCAATACTTCTTGATGATGCTAATATCTGTAAAGCACTACCACTAACAGCTGTTGAGACCTCAAGGGTTTGACCAACAGAGGAGTGTGAGAAAGATGATGTCTGGTGTACAAGCAATTGAATGAAAGTTCTTTGTAGTCAGACTACGTTATTCCAAGATATGATTCTGGGAAGAATTTCTAGCCTGAAACATACATAGGTTCTCAAAAATATAAAATTCAATGTGTGTTATATTGGAGGCAAGCCACAGTATATTGCCCTCTTAGTAAGATCCTGTTAGCCAGATCTGGGTGTAGTCATGAGTCCCACTCATCTTTGACCTTCCTTATTTTTTTCTGAGCTGAAAGTTCTGTCCATCAATTCTGTAATTACTGTCCATCATTTTAAATGATAGGCCAAGGACCAGTATCTAAGGTCAGGGCCATGAACATCTGACTTCCCTGGAGAGCAGAACTGGTTGAGTAGGAAGAATATTGATTCACTGACTAGCTCAATCAAAAGGAAGCAAACTTGTAAAATGCTTTTGACCTCATAATGTGCATCCATCTCTATGTGAAGTAAGCTAATAAAGGGGTAAATGATATGTTGTGTGAATCATGCATGAAAATACAGAATAAGAGAAACTGAGAGGGATGCCCAGAGGCTAGCTGCAGACAGCTGGGGGCATGCTCCAACCAGGGGGCAGACTTGCAGAAATTAGTGAATTTGACCCCTAATAGAAAGCAGAAACTGATTCACCTCTGTTATGGCTACTTCAGTGGATCTGTGTCTTAAGTAGGAGTATGTAATTGAAAGCAGAGTTCAGTTTTACCTGGAAATGAATGATCTAATTCACACAAAGGGAGAACCAATAATTATTCTTTCTGATACTTTTCATCAGTTTTCAGTTGACGTAATAGCCTCAACTGTAAAGTATTAAAAATTTCCCAAGTCACCCAAAGAACATTGCAGGTGATGAAAAAAAGCATCTCCCTACTTTCCCCCAATAACCAAAACCAAAGATGATTCTGTCATGTCCCTTGTGACTGGGGTTTAAGGAGGTCCTAAGAGTTTAGGTACCTGTCTCCCATCTGATGGAAAACCCAGTCTGCAGTATTCCAGAATGGAATATTTTGTCATTGGGTTATCTGAAACTCTTGATTTTCATATTTGTGACCCTGATATGAATGATGTGGAAATGCCAAAGCATCTCTCTGTATGGTGAACAGTAACAGGGAGAGAAGAAAGTGTTTCAAAGTCCTTTAGATGCCTTCATTGAGCTTACCTTTCTCACCAAAACTTAGCTGCAAACAATAGAAAATGTGCCCTGCAGAAGGAAGAAAAAAAAAAGCCATATAGGATGTCCTGATCTTGTGTTATCCAGTTCCCACTTTGATAGTTTTATCCTTGAACCTGAATAATTTATGCTCAGAATGATGTTTGGGTGTGACAGAGAAATGCTTGTGAAGAAAGTTCTGTATTGATCCTTTCAGTTGTATCTTGAGTGTTTTCTGTTGCCATTCTGGAAAAGGGGAAAATGAAGGAGAAAAGCTTGACAGGTGTGTATGGGAATCTTTCAGAAATGCTCTTGGTTTCTTTGGTTTCTTAAGCTAAGTTGGTAGGGAGCTCATGAAATACTGCAGGCTAGCAGAATGGTATTGCTGCCCACAACATAATTAACACAATAGGTAGGCAACAAAGTGACAGTCTGGAGTGGTTAGAAATAAACAGTGATCTTGTTTTTTGCACAGGCTGAGTGGTTTTAGCATTCCCAGTTTTGTCTTATCTCCCCTTGTCTGTCCTCTATCCCTGGCTTTCATAGCACACCAACTTTTTAATGAGCTATTGTGGAGTGGACAAAGAGGTCCAAGGCCAAACCTTAGTCTTCAGCTTGGGCAGGGAAGGGAATGATTAAATGCTGAAAAGGTGGTGCAGTCAGATGCACTTGAAATGAGGGCAAAAGGATAATGAACAAAGTTAGGGCAGTTCTAATAAACTTCTCTAGGAGAGCCTTGTGACAGTCAAAGCCCCTTTCCAATGTGGCATGGTTTGGCTGTGTTTTTATGCACCATTGTTGGAGGAGAATATTCAAAAAAAATTTTGAGCAAGACCACATCCAGTTTTCTTTGCTCAGGGTGGATATTGCATGGAGAGACAGCCCCTACCTTAAAGGGTAGTGCATAAAATCCTAATGTTCTTCCTCATAGAGGCAGATGAATTGTGAGGGGATTTTGTGTTTTATTTCACTCATGCTTTTAGAGGATGAAGGCAACACAAACTACAAAATATGAACATCATTATGAACTGTTTTGCTGATTGAACATTAGCTGATAGTGTCAATCTCATCAGCTCTTATCCAGCAGGTAAGAAGTGGAACATCCTAAATAGATGAGAGGAGAAGGGGGCATTTCAGGGAAAAATCCTGGGGCGAGAGAAAAAATCAGGTGGACAGTTCGGGCTGAGGCATATTTTTTTCTACTGACTATAAAATAAAACCCCAGAAAGCAGAGTTCTGGTCTTAACAGGGATTTATTTGTATGAATGTTCCCAGGATTTTTGTAAGAAAAGGCTCAGCCCGAGATGTTTTGTTAGGTAAATGGGATTTTTGGTAGCTGTGCATGAAGACAGAAGTGAGCTGTGAAATACAGCTGTTGCAGATAACATTTTGCAAGTGATGTCAAATTCAGACTTCTGTCGAAAGATGTTCCTAACCTTCTGAACTGTATGTGGGTCATTCACACCAGGAAGAGTCCTAGAGTAATGCTAGTGCTTTTGTTCTAAAATCTAGTATCTTTGTTTCTCTGCAAGCTTGTCTTGATCTCTCTATTTCCAGGGGAGTGAAGGGGAGAAGTTCAAGAAAAATCCAACTGCTAAATAACTTGAAGGAGTTAAACTAGTTGGGTTAAGGCATGGTGGTGTTCACAGCCAACCAAAGGACCACTGCAGCTGGCATATACTAACCAACTGTTTCTGACTTGCTGGCATGAAAAAGATGAGGTTATGGGTAGATCTGAGGTGAAGTAATTTCTGTCATAACTAGCTCATTTACCTAGACCCATAGTAGGATGCTGTAATAACCCAGTTTATACCATCCTATGTAGTCAGTGTGGGAATGTTTAAGAGGAAAGGAAGAAAAAACACCCTAGCCAAAGCCTGACAAGGTAGATTTTGAAATATTTTATCTATAACAGAAAGCAAAAGGAAAGGGTTAGCAATAAGCAAGGAAATCAAATTTCTGCAAAGCAATGAGCAATTTTCCAGGGTCAATGTTAGACACGTTGCAGGCTCTAGGTAGAGCAAGATTTCTCTAACTCCCAGCTTATGCCTACTGCAGTGGCACGGAGAGGTGCCTGGCAGCATTGTGCCCTTGATAGCATGATACTCAAATTACACTGCTTATTCCTGCTTCTTATAAGGACTGATTAGCCAGAGTAGACTCGTGCAGAAAGGGGTGGGTTTGCCTTCTCAGGGTCTCAGTAACCTTTTCACCTGAGGCTCTGTGGGCATATTGGCTAATCCAGGCAGAGTGGGTTCTCCATGCGATTGCACATGGCCCTTCAGAATTGTCAGCCCTCAGGAAAAACAAACAAGAATGTGTAATTAGCTTCATTTTTCTACAGACCTATTTCACTGGCTGTTGTTGTAAAGGAGCTAAATAGGGTACTCTCTTGGGTCTTGCTGCTTTAAATTTGGGACAGACAGCTAGGTGCATCTTTAGTGGGAGGCATTTTGTTTCTGCCAAATACTTTTCAGCTGTAGAGAGTATCCAGCAGGCAGCTGCCTTTGCTTTTATTGTGTATTATTGGGTCTTTATTTTAAATCTTTTTTGAGGTAATGGCCTATTTCCATGTACAGGTGCACAGTTTTCTGGGAAAAGCAAAAATCATATTTGCTATTCAGGTAGTTAAATTAGAAACAAGGCAGAACAGCTTAACTATGGGTAAGTAAGCATTGGAATGAGGTATCTAAGGACATGGTACATTCACTATCTCATGAAGCCTTCACCAAGCTAGGTACTTCTCTAAAATATTTTTTACAGCCCAAAGGAGTTATTTGGTTTAGTGTGAGAGTCTCAGGGCTGTTCTTTGATCTGTATTATAGAAAAAGGCAGATTCCACCATTTCAATAACCTTAAAGACTTCAGATCTGATTAAATTGTAATGGTTCAATAGACAGTGAGAACCTAAGTAAAGTCTTCTGGGTGACCAGTGCTAGTAAAATTGAGAGTTTGGCTACGGGGCTATGAAGGTTTCTGGAATGATGGGCTCTTTGAAAATTAGGTAGTATTAGACTAAAGCTTAAACTTTTCCTCATTTTCTGTAGTTATTCTGTCTTGTGCCTCTCAAACTCTTATGCTTTTTCTTCTCCATCTTTGCTATGGTGGCATTTTCCTCCTGGATAGCTCGTTCTTCCCTTTTGCTGGTTCATTGTGTTGCTACCTGGTACTGATGCTTCATGTTCACAACGGATGCAATCTTGGAGGCAGAAAGATGTGACCTTGGAAAGGATGCAGTAGGTTAGGGAAAGAAATACAGAAGAAACTGAGGTGTGTAATCACATGATAAGCTTCAAAATGGTCCTTCAAATTTTGCCAGCACTTTTAGCAAAATGGTTAGTGATTCTTGTGAACTTAAAGGATTCAGATAGTGATTCTGAGGAGGAAGATGACAGTGGTTAATGTCAAATGGGGATGGCCTTTGCACTGTAGGGCTGCTGAGTAATGAAGAGTTTCTTCACTCCCTGTTTTCATTACCGGGTATGTTCATGTGTTTTACTGAAATGGAAAGTTTTGTATCCCTTAAAACATTACCTTGTGTTCTAAATGATAGCAGAAAAATCCAGTGTTCGGGCTGATGTTTTCTTGTAACTTCTGATTGGAAGTACTAACTGGAAGGCAAGAACATTGTGTATTGCTCAAAACATTATGAAATATGATTTTTTTAGCTTTTTTGTGGCTTAATTAAAAGACATGTATAGATACTTTCACAAATGGAAACAGTGAAGAGCTCAATGTTTTGGAAAAGATGACAACAAAAACTTCATTCTCTCAAATATGAAACAGCAGAAAAGCAAGGCTGGAAGGGATCACAAGAGACCCTGTAGATCATATCCCTACCCTGTGGCAAGAACAACTCAACTGGAGCTGTTTGACAGAAGTGCATCTTCAAGCTGTCTGAGATGCTGTAAACAGGCATTCCACAGACTCAAAAAAATCTATTTCCATGCTTCGTTGTTATTGCTGTAAGGAAAGCTTTTATTAATACCTAGCTTGCATTTTATTTGCAGGTATTTCAGGTTATGGCTTCCTGTCCTGCCCACCGATACACCTGGAGAACAGTTTGTTCCCTCTGAAGCAGCACTGCTCCAAACTGTGTTAGTATTGGTGCATTAGCATAATGCTAAACAGCCTGATTTTTTTTATCACTTCTCCCTGGCTCTCCTTTTTCTAGTTGGAAAGTTATTAATCCAATGCATGTTCCTGTTCCTCTGTTACTCCTAATACTAGTATTACCATGTCTAGAGATGTCTAACAGGACTGCATGGATTCAATAGTCATTAATTACTGGGGTTTAGAGTCTTTGAGATGCTGGACCCTTTGTATAAGGTTGTAACAAGTTAAGGAGCATGTAGCCAGATGTCAATCAACTTGCACAAAAAAAAATCTTTGTGAGGTCTTAAACTCAGTCTAAACTCATCTAAGAAGATGCGTTGTGAGAGATGAAAGGAAAGTGCTAAGAAATTACCTGGCTTGTATAGCTCAACAAAACCAAGAGTAGAGACGAGCCCTCCTGACACCAGATTGATTCCCTGCCTCTGCCAGTCAGGTCTGTCTTGCTTATCTATAGAGTACTGAGACATGAGGGACCCCTGTCCTCTGTGGCAACCTATTTCAGGGACAGCCCATCGGTCAGTTTTGCATCTAGGTGCTGGTTCTTCTGTACAGGCCAAACTGCATGAGATTTGGGCACGCATTCTTCACTGCAGTAACTCTGATAGATGGGGTATGGGAGGAGACACGTAGCCTATATACGGTGAAGAGAAGCACTGAAAAGAGATGCCACAAAACCCTAAAAGCTGTTTCTGAAATCCCATCATTTTTTATTGCATAATTAAGCAGTATCACTGACACATCCTCCCTTATGATTCCCTTTAAGTTGGAGCATCTGGACGGGTGTTGCAGAAGAGCCCAGTTCTCTTTTCCCTATACAGTGGAGTTTTGATTAATTAATCATTGCTTGTGTTTGAATAATACATTAAAGATGCACTTGAATGTGCTAGGAGAAAACAAAAGGGAAGTACTGCTCTGGCTCCTGAAAGGATGTGCTCTCTAAATGGCAAGGCAGTTGTAAAGGTAAATGTTACTGGTCAGCTCATATTTTTGTTCCTGCTTGTTTACCAATTTCTGTGCATTTGACTTGGTGACAGTCACTTCCGTGTAAGTGGACTATTAAGTTATAGAACAGTATAAGCCTTTAATATGATAAAATTAAAGGCTGGTACATTTATGATGAATCATCTTCTGAGTTAATGTTTTCTTCTATTAAATAAAAGAAATTATTATAAAGCATAAAAGAATTATGACACTGTTAGCTGCTGTCCATGATTCTCTGTGGCTTCACAGTACCTGCTGCAGGCTGGTATGACCTCATGAACTCAGGCAGTTGTCCTCAAAAGTCCTACACCACTTTCAAAAGTGCAGAGTGTCTGTGTTAACACAGCACTGAACCTGCTGCTTCACAGCAGGGTGGTTAGCAGTTGCTGGTGTTTGCCTGGGGACCTTCATTCCACCCTGAACATATCCAGCATGGTCTGGAGGCAATGAGGCAAAGTTTCTGAAAGCACAGAACAGAACAAAACTGCTCTGTAGCTGGAGGCCAGCCTTTCCCAGCATCCTGCTCTCTTCCTGGTATCTAACCGAGGTTAGGATTTTCAAACAGGGCATCACCTAGCAGTTACTGTCATGCTGCTTGCAGACAGATATTTTTTTCCAAAGGTCTTCACTGCCTTGGGTGCCCAGCACTTGAAAATGTGGGTGTTAACTGTTGGGCTGGGATCTTTCAAAAAAGCTCAGGGTTGTCTTAACCTTGCCTTTAATTGGAGCTTTCTGGAGGTATTCTGTTCTCTCTGGAAACCTAGAGAGGCAGCATGTTTGCTGATGGATCTGACATGTTCTGTGTAGCTGGTAAATATGGTTTTCTGCAGTGCTGATGCATTGACACTTTTTTATGTTGTCTTAGTAGCATTAAGGACAGAAGAAATAATATGATGTTGAGGACTGAAAGGAGAACTATTGCCTGTGTAACTGTGCTGAAGAGGTCTCTCGCGAAGGCCTTGTTACAAAAAGTCAAGGGACCTTGTGCCTAACCTTAAGAGACCCAGTCCTCTCTTCCTCCTAGGGAAGCACTATGGGAATTTGGGCCCCAATATTAAAAACAAATGCTGTTGTGCCTCTGTCATATGCATGCTGACAGCTGCAAGGTGCAGACATGCTGGCCCTGACCCAGAGCTGCCTCCCCAAGTGACGGACTGGAGAGCTTTCTGATCTTCGTGTAGACCGCTTCTGTTTTCAGATGTGATGCACTTGGCCGCAAGCCCCTACCCTGAAAGCCAGCAAAGTCGATTCTAGATGAACCGAGCTGACAGCTGTGATTTCACTAGATGGAGTGGTGGGGCTGCCAGATTTCACCTATGGAGGCTCTTGTAATAGCCTTCCCCCCCCCCCCTTAATCCATTTTCAAACCTAGCAGTGCCTCATGTTTACCCAGCAGGCCTATGTGAAAAGGTCATTTATATTTCCCTGACCTTTTTCAGCTGAGTAAACATCAGCAGCTGGAGGTCCTTGCTATAGTCATGTCAGCTGCAGTGAAATGGTGTTGTAGGTAATGGCATGCATACAGAGCATCTCCTCTAATGTTTGCCACTAGCACAGTGGTGATCCCGAATTCTTGGCCACTTACTTGCTTTCAAAGAACTTGTGGGTGGGTTTTCTTTTCCTTTTCCTTCTGGTTTTGGAAGTGTGGGGATTTTTTTTCTCTTAGTTAAAATTTTGAATATGCATGACCTTAAAATTATAGCTGCACTTCCTACAAGTGTTAGCCAGGTTTTATCCATGATGTCAGTCCCATTTTGTTAGAGTATGCAGTGATCACAAAGGCACTGGTGATTTGAGAAATGACCAGAAGAATGCTGAGCAGAGCTGCTGAATACTCAGGTTTTTGATAGGGTATTAAAAGAGCAATTAGGAACATGCAGAAGGAATCAAAAATCTACTTGTTCTCTAAGTTTCACCCCCACTGACAAACTTTTATAGGCTGTTGGTATTACTTCATGTTATAGTCTAAGAGCTCCTCTCCAGCTTGCCTCTGCTTGCCATGCTCCCTGTAAAGAGATGGAAACCTCACACTGCAGTGTTTTATGGCCAAGGGGCATACTGGAGTGTAGTTATGGAGCTCATGATAAACCAGGTTGTCTTACAGAAAACACCAGGTTCTTAGCCTGGTGTTTTGTCTTCCGGGCTATACTGTATCTTTTGTAGCTCCTACCTCTAAGCAGATGTTACCAAATCTCTTCTAACTGAGCTCACTAAAGGGAAGCTAGGAGTAAACAAGTGAGGTAGGAAGGGAATATGTTCTTAACAAGAAATAACTGCACCCCTTTGGAGAGCAGAAATGTCCTGGGTATACTGCCTGTTTCTCTGGAGTTTGTATCTTGGGAAAGGACAGAAGGAAAAATGTCCAGAGAAATCTTTTAAGGAGGTTCCTTCATTGTTTCTGACCTGAGGGGAAAAAAAAGCATATATTAAGTCCTGGAGACTTATTGGAACTAGCAATACTATAAAAGGAATTCAATCTTGATTTTTTTTCTGGTGTATCTTCCCAGGGAAGTTGTGAATAATTCCTCTAAGGCTTGCAAACCTCAGATCTCAACCACTTATAACAAGGGTCACAACTCGGAGTAGAAAATTCAAGTTGTGCTTTCTGGCAATAAAAGGCTGTCAAACTGGGAAAAATATCTGTTTTTGATTCTCATTTCCCTTCAATTTTAAATAATCCAAATGATGAAACTTCTGCCAGTTCTTCTAGGAGATGAATCTACTGCCTAAAGGTCACTGCTTGTGAGGGAAATTTTGTGATAGTTAACATAAATTTTCATTGCTTAATTTCTTTCCAAACTGAGATACTGCATCTGGGGCCTGAAGGGATGAATGTCATGCTGAAGAGGGGGGAGGAAGCAACTGAGATTGGATTGTGACCTTATTTGTGTCAGCATCAACAAGAAATAATTCATTGAAACTAGTACAGCTCTAGTAGTACAGAAGCAGTGTAAGCTCCATCAAGCAGTGGGGTTTTGTCCAGCTTCAGTTTCAGAAGTTATTCTCTAGCCTTATGGTCCCCCTTAACTTCAGTCTTAACAGAAGATCTAAAGCTGGGACCTGTTTCTGTGATACGGAGTGCAACCCTTCAGCCATATATATAAACAGCCAATTCCCCTAATTCTGTAGTCCGATCACTGGAAACGCAGGGATTGATGGAAAACAAGTTGTTATCTTGCCTTTGAGTTATGACTGCTTTCAGGTGGAGCGATAGCTACACAATTCCTGTTTTAAAATGCTTTTTCTACCCATCCTGCACAAAGCTGAGGCTTACTTGCTACCTTTAATATCTGATGAGTGTCAATATTCTTACTGACCAAAATATCTCTGTAACATTTGGTCTGCAGAATGTTTTTTATCTTCTCATATGCAGTGAAGAATTTGGCTTTTATAAATTTTGATGAAATGTTGATAAATTTTATGGCTAGATTAGTATCATGCAACATGTAGGTGTTTTTTGGTGAAAATCTCTGCTCTGTATCATACTGATGATCTGATCCTAAACCTTCAACATGCGCAATAACATAAACAACAGGATGTCATAACTTTTGGGTAATTATAGAACACTTCTGGGTTTACTGTAAGTTCTTTTGCCCTGTGCTAATTCCTCATTTTCATTGTTGCATTTTTAATATTTGGATTAAGACAGTGACATGCTCTGATCACTTCTGTTGAATGCATGAACATCTGTTTTTTGTTGTGGTTTAGTGTTTGCTGTTGGCTGGGGATGAAAGGAGAGAGCAAATGGTTTGAAGTTGGCTTTTTTGTTTTTCAAAGTTGCCTTTGCTCATAAACTACAATCTATGAACTGAGCAGCAGTTCTAATTGTGACTGACAAGCAATGATGGAAAGGAGGAAAATGTGACTGGAGATACATTAGCCATGATAGCTCACCAGTGAGGGAGGAAAAATCTTATTCATCCTTGAACTTGTCCATCCTTTAGCTAATGGAGACATGAGGTTGCAAAAAGTGCTTCATTGTGCATTAAGCAACCTGAATACACCGTGTGCACATTAGAGACCTGTGGCTTGCCCAAAAACTGGAAAGTTTGGCAGCTGCAGCCTGGTGAGCAGAAGGTGAGGATGTAGGTTCTCTGAACTGTGCCAGCTCTGGGTGGTGGGGGGTGTAAAACTCTGTGCATATGGACTTTGTGAAACCTGAAGAGCAGCCAACATCCTCTTAACTGGTCACAGCTTGTGGGCTTCTTCCCTTGCCCCTCCTTTTTGCTTTGGATATTTTGGGATTTCATATAATCACTTGATGGCTACCTTGTGTCATTTAAAGTCAAGGAAAGCTCATTCCACCTGTGTATTTAATAATACACATTTGAAGATGAGCAGTTAATGAACAGTGTCTAGAGAAAATTTGGAAAACTTGGAATACAGGAATGGGTGATTAAATCATTTGAAAGTACATGCAATGATTGTTTGCTATGACTGAAGTATTTTTGCAAGCCAGATGAATACCACTGCATGCAATGTGCTGTGTGCAGCTGGCTAAAGGTTTCTTTAAATACCTTCCACATCTGTGCTTGTTGGAGAGACTGTCAGCTCCAGAGAATGGAGAGATAAGTGTCTACAACACTTGCTCTGAATAAACACCTTTTAAAATGGAGATATTCCTTCTGTATTTAGGGTGAGGTGAGAAGAATCTGCCCTCCAACAAAAACTAGTATTTAAGCTCTCCTGGTCAGTAAGGAGATGAGACAACTTCCAGAGGGTGAGCCAGACAAGATGGCTTAGATCCTTCTAAGAACTGATGATTTGCTCTCTAGGAGTGTCTCTCTCTTACTACTTTTCAGAGAGTTGGGACAACCAACCTAGTTTCCTAGAATTCAGGAACTTCTAATTTCTGAGACATGAAGCCTACCCTTGGTGACTAACAACCTTCCTGGACATGTAATACTTTTACTTAAAAGCTATAATGGAGAGGAGAAGGTATCCTTAAGTTTCGAAGCTGGTGTTTGGTGCCAGAGTCTTGCACAAGGCACAGTCTGGTGTCTGTCGGATCAATCTGTCAATCACTCCAAGTAGGTTATTTCCTTGATCCCTTTGCTAAAAGTAACATTGGCTTTTTTCCCCCGCTTTGCTTAGGAAGATACAGAATTGACTTTGTGTAATGCCTGTTTTGGCTTACTTAAGGAATTGTTAGCACTAGGATGATATTCAGTCTACACATTCACAGGAAAACCTCTTTCCATTCTACTCACGTCATTGCACCAGCCACTGCTGAAACAAAATCCATTCTGGGGTGTATTTGTGCTGCTAAGAGGCACAGCCACACTACGCATTTGTACAAGAAGCTAAGAACCCAGGGAAGAATGGAATAAACAGGGTGGTGGTATCACATAGGGATTAACTTGGTCTGCCTAGGCTCTGCTAAAACAAAAGGAAGAATTTGCAGAAGTAAATAGTTACCTGAATGGGACTTTGGCCAAGGTCATTGGGATTATCATTAAAGATCCATCCTATTGCATTTTTTCCATTAATGATTCTTGGGGTTAGGACCTTGGTTTTGTATCTGATCTGAAAGATAGCAGCTCCTGAAGCACTGCACAAGACGGCTTTGGTTCAGTATCGACTTAGATGAAAAAAATACTCCCCTGTTATTTTGCAAATAAATTCTGCTGGCTGTCCTTATGCTGCAGAGTACTGAAAGGTTATGCAAAGTGAAGGATCACTCCATCCATAACCATCTTTGACATCATCTAGTCACATGTGTGACGTGGGCTGGCAGTGGCACTATGCTCTTATGGGAGTTCCCTACTCGTCCTGTGTTTAAATACTTGGATGTGGCTGAACTTTGTCACATTTAGTTGCAGATGTGGAATTCATCAGACATGGTCTCTCCATACTCTGTGACTCTAGAGATAACTTCTATTGACATGATGGAATATAAGACCTAATTTACTCCTGCTGTCCACAGTTTAGAGATACACCATTACACTGGAATTCTGCAGATTTCCAGCCCTTATTGGGGAAAAACAAATTTGCTAAGCAGCTTGTTTTTCATGCTGGGGAAGTTCCCACTTAATGTCCTTTTAAGTAGGTAATGCATAGAAGAGCCTCTGCTTCTCTGAGCATTGGACTGCAGCACCCCCTCTATTGAAAGCTTCCCCGGACTTGATCAGTTTGTAACCTCTGTAAACCTGAATAGAAAAGTTGCCCACCTGATTAGCCTGCTTCACAGGACTTCAAAAACTTTGATAAAGCTGGTCAATGCAATAAATACCTAATGAGCACTGAGCCTCCTTCTTGGCAAATAAATAAAACATAGCGCAAACACAAGTAATGCTTTCAATCAATCAGCATAAATCCTGCTTTGGCTACAAAGATGAAGCCTGAGATGATAAAATGCAGTTGCTTGGGATGTGCCACACTGATTATTTCTTCTTTCCTTTAGTAATAAGGACAAACACAAGTTGCTTTCTTTCCTCTTCCTGGTCAAATGCAGTCTGGTAGAGTTTCACATCCTCTTCTAGTTTGTAGATATTTGTGGCACTGATTTTAATATATTAAAGGTGTGTGGCCTCTTGACAATGGGTTTATTGGATTATATCACAAGGCAGAGTGGTGGATAGCTCAATTCCAAAAAGGAAGCCTTTGGTTCACTTGTGGCCCTAGTGCCATCCCTTAACTCTCACTCCTCCACAGCTGCTTGCACAAGCGATCTCAGTGGTACTAGTGGGATTATTCTTGAAATACATCTCAACAGTACGATACCAAAGAGCACAGGATGCTCTCATGATAATTTCTATAGGAAGAAGTTTGAGCTGCTAGAGAATAAAGAAAATGACTTAATGCCCACTGATCTTAAGGCTAAGATGGACCGTTATGGTGCAGGTAATCTGGCGGAAACAAAAGAGGTGGAATGTGGGTGTTCTTGGCATGGTTCGTGGTCAGTGATTCACATTACTCTCTGTTCCTTGCATTCACCTGCCTTGGTCACTGCACTGTGTTGATGCATTTTGTTTTTTCATAGCAGCTTGGGCTTATAGGTGTTTGAAAGCCCATGTATTTCTTATGATTAAACATGCATGAAAATGGCCATGGCCACTCCTGCTGGCAGTTCTGAAAGATCTACCCAGTTGGTCCTACTGTTGAGCTGTCTAGCAGTAAGAATAATAGCATTTGCTATTATCGCTTCTTACTTATTTTCATCTGTGCCACAAGGAAGGCTACTTAACTGCTTTCTAATTGTGTATCATGTTTCCTGAGGACAGCAGTGATTTATAACCCATGCTTGGTTAGCTTTTGTTTTTGTTACTCATTGTCTTAGGGTACCTCTGCAGCCTGCTGGCTCACTTTTCTTGATATTCCTGTGAGAGCAGCAAAAATGTGGAAAACTTCAGGCAGATCTAGCTCATGTTAGAAGAGGAGGCTTACAGTAAACCCCTTTACTTCTGTTCCCCTGCAGCCACCCATATGTTCATGGTTGTTGGTCCTTCCCTTCTCTCTCTCTCTCTCTCTCTCTCTCTCTCTCTCTCTCTCTCCCTCCCTCCCTCCCTCCCTCCCTCCCTCCCCTCTTCAGATGCTGCTGAGAATTCATTTCTAACACCTCTCTCCCTTTGAATTTAATTGAAATTAGCCAATGTTTCTTCAAACAAGTAAGTTGTGCTTCAGGTAATCTTTTTAAAGATCACAGGTAATGTCTTGAGTTTTACCCAATATCATAATATATAGACTATGAATGTCAAATTCTCCTAATCCTCTTAAGAATTTACTACTGATATTACACAAAGTTTCTAAGGCTTTTTCTGGGAGATCCTGTGACTAATCCAACTTTCTGCAATATGACTAATTCAAAAAATGAAGCATCAGACTTCCAAATAAAGCTGGAAGAAAATACTCATGTGAAGTAACCCTCTTCCTGAGTCTTTCCACCAAGAACAGGGCTGATCTGGCCTGGCAACTTGCAAGTGTTTCTCAAGTTCATTTAGATTTTGCCAAATTTTTACCAAAAAAAAAAAAAAAAAAGCAGAACAAAAGCTTTATCTTTAAAATGGAAATCAATTTCAATGTTAAACATGTTAAAAGGGGAAAATTAGTTTCAGATGGGCAAATTACTGCCCCCAAACTTTCTGCCTTACTAAAATACATGAAGAAATGGAGGAATGACATTTTCTTGCATTGATTTAACAGGATTGCTTTACATGCACTAGTATAAATTAATTCATAATGAAGGCCTGTATATATAAGCTGTGTCTAAAAAATTTAATTTTGCAGGCCAAGGGTCAGGCATCTGTTGCTAAGAAAAGGATTAGTGCCTAGTCTGGCCTGGGTTTTTGCATCTTTTTTGGACTGCACTGAAATTAGCAGTAGGAAATATGTATTTTTTTAAAAGTGCTTTGCTGTTTTCCTGGGAGATCATCCTGCTTAAAAGTCTGCCTCTAGATGGGATGCAACAGAAACAAGTGCCAAGATGTTCTTTGGCTAACAGAGAAAGTAAAGGGGAGGAGGAATCCTGTCGCAAGTTGTAGCCTAATTGTGTCTGAAGTTGATTTTATTTACTGTATGACAGCATCTCCTTATTCTGGCAAAAGCATAACTTTAAGCAGCCTTTCCTGTAGCTGGGGCAATCTGCTTGTCTTGGTTTGTAATGCAAAGACTGTTGTAATTTGTGTCTTGACAATTCTGATGTTGTCTGAAACATATTTCTTAAATGGGTCCCTGTGCCTATCCGAAAGACTGCAGTGCAAATGGAGAAAACTTTTCTTTTAAAACACTTATTTATAAAGTCAGTCTTTGTTTCATTTGGTGCCAGTCTTTGACAAACACACTTGAATCAGTTTCCCTCTTGTATAATGCATTCTTCTTGCTATTAATATTATAACATCTGTTTTGTGATTAAAACCTGTGACAAATTGTAAAGCAGTATGTTGTATAAAGAGTAGCTTTTTTCTTCCCATTGGATGTAAAAGCAGTGACTGAATTCATTATGTAGGTACTGGCTTTTGGGTCCAGTGATACTGGCCTACATCAGAAACAAATTATATCTTCCCAACTTGGCTGGTTGTGTGATTGATGCATTCAAAATTTTCAAGAATTAATTTTCTGGAGTCTTTTAGGCCACTTCTGTTGAAGGCCACCATCTGCTAGTGACTGGATGTTTAAGACAGTTGCTCTTTGACAGGCAGATTTTTTTTTTTTTTTAATTAAGATAGTCCTATTTGGGAAATGAAAACTTCCTCAGGAGAACATGCTTGCTATTTTGGGAGATTCTGGAGACCCTTTCTCCTAAAGCCAGGGTTAGTGTGTCAGCAGCTGAGTTTGGTCTCCAGCCATAGTAGATAAAGCAAAAACAACTAAGACTTGTGACTGTTATCATCTGCTGGGGTGTCCCAGCAAACAAAAGTTGAAGGCATGTGGCTTTCTGGACAACTGTTAGAACAACAGGAGGAGGAGAACAGGTATCTATCTCACACTCCTGGAAGGTTCTTCTAGGAAACAGGATAGTGAAGCCTCTTCTAACCCTGGGAGGGATTTGCAAGGTTGTAGTGGACAGTACCTATACCTATAGGTTGGATGGACAGCTGAAGGTTAAATGCAGAAGAGCAGCCTTGTGTTGAATGAACACTCAGGATTGCAGCTGCTGGTAGACTAGAGTGGGAATGAGAGCTGAGACCAAGGAGAAGATAGCTTTGACCAAACATTTCTAGGATATGCCATCCATGAGGCAGCTTGGCTACCCTGTTCCCCTTCTGTGTGGTTAAGCTACAGTGATTTATAACTATTTCTAACCCAAGGCAGCCCCCACAAAACCCGCTGGCAGACAAACCAGCACAGTCAAGGCACTCTTAGAGGACTTATAAGTGAACAGATTAGCCTGAATCTATGAATTTTTGCCTGTTTTTTACAAGGCAGTCCTGAGCAGCACATTCCCTGTCTGAACTCTCACACTTGTGTTCAGACTCCTAAGCCAGCTCCTAGAGAACAAGCAGGTCATCAGAAAATGTTACAGGCAGTCCTACCATAGCAAGCTAATGCCCACCAGCCCAGCTTGTGCAACTCTCCTGAGAGCAGCAAAGCAGGGTTGCACCCAGAATAGAAGGAACTGAAATGTCTGCAAAACACATGGATATTTTGCATCAAAGGTTTGGAGAACTGCAGTTTGGGGGATTGGGGGAGAATAAGCAGGGAAAAAGAAAAAGCCATACTAATGAAAGCAGCCCTGGTGGTGTTCTGTAGATGAAGTCTGAGGTCTGATGGTGGGCAGTAGGGATACCAGCACTCTGTACCTACCAAAACAGTTAATGTGGGGGTAGGATTTCCTGCTGATAATTTAGGAACTCGCGTGCCCTTGATATCCTCACTAATAAATCAGGTTTGAGCCACTGTTCCAAATTCTGATGCTGTCCTTGGAAGAGGTTGTTGTACAGCTCCTTAGGAGGGAGCATAATGGTTTATGACTACAGCACCTGAAGTCCTCTTGTGGAACGAGCTCTCTGGAGATCATAATCATACAAAGCTAATATTGCTTAGCTAGTGATAATGTCATGCTGCCAAGATGAGTTACATGAATTGCTCCGGCAAATGCCTGATGATTAGTTTTATTCACTGTAAATAGAAATGGTGTCAAGGATATATTGTAAATAAGAAATGGCTCTACACACAAAGGCATTACTGGGGACTGATGAGCCAAGATGGCATGACTGTGTTCCTCAATTGCTATGGGTAAGGCAACAAGTGAGCCTCCGCTCAGTTATCAGATGTAGCGGCAGACGCATTCCTCCTTTCCCATGCAGGGTTAGATGACCATCTCTCCTGGTGTTTTGAATGCCAGGTTAAGGCTGTAGGTGTCTTTCACTCTTGGTGGGTGGCCAAGGGCTTGCGTACTGAAAGACTGAACTGGATTCTTCCTGCTCAGGAGGAATAAGGAGAAGAAAGTAAATGTGCATTTCAGACCCTCCGCCCCCTCCTTTAAGTGCACATGCTCACACAATGCCTGGAAAAACTACTGACCAGTTGTGTATATAAAAGGGAAATGAGTGCTGTTCAGCATTTCTACAGGATAAAGATGAGCCTGCAAGAGGGAGAAATAGTTGCAAGGAGCTCTGAGAAGCCCTGAATGGAAGAAATTTCTTTTTATGGAGCATGTGCCTTAAAAACAGGGAGAAGTTAAAAAGAAGGGAAAAGGCAATGGTACAGGGATATGAAGGGAGGTTTCTGAGGCCACTGAAAATTAGTGGTGGAGCTAGTGTTAAAACTGCAGGCTCTGCCTTGCTGCAGTGATTACAGCAAGACCTCAGTGCAGTTTTTATCCAGAAAGCAACCAGGGCAATCATATAAACCATATAAAAGAAAGCTTAGTGCTTCCATGAGGAAGCTGAGACAGGCAGGATGGAAATGCCACACTGCAGGGAGTGGGCCAGTGAAGCGTGAGCTGTTTAGCTCCTACTAAGTGCTCTCACCCCTTCATTTAGGCAGTCCTTAGCTTATGGAGGTAGAGCCAGAGCCTGGTGTTGCTCTCTGCTGGATGTGCTCTGCTGAGGATGCCTCACTTAAGTTTGTTTATGATGGTAAGAGCACATTCTCCTTTGAATTAACCCATCAGCTAAATTATTTCCTGTAACTCTGGGGTACGGAGAGAAATGATCACTTACAGGTTTATATTGCTGATGAAATCAGTTAACAAACTGCTTCTATTCCTGTAGCAAGGAAGTTAGGCTTGTTTATAACTTACAAAAAAAAAAAATCCAAATACATATGTAAATGAAATGAATCACTTAAGCTGCTGTCAAGTTGTCAGTTCAAACCTACTTACTCTGGGCAGATCTCTTTATCATCAAAACCTGGTTGCTCACTTTGGACCCAATCTGCAGACTTTCACTTCTGCCTTTTGGGCTATACTTAAGCAGTTAATCACATTGCAGGCAGTAAGTGACTCAGTTGCAGCAGGTCATTAGATTTCATTAGTTTTTTTTCTCTCTCCAGAGCATTCTGACAAACTCCAATTTGAATATTCATGAGTACTAAAAGAAGGTGAGAAGATGGACCTGTTATTTATGTTTGAGGAAGAAACTATAGCTTTGCCCTCATCGTATGGAATTCTGCTAGTTGCTTGCATCAGGGCTGAAGTCGTCATTATGCTGTATATATAAAGACATGGATGGCGCTCTGGCTGGAGTGTGGGGCTGGAGTTACGAGCGCTCTGTTTGGTGCTGTGCACCTTGTTTGACCTGGGCAAGCAATTCTCCTTTAGTTTCCCCATTTGTGCTAAATGGGGATAGCAATTACCCACTTCAGAGAAGGGTACATGGATGAAATTTAATTAATGTTTATAATGTACTTGGTTTTCCTGATGAGATCGTAGCTCTGGTGAGCGCAGTTATTTCTGGGGTTTGGGTTTTGTGTGTGTATATGCACGTGTGGCATGGAAAGGTTGATTCTAGCAGCAAGGGTATTAAGACACAATCTGAAGCGTAAAACTCCTTGGCATTTATATAAATGCAATTAATCACTAAAGATTTTAAGGCATTAATGCAGCTAGTACTGGCTTTGCCTCTGAAATGTAACTGCTATGCAGAAAGGAATAAATAGTAATGCAGCAGGCTTATAGTGCTTTGTGGTGAGAGGAGAAAACATCAGCTAAGAGTGGCAAGACATCTTTGGGACAATGAACTCAGCTCATTTGAAGCCTTTTGGATATGAGTGACTGCAGCCTCTGGCTGAGTGACTTGTTAGGAAAAAATGAAATCATAATTGACCTGAAAATACTTATTTTACAATAAGTTAATAAGTGGGAACAGATACTATAAATCATGTCAATAGATAGACAGAAGTCTTGGTGTAAAACCAGGCTGTAATGGCAGAGGACTCTTTTATCTGGATTTCAATACCACCTGCTACCTGTGCCAACTATTTTTTATCAATTATCTGAATTTAGTGAAACCTAATATAATGCTCCAGCCTTCAGAGTGTTTGTTGGAAAGGTAATTTATGCTAACCTGCTCAAGAGTGAAATTTTGGAGAAAAATATATTTTGTGTGAATTATTTGCCTTACCATGTACAACAAAAATCCCCAGTAAGAAGAGGCCCACTGACAAACAGTCCTGCACGTATCAATGTGTTCACCAATGCTAAATTTTAGCATCAGGTCAAGCTAAGCAGAGGCTTAACTCTTCACAATGAGATGGAAATTGCATTCAGAATTAAGCATTTTTTTATGCAGCTTGCCAGATAGGGATCATATCAAGCAGATGTTCAATTTAAATAATGAGTTTAAGTGTGTTGCTGAATCCAGGCCATAATGGCCAAGATATTCAGCTTCCAGTGACATTATGGTGGCATCTACCAGGTGAATTACTACTGCTCTCCTTGAAACACTGAGATTTTGGGCCAGCCTCAACTATAACAGAGAATTTAGGATGGATACTCTAGCATTTTCTGCAGAGTCCCTTTGATTCTGTCAGTGAATATTGCTTAATCCATCTGCCTAAGGAGGGCTCCAGAGAACTCTTGTATTCTCATCCTGGAGTAGGTCTTTATTTTTTAATAACTTCTCCCTGAATTTTCTCTCTGATTAGCAGTGTGCCTGCATTTTAATAAATATTCTTAAAGAGCTCCCTTCCTTCTTCCCCCAGCACTTAATTACAATGTGTAAATATGCACACAGCCCTATTACTGATGTTAATCCCAATGCTGATAAAGCTGGATAGGGGAGAATAGACATGAATTGGAATATGGATAAGCACAGGTCTTTCATTAGTCTAACTAAAGTAATCACAGATCTTTTGCTGGTAATATACACTTTCCACATACAGAGTGCTAATTACTTTTGGCAGTGCTGTGCTCCGTCAGAGATATCTTTATTGTAATACTGTGGTGATCAAATAGTTTGATATACCACTTTTCTTCCTTTTTTCCCTTCTCTCCTTGATGTTGTGACCTTACAGATTTTGGACCTTTAAACTACATCTTGTAGTGTCAAGTTTGAGGAAATCTGTTAAGCTCTTTTGTTTTGCTCAAAGTTTTTCTCCATTGTTTGCCATAAAGTGAAGTTGCTTAGAAGTTAGGGAAAGGAACTTGCACATTAAATGTGCCTAGGGTAATGTTTTATACAGCAATCCAGTATGGTTGCAAATGTCATTGATAAATAAATAAACTGCTCCTTTCTTCTCAAGGAACTTGAAGGCCTTCCATATGTTTCATGTATCTATATATTATGACTAGTCTTTTCCAACTGATGTATCTAAAATTAAGCTCTTAAATACAAAATTATGGCCAGATTTTCATCCCCTTATTTCCTTTGAAGGGGCACTATATTCCATAAAAGCTTCTATGTACATCTAGTCAGTGAAATCAAACTATCTGCAGTGAGTAAGGGAGCTGGCACATAACCTATGGGAACCTGAAGAAGTTGCCTGATTTCTTTCTTTGCTTTGCGGAAAGAAAAAAAAAAAAAAAAAAAAGGGAGCTCCACCTTAATGTGCAGCTGTATGGGTAACTGACACTTTTCTGCGTAGTCACTTTAAAAACAAAGAAAAAGGGAGAAGGGCATTGTCTGGGATGACTGAGAGGGATGATTTGGGTTATTAAAAGGCTGAAATATCCTTTTGCTAAAAAATCTGATAATCAGCTAAACTCTTCATTCTGTCCTAGATGGATCATCAGACTGAGTAAAGCGTTCATTAATGTACTCATTAATAAAACTGAGGTTTCAAGTTGAAGTCGTTTCTATTACAAAACAGTCTCCCACACATGTGTATTCAATATAAGCCATTAATGTGGGATCCCTCCCATATTTTTAGTATTCTTTTTGCTTTCTGAGCAAACGGTACAGCTGAAGATCAGTGAAATAATTCCTTGTCATTGAATCTTTGGTCCAGAAAAAGTTGTTAATGAAATTGCCAACTTGTACTGAGAGCCTGTTCAGAGTCCTTTAGGATGCATCTCCAAGACAGTGCTAGCTTAGAAATACACTTGCTCACTTGGTTACTTTGGGTATCTATATGGCACTGAGCTAAGCGGCGCGGATGCGTGCATCCCAACACTGTTGTCTGTTTGCCTGACCCTTTCTCCTCCAGGGTTGGGTCCACTTTCTCTTTGGCAGATACTGTGTGATCATGTTCTTCCTTGTCAAATGAGGCATTAATTCCTGTCTCTGATGCTAAAGAGGTCACTATGCTATTGGTGAGAAACACTTATATTCTTTTTGAGCAATATATTCTTGCTTTGCCATAAAAGCCCCTTATGCGAGTTTGGGTGAATGAGTTTGTAAATACCTTTGTGTGGTTGGAGAAATAGCTACCAGAAAACAGAGGCCGAAGAGTGTGTTGAGATGTACTGTGTGGAAAATCTCCCAAGAACTGATAAGCTGCAGAGTCTAGGTTGTCCTGTTGAATAAATAAGAACTGATAAACTTGAAACGCCAGGACGCTGCCGAACCTGGGTGAAGCCGCTTGTGTGTGCCATCATCAACAGTGGTCATATAAATCAGACCTCCTCCAAGAAGGTGCTGGCTGCTGTATGCAGACAAAGATTATAAGGTTATATATACCCTGATGAGACAGCGAATCCTTTGGGGTCTTTCTGAAACCCTGCCTAGAAGCCCCTGGCATGTCAGTGTGACCTGCTTCTAAGGAACCAGCTGGTGCTCCAGCAATTAGCTGTGAAGGACGTGAGGGTATAAGTGAACCTGCTGTGGGAATAGTTATCTGAGGTTAACTCCCTTATTCTATTAACAACAGCTTATTAAAAGATGTAATAAATATTGGTTGCAGTTTGCTGTTGCCCCTGCACTTCTGCTGACTTGCTGCTATAGCAGGGAAAAGGCAATTTATTACAGCTTAGCTAAGTCTCTTTCCCATCCCCCCCACCCTCTATCCACATTTAGCCTTTCTTCCAATGTGATTTTGCATGCTTGTGTTACTCTTGCTATTTTATGGACTTGTCTTCCTCTTCTACCTGCAACAGCATGGTTCCTGAAAGCCTGGCAGGACTTGGTTGTGTGACTGCTCTGTGGTCATGGCATCACACTGAGTCTTTGCAGTTTTCTTTGTTTAATGTAATGCCCAGTATTTTATTCTCATTCCCAAACAAAACAAACAGCTTGAGTTTGCTTCTTGTTTTTAAACAAAGTTGCTTAAATTATGGGTTATCACAGCACGTATAAAATTTGCACATTTAAATGCAAGTGAATGCATTGTAAGAGATGCCATCAATCTTATTCTGCCTATGTAATAAACATACTCATAAGTGTTAAGATTTGAAAGAAAAAATATGAAAGCAGAAATGTGTATTTTAACTAAAATTTAGTATTAAATTTTGTCCTTGTAGTTGGTATTTTTGTAATAGTTGCAAGAACTTGAATAACTTTCTTAATTTGTATGGGATTTTAAACTAATTTGTTTAGATAGCACAATATTCAAATTTCTAGGAAATGATCATTTCCGTTCTTATAAAACTCTACAGGACTTCTCCATAAAACACTCAGATACTGTGCTGCTTTCCTGGCAAGCAGGAGAATAGATAATGTGTGTAGATAAGGTGTGAACTGGCAAAGAAACATGCATGGGAAATGCAGAGCTAATTAGTAAGAGACACCTGTTCAGTGGAACTGCCTAACTGCAGAAATATAGTTATTGCTGCTTTGAGAGTTGGGACGGTTGGATGGTAAAGGCTTGTGTTGGAACGCAAGTGATCTGGCCTGAGTCTTCCAGTCCACAATGAAGTTTCTGAGCTGCTGACCCTGGGTAAGTCTCATATGCCCCATCAATAGAGGCAACTAGATACTGTGCTGCTTTGCACTGCAGTGTCTGAAAAACCTGGGTGCCATTTATGGTTGGCAGGTGCCAGTATCCATGCAAGAGGTGCGACAGTGGGCTGAATGGGCAGCTTCACGATGTCCACTCCTGCTTCTGTGCCAGGTTGCACCCCCAAACCAGCACCATTTCCACACACCTTTCGCATGAAATAACTCTGGTGTGGAAAGCAGGGGTTGTTTAGAAGATGGGCTCCCCAAGGCACTAATGACAGGTGTGACGTAGCCATTGCAAAGAATTGGCAGCTTCTCTCTCATTACTCAGAGGAAATAGAGTAAAGTCAGATGTCAGCAGAGCTCGCTAGGGCCTCAGCCTCTGCTGGAATGAATGCAGACTCTTCCTCCAACCAGCAAAATGAGGCTGATGTGTTTAAACTGTTGATGAACAGAGATAGAGGTGTTGTTTTTTGTCCTGTTCAAGATAGCATGAGAAGTACTTCTGCATCCAGACTGGGTCCTGAAAATAGGAGGCAAAGGGTCTCAAGGAGCAAAATTTTGCTCTTGCTAAAACTTTTAGGAGATTTTTCTACTGCTCAGTGCATTTAAGACTATAGCTTGTGAAGCAGAACCTAAGCTAAGCACTGTTAATGTGCACTTGAAAATATATTTGGTAATAAAGGTTAAACAGAAATGTCTGTTGTTGAGACTCTGAAGTATAAAGCCCCTCCTAAGAACCGTAGGCTTGCGTTTTAACCATACTGCATTTCAAACTAAGGATTCAGCAGAATCTCCCAGATGAGACATAACGCTTTGCTGGCTAATGGAAATAATCCACCTATCTGTCTTAATGCTCAAGTGGTGCGGCTCAGCTAATCACAACAGATACATATGGGCATCCTGTTTGGAGAGGATGGCAGAAGCTGGGGATTTGAAGTGCAAGTTGATGGTGCTGACCACTGATTTTTGTATGGATGATTTTTGTATCAATCACTTAATACCTTTATCCTTCAAGGTTGTCTAAAAATGAGGTAAGAGAAAGATGATAGAGATGATTAGCATCCTTGTGTTGTATTACTCTAGCAGCCCTGTGAATGATGCTGCATGTCTGGAGATAATTTACTTCCTAGAAACAGTTGCATTTTCAGAACTTACCCTCAGAACAAGAGGGGGCTGTGGTGTCTCATACAGAGACTCAGGTGATTTCAGTCTAAGCCAGAGGGAAAAATTTCATTTTTGATACCTGATTTTAGGACTGTGATAAGTCTTGTGTCTCCTTTACAGGCCTAAAGCTAGTAAATGTCAGTGTTACAGCCAGTGAAAATATCATGGAAGAAACACAAAGAAACAGTCTACAAATACAGTTTAATTTTCTGTTTGATGTTGCTGCCCATTTTCCTTGAATAGTAGTGTTTAGAAACTCTTCATCTCACCTTATTTTTTCCATGATGCCTGAAAGTTTCAAAGTCACCTAGGAGATGATATACCCAGTTGCTATTCATTTTATATTTTTACATGGACAGCTTCATACTTTTGGCTCTGGATATCCAAGGCTGTATGGCTTCAAATAAAAGGTGAGAAAAAAGAGTGATTGTTTGACTAGGTTTGTGGGGGTTTTTTGAGAAAATGGATTTTGGACCCTCGCTCTTCTCTTAGAAAGACAGACAACAGCTGCCAATACAAGGTGACTTGTAAGTGCAAGCAATGGACTTGGAAACTAGATTTGGGCAGAAAAAAATGACAAAAAGTCTCATTATAATCAGAAGGAAAGGTGAACATATTTTTTCATGCAGTTTTCTTCATTTCTTTTGTACCCTACAAAAAAACCAGATGACTAGCCCTGCAAGTAGAAAGCAAGGAAGAATAACATTGTTTCTGATTTAACACCTTGGGGGGAAGCAAATGAGTCTCTTCTCCACTTATAAATGCTTTTAATTGCCACTGGAATCCCAGTGAATTAGGCAACCAGGGACCAAAATCTCACTGAGGATCATTCTCTGTTACTCCTGTGATTTCAATAACTAATGATACTTTGGACTAGACAACTGTCTGAAATGCTAAGAATCAGATGGCTCACAGGAGAACTGATTTTGAACCCCTGGCTGCAAAGGATTTCACTGTATGTTTTTGTGTCTTGTTGGCTTGGATTTTATCTGGAAGGGAGGAAGAAGGTAAGGATATAATTGTTCTAAAGAAAAAGGACGAGTGAAGAAAACAGCTATTTGGAGATTTTTAAAGCTGATGAATAATTCATTTTGATTTTCTTTGGGAACATGAATGAGACTGTTTTAAAAAGTAAATACAGACAAGTTCAGTTCAGCTTGAACAGTGCGTTTGAAGGGAGTTTAGACTGCTTATTTCTATTCCAGCCACACCATCAGCAGTTAAAAGAAGTTTAAGAGCCTGCCATCATAATAGTCTGTTTACTTAAAAAGGAGAAAAAAAAGGAAAAGGAAGCTAAATATTGCATTTTGTTTAAAAAAGGAGAACATGCTTAATTGCAACGCAAATGCCCTTAAAATACAGAGTGTGCTGGTAGGGTTCTCACAGAACTGAGGCTATACATCTGTTAAGGCCTTTGCCTATGTAGATATGTTAATATATCATACTTGCAAAGCACTCTCCACATGCACATGGCTGTTCTGACAAAACAGTGGTTCGCACCACTGATGCCATCCCTTGAACATGTTGTGCTGTTAGTCAGCAGAGCTGGTAAGTGCTTCCTTGGGGACCTCTGTTCATGCAGGACCCCATCCCTGATCTCAGTGTAGGCAGGCAAGCAGAAATATAGATGTATCTGAAACTGGGTTAGACCTTAAGCTAAACTGAGAAATGTAGTTATTTTCAGAGGTATGTTTTATCAAAATTATTCTCATCAAAGTTCAGAAGATGTGCATTTTGATTTTCATGAAAATCAAAACAAAACCAAAATCCTCACTCTTGAATTGCAACACTTGATTTTTTTTTTTTTTTTTTGAAAGCTTTTTTCCTGTGTGTTGTATGGGCTTGGTTTTGGTAATTTTCCTATTGGGGGGCTTTCTCCTCCTACTCCTTTTTCCTACATTCATCTTGCCTCTCCACCACACAACGTAGAAAGAATTTTAAAAGGATAAACCACACTGAATAAAGCTTTTTTATTTTCTCTAAGTAATAAGACTGTCATTTTTGTTTTATAACATCGTGTCCTTTTCTCCCCTCCCTTCCAAATCAACAACAGTAGCAAACCCTGAAAACTTTACAGTGAATTGTTGGTTGCATATAGGGAAGAAGGAACTGTATTAATTAGCTTTGCTAGTTATTCAGGATCAAAGCAATAGCTTGGTGCTATACTAATGCAAGGCACTTGTCACTACAAAGCCAGTTTCCATTGAGAAATGTGGTCTATAGATAGCAAAGCCCCTGAAGGCAGAAATCAGGACCTTGATGCTCAGAGGCCCTTTGTTATCCAGCAAAGCAGTTGTATCTCTAGGAAGTAACAAGCATCTCTAGAAAACCTATTTAGTGCTTTTTATCTCCTGTGTTGTACAGCCCTCTTGCTCACTGGTCTTTCAGTATCAGTCACTTAAAGCTTTAGGCCTAGAATTAAAAAAAAAAAAAAAAAAAAAAAAAAAAAAGCTGAAATGTTCATCTCTACATAAACAACATGCTCATGCAGCTTCATGTCTAATTTGTGAATGGAATTATGGTAACTGCCAGTACAAAGTGGATAATTGGGTATGGAAATTATGTCCATCCTTTCATTTGCACAACCTGCAGCAAAAATCGGTTGTGCCTTACTTAAAGTGGTGTTTCCCTCTATGGCTTGCCCTTTGGTGTGGGTGAGCTCAGTGGGATGGATGGCTTTTTGCTGTGGCAGTGCATGTCCCCTGAAGTCTGGGGACAGTGAGCAGCGGGGCTGGGAACAGGCAGCTGAATGGGGGGTGGGGGGGTGGTGTTCCCTTGGTATCCTCAGTGTTGTTGGACCAGAAGCCCCTCGGCTCCCTTCCCTGTGTTTGCATGCACCTTCCCAACATGGGGCGGAGGTGTGCTGAGAGACTCCAGCTCATGCAACTTCTGACCCATGAACTGTCTTGGTGTTGTAATGCCTTGTCTTGAATGAGAATGAAGACAAACACCACATTGCAGCTTCCTCTTGCCTAGCAATACTTACAGGGTCATCCTGGCTGTTGGGCCATCCCATGTCCAGCGCTGTTGGGTGTGTGTAGTAGATGGCCGCTGATGAGTGTGGGATCTGCTTTGTGCCTTTCTGCTGGGCAGAGTGTTCCTTCACTAGTTTGACATGAGCAATCATGTTGGTTTCAGCATACAGAGGAAGAAATAAAAAGGGAAAACTGAGGAAAAAAGCAACCAAAATCTCTCTCCAGTGCTGTGTTTGACTCCAGGGTGTCTGTCTCTTCTTAGCGAGGCTGTTATCAGTGAACTAGAATTATTGCCTCTTCATCTATTTTTTCTCAAACCAAATGTTCTGGTTCATTTCGCGCTGGTATTTTCTGCACCTTTTCAAACTGTGCTAGAAATTTTAACATGGAGCTAAAGCTAAATAACATTTTGTCTCAGAAGTAAATTAAAGCCAAAGGACCTGAGTTCATTCTTTGGGAAAATAGCATGACATTTTCTTTTTCAAGCCATAAATGCTTTAATCATCTGCTAAAATGCTAAAGCATTCTGTTTTCTGTTGAATTTAAGCTAGTTTAAAAAGAATAAGACAGTCTGTGTGGAAGGTTTTTACCAGTTTAACAACATGTCAATCACTGTTACCTCTGGGTGCAGTCTTCAGTCTTTAGCTGTGTTTATGTAGCATCTTCCCTCCTGAAAAGATAGAAAAAATCGTATCACTTAAAGCCAAACTTTATTTTGGGTTGTCACAAGTAAATCTGCAAAGCTGAAACTGTTTCACACTGGCTGTAACTTAAACTGGAAAAGGGAAGAGGCCACTGTCTGGGTAATACTGTATCTTGTATTGCATCTTCACTGTTCAAAAAAATGATAGTGATGGCTTTTAGGATCATAAGACTTTTTCTAAATGAGAAGTGTCTTTATTTGCTCTCTGAGCTTTTCAATTCATATTTTCTGTGTTTTTTAACATAAATAGGAGATCAAGCGTTTTTAAAACTTTATTTCATGAAAGTTGCATTTAAATAATTGCCTGCTATTCTACAGTAGGGGCTTTTAACATAGCAGATATCACAAGACCCATGATAAAATTGAGTGTCTGTCTTCCAGTAAAGTTATGAATAGTGTTGCTTCCCAGTCACCTTCCCCTGTCAGGTATGTGTTGTCTGTGAGCATGGTGTAAATAGCATCTGTCTGTCCTTTGCAAATTAGAAGGTAGTTTTAATTATTTTTTCTGAAGAATTTCATTTTTTTCAGGTTTAGTATTAATGGAATTTCTTTCCTTGTTTTTCTAAGGACAGAATAACATCCCAAAATTATAACAACAAACTCCAGGGTATTTAAAGCTCTGGGTTTTTTCCACCTTCATGAAAATGTGGATGCCTTGGGCATAGCTGCCAGCTGGGTGTCCAGGTAAGACGAGGTATAACAGATCGCAGTGAAGGCTTTCAGGTGGAGGAGATTCTGCTGTGACAGATGTATGAGCTGTATTTCCAGTGAATCATGTTTCCATTGTGAAGCAGATCAGAAGTAGATAGCAGCAGATCTGTATTTGACTCACTAGCCCAGTTGGCATGGCTTGGCAGAAGCTAGAGAACACTTTTCCCATGTGGATAAGACTCAGGATGGGGGTAGACTTCAAATGTGGGCATCAAACTATCACTGCAGTGGAGAGGGAGGGGAAAGGGGGAAGGAAAAAAAAAAAAAAAAGGCCCTTGGAGAGCGCTGCTTCCTGCAGCTGCTGAAGTTCACTTTCAGGTCTCCTGGGCTTAGTGTAGTTCATGGGGCTGAAGAGTGTGGCCTCTGGTTATGCCATCCTTTCTCATTTGGGCTTTCCTAGTGTGTCTGTTCCTCAGTGAAGCAGAATAATTAATGATGTTCTGCTGTTTTCTACTGGCTACAAATCTGGCCCTCCAAGTGTGTTATCCCTGCTTGTGGGAATTTCTCAGCATGTCTTGTCTTCCCTAAATGATGTTCCCAACTGGTGAAAATTACCGCTTCTCCACTGGAAACCTCTGGAGGGATACTAATTTCTATCTCTTATGTTTTTAACTCTAATCTCTTTGGGGAATATATACTGCTAGTGGTACTTACGATACAACACCGATTAACAGCAGGCCGAGGGTAAAGACTAATAATTTAGTTTCCCTACTGAGGTTTGTGAAACAGAGGCAAAGGTGATAGGTGACATGATGGGAATATTTTTTTGAGACCTATTTATTCATTTGCTTGGGCACCCCAAGGGCAAGAATACAACAATAATACCATTCTTCCTGCAAACAGGTGCTGAATGAGCAGAGGATATGGTGGAGAAAAATGGTATATCTTTCCCTGGAGGCATGTGTGTCAAACGTAAAACAAGTCACAGGGAATTGAATATAAAGCTTCACGCCATACCTGTGACTTGATAAATGGCTGACCATAAGTAAAAGGCAAATAAGCAGGTGGGGCAATGAGCTTGGTGACAGGGCTGCGAATTTCTGTTAGAAATAATTTGGGAAGATTCTCTCCTATCACAAATGAACCAATGATATTGCTGTAGTGGTTTTTGAGGTGGGTAATGACTTGCAGGTGAGAGAAATGGAAGCAGTCTCTAGCTTTAGGGTGAAATTCTTAGCTCTAAAATCCCATCTTAGTTGAGGCCAAGGGTGGGTTGGTTTACTGCAGAATGAAGTTTGATAAAGTTGTGTGGAAAGATCAGTGGACTAGAATTTGGGAATGCAAAGAAGGAAAAACAGAACCATGTGGTAGAAGGAGAGAGACATTTATTTGGCTATAGGTTTATATTCAAAAATGGAATATTTATTTTGTACAAAATGAGTATCTCAGTATGGAGAAATACTTTTGAAATTATGGAAAGCTCTTGAAATGAAATTTCTGAGCTCTAGCATTCCCAGAGTATCTGCAGCTTGCCAGGGTTTCAAGTTTCTGGATCCCTCATCAGCTTTTAAGGGATGCCCCTAGAGCATGGGAATTGCAGGGAGGAGCTTGTATGCTGTTAACATCATGTGGCTGGACACCCAGAATCCTGAAACCCTGAAGTCTTAAGTCTAAAGCTTTTGTGCTATGGAGCCCGAAATTTCCAGAAGACCTTAAAATGTCGTCTTTGCAGCTTTTACTGTTGTGTTGATATTGCCAATGAAATAATACGCTTCTCTGCCAGTGCATTGACAGTGTGTTGGGCTGACTTTCTTTGGTATGCCATTCAAGCAGGGTTGTTACTGTCAGTGCTTATCAACAAAATTAATGAAAAATTATAGGAATTTTGTTCCCATCTATGAATACCCTCTGTTAGAACATGTCAGATGAACAGAAGAAAAGTTATATTGGGTCAAATCAAAGATCTGTTTAGGCCACCATCTTTTTTTTTCCGGCGGAGCCCAATAACAGATGCTGAGGGAGAAGTAGAAATATAAGCAACTATACAGAGATCTTTCTGAAAAAAAATTTCCAACAGTTGATCTGTGGTGGAGGCAATTTATGAGGCATAGGTGGTATGTTTGTACAGTCTCTCTTCCTGTGAATTAGTCCAGTCCATTTTTGAACCTATGTTAACTTCTAATATCTATTTCATCCTGTGACAAGGGCTTTCCTAGTTTTCTCACTGATGAATGATGAGATTTTTTTTTGGCTGTTCTCTGATTGTCAGGAGAGATACAGACAACATGGGCAACATTTTGAAAATGGCGGCCAATATACTGGTTTCCATTTTAACAGACATAGTAAGAGCTATGGCATGGGAGGTTGAGATGTGTAGGCTGGTTTCCAGGATCAAAATGATCTCCTATGAGGAAATCCTGCCTGCATCTGTGTTATTTTGTTTTTGTTTAAGAGCTGGAGATTCGGCCCAAAGCATAGCTGAGGGAGTTGAAGGAAGTGGGAGACAAAGGAGCTTACGTGTTCCTTTTTTAGCAAACAAAGATAATCTCAGTAATGGGAATGACTAAACCAGTGATATTTCTCATCATCCTGTCCAGAAGTCCAAAAGGACTTTTGATTTCAAAGAAAGCTTTTAAATCACCATTATTTCACCTAGAAGGCAGCACTGATCAGTTGTACTTAAATAAAATAAAATTAACTTGTCAGTGATTTGGATGCTGTAGTGCCTGGTAACGAGTTTCTACTCAACAGCCTTTTGTTCTTGGTTTTGCCCTCTCTGCTGATAGAAGAAGTCAGGAAATGACTTGGCTCTTCTGTCCAAAAAGACCCCACCAAAACCTCAGGACTTGAAATGGTTTATATATAGCATGAGAAAATCCCCTTCTATTTCCCACTTGATAGTAAATGAGCAGGAGGAGAAATGTCAGTTCGGACTACAGTGGCTCTGCTACACTTTCTGCCAAAGCCTTGAGGATATAGGCAGAAGCCAGCTTAGATCTGTTATCCTTCAGATAATAGCGTCTTAGTTGCACATCTTAGTGGGTTAACAAGATCTGAAATGTTATGCATTGCTTTGTAATATGCTTTGACTTCCCTCTCCTTTTGAGTTAGGCAGCTTGCTGATGAAAAGTGTGCTGGGGAAAGGAGATGTTATTGAAGTGAGGTGCAAGTTACCATCCTGCCACTTAATTTTAAGAGATGAACCCTCTGCAGGAGACACATTCACCTTTATTTTATAACTAGGAGGCAAGTGAAATCTAGCAAGCTCCTTCCTGACAGATGGGAAGAATCCCAAGTCAAAAAGTTCTGTAATTACAAAGTCTTGAATGGTTTATCCCTACCCCCTATACTTCCTTGCATTGCTCAGAGTCATGAGGTGGAGCAGTTCCTATCCTTTGCTTGATGGAAAACCTTCATGTTTTCCACCAGATTCAATCTCCTCTTTCCCCTTCAGCATTGTTTAAAAAGTACAGCGAGAGAAATATGAGAATAGAATCTGCCTGGGAAGGAAAAGTGTTGAGGGCAATATGGGATGAAAAGTAGGCCAAATTCCCTTCTAGGACAACATAAGATTTAGCCCACTTCTGTTTCCTACATGTACTCTGCCAGTTAAACTACTAGAATGATTCACCACATGAACCAAGAAAAAAAGGGAGGAAAATCCTAGGCCTTTGCCAAAAAAGCTGGTCAATATGAGGTGTGCAAGTAGTGGCAAGAGGTCGAGCACTGGATGTGGAGCACTGGCTAGTGATCTTGGCACCTCGAGCAGTGTATTTCTCGTGGTCCCAATCCATGCTCTCTTCACTGGGAATATTCCCTCTTCCAGAGATGACAACTGGTGGGGATGCCAATGAATACTGATGAGAGAGATTTCTCCCTCTTTTTTTTTCTTTCCTAAGTAAAGACTTTTCTAGTAAAGAATAACCTGGGTTTTCTTTTAATTTTTGTGGGGAGACTTGAGGGGACTGCTTCATTTTGACGATAGTGCTGCTTGAAGTATCTCAGGCCTAATACCTCCCCTGAAGACATTTAGCATTAATATCTCCTGACTTCTATATGAGTTATAAATAGTAGGTCCTATTAAAGGTTGGAATCAGTGGCTTCTGCTGGGCTTCTTCCCAAAGGCATGGGAATGGGTGCTGAATGTGCCTTGAACCATGTGGGGGGAAATGTCTGATACACTCCTTACCTGTGCATGGTGTGGTTTAATATGAGCAGCGCTCTTCACACCTTAGTGGTGAAACTGCAGCTGGCAGAACTCTTCAGCTAGCTCTTATAAAGCTGATCTGATGCTTTGATTGGAGGATCAGTAAATGGTTTTTTCACACACAATTCTCTGCCTTCCAATCCTCTGTAATACTCTTCAACCTTTTTTTGTGGTTATGCTATAAATTACATTTGTAGAATGATCTGAGGTTTGTCTGGAGGCAGTTTCACCACCAGGTGGATAATGTATCTCCCCAACACAATGCCAGTTTCAGTCAGTTTTCGTCTTGTCACGTGATGGATCATGAATCCTATCTTGTGACCAGGGACACTTGTGCTATTTTGACATAATAGACACAATTTCTAGTTGTTCTGTGGGGGTATGGCCATACTGCTCCACTTTAAGATATTCAGTGATCTGCTTCTAAGGGAAGTTTGCATCAGTCCTGCAGGTCATTAAATGCTCTCAGTTTCCCAGAGCGTTGCTTTGCCAGCACTAATTTCATAGGGATCCTATGTGGGAATGCAGCAAGGGGTCCCGGAGAAGGTCAATTGTATGTACTCAATGAGAATAGGCTTTCAAAGTGCAAATTTAATACATTGCTGTAACCACACTGATGCTTCAGAACACTTTGTTACTAGGTCACCAGGGCTGGCTGTCATGGAGTTGATGATGCCAATAGGAGTGACCTATGGAATTTATGGTGACCATAAATTCGGGGGCAGGGGGTGGTGGTGGTGGAAGGAAAGTAAGAAAAGAGTGTTTTTTCCTAAAAGAATGGGTGTGTGTGTGTGGGGGAAATCTCACTTTAAATATACCCTACTTGCTTTAACAAGTTGTTTTTGACCAAGTTCTCCCCTCTCTAGTGAAATACAACAGTTCTTGTTCTGACAGCATCAACCTGCCCTTTAGAATATAGAGCCCCAGTGAGAACAGACCTTTAACAGGAATTTATATCCCAAGTCTGAAATGTGCACTTTATATCTGTTATGATCCCTGTGTGCCTGTTAAGGGATTACTTGCATCTTACCATCTTAAGTCTCCTTCCATAAACAAATGAAACCTTTGAGTCTGAGGTTTGAGGAGTATGCTCAGATGAAACATGGCTTAACTGTTCTCTGGGGAGAAAGAGTTAAGGTGGAGAAGTGAAGAATTGATGACCTATTAACTGTTGCAATTTCCCACCTTGAATTATTGACAACATGTGACATTATAACCTTACAAATTACCATCTATAAACAGCTCAGAAAATATGACCTTTGCATTACAATTGGTCTCAGGATGCCTTCCAGCTTATTACAAACAGCTGCTACTGGCATATTTTGTTGCAGCTGGAGGGGGTGAAAGAATGCAAGGAACTGAGGAACTGTTCTTATATAATCAGGCAACTCTCAGTGAAGGCTGTGAGATGTACTGAGGGATGGGTAGAATGTCTCCTTTTAGAACAGGGCGCAATCCTCTAGAATTTGGGGTCACATAATTTTCAGTAATGAAACAAAGCCATCTAATTAGTAAAAGTTGACCAATGTTCGTTCTCCTCTATCTCTTTTAACAGCAAGCAGTGACTGTGCTCACAGATGCTAGAAAACCCTATTCTTATTCCTCCCACTTCCTTGACTGTGGTGGCCAGTGAGTGCAAGCTGAATGGATGGTTTGTCTCCCTTGTTTATGGCAAACTGCACTCAATTCTTGCTTTGTTGTTGTTCATATGATTAACATGCAGGCTAAAGCATGTGTTATGCTGAGTTTCGCCCTGAGAATTATGCTGATTTGGGAGAAGCTGAGAACAAGTACACAAGGACTTGATTCCATGTCTCTCCTTTTTAGCACTGTTGAGGAGTAACAAGAGACCAAATTAGTGTTGGCAGCTAGAAAGATCATAAGGCGCTTTCTGAATCCTAGTTCTGAGCCAAATGAATTCCTAGGCAAACTCCATTAACAAAGGGGTGCTATAAGGAGAAGAGACTGAACGTGTTTTTCTGCAGAGTGACATGTTTCATTGTCATTTGTTAGTACAAGATGCCTAGGGACTGCTGGAAAGATGGTTTTTGGGAAATGGTATTTGGAAGAAGAGATGTCCCCAGCACACTGTAACAAAAAACTGATAAATAATTACCTCTTTGTTATACCAAGGTTTTTGTTTCCTGAGTTTCTGGGGGACGTATCTTGCATCTGTTAGTATACTCTTGTTCATCAGTCACTGGAGATCAGTAGAAACATTGTGCTTCCTATGCATTCCCATCTGTGTTGATGCAAACAGGCCGTGATATTACAGCGTGTGGACCAGAAGACTTGTATTTGACTCCTGCTCCAGTAGACCTAGTCAGGGGGGAAGTTGTGATTTAAAGAAAGAGCAGATCCAGATCTCCTGAAGTTCATTTCCCCACATGTTAGAGGCCAGAGGAGAGCAAGTTTAAGAATTAAGAGCCGAGAATTCATCAGAGTAAGTATTCCCTCCCTCCCTTCCATAACAAACTCTCTTAAGCTGTGCATACTTGGTGTGTATAGTAAAACCAACCTACATCACAGAGCTGCTGTTAGGAGTGATCAATTAATGTTTTGAGGGCACTTTTGGGACCTGTAGATGAAAGGCACTTATGTTCATAAGTTTCACCATCCCTGCTGCCCCAGGATGAAAGTTTTACTTTAAAGATTCAGTTTCTTCCTGGGGGGAAAGAGAAGGAAGTCTATTATTCAAGGACATCACCCTTATCTCTGTTGTACTTGCCTTGTGGTCATGCAACATCATTCAATAATTCTGTCAAGTGGTATCTTTTGCTTGTGACAGAGTGCTAAACAGTGATTTATTGCTTGAATACACATTACTTTCATGAAAGTGACTTGCTTAAACAACAGTAAAGCGCTAAATAAATTATTCATTGCATGCTAATTTTTCACTTTTATGTGCTGCAGTGATCTCCAGAATAAGCACTCCGTGAAGAATTATATGTACCATATCAATTACAGGTTTTTGTCCATCTCTTCCCCAGCCCTCCAACAAAGTTCCTTTCTCAAAGACCGACCTCTAGCTTCAGCCTTTCTCTACTTTGTTGCCTTTTGTGGTATTTTTTCTATTTCTTACTTCGGAATGAGCTGGGTGAATTATGTTCAAGTGGAGGTTTGGATTACTGGTTTGGGAAATACTGTGCATGTTTGGAGTTTATGGGTATTTCTAAATCCTTCAAAAAAAATCTCTGGGTCTTAACCAGGAAGGGCACCATCATAAATACAGCTGGCAAAGTAGGATCCTAAAGAAGTGTGTTTTCCTAAAGGCTTTTCTCACACACTCCCTCAGTTTTTGAAAGCGGGTTGTATGCTGTTCTCTTTTAGCTACCAGTGCTATGCTCGAGTAGCAGTTTGCATGTAAAATTAGATGTTTGAGAAGCTCCTCAGAAGCAAGTTTTCACTTGTGGACACAGGCTTTCTAAATTTGCTTCAGAAATAGCTTCTCAGCACTTCAAATTTTTGTCCCTTGGCAAAGCCCAGAGACTCCTGAATGGCTCTGGGTGTTTCAATAGCAAGCCCGAGAGCAGGCCAGGCGCAGAACAGCTCAGTGCTTTTCTCCAGTTGAACCTTTCACCCTTGGTGGGTGTCCACTCTAAATCACTGGCAGTAACTGCATATTTAAGCAAGAGCTGCCAATTGACAGAGAATATAATAGGGTATAAGAGAAGAAATTTCCTTCCAAGTGGTTTAGGGCTTCACCCTGTTCTGGTCTTAATTCTCAAATAATCCCCCAGAGGCCTGTGTGGGTATTCAGTAAAATGAATAAACAGAAGACTGCATTTCCCTCTTGAAGCATACACAGAGCTCTCATGCTAATGGCTTTTAAGCATCAATGCAATTATAGTGTGTAATCGATTCTCTCCATACTGACTTTTGTCTTCTGAAATGAAACCTTGTCTCTTTCTTAACTGTTTGCCTTTGTATTAAAACATTTCAAGATGACAGGCAAGCATTTTTTATCCCTTGCTTTTTGTCCTCCTTCCCCTCTTTCCTTCCTCCTCCTGCCACTGGAACACAATCTATTACATTTACTTGGGAACCTGAGTATCTCTGCTTTTGTTCCTATAGTAATTTACTCTCTCGAACTTTCTTTTACTCCTTTAATTTATGGTGTGCTTTTACTTTACTCACATGTTGAGCTGTTCAGAAATGTTTTCACAAAATTGTTTTCTCATTGAATGAAAGGAGAACTTGTCAAAATGGAATTTAATGTTGGGAAGAGGCTCAAAGCAAATAGTGAACTCCCCATTGTAAATTGCTCAGCATGTCAGTGGTTAAGGTGTTTTTTAGGAATGTCATAGAGCTGGGTGTGGGTCCCTTTTGGAGTCAGGAGAAGCAGTAGCTCAGTGCTTTTGGGCTTTACCTATTATAGAAACAATTTTTCTGCTTTGGTTGTAATTTTTATAAAAATCATAACATATCTGTTTCATCCTGATGAAAAGCATGAAGACTGAGGCTGTCCTTAAAATGTTTGTGGGACAGATACCTTCTTTTGCCTTTCTTTATTATAGTTTGTATTGTGGTCTCTAAAAGCTGTCATCATATGAGGGACCCCTATAAATTGAATATAATAGAAATTGTATATACTCCTCTGAATAATACAAAAGTAAGAAAGGAAATACTAGTACCAATGTTTGGCAAACATTGAATTTCTTGCCTAGAAGTGGTTGTTAAATGTGCCAGAAATAAAAAATAAATACAAAAGGATTTAAACAAATTCTTGAAGGCTAACACTATGCATGATAGCTATGAGAACGTGAGAGTTGTCATAATCATAGCCCCTCCCCAACACTGGCTAAGTGTGCATGTTTGGGAAGTGTGCAAGAGTTGTGTGAGCACTGTGTCATATGTTCCTTCTCTCTGTTTTATAGACCTCAGCGCATCTCTTTTCCCTGAAATTCTAAAGTTTTCCCTTGAGTGCACCTAAGTTTGCAGAAGCCACAACATACAGCGGGAAGGAGTTTCATAACTCACGTACATGTAGTGTGTTTTGAACCTGCTAGCTTGAATTGCCGTCCTAGGTCTTGCATACTGAAAGAGTGAATAGTCAATTGGGGACACTCATTTTACACACCCTTATATCCCCTTTGTTGTCTCTTTCCCAGATGAAAGAACCTTAGCTTATCGAGTCAAATCCATCTTATATCTTTGATCATCCTTGCTGCCTTTCTCTGATCCTTTAAGTGTGGTAGCCTTGATACAGTTGTTGATTTAAGAAGAGTGTAACCTGCTGATTGTTGAAAGTTAATAGGGAGAAGAATCACACTCTACATAGCCAGTTTTTAATGCTTTTTCTCTGAGCATGTGCTATGATCCACTGTTACAGACAGGATAGTGAGAAAGATCTTTCTTTTTTTCCTTCCTGTTCATTACAGGATGCAGAAAACAAAGAGGATTTTTACTTTAGGACTCCTTCTTAAGGAAGGTCGTGGTGGAGTTAAGAGTGACTAGTTTAAGAGTCTTTAGTTGTGTTAACCACTTGATTGTCCTTCTTTGTCATCATGCTTTTCCTCTTTTCCTTTGCCTACTGATGATTGTATGGGAGTTCACAATCCACAAGAAAAGGAAACTGGCTGGATTTTTTTCTCTGTAGTTTTTGGTACTTTCCTATTTCTTGGTGACCCTGCTACTTGCTGACTGGTATTAAAAATACTAAATAATAATTTAGATGTAGGATGAGATTTGTACCAGTAATCTGCCCCAAATAATGAACTCTTTAGTTTGTCCTTTTTTATAAGTAGCCTGTGAAATTCTCAGTCATGAATTATTCAGACTTATTTGTGAATTTCTTTGAAAACACTTCCTCATGTGGCTGCCTCACCAAACAGCTCATTGAGAATATTCCTGTGTTTGGGTTTTTGTTTTTTCTTTTGTTTTTACCTTTTTCCTAGTCCTGTAGCTCTATGCAGGATTGAAGAGGTAGGGGGGAAGAGAAGAGAATGGATAGGAGTTGCACAGTTATTCCTAGTCTTGGATTAAGTGGTGCATACTCCTAAACACTGCAGCCTATCCAGAGAAACACGGACTATTTACACATGATGGATAGGAAAGCTTCAAGTCCTCTAGCTACCCGCTCAATTATAGCAGACCAACAAGCTTGTGAAAAGTTAATTTAGTGCTTCTTTGTTGTTGACTTATGTTTCTGCTAGTAGGCCATGAAAAGGCTCTCTAGAGTTTAGTAAGGGATTCACAAATCACTGCACACTGAGGTACACTTGAACTGTCTTGATTGTGGCTGAATATTTCTTCTTCTCTTCCCAATTAGAAGGCATTGTGTTACCTCATCAGGATAGTCTTGTCAATGGTAGTTACCTTGTTGCCACTTTTTATGTAGCTATGCCCTATGCCTTATAGGGGGACCCCCCCGCCATCATAAACTGAAGCCTGTTAGTGTTGGGTGCCTGTGTGGTACAGTTCCTATACCAAAAAGTTTACAGCTCACAAGAGCAGAGCTTTTTGATGCGTCTCAGAAGCTCCAAGCATGTTCCATGCTCCTTGCAATGGCAGAGAGCACCAGAGTAGTGGGAAGGCTGCTGTTACTGCTCTTCTTTCAAATTGTGGTGCACCCTGAAGATCAGGTCTTGGTGTACTGTGTGTAATTGGCGCATAAGTGAAACTAGCAGTGGAAGACAAGACTAAGGAGGACCCATCCTCTGTGTTAATGCATGTAATTGGCAGCGTGTACTCTCTATCAGGTTATTAGTCCTAATACAGGATTTGGAGTTCGTGGAGGTCATCTGCAGTTTTCGTATACTGGAAATTAACATAGTCCTAAAGTTATGGTTTGAGAGAGAAAAGTCCTTGGCTCTGGACAAGAAGACAGGGCAAAATAGCATCCTGAAGGCTTTCATTGGGTTGCCAGGAAGAAAAGAAAGTACTTTTTCTGGAACTTTAACAGTCAAAAATAGATATCACTCCATTAACAGTCTGCAGAAGAGGAAAACTAGCAGAAATCAAGGATTCTCAAACTGATTCAAGAAGGTGCTGTAAGTGATTTGCAGCCAGGTAATAGAAATATATTTATCAGATACATCAGTTCCATCATTTTCAGATGATTCCAACAAAATGTTGAGCAAAGGAGCATTATGCGTACAAGTAATGTTGAGAGGTGATGGCACCCAAGTCAGGAAAGTGGGTAACTGTAGGACTAAATGTCTTTTAGTTCTGTGGCTGACACTGGAACAGCTGCAATGGTGGCCAAAAGAGCTGCAAAATAAATGCATAGCATGGAAGTCTGAAAATATGAAAGCTGTTTTGTGCCTCCACAAATAATGGCCTGCTGTGACTTTGAAATCGGCATTTGAAAACCTGTAGGACCAATCTTCTGGCACAATTTTCAGTTGATCCAGAGGTAACATTGTAAAAATCAGATCCTCAGAAGTTATAGCAAATACTTTAAAAAAAAATTTGATTGTGTTCTTCTATTTGAAAAATCTGTGTCACCATGGAGCTGTAAAAGTTGTTTGTTTGAATTTAGTACCCTGTTGTGCTTTGTAAAGTGGAAAGCATTTGCAGAGAGGACCTGGGGGTGGTGGTGAGAGTACAGCTGATAAAATATTGCCAAGTTGAGTGTGTTGTTGGTATAAATGAGATCGAGTTGGAATATCCACCAGACCATTTTGCACAGTGGGTCTTTAATAATGCTCATCAAACTGTAAATACAAAAACTGTTCCAGTCCATGTCCTTGCTTAGCCTAGCTTAAGTACAGTCTTATTTTAATGCTGTGTTTATGTGGCGTTCCTGGGAGTAAGCATGCAATGGTCAGTGAGTAGTGTGAAGTGTTACAGATGCTTGACCTGGTGTAATATTAGCTGATTCAGGTAGTGGTTTCTGTGTAGCTATGGCAGAAGGGAGTTCAGTGTGGGCTAGCTTGCTTTCTGGACATGCGTCGCTAGCAGCAGATGAGTTGCACTGTCACAGACTGTAGCCTATTGCTTTCTTCCCACTGTTACTAACTTGATCAGCAGCAGTGTACAGGCTTTCACTCAGTACCTTTCTGGCCAGCTACTTTGGCACCATCTATGATAAGACTATTTTTTTTTAGGTGGGGAGAAAGGTCAGGTTAAAGGTAATCCTTGCACTGCAGTAAAAGATGAGCTTTGGCCAGTACCCTGCGGGAACCTTGCCAGAGTAATTTGTAGAACAGTTGAAAACAGGTCTGTTGGAGCCTGAAGGATGTGTCTGCAGTGGCAAGGGAAAAAAGAGGTAAGCCAGTCCTAAACCTGGATCAGAAGTGCAAGGTAAGATAGGGTGAGACAGCACAGACCAATTGAACATGAGCCAAACTTAATCTGGGAAAAATTTAACCATGCTTGCCCTAGCATTTCTCCAAAGATAATAGGGACCCTCCTGGGGCCTGAACTGGAAACTTCACAGAGCAGTCTCTTCTGTGCACCTACTGATTTTCTTCTTGAAACCTACAGGTAGGCCCTCCTCATCCCAGATCTTAGAAAATCAGTCATAGTTTGGGAGTGCTTGACAAATTGGTTTTTCTTTGGAAATGCTGTGTTTTGGTTTAAATCAAAACGTAGTGGTTGAGATATGAAGGCCCTGTCCTTCCCAGAGTAGCCATTGGGTTTAAGTACGTGTTCTGTCAGTCTGTCCCAGAAGTACTGTAAGAGCTAAATTAAAAAAAATATACACCTATATATGAATGATAGAATACAGTTTTACTTTTCTCATCAGTTCTTAGGGAACTACAGTGTCCTATAAGGCTGTGTGGGTTTTGCTGAAATTTGTGGGGGAAGAAAAGAACAAAAGAGACATTTCAGCTCTCTGGTAGCATAATGTTTTGATTTTTCTTGCATTGTTTTAATTTTTGTCATTTCATATGCTTTCTGGAATGTCAATTGCAGGTTTTTTCCCCCCAGCTGAAGAGAGGAAAATTGTCAATGGAGTTTTCTTTTATGGAGAGTTTTGAAATTTGTGAACTTTCCTCACAACAGAAACAGGCAATCTGCATATTTTGTGAAAAAAGAATTCCCAGTCTTTTCAACACTAGTAATTACATACTGCTAATCTTAAACTACTCTATAAAAGTAGGCCTGATAATAATTGGTTTTACAGAGGGGGAAAGTGTATTCCTTGAGACTCTTGTGTGATCTTCCCTAAGATCATTTCAGCCAGTGGCAAGGAAAGAAGGGGAAAAATCCTAGGCTTTCTTCTTACTCTTGCTAGTTTCTATGCCTGCTACCTTCAGGTCTGCAGCTAAAACTACCAGATATCAAAATATGCATCAGAGGAAACAGGGTCTGGGAAATCCATGCTCAGGAATAAAATCCACCCATGCTCAGCGCAGTGAAAGGTGAGCTGGTCTGGCTGCTGCTTTGCTTATGTGCTCGCAGCAGCCAGATTAACTAGACTGGCTCATGCCAAACCTCCTTGGAGTGTTGTTTAAAAAAAAAAAAAGCCAAAAACCAAAAAAACCCTCTCCTGCAGGTGCTGTTGACTGACTATTCTCAGTCATTTGTTTGCTTTCTCTGGCAAGCAGAAGAGGAGAGGGACAAGAGGGACAACAAGGCTTGGAAAAGCTGCAAGCAACTTTCCTGTAACTATCATTTCTGCCCAGCTGCTTCCCAGATTCAAGGGGGGCTTGGGACTCTGGGTATTTATAATTCCGACATCCTAGGGAAGGTAGCCACACAGGCTGGTGGCTCAACTTTATTATTTAGTTTACTACTACCTTTCATCAGGAGAGCAGCTATTCAGAGATGCTTTACGCTCTCTCACACATGCAAACCCCTTCCCTCTCCTCTTCCCCCCTCCTCCCAATTTTTATTTTTTTTTAAGTAGGGGATTTATAGACCTATTCAAAGAACGCTGTGAGGGATAACGGCAGCATGATTCTGTATCTTCAGTGAACAGCTGCCCTGCTGTTGCTGATAAGCATCCCTGGGAGGGTGAAGATTGAAATTTAGCACTTACAAAGCAGTAATTGGCACAAGTCTTTGTTAAGCATATGTGCCCTACACAGATATGCCATCTTGTGTCAGCAGGGAGACGAGCATGTCGGGCCCCTCTCCAAAGGGGGACCCTTTGGGGACCCTTTGGAGTAGGTGGAGGCACCTCTTGCACAGCAGTGGGGTCTGCGTGCTTGGGGGAGGGAGGAGAGGGGACATCATGGTGGGGCTTCCTATGACAGTGGGGACTGGGCCTTGCAGCCAGGCCTGGCCCCGTCCCACCACTGAAGAGAGCGGGGCAGCTCTGTGGGGATGGGCTGTGGCCGTGCTGGGCAGTTAGCCATGGGCTGGGGTCCAGACCCTGCCTGGTGAGGGCAATGGGCCAGGCAGGGCTGTGGTGGTGGGACAGGGCCTGAAGTCAGCCAGTGGTTCAGGCATGGGCATGGCTGTGATGTGGCAGGAGCGGTGGCCCAGGTGGGGCTAGGTGCTAGCAGCTGGGCTGAAAGCAGCTCCTGTGGGCGGGGGTGGCCGTGGCCTCCCTGCTGCCTGTCCCCGAGGTGGGAGGGGGCTGTGCTGGCCCAATAGCCAAACCGTTGATGGGGGCACGTGCTCAGGGCCCTTACAGTCCACTGCAGGATGTTACCTTCTGTCTAGGATTATTTTTGACTCATCCTTTTCTGAAACTCCCTGCCTTTATCCACAGGAATATGCAGAGACTCTTATGTTATCTTTGGTTCTCTGTGGATTTGCACAGTGTCAGCAAGCTACAAAGATGGGTCCTCCACACTCGTCTTCTGCCCCATGTGGTTTGCTTTCTAATAGCCTGAGTTTGCAGCCAGTTATCTGTGGGATGGCAGGACAAGGCCCTCAGCTTGGACATGAAGCAGTAAGTGGGCATGATGGATGGTGGGAGCGGGGGATGAAAATGAGAGCAGGTAGAAAGGGAGACTGCTGTTCGTCTGATGGATGTGTTTTCTATGATGGATCATGTTGCGAGGAAAGCAGACGGGACACTGGGGTGGGTGCCAAATCTACTGCCGACTGTCTGGTTGGCCCTGGTAAGCCACTGTTTTTTGGGTGATTCTCCCATCTGTGCTATTAGCTGTATGTGACTTGTCACATATGCAAATAGCAAATGTTTTGGACAGAATCTCACCCTGCTACGAGGGATTTAAATAAGTGCTTTACAAATGAAGAAACCTGACAGTCAGATGTGTGCTCTGTCCCCCATACATTTCTATTGCAATAAGTGCATGCTCACTTATGTCCTCGGCTCCTATGCTGCCATACTGTTCTGGTCCATCTTGCATCCGGAGATTTTTGGGAAAGGGGCAGGACCTGGTATGGCTGGCAGTGGTAGGCTGGCGTCTGCCACTGGAAATGGCAGCAGCGAGCTCTGTTCGTTTCCCCCGGTGGTAGCACACTTGGCTCTCTTCCTCCTCTGTGCTGTTGCCAACTTTCACAGAGCTTATAGGAACTGAATTTCCTCCAGTACTTCCTTCTTTTCCAAATTGGTTGAAATTGACTGATGAATGCAAAAGTTCTCAGGGAGCAGGGTAGGGGGGGTGTTCTGTATCTGTAAGCCGTGTTTCTTAGGAACCCAGGCTGAAAATAATAACAGAAGTATATAGATCAGTGTTTCTGTCAGGTAGGAAGTGTTGTGCCTCTTTAATTTACTGCAGTTTTAATGGGATAGAGGGGAAGAGAAGATATACAGCAACCTGGCACAGAGAAATGCAAAATAAATTAGTAGCAATAGAAATGGTCTGGTGGTTTATGTCCCAAATGTAGGAGTTGTTAAAGGATCCCATCATCTTGAAAGTCAATAATTATTTTTTAAGGCATTAACAAAAGAGCAGGCTGAAATGTTTTGCTGGAAACTTTTTGCTGAAATTACCTTCCTCCCCGCTCAACGTCTTCCCCCCCCCCCCCCCCCCCAAAGGTAATTTTATTCTTAAAGTGTCTGCTTTGGCAGGAGGGAGAAGCTGTTTATCAAAAGAATTAATAGAACTCCTAAACCTAGAAATGATTCCATTCTGACTAAAGCTAAAACTTTTCTTTGAAGTGGTAGGAATGTTGATTGGAGGTGGTATTTGGAGGTCCCTAGTCTGAGCTCCTACTCAAGGCAGAGCTATCACCATCTATAGATCAGGTCAGCCATGGTTTTGTCAAACTAGGTCTTGAAAAATTCCAAGGATGGAGGTTCTGCAAATCTGGGTAACCTGTTTCCTAATGTCCAGTCCGAGTCTCCTGGGACACAACTTGCGATCATTTGCCCTTTGTTATATCATCTGCCACACCCAAGAAGAATTTGACTTCTTCATCTTTAACTTTCTCTCCAGTAGTTGTGGAATGATATTAGATTGTGGTTTAGTTTCCTCCAGACTAGATAAGCTCAGATCTCAACCTCTTCTTGTAGGTTGTGTGCTCACCATCTTGGTAGCCCTACACCTGTCAGTTCTTCTTCAATTTCTCCATAATTTTCTTGAATTGGTGGGCCAGCACTGCATACAGTATCCCCTATGCAACTTCTCCAGCCCTCAGTAGAGGGGGATGACTTCCACTGAGCTCCTGGTGATGGTCTTGATAATACAGCACAGTGTGTAGTTTGACTTATTTATGGTGAGAGGATATTTTTGGTTCATATTCAACATGGCATTCACTGTGATCTCCAGGTCCTTTACAGCATGGCTAATACCCAACCAGTTAATTCTCAACATGTACCAATTTATGGGTTATTCTGCCCCAGGTGCAGAACTCTGCACTTTGCATAGCTGAGCTCCATGAGGCTTCTGTTGGCCCAGCCCTCAAATTTCTCAAGGCCCCTCTGTACTGAGCCTCTTCTGTCCATTACTCTCTCTCTAATTTAGTATCATCTGCAGATTTGCTCAGTGTTTCATCATACGAGTCCTCGATGATATCAAACAATATTAGTCCCAGTTACAAACCTATGGGATCTTCTGCTTGTTGCTAGTTGCCAACTACATGTTGAACCATTGATTGCTACTCTTTGACTCTGACAGTCCTATTGGTTTTCAGTCCTCTCGGAGCTGGTTTGTGCATGAAGGCGCACTGTCATTTAGATGTCTGCTTGACAGTGATGGGCAACCTCAGACATACAGAGATATATCCAAGGTGTAAGCTTGTACAGCCCAGAAGTGAACTTGCTTGAAATTCTCCCCTAGTGACTGGTGTGTGATCTTCATCTCTTGCCTATCCTATTTGTATTATGGCTGTTCAGCCTCACAGTGGATCAAAAGTCTAATAGATCTCCTGTCCCTTTCAGATTTCAGGTGAGGCTGAAAACAAGAGTGTGTGAATTATTGCCAAAATTCAGTAGAAGTTCAGGTAGGAATGTCCATTCTGTTTTTAAAATGAGTTTCCTGTTGTTCCCATTTCTGGGTACTTGGCTGTACTAAATTCTGTTTTGCTGGAAGATGCTCATAGCTAGCTAAATTGTTGAGGCTTTGGTGTCTGAGGATAGTATTAATGATTTCTGTTACAGTTGAGGAGGGGTGGTGAAAGGCAACACTTTGAACTCAGCTGGAGGCAGGAGCTGGACGGTTTGGCGGAAGTATGTGTGATTTAGATTTTGTTCAAGACCCAAAGAGAAAGGAGCATAGTGTCAGACTCGCCTCTACAGACCTTGCTTTTCTGACCTGTGGTCAGCAAAACCTTGTAACCTTGTCACTTTTCCTGTCTCCTTGCAGTAAGATCTATTGATTAGTGCCTCAGTAGTCCAACTCATGGTAGTATTTTGGAGAGACACTGAGAAACCCAGGCACAATCTCACAAAGTAATAGGGACACATACTAGGGGAGAAGAAAAAAGGTATTGACATCTCTTCTGAGAGCTGGAAGGAAAATTCTGTTGTTTCAGCTGTAGTAGAGCTGAAGATGATGTCCTTTGACTGGAATTGCTTTGTGGGGACTCACTGCTTAGCAGTGTTAACATACATGTGCAGATGCGCACACTGAGAAGTGAGAAGTCTTTTCGTTTCTGGGTTATCTCAGGTTTGTAGGGTCTGGTGCTGAAAACCCTAATTTATTAAAGAATGTGCCAAAACCACAGTGAATGAAATCACTGTATGTGTGTGGTTTAGAGCCCTAACTGAAACCTGTGGCAGCATTTTAAAATTTTGTGTTTTTCACTGTAGAAGCTGGTCTCAATTGATCAGTATATTTCTAGTGAATTGAAATCTTTAGGGGATGGCTGCCTCTTTGCAGTGTTCTTAGGCCTTTTTCTGAGAAGGAGGGGACAACTGGAGACAGGCTAGTGGATTATCCATGGGCCACAGTTGCAAAGATCAACAGTTTCGATGCTCAGGAAAGGTGTGATTGGCTCAACATACATCTCTGCAAATACTTCCCATGTCAGTTTAGGCAAATGCTTTTAACGATTCATTCAATTATGTTAAGCACCTGTTAAAGGAATCCTAAGCCCTCCCTGGGGTCATTTCAGTTCTATGAGATTGTAATTGTTTCAGACTAACCATGATTTCTTCTTTTGCCTTCAGGTGATTCTAATTCTGACAAAGCTGTATGACTACAACCTGGGAAGCATCACAGAGAGCTCTCTTTGGAGGTATGGAGATAAACTGAGTTAATAATTACCACCTTACTTAGGAACAGTCCAGTACAATTCTTTTATTGCATTTAATTGGATTTTTTTAACATGCTGGAAGGTTTGTAGCTAAGCCTTCTGCATCTCATATCTGTTCCTCATACTAAAGGATAAAGAGGCTGAAGTCTGATCATCATGTTTATCTAGATAACATATTTCATGAACCTGCTGTCATTTGATTTCTCCTTTCCTGTCTTATTTAGAATCAAATCAACCAATTAGTTTTTCTTTAGAAGAACCCAACAGCCTTAGGCCTTTGTTTGTAATGAAGGATCTCATGGCTGCCCTAGTGTCCTAGGCAGTCCTTCTTAAAAGTCAATGCTATTAAAACTACGAGGGAGTATCTGTGAATAAAGTTTGCTCAAAAAAGTAGTAGAGGTCTGTTTATGCTGGAGTTCTGGTATTGGTACCAGTTAACTGATTTCCACTTGTGATGCTGTCTGCTGCAGTGGTTTATAGAGGATGCTTTGATACTTCAGTGATTTCAAAGCACCTTGTGCACTGTGTGATCCAAAGGAAAGGGCCATGATCTATTTCTTAAGGCTATTATTTGGTTTGGAGAGTAGATCATGTCTGTTTTTACTTCTCCAAAAAATGGATCCAAGTGGTGTCCCTAGTGGTACTTTCAGCAGCTGTAATGGATGAAATGCAAGTTCTTTCATAGTTCTACCTAATAAACTCTTGTGGGCAGTCTAGGAACTTTGTATGCAGGTCACTGAAGATGGACAGGTTGCTGTCTTGGCACAAGAAAACTTTGGATATGTTGAAACTAAAACTTCTTGTGAGAATGACAGACTTGTTCAGGAAAGGTTTCTCAGCTGCAAGGAAGAATTTTGGGTCAGAAGTAGAAAGAATAACCTTGCTGTTCAAGGAACTAGGCAGGGATTTAAGTGAATGACATAGGAAAGATTTGACCTGGAGTGTCTTCTAAACCTAGAGTGCGCTCCACCCACTAGCCTGCAGTAAAAGCAATATTTCTGTCAGCCCTGGGGAAATTAAAAAGAAAAAAACCCAACAAACTAGAACTTCAAAACTTCTAGAGTTTATTCTGAAGAGCAGCAAAAACACTGAAAAAGTATCAGTATTTTGTGGGGTTGGATAAATGCTTTCTCATCCTGCTCTGGGGATAATTGGATCTTTTTATTTCATACATATTGCTGCTAGGGCTTGAGATCAAAAATGATCCAGTTGCCTCTACTGCCTTTGTCTTTACTATGATGTGCACACTAAGGTACTCAACCTTAGTCTTTCAGGGCTGTGGCTTTGGGAATATTTTCCTCAATTAACTTTGGGCTGGATGCTTCATTTCTGAATGGTTTTGATAGAGAACATTTGGAAATGTAAAATGTATCATCTTTGTTTTTTTCCTCTTCCTACACTCAGTCACTTCACCTTGGGATATCTTCATCACTGTTGCATCAGTTGTTGGTGAAAGCCTGGTGTTACATCATGTGGAGATGCCTCTTTCCCTGTTGCGGACAGTGCTTGATAAGAGCTACTTTGCTTATCTGATGTGATGTAGGATTGTGCTGAGATACTGGCTGCAAGCTGAAAATAGGATAGCCAAATCAGAGTGGGCAACACACCTCTTGTTGAGATGTATGAATTTGGGCAGAAAACTGTTGATGGGCTTATGCTGTTGCCCATTTCAGAACTGGTTTCTGTGGAGCATGCCAGTGGCCTAAATTTTATTCCTGATTCAGAGAAGGAGCTGTGGATGTCATTAGAGGATGTACCAGAAGCTAGGGCCTTGGTAGAGAAACAGGCATAGATCTAGCTAGTGAGTAGAATGTGCTTTTCTGGACTTCAGATAGTCCTAATGTCAGAACATGATTAAGAATGTAGGAACAGCTGTATTGTTTTCTCTAGTCCAATATCCTACCTCCAACAAAGTTTAAGGAAGAATATACAAACAGGATTATCATATCTGACACTTCCTCCTAGTACTCTTCTAGCCTTCATTCTTAAACTTGAAGATTAGGGTCCTTCCTCACCCTTCAGCTTAATGTCTGAGTCTTAATCATTTTCTAATCATTTTCTGTGTTTTTTGGAGGTAGCAGGATTTTTGTTTCATGAACTAGCTTCCTTAATATCTCCCTGAGCTTTTTTTAAAAAAAAAAAAAAAAAAAAAAAAAAAAAAAAAAAAAAGCACCTGTGATATCTTTTAGCAAGGAGTTCCTCAGATTGAGGAACTATTCAGTTTATTCTGAATCCATCAGTTGCACATTCACTTGGCACACACCACTTCTTAGGAGAACTTGGTTACAGCTGCATGCCTGGGCATCCAGAATTCCTGGGCAAATGCTTTGGACTAGAACTAGGACAGCTAAAATCAACCCAGTTATCTTTGCACTGTTTCACTATTGTTCTTGATCCATTCTTCGGTGTTCGTGATTGGCTGTGGATGTTGCTGATGCACTTCATTTTCGTATCGGTCCCCTGTTCCTGTTGTCTTACGTAAGCCTCAGGTGGTTATGCTGTGCTCCGTCCTGAGTCTGGCTCTTCTTTTAGATCCCTGCTTACTATGTAGGCATGTCTTTGGGTCACTAATAAATATCCTTGTGAAGATCCCAGGACAGCTCCTCTGTTCTTAGTGTAATGGAAAGAAATGACAGGATGAGTATATCTTATTATTTTAATGCACCTGACAGAGGTTATTAGCTTTCTCTCCTCCTGGCTGCTTAAGTGACATGTTCATTTAAATCTCTCTGCTTGCTTAAAAAGGATAGAAAAATGGAATCGAGAGAAGGGGAGAAACATATTCTGCCCTTTAATTTATTTTGTGCCTCAAGGTTTGTTATTGGGGAATGGAAGGAAGCATGATCTCATGTCTGGTTTGATTTCTGATGTCAAGAATTCTGTTTCTGAAGGATGGAGGAAAAAGGTAATTCTGCAGGTATGTACAGCTGAAGAGGAAACTCTGCCTTGAATACATGACAAAGAAATACCACTCTCGCCTCCTGCGCAGAGTGCATTCAGAAGGGCTGATGAATGATGAGGGGCTGTTTAGAAGCATGTCACAGCCACGAGTCATTTGTGTTATAGCTGGTTATAAGCACATCTGTCATTTGAAGGTGTAGTCGGGTGATTTAAGCAGTCTTGTGACTGATGGGACTGTAACCATCTATAACACAACTATGCCACTGCCTACAAGATATGAATCTGTCTTCTTTATAAACACACTGCTACCTGCTAGGATGGTGTTTCTTTGTAATTTTTCAGCCAGTTTAACTCCAGCTGGCTGTAGCACTAATGGATGGGGATCGCCCTTCCAAAAATACTAATGAATTAAGAGACCACTGGCAACAGATATGAAGGCATGAAATACACTAAGAGAAAAGAATCTATACAATCTTCTAGGGAGCTGAGGCTCAGTAGCTCACCAAACTTTGGGTGGCAAGTGAGATGCTGTTTTTGTAAGCACTAAATGAGATTTCTCATCAGGGTGGACCCAATTTCAATTACACTCTTATCCTCTCAGCAGACTGTTTCCATTGTTTTGGATATTTTTTATATTTTTTTGCTCTTTTTATAGAGAAGAAAGAACAGGGTGGAGAAAAGGTTTCCTGTCACTGAGCAATTAACTGAGTATACTGATTTTATTTCTCTTCAAGAAATCTTGCAGATCACAAAGAGGATTAAGCTGTGAGAATTGGAATGTTTTTTACCATTGGAGTAAGATAAGCATACATGTTCAAGAAATAAAAATGTCAGAATACTGACTTATGAGCTGTAGACAGAGGTGGGGGAGGACTAATTCTTTTCTTCCCCAATTTGTATAAATATGGTTGCTCTGGGGAGATGTGCACGAATCTTTCCTTCAGGGAAAAGGCCTGACAAGTAACGAGTGCTGCCATTTACCTTCACACCTTCCTCTAGTTCTGTATTTGGTCAGGAAGGAATAATTTCATGGAACTTGCCAGGACCACAGCAATGTAAAATGAGCAATAATTAGACCTTGCTTTTCAGCCAGTAAGTAGGAAGATGTAGAGTTTGCCTGGCTTGAGATCATTTATGTTCTAAACCCAGATCTGTTGCTTTGCTCTGGCAAGTTCTTGATGATCCTTCTTCTTTCTGTCACTGTGCCTAAACTCTGAGCTCCCCAGTTCAGAAGTACTTAACACTGCCAGCCTGTCCCCCACTGTACACCCGGTACTGGTTTTTTGCTCTAAGGAAACTCTAGCACATATGCCACAAAGGAATCTCAAGGACTCTGGAAAATATCTATACCTCGTATATCTTCTTCCTAGCTTCCATTTTCCATAGTTAAAGCAGGGGATGTCAATAACTCCTATTTTTTCTGGAGACCTTTGGGTGGATTTAGCTAACAGGTGTTTGCAATATTTTGAAGATCAGCAAGTGTTAAATATTACAGGTGTGGAAGCAAGCTAGTCCTGGAACTCCAGGACTGTTTCTAGTTTTGCTGTGGCTTTGTTGTGTAACCTTGAACTTAGTAAACTGGTGGAAGGGTTAAAAACTAAGCCGTGAAGCAGAGCAAATAATGTTTACTTATCACCTGAGGTGTGTTATAAGGCTTGGTGAATTTGTTTATGAAACACCTTGCTGACCATGGGTGCAAAGGAAGCAGAAGAGAAGAGCCTTCAACTGGTCATTGTTTTTAAGATGCTGAGTTTGGAGAGGGGCAAAGGTAGACTTATTTCTGTGACTGCACATTGCTTTTTGGTATTGAGGATTTTTTTGGGGTGGGGAGGGGTTTAGAAAACTGATAGGTCAGTTCATAGCTTTTTTCCCTATTGACAGTTGCCTTCTAGGAAGGCTGGATGCAATGCTTTCTATCATTCCAGAGATATTAGATTGTTGTCCTCCCTTTGCATCAGTAGTCACTATCCCTTGATTTTTCACTGTCATGTTTCTCTGGGATCTAGATGTCCTGTGGTAAATTTGCTAGGCTTAGATGCATGCACCCATCTCACCTTAGAACACCACCAATGGACGTCATCCTGTGTCTCTGTCCCTTTGAGAAGGGAGCTTGTCATGCAAGTCAGAAGAGACCCAGATCCCTCAGAGCATCTCTGTCTCTTGGTGTAGGAAGAGCCTTCATTTCTACCGTGGGACAACTTGATGAAGTAGATATTTCATGGAGGGTGAAGTGCAAAAACACCACCCCTCTCATGGAATTCTGAGCAATATGTTTTTGGATGACACAGAATTATTGCTGTGTCCTCCTCTGCTATTGGCCACTGTTGGAGACAAGATGCTGAGCTAAGGTAGACCTTTGGTCTATTACCATTGGTGTTATGTTTGTATGATGGATAGTCTCATGATCATTGTCATGCATAGGAGTGTTTTGGAGAAAACGCATGCTGATGGAAATGGGCTTGCATTAATATGTCAGACCATGAGAAGGAGCAATGGAGTAACAGGAGTGTGTTCTCTCTTGCAGCTGCTATAGGGATAGTAGCCTTAGGAGGAGAGATAGGTATAGACTGAGGATCATACCTGAATAAAAATCTTATAAAACTGGCCAGAATATATCTATTAGTCCTTTGATTCTGTCTCTTGAATTCTGTTGTTTGCAAAGTCCACCTGTCTTGTGTGTATGTTTATTCCAGCTCTATGGATATAGATCTATACTTTGAAGCCGCATGTTTACACTTGTTCATGCAATTTTCCTGCTTGTTATTTATGGAAGAATGCCCTCATTCAGATCAGGGCTATAGTTGCCTGTGTCATCTTCAATATTGTTGATGTGTTTCTGAGGACTTTATTCCTCCAGACTTGAGGTTTCTTACAACAGGAGACTTCAAAGGTTCGCAGTATTTACTTGCTTCCTTTGGGTAGAATTGCCAGGACATTCCTATTACTGTTTTCATTGGTCTCTGATATATTTTATGCTAGCTCTTTTCTTGTCTGTTTTGTAGCTGGGCTGTTCTTAATTCCCATTTATTTTCAACCTGCTGAGCCACATTAATAAGGTCATAACCTGTGGCTTAGTGACACAGCATAGTCTGCAGCAGCAGAAAATGTGGGTCTTTTAGCTGGAGAAGGTAGGAAAAGCAAATTCATGTGAGAGGGGAACTGAGAAAGTTGGGGGAGGGAAAGTCTTTCATTAAGTACATTTTAACTAGCACTTTTGTAGGAAAGGAAAGTTGAAAGAACTATTTGAAATGCTTTTATCCATAAATATGGTGCTTCCATTGCTCTGTGTGACTAAGTCACTTTCCCTAACTGAATATCAGAGCTTAATAGACACAGCTACATTATCTCCCATGGGCATTTACTGTAGTTGTAACAGTGATGTTTCCTTGTGTCTTTATTTATTTGCACTTTCTCTCCTGCAAACATATGAACCACAGACTGCTCTGTATATAGATGCCTGAAGGCATCTGGGGGGAAGGGAAAGAGTGAATTTGCATGCTGAGCTATTCACGAAGGAAGAAGAATCTTTTTACAGTTCGATCAGTGGGAGATCTGCCTATATTGGAGGTAGGCTTAGAACATGAATTTCATGCACTGACTGAATGAGGAGCTGAGCACAGCCTTTTTATGGCATGGGACACTGCATTCAGCCCCCAGAAGCCCTAGGGACTTTGCAGTTTCTGTAGCTATCAATTTTTTATGAGAGGGCTCATATGTTACTGTTAGTCACCAGAGTAATAAACTTTTAGCACAATCAACTCTTCTAGTTGGTTGCCAAAGTTTCCTTGGATATTTTGCCTACTATTAAAAATAGTTCTATTAAAGCTGGGGGTGAACCCTACCTAGGAAATGCAAGTTGCAGCAGATGCTTCAATAGGTCCCAGTTCAGCAAGGCACTTAAATCTTACTGAATTCTATCCCTTTCTTATCTTCCTTGAAGAATGAGAGCCAGTATAACTCTGGCATTTTGGGACCTGGCTTTTGTCTTTGTTTAGTCAATGGCAAATGAGTTGTGCCTTGACATAACAGGAGGGGAAGGATTGTCCCCTGATACTTTGAAGGATCAGGTTTAGTCCAGGATTTAGTGACGTGTGCCTCATGGCCTCGTCTGCATGGATAAAACATTCAGCATTAATGAAGATGCAAATTTATTAAGCACATTAAAAATGTATTCTGTTGCAGCCAGTCATGAAATGTAGCAGTGTTATCAAGTAAATCAAAAAGAACAAAATCCAATTCATTTGCTATATGGAAACCAATGTGTAAATCAAGGTAATGAATATTAGTATTAATATATAATATCCTTTAAATAACAGATATACAATGTTCATGCCACTTCATAGACATATAATGTTCTAAATGCAGCCTGTTAATTCTTGTTCTGTGAAGTAGAAGACACACTCGCACATCTGTTTCCCAGATTGTACCTGTTTTCACAAATGATATTGGTAAAACACAGCAGAAGTACTCTGGTGCTGGTCCATGGGCTGCACCCATATGTTGTGGCTGCATAATAAATGCAGACGAGCTGGACAGGAGCGGATATGTAAGAAGAAAGGTGAATAACACAGTAGTTAATGCTGCTTAAGCACAAAGCAAAATATCCTTTGTGTTCTGCTTTTCCATCTTTTTCGAATCTATGAAGTTACTCCTGTAAAACTGGGTAAAATTGTGCTTATCTCTTCAGGGATATATCTTCCACTAATTACAAAAAGGGAAGGACATATCTGGGGCTGAGCTTGGGTAAACCAAAACTACTCCAGTTTAGTTAGTTATACTACCTTGAAATTTGATCTTTCAGGTCTTCAGGTACATGGGGCACAGGTATTTCTGCATCTATGCCTTGGGATTTGTACAGGCAAACAGTCAATGATGATGATTACTACAGAAAGGGTCTGACATGTCACTAATTTCCTCTCAAAGGATGTAGTGAAACAGCTGGAAATCTTGTGCTGTAAAAACTTATATTTAAATATGCACCAACTTTGCTACTTCCTGTGCAGTGTAAACTGACGACATTTTTTCTCTAAAACAGGGGTCTGCTTAAAGTGACCTTTTCTGATTTCTCTAACCTACCAGGTAAGATTTGAACAACACGTAACAGGAGACGTAAAGCCCACAGTTAGCTTGCATCTTCGATACTGAGAGCAAAGCCAGCTTTGTGGTTTTGTCCTGCCAGCAGCTTCTGTGCCTCAGGAGACAGGGTCATGCTTAGCAGCAGTGGGTTGGTCTTCCTAATTTCAGAAGCTCAGCCAGGGAAACCTCTCCCCCTATGCTGCTCATTAGGAAGGCCTAGAGTGTTTCCTCTGGGGACATTGGTTAGGACTCCAGATCTGTTTGTGAGCACCAGTTATTTTCAGTAAATGCTGCGCTTTGCAGGGAAACAGGGCTGTTTATGGCAAGGAAGGTTCATTTTGCCTTGTGTCACTCAGATGTCCTGACTGTAGCAGGTTCGTGTGGTAGCCTTGAGGTACTCAGTGCACTTGGCGCTAAGAAAGTTTGTGCTTTGTCCAACAGAGACAACTTGAGGGAGACTTGATCTCTGGTGAACAAGGCACTAGCTTGTACAGCTTTACTTCTCCATACAAAAGCCTGGAGGAGGTGCGAGGGGATTTGGAAACTCTCCTTTCCTGGCTCCGTGCCTCCCCCTGCTACTGTGCTGAGTCATTTTGCTGGTGAGATTCATTAAGTGGTGGGCAAAGACGGGTCAGGATGATGATGAGCAATTACATTGTACTCTATCCTGATACACTGTGTTATCCATGCAGGGTAAAATAGCTTCCTTCTGTCTCCCCTTATTTTCCCCCACCCTCCTCCAAAGGAATTTATTCCATAAGGAAGTTGCAGGGATTTTCCTAGCATGCATTTTACTATTGGGTGTAAAGATAAAACCTCTTCAGTTATCTTGCTATTTACATAGATTGTACATCCATGAGAGAGGCTGAATTGAAAAGTAATAGGAATTTACAGAGAAGCCATGTGTATTGTGTGTTAAATGACTTCATAAGGAGAAAGAGAGACTTTGATATCCGATCTTCCCTTAAGGCAAAACGCTTGCATAAAGATAGTGTTGTTATTTTTGCTAACTTGCTCGTACTGCTGTATTGCAACGGTCTGTGCACATATCTGTGTGTGCGTGTGCTCCCATGTATTCCCTCCTGTTTTTCTTCAGCCTGAGCTCCTGGAGTCAGACGACTGCTCCCAATCTCAGCTTTTGTGTGGTGGGTGAAAACAGCTGCTTTGTGTTTCCGTGGTGAAAAGAGAACCAAGAGTCTCCAACTGCTGTACAAATAGGAAAGCCCAAACATATACTCTGAAAGCTTGTTTCTTGAAATTTTTCTTCCTTGCTTGAAGTTAATAGGGGAGGGTACATATGAGGGAAACATCAGAAGAAAGTGGCAGTTATTTTATGATACTTGAATCCTTGATGTTGCAGATTAGAACAGATTGAAAAAGATTTGATGAACGTTTTTTTGAAGCTCAAATATTTTAAGGGAGTTTGGTGATTATATCTTTGGGAAGACAAATCAGGATGGGGAGGGAATTTCTGTGTGGAATAGGTTCCTCCATGAATTGGGAGTGCAGATGCTTGTTTGTCATCTTGAAGGCAGGTTGGGATTGCAGCTCTGATCAGGCCAGGCTTCAGCCTGGCTTTCCTACAAACCGCTTGAACGCACTAGTTACTGGCTTACATGATTACACCGTCTGCTCCTTCCTTTACTTTCAAACAGGCATTTCAAAACCTCTGTTCTGATAGGGGGAAAAAAAAGTGAATTTTGTTTGCTTTTCATAGGACTGGAATTTTCCAGCTCTTCCTGTTGATAATGCTACAAAGCTGCTCTGCCTACTAACAGCACAGAACAGAAGACACCCTCCCCTCTGGATTGAAACTGGGAGCTAGGTATTGGCCATACACAAGGGAGAACCACGTTTGGGTGGCAAGGACACGCGTGAACTGGGAGGCAGTCTGTGGGGACGCCAGGTTTCTTGTGGCTGACTAAAAGCTGCCAGTTTTCAGCAGGCAGAGTTGGAGAGAACTTTTTGTTGAGCTGCAGGCTTTAAACTGGGCTTGGTGTTCAGCTGCCAGACTGATGGGGCCTGTAACTACTGGGGAATATGGGACTGCCGTCAAAATTGGGCCTGTGTTTTGCATTTGAATACGAAACTAAATTTTTGAAAGTAAACTACAAGGGAGGCCAGAAGAGCTGCATGCTGGAAACCCTTCTGTAGATCAGGAGGATAAAAAGCAGCTGTCAGCAAGTGTAAGCTCCCACCATGCGTCACCGGTGAGTCACTGTGTTACTGATAGTTTGTGTGTTTACGTTTTCCCCGACTGTCTCAGCTCAGAGGGATCAATGTAGGAGGCTGAAAAACGCATGCATGCTTTCTGTCTCTTCTATTTCTCTCCTGCTTGTAGGAAACAACACAACTTCTGCTCAGAGCTGGCAATTGAGAACCGCAGCTGTGAGTCCTAGCTTTCCTACATACAGCTTTAGGCAAGTTTCTTCACCATATCATGCATGGGAAATGGGGTTATGTTACCTGTCCATCTGCAGTAAATGGATGGAGATTTTTGGATGAAACTCACTAATAAATACCAGTCTTAGAGTAGGGAAAAAAGCTACTGTGCCTACAGTTTTCATCCATACATAGCTGAAGACTAGAAGAGATTTGGCCTATGCTTTATCAAGCCAAACCATTGGTATATCTAGTCCTGTGTCTAAGGATCTTGAGAAACCCTTGGTTGTCTTTGGAGGCTGAGCAAATTGCCATCTTTTGGTCAAATTATAATGTCTTTAGTTGTAAGATTCTGCCCTAAAAGAAGCTAATTCTTGTAAAAGGGTAAGAAAAGATTCAAAACCAATCTTTTTCATAGTCAGTTCTTTTCTTTGCAAGGAAGGAACGTCAACACAGAGATTTATGGTGATGGACCATGGCATCTTAGAGAAGGGCTACTAGATGGGGGAAGCAGTGGAGATGGGAGTAAAAAGGAGTCTCTGACTTGACTTGTAATAATTACTTCATTATGAAGATATGAAACATCTTTCTTCTCCTAATTGTATTTGTAACTTCTCCCTGGCTCCTCTGTTTTTGCAATTTCTGGGAGGTGAGGGAGGCAAAAACACAGCCCTTCTTTCTCATTACTCTCTGGTGGCACTGCTTAATTGGAAGCAACACCCTTCCATGATATACGCTAGGTATGAATGTGAATTTTTTGCACAATTATTTTTCTCAAAATTTTCCTAGCTAGAGCTTGCAAGAGGTGGCCTGCTGTTTTTACTAGCTTGCCTCCAGTAGCAGCCAATAAGTGGTAGTTAATATCAGCATTAAATTCTCAAAACAAACCTGCTGCCATTGGGATAACTATTTTTCTCTAGAGAAATCAGCTTATGCCCTGAAGCATGGGTTTTGATGACTTGCCATATTAACATGAATAACTACTAAAAAAAAAAAAATATAGGCTATAAAATTACCTGGCCCTTTCCAATAAACACATCTGTGGCTTGTAAGACTCTGACCTCCTTTTGCTGTGAGCAGGGTGAACTGACTACAGGGATTGTGGAAAATATCATTTCTCTTCATTTCCCTGCCAATGCTCGAGTGACGATGTGCTCTCTTATGAGGCAGCATAAAATTTAGAGGCTAGTCACGATGAGGGTAGTAAGAAAGAAACTTAAAGACCTCAGTAAATTTCCCTTCTAAATGTTGCCTTTTCAGAGGTAAATGGTCTTATTCTTTGTAATCTCTCCTTGTATGTTAACAGCTTTCACAATGCTGACTTTTATAAGAAAAGCACATAACAATCTGAGTCTGCTTTATCTCTGGTAAAGGAGCCAAAGGAGGAAGGAGACAATACATTTTTCCTGTAAAGTCCACCATCTCCTGAGCGTATGTGTACTGTAAAATCAAAATGTGGATGTTACTGAAAGAAATAAGTGTGGTGTCACAAGTGTTTTAATAGCCCGTGATTTATTTCCCTAAATGCTTTGTTAAGATGATGCACAGCAGTGTTTAAAGCCAATTGCAGTCTTAAGAGAGACTTGGAATTATTTTCTACCTCCTGATTTCTTCCCCCCCACCGTCCCTTAAGACAATAACTTGCTTGCTGGGGCAGAAAGGCCCTGGATTCAGAACAGAGATTCTACTTCTTATTTAATGTTTCTTTGCTAATTAATCAGCCCAGTTTGTGATCTGTGTGTGTAGGAGTATGAATGAACTTACTGTGATACAAGAGAGCTGCATGTATACTGGCTGGGGTTGGGAGATTTGTGTTCAGTTTCTGGATCGCTTTGTGGATCAGGCTGTAAAATGGTAAAATACTTGGTTAGGCATAAACAAGAGCCAGTGAGCCCATGTATCTGAAAAAAGAAGTGAGCTACAAGGAATAGTTTTAGGTGCAATGATATAGGACATTTTTTACATCAGTCTGACAATCTTGTATAATTTCCAAGTTTTAAGACAGGCAGGGAAGTGAATTGCAAAGATCTGAGGGAGTCATAGTGAGCAGCACAGACTACTTAGTAAGCTGAGCCCACTCAGAAAAATGTTTTAATCCAGCCAAGCATAACAGTGGGATAAGGGCTCATATTCATTCTTATAGCATAGCTAAGAGCTGTGACCAAAAAGTGCATAGAAGCTGGAAGAGGCAGAGAACTCAACACTTACGTCCCCTTGTGAAGGGGTCAAAACATACTGCTTCGATCCTTGGATACATAAACTAAGAAGCCAGAAGTGAATCTGTAAGGAACTTTAAGATAAATGTTGTTTTGTAGTTTTATTATAACACACTGATTTGGCATGAAAAACTTCCTGTGACAACATATAATTTTTAGCAAAACTCTGCACCTGGAATTGGACAAAAGAAAAATGAGGTGTATTTGCATCACATAATTTAATATGTTTCTGTGTATCAGAAACAGTCTGAATGTGGCTACTTAAGGACATTACCTGTGGCCCAGAAAGTCACAGAATTCAAACTGTTGGAGGCTGGGAAGGCATCCAGTGGAGATACTATTTCATGCTTCCTGAGGTCTTATGCAGGTTCCTGTCGTTGGCCATCTGCAGAGAGAGGGTACTGAGTTAAATGGATTTCTGGTCTGACACGAGATGCCCACCCTGATATTGCTATGATAGCAGAGAACTCTGTATAGGTGAGTTAACTCTATGAAAGTGTTGCTACTGTGACTTGATTGCATTTCAGACCTAAATTTGCTCGTTTACATTTTTCCAAGATAATTTTTTTTATATTATTCTATTCTAAATTATTCAACTTGGCTCAAGGCTACCTTGCCAAAATGTTGAGGTTTGAATTAAAGAATAGGCCTAAAATATTACAATGGATCTGAAACTCCTGGTCTGAAACCGTATGAATGCCTTATGGTCTCAAAGGATATGCTGGGAGATTGCAGGGTTAAATGTGTCCCTCAGGTCATGTGTGTAGTAAATGCTTGAAATTGCAGGTGAGCTAAGTTTAGTGCATGTTTATGAGAATGGTGCCTTGGGAGGTGAAACAAGGAAAGAGAAGATATATGATGAGTGGTGAAATAAGGTGGACAAAAGATTGTACAGGCCAAGTAGAAAAAGGGTAAGTGTTGGGGGGGGGGGGGGGGGGGGAATCTAGTTTCTGAGACAAAGAAGCTTTGACATGGTTAAAGTTGCATGCAGAGTCAGCTCTTCTGCTTGTAAAACTGGTAGGATGTCACCAGTGTGAGTCAAATTGCATCACTTTCTGCTAGCTATTGATCTGCTCCAGGAATAACTTCTGGCTGCTATAAGAGCAGTAACACCCTCGTTGCTATGCTTTTTTTCTTCAAATTGATGATATTTTGATAGCAGTGTAACTGCTTAATTTTTTAGCATTACTGAAATGTGAAGTAAACAAAAGGTGGTTGAGTCTTGTGATAAGTGTGCTTTTGTTGTCCAGCTGTTCTGTTTAATTAAAAAACCATTGGATTTGACAGTTGGCTTTTCTTGCATTCAAATGCTCTTTATTTCAGGAAAAAAAGTGCTGAGTCAATTGGTTTAGAAAGAAGATGGAATAAACCTCTCAGAGCAAACAAGGCTTTATAATTTGCAGAATATCTGTTGAAACGGAAAAAACTTTAGAGAGATACAATAGCGAAATTTTATGTGTGGGTTATCTCTGATGTACAGCAACTTCTGGAATTCTGGTCAGGGCCTGCTGGTCCTTTGCTGGGATTGTTTCTTCACCAGAGACCTTGTACCCAGCTGCACTGACTCTAAAACTTCTCTCCAAAGCCGAAATCTGCTTTAAACTGAGTGTTTCCTCCTAGCAAAGTTATCAGAGGATGTTCATGACCCTGTGATTTCTGGCCTGGTCTTCAGCTTGGTCATTTAGTACCTCTGAATCAAGCTGTTGAGAATAACTTTGTTTTGGTTGTTATAAGCTGCTTTATAACTCTGCACATTATTTTTGACACTGCTGTGGATTAAAAAAAGTGTGATTTCTGTGCAGTTTCTTTTCAAAATGTTTTGTTGTTAAGAGACTTAGTTTTATGATGTTGAAGAGATGACTAGGTTTTTGCTGGAATGAACTTTCCAAAAGTGACTTGTGTGTGTACACGTTTAACACTGCTTTGTAATTTTTAAAGGACATAAATCAGAATAGTTTGTTTCAGCTGACCTGAAATGTTTGTTGACTCCTTTGCTCTGAAAAGAAAGGGAAAAAGTATGTGTGGGGTGGGTGTTTGTGGGGTTTTTTGTTTGTTTCTTTTGTTCTGGTTTGGTATGGAAGAAAATGAAAAATCTAGAATTATTCATGGAATGGGTTCTGGTCTTATGACAGAAACTGCATGGTGCAATTTACAAGCCAAATCCAGATATGCCACATTTAGCAGAGGGAAGTTCTTGATGCTCTTGATCCTATTATGACAGCTATCAGCATAGCTTTTTTATTATAAGGAATCCCACTGAGTTGACGAGAATTTCTCGTTGAATAAGGGCAGTCCCTTTCAACTCCTAAGAAGGGCCATTTTGTATCAAGCCAGAGAACTACCTGGTCCAGTATCTTGTCTCCAGTGTGAACCTGCAGCAGAAAGAATATAAGAATAAGTCAAGAATGTGGTGATGCTTTTCTGATGTAGCCTTCCAGCGAACAGTGATCTCTGGCTTCAGGACTTTCTAAAACAGCAGAGGTCTCATAGAGGTGTTTAATACACCTCAAGAATATATTTGTTTGGGGGCATTTGTTTTTCATCTCTAAATGTATCCATCATTTGAACCAATACAGACCTTTAATATCCAGAATTGTAGACAGCTCAAAAGCACCTGGTGGTTGTTGCCCTGTGTCCACTGCAGGTGGAGCTGAATTAATGCTTGAGAAATGAAAGACACTGAAAACTTTTCAGGCATCTAGTTTCTTTTCACTACACCTTTTTATATTTGTGAAGTCCTGCTGTGTGATGAATGCAAATTCACCTAGCTGTATTTTCTTACTAAATGAACTTGCCAGTTGCCATGTTGGATTGAGTGTCTTATGGAAGTGAAAAAGAAGCAAATGGCACAAAATTGCACTTGTGTAGCCTTTAGGGTAAGGAGCTCCATAAGACAGATGGAGACCAGAATGTCTTTGAGTTTTATTGGTTGCTCTTTAAGCTTTGCATTATCCTTTTGATGAATGGATACGTTAAAAGAGATGGTTTTGGAAAGCTTCAAAGCTTAGCTATTAGCTTGCTTAATTATTACTATGACCAATTTTTGGTTCCTTAGTAAACTTCTGTGCTGTGTAGTTTTGTACTATACTGCTTACTGAAAAATAAGACTTAGTATGGAAGAAAAGTAGCTCTGTTCCTGGACAGTCTTCAGCTCTGCATTGTTTCTAGGCTGGCCACATTATCCCTACCATCCCAGAAATGTTTTTCCTCAGGGAGAAGGCAATGATCTTGGCTCTGAAGACCCACCTACTTGGGACCGATGATTCAACACAGCAGTAACTCCTGTTTCATTAATGTGCCTGAACTAACAGTAGGGACCTTCCTTGCTTGGTAACTAGTTTGAAGGTCAAAATGGAACCCAGCCGTGACTGCCCTGTCCTTTGCTTGTTGAATCTGATGAATCTATCTCCCTCCCTCCCTGTTTGATAGGGCTTTTTCTCATGAAAAGTCAAATCTAGCTAAGGAATTTGTTGGGAAAGGCTGTCCTCCAGCTGGAGATTGGTATTAAATATCAAAGAGATTTCTCTTGGCAATAATGGACAGAAGCAGACCGCTAGCCCCAAACCTAACCCTGTATAAATCTTGGTCAGAGAGAGCTAAAGCTCTAGCAGCTGTGTCCTCTCTGTTCTGTGAATGAAATCTGAGAGGCAGCCTTAGGTTCTGCAAAGTACACAGGTTCATTGTGATAGAATGAGGCAGAGATGTGGGGGGTTCTTCACTTTGTTCAGGAAAGAAGGTTAGGCTTAATCTCCACAGTAGCTGCATGTCAGACAACCACCTCTGGGTATTTAGTGGGACATCATGGAATAGAACACAGGGACGTGGGCCTTGATCAGAGTTGTACAATGGTCGTCTCCTGATCTGCAGCTCAGCCTCGATGTTTTGCGCTGAGTCATGTGGAATGGGTCCACTCAGAGTAGCGTGGTAGATGCAATGCTGGCAGCCTTTTAGTTTGTAATATGGTATTCAAAGCAATTGTCCAGAAAAGGCCAAGGAGGATTCAGCCTTGTATCTCCAAAGAATGTCTGATGATTGTTAGCCCTCCTCTGGGAGGTGTGAAAGGAAACCTTGTCCTCCTAGGCTGCTTTGCAATTAGGAATCAGAGGAGGATCATGCTGTGATCACTGCTGTGTACTGTGGCTGGTGAGTACGTTCTCTGAGAGAGGGGAAATGCAGAGTCCTCTTCATGATGTGGTTATGACAAGTGTACGGGATGTTTAGGTGATAACTGATATAAAACAAAATGCCTGACTAGTCCAGGAAGTCAGGATCTTCCCCTTGTATCTTTTTGCCTCTTTCAGCAAGACAGGAATCTTTCCAAGCCATGGAGGGTGCTGAATGCAAGTCTGCCTCTTTAGTCAAAAGCTCCAACCATTAGCAAACATGTTGCTTTTTTGAATGAAAACATCTGTCACTGCTTTGTGCTGAGCAGTGCTTTCTACTTTTTGCACTACTAGGTTAGACAGGATACTTGGCCTGTTCTAATCTTGCTTCCAAGGACTTGGATAGAGCTTAGCTGAAGCTTCCTTCTTGGAATACAGAGGAGCTTAGGCAGGAATTAGGTGTTTTGCTCCTCAGAGCCAGGGGCGTTCTGTTCTGGAAGAGTGTGTGGAGGAGGAAATGTAAATTTATGAGATCTAGGGAATTTTAAGGATCAAATATAGGTGTTCAGTGGGCTTAGAAACCTGAGAGACTTGGAGGCTGATTGCAGCAGAGATTTTTTTCAATCTTTTTTCTGGATCTTTCCATCTGTCCTGTTTCAAAACTAAGCTTTTCACATTTTGTGACCAGTGACCTCTGATATGATCTGGGGAGTCTGGAATCTACAGAGGGGCTTCTATTGGCTGGGCTGAGCTTTTAATTCTGAGTCAGTCTTCACTGGCTGCAAAATGTATCTTCACTGATGGAGAAGAAAGCTGGGGGAAAAGGGAACATGTAGTTATTACCACCATTATTCTCAGTGGCTTTGGGTAATGTCACACATGGAATAATAACAATACTACCTCTGTCTACTTGCCCTTATGCAGGAACTCTCCCCTTCCCCTAATATTAAGCAGAAGTGGATTGCTACAGTAGCACCCATGTCAGTAGCTTTAAAAATCTGCTCTTGATGGGAGGATTTCTATTACTTTGGAGAGAGAAGGAAAAAAAAAGGCCATAGCTCAGTCTGGCAGATAGAGAAACTAGATGTAAGATGTGGTGTAAATCTGGCTGCATCATTCCATTCAATTTGGCACCTGTTCTATTGCACATAAGGAACTAATGTCTTCCAGCTGCAGTTAATGAGCTCAGATCCATCCAGGAAGGGGAGAGGATGCTGAATGTATCAGCAAAATCTCAGATGCCTTAGAGCCTTAATTTACATGTTTGACCTACACCTGACAGTCATCATGTACATGCCTTAAAAATACCCAGCTGTTTGGGTACTATTATTTTGTTCTCCCACACAAGTTTGTCTCTTTCTTTCCTCTCCAAAATGCTGCTTCTGTCTGTTTTCCTTGCTTCTGTCCCTTCCTTTGTTAGTTTTAAGAAGTTTAAGCCTTGCTCTGAAAGCTACATAATAAATTTATATACTCTTATGTGAGATCACATAAGAACTTTGAATGCAGATATGCTATAAGCATTTGTTTTCTCAATCTGTAAACCTCTAACAGGCTTTCATATAATTACATATGAGAATTACTCTCATTTTAGTCTGTGGAAAAGCTGCTATAGAATTCAGTAAGCTTTGGACCAGCTTTTCCTGTCCAAAGAGAAGGAATGTTGTTTTCTGTTTTGCTTTTTTTTCTGTTATCCGTAAGTATGTAAGATTCTTACAAATTGAGTTACCGCTTGTAAAATAGTATGTGCCTTTCTGTTTCTTTGGGCACTTGCCAGTTTTGCATCTATTACAAAGGCAGCCCTTGCATCCATGTGTCTGTAGCAAGACAGGTGGATGCAACAGACAGGTGAGCCCAATGCAATGGAGATAGGATTGTGGCTGGCGCATCAGACAGTGAGACACAGCTTGCTGCCTGCTTCTGGGAGGAGTTCACACTGTGCTGTTGTCATCTGATTTAGAAGAGATTTGAAATGTGTGAATGGGGCAAAAGTTCATAATGGAGAGAGATTTGTGAACCCCCAGGGCTCTGTGGAGAATCAAACTCTGCCTCAGTGGTGTGAATAGGTTCATTGTCCAAGGGATTGGAGATGTTAAGGCAAAGGCAAATTCTAAGGAAGAATTTGAGGCCAAAGGAGTCTTTTTTTTTCTGCCTTGGAGCTGCTGTGCTGCATCAGAGAGGAATAAAAATGGGTGCAGGTGGGAAAGTATGATCAATGGCCAGCTAAGGCTGTCATCCTTGCCGATGTGTTACTGGGATCACTGTGCACTCTCTGGGATACAACAGGGAAAATTGTCGAGCAACCCACAGTAACTTTTAGACTCCCCTGACCAAACTTAAGGTCTGCTGCTCTGCAGCAAGGTGCCATGGCCTCTCCCTTGCTGTGTTATTTTGCAGAGTGGGTGCTGGTGGTTGCCCTGAGTTTTAAGCTACCAGTTGTACCTGGTGCATGGGTTCTAGAGGCAGAAGAAAACCTGTAATATTGCTCCATAGCTGGGGGAGAGAGATGGGGGAGATTAATCTTATCTGCACAGATCTTGAGCTGACAGTAGTCCTGCTAAAAGGAACAAGCTTGCTGTTGCTCATTCATTGAACTTGCAGAAGATTTTGCTCAGAAACTCAGCTACCTCTTGAACATTGCTCTGTAATGTCCAAATGCAAACAAAATGCAAACGTCAGGATAAACTGCCAACCAGAAGTCCAGATTCTCTGTATGAGAAATGGGAGCAAGGCTGGCAGCATAATTTCTCTACTGACAGCGTCCCATGAAAATGAGGTACTTCCACTGAAGACACTGAACTTACTGGCCTCCTCCTCAGACAACCTCTCTGTCAGCAATATCAGGTAGGGTTAATACCCAGGGGTACAGTAATGAAGATGCACTGCTAAAATTGCCTTTCTGACAGAGTCACGGACAAGGCAAGTAATAATGTCTTCATGCAGCACAAAAAGACTGTTCCATTAGTTGGAATAATAGACTGGAGTGGGTTAGTCTGGAGATGAAGGAACACAGCTCTAATCCCAGTTCCTCAGGCAGGCGTATGTGTTATTTACTTATTGTGTTCCAGGGCTATAATTTGATGTACTCTAGGCTGACTTTCTGTGATTAATAATTTATTATGCTCATTTATCAGTGCTTGCCCTAAAGTAGGCTCTTTACCACTGAATTGCCCACCAGTGCTGCAGATCAGCTTGTCCAGCAATTGCCACAAGAATCATTTCCTCCTATCTTCACTCCTAATTTTCTGAAGCAAACTTTACTCTCAGATGCTGCTTCATTTTCTGCATTACTCTCTCTCCTTCAGCCAAAGACATCTATTCCAATAGCTCCCAAAGGTGGGCTTCCTTAGTCCCCTGGTTCATTTTGGAATAATTCCCCAGCTGGTACCAATCACTGGGATGACTATAGGTATGCTGATTCGCTGCTCTGACAGCTATGTCTAATTAGCTGAACTGGTATCTCCCTTCCTGAATACCCCATGGAGCTTTTTATTTGAAGGTTTTTATTTAGATGAGCTAGGAGTTAATCATTATGTGCAAGTTCAGTGGACGAAGACAATACAGCTTCTGTTGTAGTTTGGTAGGCTTAATTCAGGGAGGCAAAAATGTGTGTTGGGGTAACTGCAATCACTAAATATTTCATTTTTGTTTGTTTACTGTTTCCCTGTAGAGTAAGTACGGTTTCTTTTCCTGCTCACCTTCCCACGATCCTCAGAAGACAGGGTTTTTTTCAGGCTGAAGCACATAGGTAGAAAAAAATCACAAATTTGACCCTGAATCTCCATTTCTTGTGGATAGTTGAGCAATACCATGTTTGGGAATGGTGACATTTCACTTTTCCATGATTATCAATGTGGCTGAAGAAATCTGGTAACATGTGCTCTTTTCTCTTAGTGTTCACAACCACATGAATACAAAGGTCAGCTTCCTTAAACTACAGATTTTTGTTTAAACAGTAAGAGAAAATGTTAGAAAGAACGCTGTAAATCCCAGGGTGAAACCATGCCTGGCGTATCCAGTGGTAAAGTAGTTTAGGGTAACTTTTTGTAGCAAAGGTTTTTGTATCTGGTGTTACAATAAGAAATTTTGGGGTGTGCAAACTCTTTTCTCTCCCCCTTCTTGTGTGCCTCTCCCAGGTTCCCTCTTTCACTTTTCTGCAGTTCACATTTTCTGCATGGAGCACAATCCCTTCTTTGGTGGTTGTAGTTTACAGTATCTGGGAATATTTGTCCCACTGAGACACCTCCCTGAGGGATGCGTAGGGTGGTCTGAGCTAGCTTGATGGATTGTAATATGGTTCCTCTCCTGCAGACCCAATTACTCTTACACCCCCAAGTCAGAGTCCTTCCTCTGCCTGATTTGGTCATTGTCTCTTTCATGATTCTTAAGTGCCATTTAAGAGGTAGCTTTTCCTGAGCCTCTTTTCTCCTTGCTTATTTTCTCTATTCTCCTCACTAGCAGTTTCTCTCTTAAATACCACTAATCTCTTCTTAGAGCAAACACCTCATAAGCCAAGCCATAATAAACTAGTACAGAACAACCCCACATCTATTACGTCTTCTAAATACCATTTTGAACTACCCTTTGTAAAACTGTTAGCAGCCCAGAAATCCAATAAGAATGGTATTTTTTCCCACTAACAATTTTAGGATTTTTCCTATTAAGTTTTAACATGAAATAAATCACAAGAGTTGTATTTCAGACTCTCCAACAGATTCTGTTCTGTTGTCATAAATAAACTGTTCCTCCAAAAATAGTTATCTTCATATTGCCACCAAGCCTGAGTTTCTGTTCTCACAGAAACCTCATGCAGTGTTGATAACTTCATGGGATCATTGCTGCATCACCTGTGGGTGAACCTGCTTTCCATTCCCAAAATAGCCTGCCTTTTCTCCTGCAACCGTATACTTCCCATAGAAACTCAAGCTCCCATTTTTTCCCCTTTTTTTGGTTTGTCACGGCCCTGTCAGAACTGTTGTTGGCTCATTTGCTGCAAGAGAACCTTCATCTTCAGCAACTCTTTACAATTGCCTGACCTAAATGGTTCTTCTGGCACAATGTTTTTTCTTGCAAGAACCTCTTTGCAGATGTTCTTTGCTGATCCTCTGCAGTGAAGCTGGAAGAGCCAGTCCAGTCTTTGCTGCATCCTGTACCTGATTTCTATCTCACTGATAGTTGAGCTTTTTCAGGCTGTTCCTGCTCTCTTCCCTTTTATGAACCAGTAAATCCTCTTTGTTACACTGGAAATGTACAGGGTGTCATTTTTAGTTTAATAACCACTGCTGGGAGAATCTTTCCTTCTTTGAACCCAATCAGTTTGTCAGCTTGATGAGCCAAATTGGCAGTGAGTCTGTTACCCTCCTCCTCAATCATGAGTGCAGCTGCATTATTAAACACTTCTATCCTACATGCCAGCAGAGATTGAAGGGCTGAAGGAGAGAGTATCACCCCATGATAGTAAGAAGTCCAGTGGCTTAGAGAGCCCTCTTCAGAGAGGAGGAGGGTCCTAAGTTCAGGTTCTTCAAATCATTCAATATTGCTTCAATAGATTGGTGGCAGCTGCAAAATTGGCCTCAGCTGCTGTGCTAATGCTCAGGCAGCTACAGAAGAATCAGTACTTTAGCTGGCTATTTTGCTATAGACTGTTCTTCCCTTCCACCAAAGCCTGGATGTTTCTTATCTCAGGTGGATATCTTGACAGAACTAACTAATCTGCTCCTGCTGATGTTCTGCAGAGAAATTCCATTCAGGAGCTTTTCTGAAAAGTTTTGCTTTGACAGATTGGCATTTTCTAATGTGAAAACATGTCTGAAACATTTCCAAGTGGCCCTGCAGATGACTGATCTGAATTTCCATTTTATTCCTGCCCTTTCAATGTTTTTTCTTTCCCAGCCACCCCTTCTAGGCAGAAACACTAGCCTGTGAAATAATGAAGGTTGCTCAGCCAGCGACAGTGCAGAGGTCAAACATATTTTTGAGGGCTCTCTGGGACTCCTGGAGAGCTTGGGAGGTGCCAGGGAAATTTACACCATGATAAAGCTGCTCAGCTGGCTGGAAAAATTAATTCCTGTGTTTGGTGAGGAATTTTGCATTTCCGAAACTGCTTTGGTTATGAGTGGCAGGGAAAAGGGCTATGAAATTTGTTGCTAAAGGGATGTTGCTCAGCATTCAGCCAGCTAGCTGGCTATAAAGCATCAAGGCACCCCTGGAGATTGTTTTGATTCTGTCCAGTAACTGTCACCTGATATAGAACAGATCCGTAGGGAGAAGTTTATTTTCAATGAAGTCGTCTGTTAGGACACATTACATTTTTTGTATGGGTGGGAAAGTAACAGGCACCTTTAATCTCGGTGACTGTCAACAATGAGAGGCTCCATCAGCAAGGCAGAGATGCTACAAGGTCCCATTTCACCCTGTGTTCCCTAGAGGAACGGGTTCAAAGAACCAAATGACAGCTGGCATCATCACAAATAAAGTAAGTAAAGCTGCAGCATCAGCTGCAGGGTACAGGGAAGGAGTGAGAAAGAGGTTGCATTTCTTCCCTTTTGGCTTGGACTTGCTTTGGGCTCCCACAGAATATTTTTCTTCCTCTAGCAGGACAAATCTTGCTGCCTCCTAGGAGGTGTGAATACATGAGCTTTTAGCACAACAAGTTTCTGCTGAATCGATGGGAGCAGGCATCTTCCGAGTCTGCTGAGCAACTTCAAAGCTCAGATGTGTGATTCACATCAGTTAAGTGGCTATGCATCACTTTTCCCATGACAGCAGGTTCATCTTAGAGCTTCAGTAAGTAGTGAAACTCTTTAAAGCTGAGGTCTGGATTCCCCAAGCAGATCTGTAATTCTAGGGCTTTACATATCCTGCAACAGCATACAGCAGTAACATGAATGCCATGCGCAGTTTTGATTGTCTTATTTCAAAAAGCATATGTTAGAACTTGAGAAAGGCTCAGAGCAATAAGGTGGGTAAAAATATTGAACAATTTGTGTGGAAGGAAGGACTGAGTTGGCTAGAAGTCTTTGGAAAGCGACAACAAATGGGGGTATGTCACATCTGTAAAATCATATGACTCTCAGAGAAGGTAGGCAGGGATTGCCTGTTCCTTCTCTCTTCCACCACAGGAATTAGAAGCCATCAAATAAACTTAGCAGATGTCAAATTCAAGACAAAGGAGGTGGGATGTGTGTTAACTGCCTGTGTTACTGTCAATTTAAACTTGGAGGCAATTTAAGATCAGAGTGGAGAAATTTACCTATCTTATGTTATATGTTGCTGTGGTATAAACCTGGGAATCTGACCTTAGCCTGCTAAAAAATGTCCTGTGTCCTCAGTACTTTGGAGAGGCATCATGGGCAAAACAAAATGCAAAACCTGCGTACTGCCTTTGCCTCACCTAGAGTAGGGAGACAGCGCTTGCCCAGTACTGTCCACCCTGGGCTTGCAGTGATGCTGCTGCGAAGCCTTTTAATAAAGTGTGTTTTGAGGAAGAGCTGTCTGGGCAACTGCAGCAGGATGCTTGTCTTCCTGGCCTGGAGGCAGGGTCCAGCTATCGGTATAGAAGAATTGGGTCACTGTTGAGGGTGCCACTGGGACAGCATTGCATGTGTTGCCTCTCTGCTTAAGTCTTCACGGTCCTGGAAAGATAAGCTGCCTCTGACAAAGAGGCAGAAATGAGTGGAGCAATAATAATTCCTTGAGGGATGTGGACAGTAGACCCTCTCTGCTGCACACGAGGTTTTCACCCCTTTCCTCCCCTGCAGCTATTAGAAATAAGTCTGACCTGTCAGAGGCCTGTCTTGACCTTGTACCTCTGCCTTCCCTGCTTTCTGTGGTGTGGTCTGGCTCAAGCCTAGCCCTGGCCATTAAATAACAGTAGGAATATTTGAATTTTGTCCACACTCCTGAGCAGCCTTTGGGCCGGCTTGTATGGAGGCATCAGCAAGCCTCCTCCCTTGAGTGCCTGATGCTTTTCTTTTTTGATTGACGTGCCTCTGTTGAAGACAGCTTCAAAGGTGTTTGCACTCGAAACAAGTGAAGTGAATTCTAATTTGTCTGGAATGGACCCTCCTGTTAAATGTTAAACTGACCTTTTCAAGAGAAATTTACTTGATAGTTCTAAGTGAAGCCCTGCTTTAAGCTAAACCTGTCACTGCAACGTGATTAAATTCACTTAAATGTACATCAGTTGCACATATTATTAATGGAAATTGAAATCAGCCTAAATGGTAACCATAAATTTTAAAATGGGGAGGGGATGGAGATGGAAAAACACACATGATGTGAAGGTTAAGGTGTCTTATCCACCCAAGAAGTTGGTGGGCTCAAATGGAAATTTAATTCTGGAAGCAATGAAAAGCACTGACCATTTTCTGTGTACTTACAGTGCTCCAGTTCTAAGCCACAGAAAAAGGGGATCTCAGTGCATTTTTGGCAGGGGCTTGATTTGTGGACACCTATAAGAATTGGTCACAGTTGTCTGGTGGTCTTTCACCTGCCGCTGGACCTTTAAGAAACAAGTTATTTGAGTTCTGGCAGCCTGTTTGATAGATGATGGAGGACTGCGGGTATGTCTAGGTAGTGATGAAAGTGGGTTGCTGGGGATACCTGTAGTACAGGAATGACTGTTCCCCAGTTGAACTATATATTTAAATTCTTGCACCCATTCCTGCCTCTTTCCCTTCCTTACGATCCACCATGACAGTTCCAGTGTTTGGCTGTTTTGATGAGAATCTGGTCTAAGTGGGCCCTAATAAATCAAAACTAAATTGAAGACCTTCTACTTTATGGGCATTTCATCAGTGACTTTCCATCAAGCAGACGGACGTTACTTGGCAAGTGCCTCCCAGACAAATGGCCAGGGACTTACGAAGGCTCTTTTCTAGGGTGGTTATCTTTATATATAGTGTGCAACCTCTGTGTTTCAAAGTGCAAATCTGAACCGACTGTTGTTAATTCTTGTTCTACCAGACTTGGCTTGCACACAGGTGAAATTAGCATGACTTTAGCCAGCTGTTTTGGGATGTAGAGTACTTCCATGCAGTACAAGGTAATGCTTCATAAATATATCCAGATAATCCCTTCTCTGAGCTAGGGGCTCAGTAGGATGCATTGCCCGCAGCCTGCAAGCAAACCTTAAGATGTTTTCTGTCAAGCATATGCTAAATTATTTCCTTTTTCACTGATGCCACTTGCTACCATAAAAATATAAGTAGGCATGTATAATATACACCACCATCTGCCCGCTGTCCAGTAGGGGACACATCAGCATGAACACATCCATCCTGGGTGAGTCCTGTGCTCTTGTAGTTGCGTGATTGTGTTAGCAGAGAGCAGTACGTCTGGAAGTGATGGATTCTGCTGGAGGCAGGCTGTGGTGTTGCATGTAAATTTAGGGGTTTACATGGCTTGTGTGGTCATGTGTAGGATTGGGGTTGAGAAGTGGATTTTTTTAGGGGACAGATGGTGTTCCTTAGAAAGAAAGAATCCTGAACTGGTTAGGGATAGGGTGCCGGGTACGGATGGTAGGCAAAGCGGGAAGTCAGTGTTTGGTGCAGAGACAGTGAACTAATTGGGATTAGATGTTTTTAGACTTGCCACCACATTAAACTCATCTATTTTAATTTATGCCAGTTTAGCTGAGAGGGTAAAAAAGGGAGAGAAGGGGGCTACTGTGATGTTTCAGAAAAGGCCATTAGGGATATATATATATATATATATATATATATATATATATATATATATATATATATATATATATATATAAAAAAAAAAAAACTCTACACAATTAAGAAAAGAGATCTGGCAGAAGTTGTTCAAGGTTGCATAAGATAAGTTACTGCCAATTACTGTTGTATTGCAATTACTATTTGTTTGCTAGTTAAATAGAACTGGCTTTTGGTGACTGAGGAATTCGTTCTTGTTGGTGAGCTGGAGAAGCTGAAATTTGCTGCCTTTCTAAGCACATTGAAAGATACACCTGCTTTAAGGGAGCTGGTGATGGCTGAGGATAATAGGTCTATTATGATAAGACAGAAGGATTTCTCAGGCTGAGTTCCTGTTAAAAGCATTATTTTAATGTCTGGATTGTATAATTAATGTCTTTGGGCACCCACAGCTTTGAAAAGACCTTTCTTATCATTTTAAATCTAAATAAATTAAAAATAGATGGCTTTGGGGAAAAATCTTTTGGTCCATTTTCTTTTATATTTTTTGAGGCACTTGTGTACAAGTTATGGGTAACAAATGGATATGACCCATCACTGAGAATTTCAGTATCAAGGAATCTTTTTAAACATTTCAATGTGTAGTTTGTTTTTCTCACAGACAGAAAAAATAATTAAGAATGTGTTTTTGTAAATGCTGAGCAAAATGGTAGCTTCATCTTGTACGAGATGTTTTTGATATGGAATTTACAGCTCAGCTTTAGCTGTGTTTCATCATTTACCAGTAACATAAAAGCAAGATACCATTTTATCTGTAGCAGGCACTGACTTTCAAAGATGACTTTCAAAAGCAAAGAACCAGAAGAGCTGAGCTCATTTCTAGACTATCAGCCCACTATTTCTCCACGCACAGATGCCAGTGAATCAGTTCTCTAATAGACTGAACACCTCACCTTGACCACATCTTGCTCTGTTCTTAATACATAGTATATTGCTGCTGACCATTTTTTTGCAGAGTGATGTGGAGCATGCATTCTCCTCAGGCCTAGGAAATTGTATTAATCTTCTGCTGTGTACTTTCATTTCATTTCCTGTAAAAATCCATCTTCTGCTACTGGAGCTGACCTAAGGTTAGATGTCAAGGGAACAAATTACTGGCACTTGCTTGATACCTCAAGAGTAGCTATAAATAGCAAGCTTTATAACCCTACTGATCCTTGATTCATAGTGATAAATATACTCCTACTGACCAAGAAAAAAGAGCTTTGTGGCTATGGGTGATGTATATACTATTTGAAGCTGACATAGAAATCGTATGGCTGTGTCACTTGGATGATTAAAAAAAAAAAACAAACAAAGCTGTATTTGCATGTTTTAAAGCAGTAATTAGTGACTCCTGGGTACAATAGTCTGCATCTTATCTCTCATATGGTTATTGCAAAGAACCCAAGGCTCAGACTAGCACAGCCTTTAAATCCAGCAGCAACAAATTATTTTTTTAAGGTTATGTGGTTGACTAGGTAACAGTCTAGCTAATACCTCAGCCTGATCGCTACTGGAATTTAGAACCGGTTGAAACCTTTTCAGTCGAGTAGTTTTCATCTGTGAAATGCAGCATTAGTCAGATAAATCTTTTGCAATATTTTAAAAGTGAAATCTTGAGAGAAAATGTTGAAGTAATTTGAAACTGGAAGTATTTGATTTTTCTCCTTTTTTTTATTTGCATTTTTTTCCTCTGGGGTGAAACCTAGACTGTACTATAGAATATTCAATTGAATGGATAATGATAATACTGGTACTAGTAGGACAAAACACTCAGAAGTGTTTTTTTTGACTTAATCTCTTTTTTCCCCCTGTATTTCTATTCTATCTAGATTTCAGAATTGTGATGGTTTGAATCAGGATAAAACCAGAATCTTCTCTGATGGAATCCCCTTCTATTGGGCAATTCTATCTTCCAACTAGCTTTAATACACATTTATGTGTGTAAGGCACTTTCTAGGCTGCTTTTAAAATGGTCCTTAGGAGTCAATGGAGTTACTCCATCATATCAGCTGAGAGTCTTGGACAATGGTTCTGAAAATGTCTTAGACTGTCTGGTCCTTTTAAGCTTTTCAGTGATTGGTTTGTACTGGCATGATGGAGCTAGGATTGCATATTGTGTTGCAAGTGCTTGGATGGTGCTAGCTGGGAAGTCTCTTTTGCAAGGCATGTTACTAAAAGCCAAAGAAGACCTGCAGTGTTCTTATAACACAATAAAATTCCTTGCTCTTAAGTGAAGATGTGCTAAAATAGTTGTCTGGATAATGTGACTATCTATGCAAACATAGCTCTGTTGAGCTACTATATCAAATGCTGTAACTGAGTTCAGTCTGCTGTGATATTTTTGTTTTGGTTTTTTTTTGGCCTGGCAAAAATTACCTTTGCAACAAACCTGCTACAATCTCAATGTTATCATAGGGGTGGGGAGCGCAGGACATGTATGATTGTCTTATCTCACTGATTAACAGAAAAGCTTCCTGCTGTTCTGCCCCCAAGCTACAAAATCCATTAACCACTCATTGAGGTGCCTGAAATTTATTCTGACCATTACCATCAATTAGAAGGCTAATAGTTGGAGGATTATTGGGCTACAATCCTAGCTATTTGTGTGATTTACAGCCAGACTGGGGTGGAGATGAGTAGATGCAACACTCAACCACTTTATAAGCAGGACCTTAGCAGTAATACTGCAGTGATGTCAGTGTGCCCAGTGAAAAACAAATGGCAAGGAAAATCATTAGTTTGTCAGGATTCTTTTAATTCAAACAGCATCTTTAAATTTAAATGTAAGGAAGAACAACTTGGGTCTGATTTAATATCCATCATAGCTAAGATGGGATTTTGTATTGATGACGTTATGGCCTTGAGTCAGCCTGGGCCCATGGGGACTAGCTTTATTCTGAGTTGCAGTGGTACCTAATGGAGAATGCTCTGTAGTTTGCTGACAAGGGTGGAAGTTTGCATCCTAGCCTGCAGACTTATTTTAAGGAACAAGTAAAGTGAGCAAGGAGACCTTCTGGGCTAATGCTCTTCCACCTGTAATCCACAAATTCTGAAAAAACCTCCAAAAAATCTCCCTAAGGTAACAAGGAGCAGCAAGTCTGTTGCCAGTAAAGTCACATTCCCTGCTTCAGGGCCTGCTCCTTCATTGAAAAGAATGCTGTGACTGTGAATGGAAAAATGTTGAAAAACAGTGCTCTAGACTTTGACAGGGAAGGAGAAAATGCTTGCAGTATATACATTCAGATGCACCAAGTGTAAATAGTATGTCAACTTCTGGTACATATAAATCAGTCTTAAAAAAACAAACAAACAAACAAAACCCACAGTGATCTGACCTGTGATAAAACAGAGTTACTGATCCTTTCCACTTGCATCCAAATGAAATGGCTCATAGAAAAACAGGAGAGACTGCACCAGTGTTTCAGCCAGAGCACAACCGGTACTATCCCCCTGAGTCCTTCACTGGACACGGTCAAGGCAAGGTCTCCCTGCAATGCCTCTGTTTCTCACTTTGTGCTTGCACTAGGCAGTGAGTTAGACTACATAGTGATTATGACTTCTAGCTCCCCTTCCCACTTCTTGGCTATTGCTCCTCCTTTCAGTGAGAGACTGCAGATGGGTCTTCCATGCCACAGGGAGAGAAAAAGCTGGGATGGAGATCTGAGGGAGAGCCCTGGAGAGTCAGCTGCATGGCTGCTGCTTGCACAGTGGAGGTGAAAACTAGTTTCTTCCACAGCTGCCTTGCCTTGCCTCTGGGGACAATGGCCAGTCTCACTTTCTAGGAGACTGGTAGCCAGGCAAAAAGGCAGTACATCCACAGTTATTTTGCCACCAGTGTAGTGCTTTGTCCTAGACATCCTGTCTCCTTTCCCAGAGCTAACCCTGCAGTGGCTTTTTAGCACAGCAGTGTTTGAAAGGGGTTCCTGAATGTAGCTATAGCCCCCAAAATGGGGTTGTCCACAGCAAATCCTAGATTTACAGTCAGTTTCTGCAAGTGATGCCTAGAAATCTTCTTCAGGCTAGGATGCAATTAAGGCTCTGTGTGTAATTTCTTGTATAAAAAGTTTGAAATTGTACACTTGAAAGAAAAATCTTCGTGTCTTGCATTCTGACAGCAAAGATTCTTCTGATTTCTTGGAAGCAGCTGCTTCTGAGCCAGGGAGATTTGATCACTGACGCTGCCTGTCTGGTTCCAGTTTTACAGTGGCGCAACTCCATAGGAAATACTTTGGATTTATATGAGGGAGTGATGAGGATCTGACCCCTGATCAGCAGGCAGTGGAAGATTGGGGCATCTGAGTATGGAATTTATGAACTGTCAGTGCCTTCTGTCCTTAGCCTGAAGGCAGGAGAAATCATTGTACAGTATAGTGAAAGGGGGATTATTGGTCAAATGAGATAGGACAGACATTATGTGAAATTAGAGAAGCAATCAAAGGGAAAAAATGTGACTCACTCCCATCTAATCCATATTTGACATTTTGTCCACTGAAGAATCTGATCTTCCTCTTTGTTTTGGGAATCCAACATTTGTGCTTCAATTTTTCTGAAGCCTGAAGGAAAAAGAGCTGATCTCCACAAGACAATGGACTGTTACTTGTGTTTAAAAAGTGGCAACAGAATCTGGTATTTGAAAAGCGAGAAAAAAGTCTTTTAAAAAAAAAAAAAAAAAAAAGGCAAAAAGCCCTTTAAGCCCCCCAGCTTGCAAGCACGAGATGCCTCTGGATTGTTAAACACAGTTTTGAAATGAGTTATGCTGCCCTGTGGCGAGTTCACTGAGATGTGAGGATCTGAAGAGACGTACAAGAGGATACATGTTTCACTAGAGCTGAGGCTGCTGGATATATCCATGTTGCTGCTCTGGCTTTTCTCCACTTTACTCTTTGCCAAGAAGATCTACACCACAAACTGGCTCTTTTTGAGACTTTAATTTCCAGTGAATTTACTAGGTGTTTCCAAGAGGCAGCGAGGTGAGCCACATGGACTAGTTTGCTCTGAGGGTTGCTTATCACAGACAATATGGGTGTGGTTGGTCTCCACCACAGAACATTGTGCTTAAGCAGAATAGATGTGAAATTAGCTTTTAGCAGTTCACGGAGGGAACAAGATTTGCTTCATAATAAGGACAGTGTAGACCATTCCAGGTGGAATCATTCTGATTTCTGATCAAGAGTGCCTAGGTCCTGTTCAGCATAATTTGGCTAGGTTTTCAGGTGATAACTAGCATTTACAGGGCCTAAAACTTTGTTTGGGCAATTGGAGAGACTTCTAAGTTTCTGCCAACTTTCAGTCCTGCCCCCTTTGTCTACATTCATGTGCAAATCGGATTATTAAAAGAATTCTCCTTCTCTTCCATCATTCAGTGGTGGCAAGCATTTCTGCTGCTTAATCCTGTGCACTGCAGTACTGAGTAGGTTTGCTCTTCGGCCTTGTTCAACTGAGAACACTCGCGTATTTTTTTGGTCGATTTAGTTTTCGTCTACCTCTTACCAATAGGTAAGAGCAAGAAATAAGCTGACCCTGATAACATGATTTATCTTTATCCTATACTACCTGTGTGTGCTTCCGCCCCCTCGCCCCCCCCTTCAGTAGAATGGTGCTGGTTTGCAATATTGCATCAGCTTGGGTGTCTGGAGCAATGAAAAGATTTGGTAAGGGCTAGGCCCTCTTCCTATTTAATTTCACACTCCCAGAAAAAGTTTTAGTGGCAGCCACTGCTCTATCTCAAGCAGGACAATTGCTGTCTCTTAAAAACTCATGAGGGAAAAGTCTTCCCCAAAGGGCATGACATAGAAAGTGAAGAAAGATAGGAAGACCAGCGCACCTACGCAACCTATTGGCTTGTATAGCTGGCAATATGTAACTCAGTGTCTTGTGTGCTTAGAGGGAATGTATCTCTTTAAATCTTTCTATCAGTTTACTTTGGGGAAGTGTCTTTAGTGCAGGGTTTTATCAAATACAGCTAAGTCCATTGCCTCCTCTTCAGGACTTCTAGCTGCCTGTTCAACTCACATGGAGATCTGTAGATCTCTAGCTTGGTTCCTGAAGGAAAAAACAAACCTTATGAGACCCTGTTCTCTATCCATCTGGAACATCCTCCACCTCCATCATCCCATGACCTATGAACCCACAGAGCAAATACTAGTTAAACTGAACAGAGGGCCTTGAAGCCTCAGACATACTGAACTACCACTTGTTTTCCTAAGCTTTCCAACTTGCAAAGGGTTTTGCTCTTCCTCTGCCTTGTGTGAGGTAAGAAATACCTGTTGCATGGAGAAAGGTGCTGCCTGGGGAAGCCACAATGATTGGGTTGTCCTGAAGCCCACCTGTGTCCTCAGCTCAGTACAGCCGAGATGACAACAGGAGCGTGGGCTGCTGTGAAACTATGACTGATAACTAGAGTTTACTTGGGCAGGTACAGATTTAGCCATATGGCTACAGATTCTGGCAGGCCCTTTACCGAAGGGATAGATGGTCATTACCTCAGATATCATACAGTCATGAGAAACAGCTACCCTGTGGAGAGAGAGGGAGAGATACTCTCTGCTTGGGTTCCTAATCTGAGTTACTAACATCCAGCTGAAATAGCAAAGGTAAATGAACCTAAATTATATTTCTTCAACCATTATTTTCAGGGGAAATAACTCATTGGGTCACTTGCAGTTAACACCCCCTTGCCTTCTTTGTTGCCCTTTCCCCACCACCCATTGCCTTTCTCTCTGATTTAGGTAAGATTTTGAATAAGTATCCAATCTAATGTATAAAGTCTGTATTGAATAATAAAACATGAGATGCTTTTCCTGCTTGTCACATCTTTAAATTATTTATAGCAATAATCAAGTGAATGATATTAAGCCAAAAATTGCAAGGAATTTGACAGTATATATTTCTGCTCATTTAGATTACTCCAAATAAAAGTTGATTAAAAAGGAGAAGAAGAAAATTGAATTAATTTAACTGATTATGCAGAGAAATGTCGATTTTAGTTTTCTATTATTGCTTTTAAATTTTTCCCCTGGCAAAAAGCCTTTCAAGCAATTTCTGTAGGTGAGAAACTTTATTTTGTGATGAGAAAACTCTTTCCATGAGGGGCGGGGGAATGCATTTCAGTAAAGCCATACAAAAATTTGTAACTTTATTTCTAGTAAAAACTGTAGTCACAACTTAAAGCAAGACATTTTCAAAATGGAACCTTAAATCTGTCTTTAAATCTACATTTAAACTATATTTAACTCTGTGTTTCTTCATTTTGGTGTTTATATTAAGGTTCTTCAATGCATATTTATACATGCAAAACCCCAGAAAATTTATGCTGTTGGGATGGAGTGGGAGGTTCCTGGAGCCTGAGGGGACTTGCATTTTGCCCTGTCACAGACTTCCTTGCAATGAAGGATAAGTTACTTTCTCAGGTTCCCCTCAGCTATAAAGTAATAACTCCCAGCCTGCTGAGGGCCTCACGAGGGGAAAAAAAAAATCATGAAATGTGTTCGTGTGGTGAGAAAGCAGTGTGGGTCCCTTGAGTTTCTGAAATCCTTTCTTTTTCCTTATCCTGGAGATGTCTTTAAAAGTTCATTTCAACCTGTTGGGCTTAATTTGAAATGTTTTCATGCAGTGACAGGAGCAGTGCTATTACAAACATTTTAAAAAGTGCTAATGAAGTCTGGGCTCTCACTGCTGTTTGGGCCACTTGGTTGAATTGCCCCCTTGAACCAAACTCTTCTGAAGACAAAAACTCTCTCAACCAGCTTTGCTGTAGCTTAATCACAACTTAAAGTGAGCTACAGCTCAAAATCAGCCAAGATCCATTAGCCCTGTGAGGAAGAGGAGGCCAGGAAGGCACAAGGGCACTGTAGGGCCAGTCCCTGCTGGAGAAAGGCCTTCAGCAGGGGCAGTATGGCCAGGACGAGAACTGATTCACTGCTGAGAGCCCCTGGCTGCTCAGTTGGATACAGATGTCTTAAATAGCCTGTCTTCTGCCTTAAAAAGCCTGTAGGGAAAACTTCCCAAAGTTTCCACCCTGCTAAGCTGGACCTGTGTGGGGGTGGGCAACAGCAGCTGCTCGGAGTGCAACACCAGGGAAGAAACAGGTACAAATGGGGGCCCAGGCTGCTTGCTCCATGGAAACAGTGCCCAAGCAGAGTCCAAGGACACAGCTTTCACGGGGTTTACATCCACTCTCACAGTTGCTCTTAAAAGTGGAAACACAACTTCCCTCAATGTATCTCGGTCTCAGCGCTAGGCAAATGGTTCCTGTTGGGAACAGGCAGAGCCTCTGGGAAGTGCTTAAAGAGTTAGTGAGAAACTCAGCCAGTGGCTCGAGGCATTCAGGTGAGACAAGGTAATCCTTTGTAAAACAAGAGTAACACTATAGAGATAAAACTTGGGGGGTGGGGGTGGAAATCAGCTCTATTCTAAACTGAGATCAGGCATTGCCTTCTGGAAAAAATACCAGAGTTATACCAGAAGGAGTTAAAACAGGCACCAAGTAAAAAGTGATATCTATCAGTGGCTTGTGAAAGGCTTAATAAGAAAAAACATCTGAACTTAAATGGTTAGCTGTTGAAGAAGACTTTGATGTTATTAGCTTTTGTGAAGCATGGTAGAATGATAAAAATCAATGGGAAACTTTAGTCATTAGCTATAAAACGACGGAGGGAAAGAGTTTCAATTTCAGTGATGTGGGAATAGCACCTCAGCCTGGAGAGATTCCTAGAAAGAAAGAATGCAAATGTCAAGGCTTTTACAGTAGAGTTTACGAACATTTGACATCAGACATAGGAATATAAATGTGCTCCGAAATTATCAGCTCCAGTATTTTTCATGTTAAGACATGGAAGATCATTTTTTTTAATGTCTTAATTATTCCTTTATTCAAAATTTTACTCAGTGAAAGCCTTTTACAAGTGCAGCTTGCCACACTATGGTTCTGCCTTTCACAAGTGACCCCAAAAATCTGTTCCTGCAGAGATTAGTGTGGTGATGACTGGCAAATCTTGTGCCCAGCTGGCCAGTGAGATTTGGCACATGGCAAACCTAGTTACACAGGAGGTTAGAACAGACAGTCTAATAATCATTGCTGATTCTTACTCAAAATACTTGACTC